>NC_082349.1:16402500-17065937 GCF_027477595.1 Haemorhous mexicanus | reverse complement strand
GTGAAAGACCTTATGACAACTAGAGATAATCACTTCAGATTCTGGAAGTGTGATGTTACTGCTGGTTAATTGCATTTTTTTGGTCTGAAGTTGCAAACTAGCCCTTTATTACAGAAAAATGAACAATGAAGTTGTAAGATGCTGTAAAATACCATCAGTCTTCTCTCCTGCCCCTGTTTCACTGCTGAGCTGCCACCTAGGGAGAGGAGATGTTCCCTCCCCCATCAGAATCTCTCTTATTCCAATGTAGGCATGTTACTTATCCTCCTGCCTGTACTGCTGTGAAGAGACTAACTGCATCACACTGGTTTTCTCACAGGAGCTGGAAGGCTGCAGTTATGTCTCCCTGAAGCTAAATGAACCTGCTTCCCTAAGCCTTCTCTCATAGAGTAAGTGCTGCAGTCCCTGACTGTCTTGGTGGACCTACACCAAACTTTGATGTCTCTTGCAGTGGTAGCACCCAAACACAGCATTCTGCTCAGATGCTGTCTAATGACTTTGAGGGGAAATTATTATTTCCTTCTACACAGTCTTCTACTTCAGTTCTTACAGCCCAGGATATATTGCCTTAGTTCACAGGACACAGTGCTGGCTGGTATTCTGCTTTCTGTCTGTCAGATCCCCAGACAATCTTGCAAAACTGACTCCCAGCCAATCTTAGCCTGCGGTTCCTTCTTCAGATAGAGGACTTTGCTTTCTCATCTGTTGAATTTCATGAAGTTGATGTTCAATCTCTTCCTTCAGCCTTGCTGAAACTGAGGCTAGACAAGGTCCTCCCCATGTTCAAAAACCCTGCCATTTTTAACACAGAAGGTGGTCAGGCTGTTCAGGCCATGATTTTTATTTTTGGTGACTGTTATCAGCCATCACCTTTCCATGCATCCAGAAGCATCCTCCAGGAAGACTTCATGACTTCCCTAACGACCAAGTGAAGCTAACCGGCGTGTCTTTCCCTGGGTTGAACACTTAGCCCTTTCCAAAGATGGGTGTAATACGTGCAATTCTCTAATCATTATGGATTAGCCCTGTTCTTCACAACCTGCAATAGTGAGGACGAGCCCTACAAGAACACCACATAGTTTCCTTGGTGCTCTTAAAAGCAGCCTGGTCCAAGGAGGCTACATGAGTCAAGTTCACATGTTTATTCAAACTTGCAGCAAGCCAATTCATAAGCCACTCAATCAAAGCTTAACAAACCCACCATAGATAGAGGTTAAATTATCATTTAAGGCAGAACAACTTTGTCCTACCAATGATTTCAGGGTAATCATTCTGTATAAGCCACCCCTTGTCAATAAGATGAGGAACTGTAATTTGCTTATTCTCAGTTTTAGCTAATCAACCCTATAGTACCCATGATGATCAAACGTGATTTCACATAATACATTATTATCCCAACAGGATGGTTGGCTTTGGTGAGGGTTTTAATTCTTTCAGAGGGCCTTATATTTTGGCTATGATTTTCTTTCAGAAGTTCAGCCAGAGGACTGAGGGGAAATGACTGTGATATAAAACATGTCAGAGAGCATCTAGATAGAATACTGAGGTTTTGCTCTCTGACCTTGTGAAATATGACTGTTCTTAATAACATTGATGCATACTGTTAAAAAGAGGTGGCCACCAGGATAAGTGTACTCTCATCTCATGTTCATAATATTCCAATCATTTGTGATTTTATTTTTGCCCACATTCTCCCTCAAGAAATCTCAAATAACTAGAAGTGTTTTAAATCTCTGATATAAATAGTGAAAGGATTGGAGTTTAAAAGATCATTACAGAATAACACATTTAGTACATAGGGAAGAAAGGGCAGCCGTGTATTGCAAGAGTCATTTGTTTGGGGTTGATCATGTGTTTGCACATGAAGGTACAGGGAGAAAACAATGGTACTGGGTCACAAGACACCTTTTCTGACCATAATTCCCCTTAATTGTATCCTCAGCACCTCTGTGAAGGCAGCAACCGCCTTTTGTATCCAAATAAATCCAGTACCTGCAGCAACAGACCTAAGGGAGTGTGATCATGGCCCCCAGCAATGAAAGAAATAACAGACAACATGCTACCTTACACTGGGAGAAGTGGGGAAGAAAAAGGATTTCAGAGCTGAACAAAATCCTATAATAAGTTTTCTTCTTTAAGGTTAGTCCGCAAGAGCAGCAACCTCCATAAGCATTCCACAAAATTTAAAAAACAAATAGATCTAAAACATAAGTAGTAATATCCTTGAAGATATTTAGTTAATGAAGTATGTCCAGACTCATCAGGAATGCCCTCATCATTAGCTCTCCTTCTCTCAAAGAAAGCTCTCCTTCTCCTCCTTCTCTCCAGCCATACCTGTGGTTTCATAATTCTTCTCCTGTTGTGTTTTGCTCAAAGACACACTTCCCCTCCATTTCCGGCAAGGAAGGCCTGTGAAGAAGGTGAAACCAACTCTGCAGCAAGGCCAGTGGCCACTCGTGCAAAAAGCACGGCCAATTCACAAACTAGCCCAAGATTCATACTGGCTTCTAGTCACATCTGCAAGCTTCCTTCCCCACAACTCACATGAGGAGCACAAAATATGCTTCAGTGCCTCTACATTAATTCACATCCACCTCCAGGGAATACTGAAGTCCACTGTCTACTAGGAAATTAACTGGAACTTATTTGTTACAGCTGCTCTTCTCATAAATTTTACCTGATCTCCTGGTGCAGGGAAGGACAAACATAACTTCATACTATCAATACATGTCTCTTTCACCTATTAAAAAAATATATATACCCTGCTGACTACCACATTAAGTCATATGAGAAGCATCTACATCTGATTTTAAATTCTTTCTAGAACAGAAAAGGCAAGTTGTTGAGAAGCCACGCACCTTTATTTGACAAAAGAAGGGTTAACTGTGGAAAACATTACTACATTATACTCTCAGCACAGAGCCACATTTCACAGCTTGCAGCTCCTTGCAAAGATTCTTCTCATTTTCACTACATTATGCATTTCCTTTCATATGTTCAATCTTCGTTTTCCTTATTCTCCTTTAAATGAAAAGCTATTAACTCATTAATCTGTATTCTAATAATACTGAAATGAAACATTTTTGCCTCCTCTCTTAATCTCAAATGTTTTCAAATTAAATACAATTTGAGCTCTCAAAAAAGGGACAAACATTACCAGGTTAACTTTTACCAACCTGACTACAGATGAAAAGAAAAAGAAATGAGGGAAACTTTTTTGTTACTATCCCACACTTTTGGCAGTTTGAGCGTATATCATTGATCACATTCCCTTACACTAAGTCAGGAGAAAACCATGTCATTATCCATTGCTATGCTTGACCTTTTAAAACTATGATAAGCTGGGCCTATCACAAATTCCAGAAACAACCATAATGCTACTCTGCTTTCCTGGCAGAGCCTTTCATTTAATTATGCAGGCCATCTACTTCTAATAGCACCCTGATCCTTTATGGATGAACAACAACCCCTCGTATTTCAACACTAATATCAGCGTCCAGAGCACCCAGCACAGAACCATATTGTTCTCTTTCACTGAAAGAGGTATCAGCCCATTCTTTCCACAGAATTCAATACCAAAAAAAGGAAAATGCATTACTGCATATCCTTTCAGCCAGCAACAGTTATCACATTTAAGTGGACTAAAAACCTGCTGTGCACATTCAAATCATCAAGCCTGACAGAAATTAAGAGATGAGGCATTTCAAACAAAAAAAACAAAACAAAAAAACAAAAAAAAAAAAAACCAAAAAAAAAAAAAGCCACACAAAAAAATCCCGAACAAACAGATAAAAAGAAACAAAAAAACCCCCAAACACAAAGTTACCAACGAAAACCACTACCTCTTTGTGCTGCTCTCTTCGCACTCGAGCAAACGCAGCCTACTCGGACAATATCCTTGAAGGAGAAGATGAAAATACAGCTGGCGCGAGGCTGATGGCACCTCACCGCTGCAGCCCCCGGCCCCGCCGACCGGCCCGCTGCCTCCCTCCCTTTGTTTTGGTCACCGAGGAGCACCACTGACCCCTCACATTCGCCTGCCAGCGGCCGCTCGGAGGGAGCTCCCTCCTCCCTCCCTCCCTCCAAGGCCTCGGGCTCCCCGCGCCGGAGCGGGCCCCTCGCCGCGCTCCCCGCCGCGCCGCTGGGATGCGGCACCGGCGGCCCGGGCTGCGGGGATCGCGCCCCCCCTCACCGCGCGGGCCCGGCCGGCCCTCCCTCCCCCCCACCCCTCACCTCATTCGGTCTCTCCAGTGGTGCCAACCGCCTCATACAGGGAAATCGGCGAGCTCGGGAGCCTCCCCCGGCAGCGCGGCGCGGTGCGGCCAGGCGGTCGGTCGGTGCGCAGCGGGCCCCCGGGCGCGGACCCGAGGCGGAAGGCGGCGAGGGACGGTCAGACCCGCCTCACGGGCAGCCCGGCCCCAGCGCAGCCCCTCGCCATTTTTGTTTCCCGCGGAGGAGGCGCTGGTGCATTCTGGGAGCACAAAGGGCCGCGGCCCCGCCCCGGCGGCCCCGCCTGCGCCGGCAGCGCCGGGGGCGGGCACGGGGCCGCCGCGGCGGAGGGACACGGGCGCAGGCGAGCCTTTGGCGGCGGTGAACAAAGAGGGACTATTTGAGGCGTGCGCGCCCGGCGCGGATCTGTGCGCGCCGCTGGGGCTCGCTTTGGCTGGGGCGCTCATTGTTCCCGCCGCACCTGAGGGGATGCGGAGGGGTCCGGGCCCCGCTGCGCCGCACAACCCCTGGCCGGGCTCGGGGAAAAGCTCCCCGCCTTGGTGGTGTCGGCCCTACCGTGTGGAATGACCCTGGGTCTGCCTTCTTGCCCCGGTGGTTGACGAGGCGGGGCCCGGCCCGGGGACCGGAGGCTGCCGCGGCCGGCCCGTGGGCAGCGGAGTGGACGATGTGCTCCTCTGCACTGACATCGGGGTGCTGCCATTTTAGGAGATGAGCTGAGCCTCGGTTCCAGTTTTTAGCAGCAGCTGTAGTAGCTAAGCTAATGGAGCAGGCTGAACAGGGAGGTCATGGAGTCTCCTGGATTCATTCAAAACCCATCTGGACGCATTTCTGTGTTACCTGCTCTAGGTGACCCTGCCTTGGCAGGGGGGTTGCACTGGATGATCTCCAGAAGTCCCTTCCAACACTAACAATTCTCTGATTCCGGAAATACCTCTTGTTTTCCGTCATAGAGTTTTGCGGTTGTTCAGACTCCAGTACTGGGCCCATTTCTATGGTCCTCATGGTTAAGGAGGGTAATTGGCCCAGTACCGTGTTTATAAACACTGTAAAGCTTGTCCTAACCATGTAGGGGCCTTTGTTGCGTGCAGCTCTGCCCTGTGCATCACCGGAGTGCAAGCGCTCCCTGGATCACATTTCACCAACTGGTGTCACTCTCCGGAATGGCTGAACGCAGAAGGCTGGATGGCCAATTTAGAATTCCAATCTGTCTCCTGCTCAAACTGCCCACGTTCTCAAAGCCATCTTCCCTCTTGGGATAAGCCACTGAAAGTAAGGTACTGGAGCAGTTTGCCATCCCTGGAAAAGGGCACAGGAAGGGAAGCCTGGGCAGAGCACTGGAGTACAGCTTAGTCCAGCCAGTTCCAAGTTACATCAGAATATAGTATTTATAATCAAAATTCCTTTTTCAGAATTGTTTTAAATACAAATTTGAGGGGGTAGTTCTCTCTTGGATGCAGTAACTAGACACTGTTCTGGAGTCGTGATGGTCTGCTAAAAACAGACTTGGACAACACAAAGGGCCCTGTTTGCTCTTTACAGATTTTCATGTATGGTGAACAGCAGTCAGGTACTGATGGTGCTGAAGGCAAAGGGTTGCCAGCTGGAGAAAAAAAAAAATCTATAGTCTATCCACATACAAATTCTTGTTTTTAAATCACAATGGTTGTGTGAGAACCAGTGTTAAGCTAAGTTAAAAAGTAAACTTTCTAGTCAGCAACAGAATAAACATCAATAATTGGCTACATCACAGCTTCCTTTTTCAGTGTCATACTCGGAAGGTCCTACCAGGCTGTTGTCCCGCTGTATCTTTACAATTAATTTAATCAAAATGTGTTAAAGTAGAATCACTTGCCTAGAATGTAAATTGTTTGTTCCACCACCAGCTCCAAAACCCCCACAAACTCAACACAAAATCTTGTGACAAGGAAGACATGCCATCTCTACACTCCTTGTCCTCAGGATATTGTTCCCAGCAGGAGTTTGCAGAACTTACTGCAGAATTGCAGAGCTGCATGGCCCCATCCTACCCACAGAGCACCACTTGTCACAAAGCTAGGAGTTGCTGCTGGAATAGCATTATGTGAGGGCAGCACAAAAACAAACTAGGATTCCCACATTATATAAGAATAATTAGGGTTTGATAAATTGATTTGTTTGCTATTACACAGATTGCATTAGTTAGGCCAGAATGTTCCCCAAAGCTTGTTACCTTTAGCCTTATTACTAAAAAGAGCAGACTATGAGTATTTTACCACAACCTCGATTCCATGTAATTCTTCTGTAATATCCAAGAAGAACAATATGAGCTCATAGCCAATCACAAATAAAAAAAAAAATCTAAACTCTGTTTCCTCTAAACTCACCTATTACTGGTAGCTAGAAAGATTCCAAGCTCTGTACCTCCCACATAGACACCTCATCCCCCACTAACCTAATTTAGTAACTCATACTATAACATCCTTTTTGATCACTTTAGCAAGTCACTGAATTTCCATGTGACAGGAAGCCCCTTTCCAGAGCAGAAGGTGTGTGACTCCTACCCATCCAAACCATCTGCTAGATCAGGTAAATCAAATGGCTGAGGGACACTGGTGACTCAAGTTCAGTAACTTGTATTCCAGGACAAGAAATTTGCACAGAAAGTGTAACATTGATTATTCCTCTGCACAGCCTGACCAGATTATTACAGGGCTGGAAATCTTACTGGAAATGTGCAAAGGCTCCTTTACAAATGGTTTTCAATTTAAAATGCTCAGACTGGCAAACCTATATTTGCAGAAGGAGGATCGTTGTTAATAACTGATATGTGGGGCAAAAAAAATCAAAAACAATAGCAAAATTGGCTGGGTTTAGCAATTTAGAATGTTTAAACAACTTTTTCTAGCATTACCATTACTTTACTATGAGATGTGCATGATTAATCTGATTTGGAGCAAGTTAGAATCTTTGTCTGATTTGTATTCAGTGCTAGTAGTAACTAAAATAACCAGTTATTTCTTCTGTTCATATTCAGCATGACTGGATGGCATGCCTTTAGAAGGAACTTTCTTAACTTACTTTCTTTTTTGTCTTCTGCTAATATCTCAAAAGTATTTCAAAACACAGCTTAAGCAATCTTTCCTTATGTGTTTTCAATTCCAGATGTGTCTGTATTTTGATGCACAGAGTGACCAAAACCAAATTAAATTACTTGCAATGTCAGTAAGGTCTTTCTTGTGTAGAAGTTTTGGAGGAAAAAGACTTTTATTATCTGTCATATTCGGCTTAATAATAGGTATATTCAGCTTTATTCCACATCATCTTATAAACAGCTGTGTTTAGAAAGAAGCTAAATAATAACAACCTAGCACTCTCTTTACCTCTGTTTATATTTGTCCATATACTGTTAGGCAATATCTTGCCATAAAGAGATGCAAAAGCCAAGTGTTGCATTTTAAAAATTGTATCTTTCCTTACTGGCACAGCAGAGAAAAGCTATATTTCATATTCAACATGTAAATTCCCCAGTACCCAGCAGAGATTGAAGAGTCAGAACAATGGCATTTCCCTTAGCCCTTCTCTCAAATGTTAATGTATTTTTTGCAAGCTAGTGGTTTTTTACTTTTGTTGCCTCAATGTCCACATAAATATTAAACAAGCAAACCAAAACACACAAAAACCAAAAGCGTAAGTCAGCAGTGTATGCAGATGAGAGCACCAACTGCTGCACAGTATTATTTGCCATTACCTTATTGTATCACACCACATAACATCAAAATGATACCCTTGAACAAGACAATACTGTGAAGCTTATCCTTGTACAGATGGTTGTCATGACCACAATTCAGCAAGGAGGGAAAATTAGATCCCAGGACATTTTCTCTGCATTGTTTAAGCACAGAAACAGCAAGGAAGCTCATCTGGGATCTTCCTATCTTAAATCAAGATAAATATGGTACATCCACTTTTACATAAGCATACTAATTAGTAAGACAATGCACATATGCTGCATTTATTAGAGCTCAACTAAGAAAATAATCTTCAATTTCAGAAATTAAAAAATAGGCAACTGGTAAGATATGAAGAATTTTGTATTAACTGTGTTACAACTAGCTAACAATTGCAGTAATTATTCTCTCTTTATGCTACAGATATAAAAATAACACTGAAACATTTAAAAATAAACATCTCTAAATATTTTTCTAGATAGACAAAAATATTAATAATTTTTCATCCTCACATAACATCAGTACAGAGGAAAGTAAATTAATATTGTTGGTGGTAAGGTACCTTTATGTTGGTCTTCACACAAACCCATGTTTTTCCTAGTACAAGCACTTTGCCATTTCTTCCTTTTTCACCTTCTCAAGGATCAGGGAATCCTGAAAAAAACTGCCCTGTACTCCATCATCTTCTTGTGAATGTCATGATCTTGCCCAATAAATTTTAAACTATAAATACCCTTTTAAATGTGTTCACTGTCATTGTTGACCCCATTTGACTGTTTAGCCAGTCAAATACTATTTTTTTTCTGTTAAATTCAATGCATAGAAGAACAAAATATTTGCCTCACTAATCCTAAGCAATTATTTTTTAATTCTTAATATGTAAAACTCTCCTAACTTTTAAGATAGAGTATTATGAGTATTGCAGTCCTATTTTTTTAATAATAAGTCTAAAGCCCTTCTGCAATACATATATTAAACAGCAATTACTGTGTGTAGTATATGATCTTTGTATCTATATTAGCCTTTGAACTAGGCTACATCTAGACTTGAAAATCATTAGGGGGTTGTTTACCTTCAAAAAATTAACATTTTGCAATGTTATAATTATTATTTAAATCTCTCTCTGTCAGTATTTCTCAAAGCACCACAGATGCTTTAAGAAGAAACCAAAGCAACCAACTCTGCCTATTAGCTCTGCATCTAATAGCAGACATTCCAGCTGCTTGAAAAAATGTCAAACAAGCTGACACTTAAAAGGTCCTTAATGCTTCATTCACTTTCAGTTTTATTCCAGGTGTGTAACCTTGCTGAAATTCGTTGTAAAACATAGGCCAAGATTTTGTATGACTGAGTAATCTTTGGTAGGTGGATAGATAGTTCTTCAAATGCTCTAGAGTTCATCATTCAAGGCACTTACAAGCTATTAAATGCTCAAATCATTCTGCTATGAGCCCTTAGTTGTTCCTGTGTTGTAGCTCATATGCTGCCATGGCTGAATTCTCTTTGCTGGAAGTGGCTGAACAAGAAGCAATCCCTCAATTCTCATATGTGTAACAGTGCAGGAAAAAAAACCAACCAACCAACCAAACAAACAAAAAGAAAACAACCCACAACCTTGTTGTAGACTGAGATGCTCAGAGACAGAAATAGTAAGAGCTTGAGACACAGTGTTTCTACATTATTTACAACATCTTTGGGGATGCTTGTTAGGAGCAGGAAAAGCTTTTATTGTAAGAGATGGTGTCTTGCATCTATCTTGGTTATACCAACACTGTTTTGTACCTAAGATAGTGAGTGAGTCTGAAGGAGAAAAAAATACATGTTGGACTAGATGTGGCCTTGCTGAGAGTGCTTATGTATGAATTACTGTGTTTTACTGCTAATACTGTTTTTTCTGAGTTGAAGACTTAGGAGCAAATATAGCAGTATTTTAGATCCACAAAATAATTGTGAGAGAACTGCAACTTGTTACAATTCCAGCTAGTGGGAATTCTGTGACAGTAGGCAAGTATGGTCCTAAGTAATCTTTTTCTCCTTTTTCTTGTGAGACCAGTTCATAAAAATCTGAGCTCATTATTCAGAGGTGGAATTTAAGAAAGGTTTACTCTGCTTTCTGCCTGCACTGTCATTCTGCTGCTGTGGTCGTATAATTGCTTCCTTTCAGAAAACAAGCAGCTGCCAAGTCTTGAAATTTTGGTTAATTGCTTGGATCAGAGATTCCGGTTCTCAAACTCCCTGAGAATTCAGTCATGCACCAGTGTGATGCATTCCTTCCCCTTCTCTCTGCACACAGATTTCAAGGCAGTTACTGAAGCCCTAGCTAGTGACTAAAGTTAAAATGCAGAGTCAGCATTTCAGAGCTAAAGCCTAAGCAAGCATTTTATTCTTTCACGTTAGCTCTGCTCTGCAGATTTGCAAAAGTAATTGCAGTCTCAGATATTCTAGTTGAGATGGGCTGCATCATAACTTCTTGAGGACTGGAACATCATAGTGTTTTACAGTAAGGTTTTGTCTGTCAGCATCTGTGCTCCTTTGTGGACTGTAAAAATGTCTGCCAAAGCAGAATTTCCAGCTCTTTTGTGGTTAAATTTTGTAGCCATACAGACCAGACTTACCTCTTAACTCTAAACTGAAGCTAAAGAATGCTTAACGGCCCCTCAGGAGATATTTACATGGCAGAATATTGATATTTCATCTGCAGAGAAAAATCTGTTCTGGACATGAGTCTGGCTGGAGGGAGAATTAGTACAGCATTCCTTCTGCTCTCCCACCACCTGGTATGTGATATGGGCCTTCAAACAAGCTTTCCACAGGTCTGCCAAGTCTCACTCAGATGGAAAATACCTCTTTTCTTTTCTTTTCTTTTCTTTTCTTTTCTTTTCTTTTCTTTTCTTTTCTTTTCTTTTCTTTTCTTTTCTTTTCTTTTCTTTTCTTTTCTTTTCTTTTCTTTTCTTTTCTTTTCTTTTCTTTTCTTTTCTTTTCTTTTCTTTTCTTTTCTTTTCTTTTCTTTTCTTTTCTTTTCTTTTCTTTTCCCTACCTGATAGCATCTCTTTATTTATGAAGATGGAGACAAGGTAGTTTTGAACAGTACAGAATGACAGGACCCTGCTAACACTTAGCAGAGGCTGAAGAGCTGTTTGCAGCCCAGAAAATTCAGCTGTGGGGGCAGAAAATAAGGCAGTACCCCCTTCTGCTGCCAGCCCCAGGGGGCTGCACAGAAAGAACTGTAAGTGGTCCCAGGCTGAGACGCCAGCTAAGTCACCAGTTGCATGCTTCATTCTTGCAATGCTTATGAAATAATCATACTGTTACACTTGTTAACTTTGATATGCTTACTTAAAAGGTGCAGTCTAAGTGTCATTGTTTTAGCTAATCCAAATGTAATAGCTATTGTCACACACATATTTTGATCACTCCACACGGATGTCATGTTCTCTCAGCCTGAAAGCCCAGATTTTGTTCCAACACAGCATTCCTTATCTGCATTCAGCTAAAAAAAAAAGTGTACAGAAACAGGATCAAAATCAGTTCTCATTACATCAGTCACTTATTTTCTATTTTGGCTTGTTTCATACCAGCACTGAGGCAGATCCGCATCCATACAGTCCTGACTCAATCCCTAAAATTTGGGGCTGCTGCAACAGACAGGTTTTTGGTTTTTTTTCCTTGTGCTATGCTCTTTTGTGATGAGTCCCTAAATATTAGTTAAATATCCACTCATCCCCTCTGCCAGCTTTTGCAGCGAGCTGGAATGTGAATTTTACAAAGCACATCAAGAGCTGGCAGTCCTGCTGCTTCCCTCTCAGTATGCTGCCATGGCTCCCACGGAGCCCACGGGGGTGCTCCTCTGACCAGCTCCATACCCTCAGCAGTATAAGCTAAGCCCACAACAGTGGTTAAAATGTTTTCTGCTGTTCAGTCCCCTGAGCCTACTCCTCCCAGAGGCAGGGGAGGCCTGGGCTGAAGAAGGGGGTGGGGAGCAAAACACTAGCAAGGGGATTTAAATCCATCTTTTCTCTGCAGATGTAGCTGAGGGTACAGTTACCTGACTCAGCCACACTTGCCCAACAGCTGCTGCCATCTAAGGTTGCAGTCACTCACTTCTGCTCAGGGACATGCTGGCTCTCCTCTGTGCCAGGAGCCATGCAGAGGTGGCAGCTCAGTGAACTGCTCCTGCTGAAAAACATTAATGTATATATGTATATATAACACATACATGTATGTGCAAAAATAGGTTTATTTGCAGACAGGTCAGCTTGAAGACTTCAGGGGCTCAGGAGCTGAGAGCATGTACATATTGAAAAGAGAGTACAGAACTGAGGTAGCAGAAGAGGTAATAAAAATATTCATGTCAAAATGGAAATGCAGAGAGAAAAGGCTTATTTCTTCCTGTGTTCAAGTTACAGGATGAAACACCTACAATGAGCCAAAAGGGAAACATAAGCTGACCTTCAGTTTGATCCCATGGGCTGCCATCTCTTTCAGATACCCAATACATTTCCATGGTCATGGGCTGCTTATGAAGTGAACAATGGAAGTATTTCTGTTATGAGACAAAGGAGCTGCTTCTTGTGTGAGGGGAGCAGAAGTTTCCAGGCAGGACTGCCAAGTAGGCACACTGGCCCTGTGAATTCACTGCTGCTGAGAAGTGCCCTGCCATGGGCTGAGCCTGATGGGCTGAGGGCCACGTGCCTCCCTCACTGGGCAGCACTGCTGCCACCAGTACTGGAGGGGTACTGGTGGCTCTGCTGTGCCCCATTACACCCAGGCAAGGCCCATCCACCTGCCCATGAGAGATGCAAAAGAGAATACCAGACCTGCCGTAAGCAGATGTGAAGAAAACTTTGGGACATGGAACACCACATTCAAAGGGCTTGTCAATATAAAAACACCCGAAAAAGCTGAGGCAAATTAAAGAAGACAATGCACAAAAGGGAAGACCTAATAAGCATGTGTGAGGATTATCTAAGTCAGAAGTCAGTTTGCTATAGATTAATTCTCCTTCAACTTACAACACACTGTTGTCAGCTTGACTCTCCCAGGAACTTTACCAGCTGTCTCTAATTTCTCAGGCAGCATCAATTCTAGAGCTGTATTTGCCAAAGATAGGAGGAAATGTAGGCAAGCATTGATAAGACACTGCACTGATGTGCAGGAGGTTGCTAAAAGTAGAGCTGATTTTTTTCTGCCTTGCCTGGAATTCAGCAGACCAAAAGGTCAAGTAGTGATGGTCTCCACGGACTTTTAATTTACTGCAGGTTCTAGGATGTAAAATGCCTGTGACGGTGCTATCATGCTACTAAAGATCTAATGCTGTATCAGATTACTGGTGTGATTTAATTACCAACGGATAGCCTGTGGTGAAAAGGGCACCCTTACTTGCTAGACCTGTAAATCCAGGTCTTATTTTAAACCTTTTTTTTTAAATCAGAAACAGCAAATTTATTGAAAATGTATTTTTCTTCTGTTTAGAAGAATGATGGCTGGGAAGATGGATGGGGAAAAAAAAAAAAAGAGATGGAAAAGTTGAATAGTTACCACTCTGCTCTGGTTTTAAATTAAAACAAATTGTAACCATTGATTCCTGATGGGAAATTATATTTGTAGTTAGAGATTGACTGGAAGTAAAACTAGATATAAACCTATATCCTTCGCTTTGTAAATGAGTTCAGGTTCAAACAATACTGTGTGGAAGGGTTTTTTATGTGGACAATTGCACAATGGGAACAAAAAGCTGGGATAAAACAGGTAAAAGCTAGAATGTCAATACCCACTAAGTCTGTGTATAAAGAGGAAGTCACAAAATAAGTTGATTGAAAACTCTGCAAATCTGACATCAAGGTCAGCCTAAACTATAACAAATTATTTAATAAATATCTAGACAAAAGAGAAAATAAGTATCTGTAGTAATTTGAAATATTTTCATAGAAATCACACTATTTGTGTTAATGACAATGACTGCATTGACCAGTTACTACTTAACCCTTCTTAGAGGTGTAAAGTTCTAACAAAGACTCTCTGTGTCTTCAGTTTACCTCACCCCCTACTTCTTTTTTTTCAGATGTACTCCCAAATCCCAGCCAAAATTGGTGTTGTGGGTTGGAAATGTGGGTTTGTGAATTGTTTCCTTTTGTTCAGCTTCACTGTAATACAAAAGATCTAGAAAGGGTCTGATTGCCTGTTCAATCAAAAGAAAATGTTTTATCTGCTGGAGCTCGTGTCTGAGAGTGATGGTGGTGTCATTGGAAGGAGGGAAGGAGGGCTCTGAACGCACGTACAATGAGAACTCAGGGCAGGCACAACAGTTGCACTGTTCACCATAATGACACTGAATATATTCCCTTTAGCACAAAAGAGATGTGTTCAGTGTCTTTTCTCTGAGATAATAAAAGATTTCATTAACTGCAAGAGCTTATTTTTTATATATTTAGACATTTTTAGCAATTTTTAATACACTTGATTGTATATAAAATGCAGCTTTGATTTCTTTTAAACAAAGACAAGGAATCAGTATGATTTCTGATGTAGATTCATACAGGGCAATCTTAAAATATGTCTTTAAGGCCTATGTTCTAACAGATACCACACTGTCAAATAACAAAGTTACTTTGCTTTCAGTTCCCTGGTGCATTTTCTTTAGCAGTTGGGCTGCTTTAATAAGTTTTGACCACAGTCTGCTTCTTGGGTTCTCTCCACACACCCTTAGTGCAGGCAAAAACTTTGTTCAGCTGTGCTGCAAATTTCATAATAGATATAATCCAGGTTAAAAATAACCTCTAATTAAAAACAATTGAATAATATTGATGGATGGAGGGGTGGAATGGTGTGTCTGTGATACAGAAATAAAATTAGCTGTGATGGGGCAATACAAAATTAAGTTCTTCTATTGTGAACTTCAGTATTGCTGTCAAAGCATGTAGCAGAACTGATCAATGAGAACTGCAACACCAGACTTTTAGAGCCTTGTAAGAGCTGGGCATAAGCCTAATTTGACAAAGTATTTTTTAGCATATTGATATGGTATAGTCAATCTATGAGTGTATTGATACTTACCTCGAGGTATAATGAAGCATAGAGTTAAAAATAATACTGCATACTATATTAACATGAGCTTGGTTATTTTAAAAATTGTATTTTATAGCATTTTAAACTGTTACTGCTCCAAATTGCCTTCTGTCATTCATTTAGGGAAAAGAAAACACCTTTAGAAATGCTGTAACTTGGCATTTATTGTGTTGTCATTTTTGCTATGTTGTATGGATGGATTAAAAAAATCTGTTGTTCAGAAATATGTACTATTACACAGAGAAGAACCCAAAGAATGTATTTTAGACTACTGAATTTATTCTGCCTATGTATTTTTAATGATGTAAGAAAATGTGTGTGTGAAAGCAGCTCCCTACTTTGCTTAAAACAGCATTTTTCCTTCTAAAAAATCAGTCTAAGAATAAAATAGTTTTACTTCATTCTAGCAATTATATTTACAGTGGGAATTCCTGCTAAGTACTATGGAAATTTAGATGTTGACAAATTTAAAATAATTCAATTACTACTTAATGCCTACTGGCATTTTCGATCAACAATCCCACAGCACTTTCCATGAAGTAGGCTCCAGAAATTAATTAGTATATAATCAATACATTGCCTACTCTAGGGAATGAAAAAGGCATCTGCTCTGTGCCAGGAATATACCTGACTGTCTGTTGTTTTGTTTATTTAAAGGGAAGCGAAAACTATTTTATCTAGAAAATACCCCAGTGATAAATACTTAAATAGATTAGCTGTACATATATTTATTAAGAGTTTGGAACTTTAGAAATATAGATGCAGGCTTCATAAGTGGTGATAAGCTTTTTAAGAAAGTTTGTGTATTACAAATCACCTCAAAATTGCCAATTTCAATAAGCTACTACTAAAAATACATTAATTTTATTTTTGCCTAAAATTTGATGCCTTACAGTTAGAGATTTTCTAAAAGGAAACATTTATTTCCTTGAGATTTCTTCTAATCATTACTGCTTTTTCAAGAGTGTTGCCAAAATCCTGTAACAATTCAGTTCAAAATTTCTGAATTTCATGTATAGAGGTTTTGAATGTAGCCAAAGAGAGTAAGACAAAGTGTTATGTTTGGATTAATTTTTATCAATATCATGAAGACTGTTTGATAAGCCATTCCACTACACTATACTAATTCTTGCTTATGGGACCAGATTTCCAGCTTCATTAAAGCCTGTGAACTGAAGCAGACTTACTTGTGTATGATTTAAGGCCTGACACAATGATTAGCAGTTCAAATTCCTCCATAACACAAGGTTTCATTCATTCTGCCCAACAAATCACTAGGTTGGAGTATGTATTATGAGGAGACATCAGTTTGAGGGTAGACTTGAAGTGCTTTTCATCATATCCCATTTTAAGTAGTTCCTGTATCTGCTACTTCTTCCAAATGTCAAGGTATTCCTGCATTTCTGAATATGGCACTCTGCAGTAGCATGCATAATCAAAGTGGGGGACTGATGTGGCTTTTTTCTTTTTTTGTGTTATTTTTGAGTTCAGCAGACAGTTCACCATTTACCCACACAAAGAGCTGCATGGCAGAAGTGAGAGAGCAGCATGGGAGTAGGTGTCAGTAGTAGAGGATGAGCGAGGAAAGGGCTTCACACAGCGGCTCTGCTATCTGTAGTTGCTCTTCTGCCCATTCTTCTCCTCTCTACCATAGCTGGCAGAAGGCAGGGCAGAGCTGTACCTCACTAGCTGAGCTTCACAGTCGTGCATTTTAGCAGGAACTGACTTCTCAGGCAATTAAAGCAAATGTGCTCGACTGTGAACTGAAAGAGTTCTGTTGTGGAAATGTCCTCGGGCACAGGGGATGGCAGGACAAAGGGGGGTAGCAATGCATTAAACCATTGCAGCTGTTTGCTGCTTTGTGCTTAGGTCAGAGCTCTCCTAAGTGCACCTCCTGTACTACCCTGCTCGGTGATTTGTTCCAATACTAAACTTCCTTAGGAGTTAAAAATTAGCATCTTCTTTCTGAACTGAATTCTGCTCATCTCCTTATCTTGACCTCCTCGTATCAGTACGCACCAGCTTCAGTACTGGAATCTACAATTTAGAACCTAAGAGGATTTTTTAAAGAGTGTGGGCTAGGACTTGGATATTTTCTAACTCTCTCTTTTACCTTATAAAGTGAGCAGGAAGGTGCAAGTGTTAATTCAGGGGAAGGAATTTTGGGAAATGGGAGTAGGGCATGAAGAAAATGCCGGCTAGGCTGCTTATTAGAATGTCTATAAATAGGAATTAAGACTAACATTTCTATTATAAAAGGTTTGTGGTTTTTAACAGATGACCACCACAAGCACAAAAGAACAGAACAAAGAAGACTTTTACTTCAAGTAAAAGAAGTTCAGAGCAGATTATAACTTTATTTTGCCTCTAATTCAAAGAAGGAAACATCTGGGATAATTAAGTAAAATAGCCAAGTTGAAGATAAGTTATCTGAAAATTTTAAAAGGCTTTCCAAACCAGAAATAGATTAATGCTAGCAAGTGTACTCTGACCATGCATTTTAATATATAACCTCAATTAATCTTGGGTAAAATTCTTGAACCTCACAACTCCAGCAATTAATAGAGGAAGTAGACTTGAAAGCACAAATATGTACAAAGGAAACCTAATTTTACTGGTTTATTGAATCTCAACTGTGTTGTCTTTGTAGACTTTGAAATACAGACATGCAAATATAAATGCAAGCTGTTCTTTTGCATTTGCTTGCAATTGACCACCTTCAAATCTTTACTTCTGAGTACAATATTTATGAAGTTTTCTTAGTCCTCTAATGTATACAGGATTTTTCTATTCTGGATTTTTGAAGACCTATTTACTCTAGATATATTATGTTATTAAGACCTATTTACCGTAATGTTTTTAGTACATTTTGAATTTTAAAAAATATACCAGAATAAAAGAGTAAACATTGTGTCCCTCAAAGCAAAGACTTATATGTCAAATTAATCAGTATCTCTGCATGTTTAATAATAATGATTGTATCTAATCTCAGTCAAGAGCTGCAAAGGAGTCACATACATTTATACAGTTTATCTGATGGTAAAACTACAAGGACATGTGTTTAAATAAGGTAAAGGTTTCAGTGGTTACAAACAGCCTTTTTGCTCCTAAGTCCAAGCCATGATGAAAGGAACTGGAGTGCCTCTAACCTATCTCAGAGGAAAAAAGAGTCAAGATTAGTCTTTAGTTCGCATCATAGATTTAGTTCTTTATACAACAAGAGGAATATTTGTGCCAGCCCAAGGGAGAAGGTAGGCACCAACAGCGAGAGAAGGTGACACCATCTGCCTCAGCAGCAGGGTGGATTTATGGGAGATTAAAGTGACCATGCAAATAGAGCCTTAGAAATGAAACCTGTTGGCTGGAAGAGTCTGTTTCCTCAAATAGATGAATGATTTGTTTACACCGAGTTAAGGGACATGGGAATCCTTAAAAGGCTGTGTCTGCTTTCTGGGTAAGAGGTGACTCCACCTACTCATGCTGTAGAAGCATTAGCATTTGTAAGAATGTGAACAGAAAATAATAGGAAATAATCTATTAGGATAAAATTAAATCTAATACACTGATTAAGTCAGATTTCACAGAAGTTTGCAAAGGGGAAGGAAAAAGTGTCTCTCTCTGAAGGGTCCCTAGGTCTTTGTTCTCATCCACAAAGACAGGCCTAAGAAAGTAGTCTGTATAAAAACAGACTCCTAGACAGATATGTGAGCAAGTAGATAGCTGAGTAGCACAAAAAGAGAGAAACCTCTAAATTTTTCTAGACTTTATTTTAGGAAATGAGGGCATTCTTCTTTTAAATCATCACCATATTATATATTGTGTAAATACACTTGTTAAATGGAGCTACAGAGCTGGGCAATGGCAAATGCTAGAGCATTACATTCTACTGGTGCTGTAATACTTTAAGACTGTGGGAGCTGCTCAGGATCATAGAATATTTCTTAGGCACATCCAGAGCAAAAGAGAGTTAATCTAGGAAGCCATGCTAGGCAGATTGGAAGTTAGTAAAGCTGCTGTGAGAAAGAGAAGTCTCGTGATTATTAACATTAGCCAGAGGCTCCCTGCATATAATATGATGGTGGGGAGAGTGGGTGAACCCTGAGGATTTCCCATGGAGTCTCTTATGACAACATTTGAGTTAAATCAGTATGTGGGTGCAGCTGCTTCAAATAACTGAAAGAAGCAAGTCCAGCACCACTGCAATAAGTTAATGTTTAGCTTTGATGTGATGTTAAAACCTGTATTACTTGCTCAAGTTACAGAGACTTGCCTTCAAAAGAAATTGGATAAAATTATTTATTATATTTTAAAGGTGCACATTACACTGACTATCTTGAAGAATTCAGATTCTTCTCTGTAGCTTTTCAGTATTTTCATTTGTCTCATATTCATATTGTCTCATATTCCTTATATTTCTAAAATTCCTGGATGCTTCAATCTTTGCAACCATGTTTTGGTTTTTCTGAGTTATGTTAATATGTAATACACTCTAAGTTGTCCTGGAATTGCAGGTGAATGTAAGAGGGCACTATAAAACCACATTTACCTTTTGACATTGTGAGTGACTAACACAGCATTGTACAACTAGCAGTCGATTTCTGTCTTATACAAAAACCCTGCATCACCAGAATAACATTTAGTGTTGTTATAGCTGGATAGGAAACTTAAGAATTAGTAGGCAGCAATAAATCAGCATAACTTCTACTGCTTGGACATTAATATATACCAAAGCTTTGGTGTGGGCCTACAAAAATGGATGATGAGTGAACTGCAGAATGGAAAAGTGTGAATGGAAAGGCTGTACAGTAGACAATACATCAATATGACTTATGTTCTACCTGTGTGGTTTTTCTGCATCTGCCCCCCAGTCTTTAGAATATTCCTTTGGGTTTCCACATCCTCTGAGCACCAAGTCAGTGCATGTTACATGGTTCCTGTTACTGTCATGGCTTATGTGGCCTTGCTTTTCATGGGAGTTGCCTCTCCTGAAGCTTAACCAGCAATTTACCAGGTAACTGAAAAAGGCTGAAACAGCCTTAGATTATAGCATTCAGCAAAGCCTGGGCACAAAGAATACTTGAAGCACTAAACATTTCAGTGCTGGAATAAAGCGCCTGCTCTCACAGATGATGAAGATCTCATGTACTAAGTGAAAAATATATCCCCTAATGAACATATGCCAGGAGCTGTTTGGATCTAGATGGAACAGGAATGAAACATTTAGATCCTTGCCAGCCATATGGGACACCGACATTTCACAATTACTCCCAGCCTGTCATTCCAAGGCTTGGCATAGAGCACTGGATGAAGTAAGGGCTTGAGATTATTCAGCAAAATGTTAAAATGTTTTGCTCTGTGGCCTCCTCTTGCGTTGCTGTTCTGCTGCATGGCCACAACCCAGCTAAACTCGTGCAAACCACTGAACTGCAGAGGGAGGTGATGCACAGAGCGCAGCCATCTGGGCCTGCTGAATAGGAAGGGAAGAAAACCCTGCGAGAGTCACTGGCTGTTTCTAAAGCCAGGATTGCTTTTACAGGAGTGCCAAATCTTACTAATTAATTTTCAGATTTAGACTTCAGGGTGACTCTGGCAGTGATAATATCATTCAAAAAACAGTCACAGACTGTTCTTGAATCTTCAAGCACAAATCTGTAAATTCTTTGTGAGCTCCTAACATTTGGTTTCCACATATACATCTTTCCTTAAGAGTAAGCCCTGCCAAAAAGAGTTAGCTTATCCTTACAGTAGTATTTTGTGACTTGTCTTTTCATCAAAGCAACGTACTTTGATAAGTGCACTGAACACCCAAAGCCATAACAAGCTATGTTTGTCTCCTTTTTATCCCAGCACCTTGGCATAATCTTTGTGCCTGAAGTCTCATAGACAAAAAGCATCAGGACTGGAGACTCCCAGCTTCTGGCTTTGACTCTGCTAACACACTGCATTAAAAGAAGTCACAATCAAGTCATAAAGACAAGAAGACTTTGCAAAACCCAAACCTTGCTTAAGAAAGGATGATTTTACTTGAACTTTATAGTGTCCCCACAAATTTCGATTGGATTGAGGCTTCCCATAATGTATGAAGGGCTGAGAGATCACCTGGTGAAGAAGAAATAGGTAACGTTTCTCCACTTTCTAGCACTAATGTAGAATTATAGAATGGCTGGAGTTGGAAGGAACCTTGGAGATTACCTTTTCCCAACCCTCCTGCCATGGGCAGGGACAGCTCCCAATAGACCTGTTTGCTCAAAGCCTTGTCCAACCTGGCCTTCAACTGGGACATCCACAGCTTCTCTGGGCAACCTATTCAGGCGGTTCTTACCAACCTCACCCTAAAAAACTTGTTCATCTGTGTTAATATGTGTCCAGGTAAACACTCCTTCCTGATTTTGGAGGAACTACTCCTTTTTGGGGTTTTGCAGGGTTTTTTTGGGGTGTTGGGGTTTTTTTAAGGACTGTAAGGAGCCTGCAGCTGGTTTTAATAGTCTACCCAGTAAATGATGGGAGCCTGTTCGCAATCAACGGCACGCGTTATTTATTAACTGACTTCTCCATAATTGTCCCCAGACAGCGTCCCGAGCACTTTCTGGCAGACACGAGGGGAACTCGGGGATGGCTGTCGGCTCCACGGGCTCCGGTGGGACCTGGAGGGGGAAAAGGGACTGGGACAGCCCCAGGGGCTCGGGGCGGGCGGGGCTCGCCTCGCCTCGCCGCCTCAGCCCCGCCTCGCTCCCTCGCGTCTGCTGCGTTCGCACCTTCAGGCAGCGGCGTGAGCGCTGCCGAGGCGGCAGCCGCCCGCCCTGCCCGCTGACAGCCGCCGTCTCTCGGCGGCCGCCGGTGCCCGAGGCAGCTCTTCCCCGCTGAGCCGAGCGGAGCCGGCGGCGCGGCTGCGGCGGCAGGCGGGGGAGCGCTCCTCACCGCTCCGCCTCCGACCGCCGCCCGCTGCGGGGATGTGTGATTGCCATGGCGAGGCTGCTCTTCCCGGGGGCCTGGCTGAGGAAGCCCTACTCCGCGCAGGTAGGCCGGCGAGGGGCCGCGGCCGGCGCCCGTCCCTCCCCGCAAAGTTCCCTCCGGAGCGGGCGCCCCCCGCAGGGCTCTCGCCGCTTCCCCCGGCCCGGCCCGGCGCGGCCGCCGTTCCCCTCCCGCCGGCGCCTGGCGGCGGCCGGGGCTCGGCTGCGCCGCGCTGCCGCTCGGCCGGCGGGAGGCGGCGGCGCCGGGCACGGCCGGCTGTGTCGGGGCACGGGAGCAGGTGGCGGCGGCCTCGGGGCCGCGGTGCCTCTCGCCGCCCGCCCGCCGGTCGGATCGGGCCTCTCCCGCCGCCTCCGGGCGCAGCGCGCTCAGCGGAGCGGCCGGCGCAGGACCTGTTACGCGGCAGGCGGCCCGCGGCTCCCGGGCTCACGGCACGGCCGGCGGGGCAGCGACACCTGCGGCACCGCCGCGGCCCCGGAGCCCCGTGCTGTGCTCCGCGCCCCCGCTTTACACCTATCGCCCGTGCTGCGGGATCCATCCTGTCAGCGCATGGACCACAGCTTGCAGGAGCCACTCATGCCCTTTTTTGCGTGTGTTCTAAAAAATTAATGTCGGGCACTTTACTACTGCTGCGCCGTGCATTTCCTTTTATGTTCACAGACACACTTTTGTATTTCTATATGCAGGTACATGTTTGCATTACTTCAGTTAGCAGAGTAAGGATGTTTTGGTAGGAAGTGCTGTGGCTGTTGTGTTGTAGGAAGTTCTGCATTGAAATGTTAGTCTGTCATGACGTTGTGCTAGCCTGATGGTTTATCCACTGGGTTTCCCCTTATCAGCTGGGTTGTATTTTAACTAGATGGTAACTAAGACGAGTATTTTTTTGAGTTTGAGGAGATAAATAATGTTTACTTTTCTTATATATGCTGCTTCTGTGTTTGTCATCTGTTGATATGCTTAGTGATCATTGGATTAAAAAAATTTAAACTTCACATTGGTGCTTTTTAAAATGTTGAATGTTTGAATTTCTCCTCATTTGGAAAAGTTCCAGATGGGGGGAAAATCTTGTTCTCTTTCTGGAAGTACGTGGAGTGGGGTGTAATGTTTAATGAGAAGAATACAGATCTAATTTTGCCCTCTTCAGTATTTGTTTCATGGTATGTATCTGCAACTCTGGGTCCATATCACTTGGGTTTTAAACCAAAAAAGATTACTCTAGATCTATTTAATGAAGCAGACACATGTACAATAATTGAATTCCCATGGCATAAAGCCTTCAATACAAACAAAAATGAATTCATAATCTATATGCCATCTTTCAAATTAGGAGTCTCCAAATTGTTTGCCTCCTTTGCCTTGATAGTTTCTTTCTTATCGTCGTATGGCTGTGTCTGATAATATTCTTCTCTACTTTTCTCAAAATTTAATTTAAGGCCTTCCAAGCAAAATACATTCTTTTAAAATCTGCTAAGAAACAAGAAGACCACAAAATTATTTATTAGAAAAGCCAAAGAAGTTAAATGTTTGTTTTTATTGCAGATTAAAAATAAATCTGATTGTGGTTTCTTATACTGAGAGCTGATTTTGTATATTCTATGGACTTGTTTGAGGAGAGCTAATAGTGGCTTTGTGACCCTAAACATATTTTTCTGTGTTAGTGAATGTATGTTGATATTTGATGCATCCATAGAACAGAAGCAACTATCAATATATTGGCTTTTCTTGTCACTGCATGTTACTGTTGGTACATGACAAATGTAGTCGTGATTTACACTAATTGCTGAGTGCTTTACTGAGATTTGTCTCCAAAGAAGCCAAAGCTCTCTAAGTAAGTGGTAGACTTAACTCACTGAGGGCTATGAGCGAGGTGGAAAGACTTGTTGCAATGTTTCTATGCAGCATTTCAAGTAGTACACCAGGGGAGATGTTTGTACAGTGGAAGGTTATCACTGAGTGAATTCCAGCCTTTGCTGGCTGGTGTTCCAGACTTCTTCAACATTATGTTGTGAAATGAATTGCCAGAACATCAAGTTCTGTCAGAACTTAATACTTGTTCCAGCTTTTCTGCCCTAATGGGAGCAGGATGTTATGAGCTGGGTTGCAGTAGATATTCTTTGGCAAATGTTTTCTTGCTCAACACTTCAGCTTTTGTGCAGAATGCAAGACCCATAGGTAATCAGTTGATGATCTTTGAGCCTAAAAAAGACGTCCTGCCTTGTGTCAGCTTGTGTAAAAGGAGCAGGGCACACACTCGTAGCTATCTTAGCTCAGCCCAAAACTTAGTGTTAAGTCCTCCCTGAGTAAATGTTAAAGTCCTGTCACTGCAAAAAATAGTAACTCTGAAGTATAAAGCTCTGCCATTGCTTAGACTGCAAATCATGTAATAATAGAAAACAAAACAAAATACCCTAAAACCTGAAAAACTTTTAAATGCCGCCAAAGACCATGAAAATAATTTAATTGTATTTATAGGATTTTACAGTTAGGTGATTAACACTGAGATTTTGTTTGACAAGGAGAGTTAGTGTCCCAGATTTAAGGGACATTGCCCTGAAGTTCTTTTCTGATAGCTGTAGTTACCAATTATATTGTGAGGCTGAGGACTAACCAGCAGGATTCCTTATGACAGAAATCATGTAAAGAGCACTTGCACATGTTGAAGTTTGACTATAGATTCTGGATCAAGTTTACAGACTCTTTAAAGGTGCCTCATGGACTTCAATAATGTGCAAGAGACTGTCTTTGAAGGGCCAAAGAATAAGCAAGTTTAAAGCCCCACATAGCAGAAATTTCCTAAATCTCTTTGCTCTAAGATTTTAATACCTTCTGCTCTGCTTAACCTTTAAAGGAGAGATGTCCCATTTTCCATCTTGGTCATTATTTTATTTCAAAAGATACCTCAGCTCTGTTTCCTCACTTTGGTTACTCAGGATACAAAATAACTCAAGACATTGGCATAATCATAAGCATGCACTGTCTGCTTTTAAAGATGTGAACATGTCCTGTTCATGGCATCCAAGACAGTGTGGGCTAATGCTCTCAGACATTGTGTCAGCCTACCTGAAATGCCTCCTGTGAGAGACAAATCAACCTGAACAGAGAACAAAATTTCTAACATGATTGGCCTACTTTTTTTCATCTGTCCTTTTCTGTTGCAAGCATGTAAGACAAATGGAGCGAACAACTCTGATTTGGAGATTACTACACTATGGTTATGTGTAATACTTTCCAGAATTAAGCTCTCTGTACTATTAAACAAAGAAACACTTTCATACTCTTTAACCATAAAAGTGTTTTAAATAAAAAGTACACTCACCAAAAATCTGTCAAGTTATGTTGCATGTTGATTCACTACTCTCCATATGCTTTGGAGTGCATCCAGGCTTGAGTTTTGCCAGAAGTGGTTTTCCAGTTCTGTTTCAGGGGGTGAGTGTCTAATTATTATTCAGTGCATATGACTTAGCAGAATATACAAGTGATGGAAGAAGTTGAATCTGTAACATTAAGCATTGCAAGTGCTTCCCTCATTCTTGCATTCCCTGGCTCATGTTTAAGTCTTGATGGAAGAGTAGAGTTGAAAAAAGGAACTGTTTCCTTGTTTTGAACACTTTCTTCCTTTTTTTGATAATTTTGGAACTCTCAGTCCTCCTGTTGCCCTAAAAATGTTCTTATGACAAGTTTCCTGGCAGTTTGTCACAGTTTCAAATGGAGTCCATCTATATGTGTTGTTCCCTAAATGCTGTCTGGGATTTCTTGCTCAGAAACGTTCCAGTGCTCTGCACAGCAGTGGAAGTCCTTGTGTTCAGGGTGCCTCACCCGTGTGGCCAGAGCAGCTCAGTAAAGCTCCATCCCCTCATTAGGACAGCGTGTGCCTGTGCCAGGGGAGGTGAGCTACATGGGTTGATGCTCACAGACTTGTTCTGGGGAGTACATGAAAATTTGGTAGGGGAATGTATGAGAGCAAGTCAAATAATGTTTGTGCCTTTTGCTGAACTTGATGAGGAAGTCCTTTTAAGAGAAGTAATTCCCTTTGAACCAGAGAGTGGAACCTTGGTTGTCTGTAAGCAGAGGGATGCTGTTGTCCATGCTCTAAACTGGCTGGGCAGCTTCTGCAAGTCAAAAGCTGCATGACTCCATTGGCACAGTGCTGAGCTCAAAATAAATCTAGCTTCTCTGGAACTTCCTGCCAAATATATGATGCTGTCAGATCAGGCATTTGGGGAGGATTTTCAGTCTCAAGTACATTCCCTTTCAGCCTAAGGAGGAAGACAATATATACAGTATCCATACTGGGAGAATGGTCAATATTCTGCAGTGGTCCTGAGGCCTGCAAGCTGCTGCTGGTCTCTGAGGTTGTACTAAATGGATACAATAATACAAAATTTAATTAAACAGCACTTTGATTTAAAATGTATTCTAAAGCCTTATGGAAGGATTTAGCAAGAAACACTGAGGATTGAAGAGGGTTTGCTGTCCCAGAAGCTTTGGTTCCCAAGCAGCTTTTACATATGAAACAGCTTTCCCTAAAATTGTCTGGTTTATTTCTGTTGATCTTCCCCAGATTTTACCAGTAGTTTTCTGTGCTTCATGTTCTGCTACATAATAGTGTTATTAGAAATAGCTTTAAAAAACCCCAAAATTATAAAACCTGTCTCTAAAAAAAAAACCAAAAAATCACTGGAATAAAAAGGTAATTGTAGCTCTCTCCCTTTTTAACCAGGTAGTTTTAAGATTGTCAAGTGAGTGTGTGTGAAGGCGTGAAGGAATAGGGATGCACAGCTGAGGCATGTGGCAGGACCACAGCTTTATGGATTGGAATCACCTTCACCTTTTGAAACAGACTTTTTCTGGATTTTTTGTTTCCGAGAGAAAGGCTATAATGCATGCTGGTTGTTTGTTAAATTTTAATAAATACTAATAAATTACTGCAGTCTTTCTGGTTAAAAAAAATTGCTTATTTGCATCTGCTGCAGTTCTGTGTATGTATGTGATGGCAAAACTGATCATGAGTAGTACCCTTCTTTTCCAAACATATGGAATAATTTCTCCATGACATACAGTCAAGTTAGGACCTGTCAATTTGCAAAAGAGATGAGATCACGGGGAGGTGTGTTATGGAGGCCTACAAAATCATGTCAGATGGGCTCAGAGTGGATAGAGATTGTTCACTCTTCCAATACATGAACTGGGGCGGGCTCAAACAAAGCTAATATGAATCAGACTTCAGCAAAATAAAGTCCAGTCCCTGACTGTGGTAGTGGATAGTAGACCTGTGAATTAATTGTTAAGTTTGGTGTGGATGGTTATGTGGATTTTTAAGAGAATCTGGGTAAATTAGTGAAATATTTGAGATTTACTAAATATAGAGTATCACATCTGGCTCAGCAAGTTCTTCTAGAGGAAACTGGGAGCACACTTGGTGTATATAATATATGTTATTATATGTTCAATAGCATCTTTTTATAGCTATTGCTGAAGATCAGGATACTAATAGAAATGGATCTTATACTGACCAAATATAGCTGCTCTCATGCACTTCCTTATATCCTGCTGCTAAAGCTGATCCTGATCTTCTAATTAGTTTCTGATCCTGATGTGAATATGAAAATCATCCTGTTAGCACACCAGACTCTGAGGAGGAGGAAAAAAAAAGAAGGAAAAGATCAAAATATCCCTCCTACTTTGTAAGACACTTAGCTCTCCCTCAGTTCTTAATTTATAAATAGTTTTTCCTTCTGCCCCTGTGAAAACTATATATGTGAGGCCACAGAAACAACAGTTTGTGGGAAGGTGAAGGTAAGGCTACTATAGAAGAATTTTATTTGCATAGTTAATGGTGTCATTTCAAGGAAGGAGTGGAAGACTTCAGCATATGGAACCTGACCCTGATACCCATTCTGCTCATTGTATCTCTATCTTACATATTTACACATTAACACAGATTATTTTTTTACCAAATTCCTGGTCTGTTGGATTTGATTTACCATGAGTGGAACATAGGTAACTGGTCTTAGAGAAAAATGCACCTAACTGAGCTCTGGGAGTTTATGATTTTGATCAAATTGGTTCCTGCAGTCTGGCTTGCCCTGTGAGGGTCTGATAGCTTTTCTTCTATTTATTTATATCTCAATTTTCCTTCCACTTACATACATCAAAGTGACCTCCCCTGTCAGTTTTGCTCACTGAAGGAAGCAAGTGTTCCATGTAACGCAGTCTGCTTATTTTATCACTGTGGAAGTCAAATTCCTTAGAGATGAAACAGTAAATGATTTTTAGTAAATGAGATAGTAAATTTCCTGCTGCTCAGTGAATTACAAACAATATTTTCCCTTTGTGTGCCCTAGGTCCGTCTGTCGTACATGCGGATCAAGTACCTCTTCATCTCCTGGCTGGTGGTGTTTGTTGGCAGCTGGATTATGTATGTTCAGTACTCCACCTACACAGAACTCTGCAGAGGCCATGACTGTAGGAAAATAATAGTAAGTGTATTTAGTATAGCTTTCTGAAATGCTTGACTATTTCAGTCTCTGCCATGTGTGATTTAATCAAATTCTCATATTCCATCATGCTGACGTAAGATTTCAACTTCAGTGACAAATAAAACCAGTTGTATCTCTTAACAATATTTTAGCATAGGGTTATTAAAATTTTTTCTTAGGCTTTTCTTTCAAGACTCGGGTGTTGGAAGAGATACAGTTGCTGCCTCCTTTCCTAGGCAATTTGTTAAATATTTTTCTCCCTGTTTGTTTCAGTGTGATAAATACAAGACCGGTGTTATTGATGGATCAGCATGTAGCAGTCTTTGTGCTAAAGAAACATTGTATTTTGGAAAATGTTTGTCAACAAAGCCCAATAACCAGGTAAGGCTTTACTCATCCAACCTAGTTTTTATTATTTCCCACTGAAATGTCATTGTCTAGAATGTCAGGTAGACCTTAGTGTCAGCAAGTTGAATCTGTTTAATACAGATTATTTCAAATTCTGTTTGCTGTGATAGGCAGAGCGTGTGTGCGAGTGTGTGTATGTGTGTGTGTGTATATATATATATATATATACACACACACACACACAAAGAAGATACACTGTAATACAAGTTAATACATATAATATGCACTTATATACAATAATAGAAATTATTCCTGTATGTAGAGGGGTATATGGTTATTTTATACTACGTGAACATATACAATATCCTTCCACAGTTTGCCAGACTGTGCACACTTTGTACTTCATAGTGCTTTCTCTGCTATCCTGCATCACCAGTAGAAGCAGCAGCCTCGTAACCAGCTGTGCAAAGGTGGCAGTGACGCCAGTCTGTTGTTTGGGAAGCTGTCTGTGTTCTGACAGTGCAGTGGCTCCTGCAGCAGTGGGCTGTCTTTGGAGCTGCCACTGTTCAAATTGCTAATTGCTGTCTGCACACAGGATTCAGTTTCTGGTCTGTGTTGACTCTTAAAGCAATGGTTGGAGGACAGGTGGTCTTCAGATGGACTTCTACAGTGTTTTATACCTTTCCCCCTCTTTTTCTGCATAGATCTATTTAGGAATCTGGGGAAATCTGCAAAGTGTTATAAAATGCCAGATGGAAGAAGCTGCTCAACTTGATTTTGGTACTGACCCAGAACCAAGGAAGGAAATAGTCCTATTTGATAAACCAACAAGAGGAACCACTGTTGAGAAATTCAAAGAAATGGTATATAGTCTTTTTAAAGTAAGTATATTCTTATTTATTCTATTTTGACAGAATGGCTTGTTTTCTTGAAGCTGGAGAAAATACATTGTTGTATGAGCCTTTTTCTCAAGGGTATGCTAGAAAAATAATTAGCACAAAAATAGGTTTTCCCAGAGGTGCTTATCATGAAGTTTGAAGTAACTAATTATCAGGGTTTTTTCCTTACTCTTTAAATGATGTAAGCCAGCATTCATCTTGTATGTCTATAGATTTTGCTAGTATTGGTATAGAAAACATGATGTGAGGCTGATGTCAGTTGTCATACATTACAACAACTTTGTCTCTAACAATAGTGAGCAGCAGGTGTATTAGGTTAGTTTTAAGGAAAATTTGGAAAAAGTTGATCTGCCTAGCTGAAAATGAAACAGTTCTGATTCCAGCAATGGCTGTTTTTTCTGTAGTCCTACAATGGAGATGGTTACATCAAATAACAAAACTAAGCATTTCAGTGTAATTATGGGATTTGTACTCAGTTTTGTCTTGGTACTATTAATAATTGGACAAAATGTAATTCATAACATTATTGCTCTACCTTTGTAAGGTCTAATCAGCTGAAAACTAAACCTGATCTAAACTTTTGAATTCTTTATACTTTTTCGTAGAGAACAATGAACAAGTTACTTGATACAGTTTTTCAAAAGACTGATCTGATCAAGAACAATGATTGAATTTTAATATTTGCATTTTAAAGTGCAAAGAAAGGTAGTTGTTTCAGAAGATTGTATGCTCAGTGCCTATGAAAACAGAACAAAAAGGAAGCTCTGCAGGCAGCTGATGGCAGGTCCTGTTACATCCATAACCAATGAAAACCACAACACACCCAGTTATTCCTGTTATTCACAGAAGGAGAGTAACAGAGGCAGAGTGACAGATGGATTGGGAGTAGTTAATGAAGTCATACTTAATCTTTTTCATTTGTTACTTTCAGGCAAAACTGGGTGAACAAGGGAATCTTTCAGAACTGGTTAATCTCATCCTGTCTTTCGCTGATGGAAACAAAGATGGAAGAGTCTCTTTGCCAGAGGCAAAATCTGCATGGGCACTCCTGCAGCTAGAGGAGTTTCTGTTAATGGTGATCTTGCAGGATAAAGAACATACTCCCAAGCTGATGGGTTTTTGTGGGGATCTCTATGTGACTGAAAGAGTTGAATATACCTCTCTCTATGGAATCAGCCTTCCATGGATTATAGAACTTCTCATTCCCTCTGGCTTCAGAAGAAGCATGGACCAGTGGTTCACTCCATCATGGCCAAGAAAGGCAAAAATAGCGATAGGGCTTTTAGAATTTGTGGAAGATATTTTCCACGGACCTTATGGAAACTTTCTTATGTGTGATACAAGTGCCAAAAACTTGGGATATAATGATAAATATGATTTGAAAATGATGGACATGAGAAAAATAGTGCCAGAAATTAATTTGAAGGAAATAATTAAAGATCGTCAGTGCGACTCAGATTTGGACTGCATTTATGGTACAGACTGTAGAACGGTATGTGACCAAAGCAAAATGAGATGTACCACTGAAGTAATTCAGCCAAACTTAGCAAAAGCTTGTCAGCTCCTTAAAGACTATCTGCTTCGTGGTGCTCCTTCTGATATCCATGAAGAACTAGAGAAACAACTGTACTTGTGCATTGCCCTTAAAGTCACAGCAAATCAGATGGAAATGGAGCATTCTTTAATACTCAATAACTTAAAAACTTTACTGTGGAAGAAAATTTCTCATACAAATGATTCGTAGCTTCTCCACCAGCAGAAGAGAATATTGATGCCTGCCACTAGAGGTGGCCTAAGACATTTGATAAAAACAATCTGCACCTTTTTAAAAAGATATTTCTTTACTCAGATTTTATTAATGGTTCTTTCAGTCCTGCCCTTCAATCAGTAACTGAGGACAGGGCCTGTCAAAGAATGAACATGCCACTGAATGACCCAGCAGAGGCCAAAAGGCCTTCTGGTGTTCAGTGCTGTGTTACAGAAACAAGAACTCTGCATGCTTGACTGTTCTGTGCACTTTGTCAGATCTTGAACAGGATGAAAGTGTTCACTGTGCCACCACATCAGCTGAGGGAACATCTTCCATTTCTGAGAAAAACATTGCTCACTTGTGAAATACCTGCAGAGGATTTTTTCCTAAGTAGTTTTATGAAGAATCACCACTACTGCAAGTAATGTGTCCAAGTCCAAGCTGCTGTTATGAATAAACTGAACTGTGAGATTGAAGTTTACTAATACCTTGGCATGGCAGAATTTGCACACTAAATAATTTTTAACTGTGGAAAATTAGAATTTTATTCTAGAATGGATGGGTTGTAATATGAGACAAATCAGATTCTGTTTACACATTGTTACCTCATGCTTACATCTTGAATGTTTAAGTAGTTCAACATTTTTAATTAAGTCATTGTATGGTGAGCCCTGTGGGAGCCAACAATTTTAGAATATTATTTCTTAAAGTCATCTATATGGTTTAGCAGCAATACCAGCATCTGTTTCAAAACTTCAGTGGAAACCTTTAACCCAAATTAAGCTGTAGCAAACAGTGTGAAAAGCAAGGACTTTGTGGACTAAGCTATAGTATGAAAACTGAATTTTTAAAAATACTGAATAGCAGACATGTCCAACCAGTTAAAAAAGAACATTTGCATAGTGCAGGAATCTGCTGTATGACATGAGAAACAATAGTTGTGGATAGTCTTGTCTCGCAACTGTCCCTCCACATTTAGCTACAGACCTGTACTTCAATCTTCTTTCCTACTGCAGGAAATATGTAAGCAAGAGCTAGACCTGAATTTTAGGACAAAAGCTGGATTGTTCAGAATTGTGCAATACTGCTCAAATGGGAGCCTATGAGGTATTTTCCAGCTCATTCCTAGCTGTTACTAAGTGAGCTGCAGTCTGATACTATTCTTTTTTTCTAGTAGCATCTATGAGTCACTGTTAAGACTCAAATAATGAGTAAATAAACATCACCTGATCCTGGCACTCCACAGAGCATGACCACTCTACCACCTTTAATCTTCACCCTTGTATTTTTCAATTTACATCTGCGTTCATAATTATACAGAATTGGATGTCCATAATACACCTGAATCATGCTCAGTACTTACCTGTTGAATCTTTAATTTCTAAATGCTTTAGGTATAAAGTTGTTCAATCTTTATGATGTTAATGGCAGTCATCTGTATACTTCTGAATCCTGGCCCCTTAATTCATTTTCAGCAGAGGTAAGAACATGCTTTAAGTATTTGAAAGGTTAACTGCTCTAGGTATCCTGTCTTAAATGCATTCCTAGAATGATGACAGTGAAGTACAGGACCACAATAAGGTAATTTCTCCATACCAGATGTAATAATATGCAGCTTGGGTTAAGATTGTTTTGTGAACATCAGCCTTTTAGTTTAAGAAATACTATGCTCATGCTAATTATTGTCTTGAACTTGCTAATGTGCTCCAACTATGAACTAAAAAGTATTTGTAACCAGCAATGCACTACAAGTGTAAAGTGGTCATGTTCTTGTGAAAAAATCTGACAGTGACTGCTATTTGGGCAGAGATTACTTCAAATACCCAATGTCATTGGGTATCTTAACTGGAGAATATGTTTAATAGTGCAGTTTGTGGTACACAATCTTCATTTTTATTACTGTTGCATAAAGTTGAAGCTTTCATTGGGGAAAAAAAATACACTTTGGTTTACAACAAATCACAGGCCTCTTTTTTTCAATAGCAGAATTTACACCAACTACCAGTACCTTAGAGCAAAGTATTCCTCCATGGAGCCTGCTTTACTGGTGTTTAAACTGTGCAAAGAGTTTCTGAGTCTAGTGGAAACCTACTGGCACACAGAAGTGCCTGTGAAACTGAGAGAAGGCAAAGGACCAGGACAGGACAAGGCTGGTGAGGAACACTTCTCTTCCAGGTGCCTCAGCCTGCAAGCTCCAGAGGGAAACACAGACTGGGCTCTGGGAAGGTGCCACCCTTTAGGATAAGGAGGTGAAAGCTGGTGATTGGTGAGGTGGATGGACACAGAGGGGAGGCAGGAGAAGACTGAGAAGGTGCAGACTGGCCTCAGGGAGGGGCAGGGAGCGTGAGGGTATGAAAGCCATGGGGTGCTCCTGAGAGGAACCATCTCCAGTTGCTCCTGCACTAGAAATAAACTGCTTTGTGTAACCAGATGTTCTGGGCTCTAAGGGAACCCTAGGGGTGAACTGGAAGGGAACATGGTCTGGTGAGTGTGTGGGGAGTCAAGGGGAAAGGCTCTGGTGTCTGAATCTCAATGTTTCCTTAACAAGGCCTCTGAACCTACTCCTGTATATGCAACTTAAAATGAATTCTCTTACAAACTGAGTAACATGAAGTATTCAGTTCAAGACAGTACCTGTTTCAGTGGCAGCCAAAGCCTGGAGGTGGTAAGTGCCTGAAAGCCTAAGGTTACCTTTGGGCAGAGGCTTTAGAACCTACCGTGACTGCTCTTGGTTTTTTCCAAAGCTACATCCAGACTCCCCCCAAACATGAAGTATGCTGAGAGAATTGTGAAATACAGGTACAGCCTTTAAAAACAAAATAGAAATCTTTCTCTGGTTAGAAGCAGCAAACTCTTATACTTAGTCCTTGATACTAACTACGCTAAAAATTAATCTAATTTACTTCCTCCTTCTTATAGAAGTAATTCTGATGCAGCAGCCTTGGTCTTTGAAGTCTGTCAATCTGTCACCTCTCTTCTCTGTGAAAACTCAATTCACACAGGACTTTGAGAGGGGAGAAAAAAAAACCCTTTCAGGTACAGAATATCTAATAAAAATAATAAAAATATTCTCTATTTTTATAAACTAGATAAATAAGCTGGTCTTACGCAGTTGCTTCCTCAATAAATTTATTGCCACTTTTTCCAAAGCTTCACAGAAAACTGTGGAAGTTGTCTTAGCTCTCCGTTCTGCGCTCCTGGGCCCTGAGGAAGCTGGCCTTCTTCTGAGCAACACGGTCTTTCTTCTGGGCAAGAGACATCTTGGGACAGTTCCATCTGTAATGGAAGCACAGTGTGCAGTAGATCCAAAGCAAAAAAGTAGCAGTGCAACCCAACTGTGATTAAGAGTGCAGGGGAAAATATATTCCCACTTCTGTGACATGCTTTATTTCCTCATGATCTAAAGCTGTAGTTAAAACACCACAAAAAGCATGGCTGGACAGTTCCAATTTCTCTAGAGATAAGCTCTGTATTCTCTGTGACTGAAGCATAGAGATTATCAAGCCAAATGAAACAGCTGTGTCTTGATTTCTTTTCCCACACACCCTTAAAAATCCAAATAGTTTGGTACTGACAAAATAGTCAATGAGCTCTCAGCTGAAGAGAAGCAGCTTTCCCACTGAAAACACTGGGACCTGAAGGTACATACTATTCCAGCTATTCAAGCCACAAACATTCTTCACTTTGATTTTTTAAATAGTTAAGAGCTCTTGAATTTTATAATCCTAATGCTAATTTAACTCTGAAGTTATACAGAACTGCTTGTATCCTAATCTGGCCCACAAGACATAACTTACCTCATAACTGCAAAACTGCATTATTAGTTTCACTGTAACTAAGATACCTCCAAGAGAGAAGTCACACAGATGTTAGAAACAATGAGAATTTTACCTCTTTTTCTTGATGTCTCTCTTGGGTTTCTTTTCATGGACTGGATTATCCCGTATAGCAGCATGTGCTTTTTTATACATTTCTTCCATCTTGGGGAAAAAAAGAAAAAAATTAAATTTACCACAGTGGTCCAGTGGAAGGTTTGTCAGAAATCCAGGATTCCTGTGCCTGCATTGTCCCCAGGCATGCAGTAATGCTGCTCTATCCCAAAGCCAACTCTGGCTCCATAATGGCACAAATGTTAAGAATATCTTTGCTGGTGGTTAATTAAGACCACTAGATCTCAGCTGTGAAAAACTTTTTAGATGTACAAAAAGCAAGTGTCTATATAGTGACCTAAATCCTAGACTCACTTCATTTGAATACAATCTATAACTACTATTTGTTTAGAAAGCAGATGACGTTGGCATTTACATTACTTTCTTTTTATAATTTGTTAGAAAAAACTAGCAACTAGTTAAATTTATAAAACCCCAAAACCTTATGGAAATGAAGGGATAGAGAATGACATTTGCTGTAGCCTAAAAAGGGGATTTGAGAGAGCTATGTTTTAAAGCTCCAAGATCACTTACTAGGAGAACCAAGCAAGAATATTACAAGCAGCAGGACAAGCCATCTGGAAGGAATACTTGGAAAAGCTAGAAGAACCACCTCTGTATTCTTAATCATCTTCTAATATTTTATTAACTCTAAAATGTGAAGCAGTACTAAAATAAAGTGTATTACAGTCCAGACCTTTATGAAATGCTACCCTGGGCTCTCTCTATTCACCTGGAATAGCAGAACTCCTTTCTAGGGTCACACAAACAGTACCACAGATGTCACCCACAATCACATGCTCACCCAGAGTTACAAGCACTACATCTGCAGAAATGATACACTGTGGGGCAAGATAAGGAAAGAGTAGAGAGTCCTTAGCAAAACTTCTTATTTAGTTTGTTGGGAAGGGGGGAAAGTGGTCCAGCACAGATTTAGGTCAAGTCTGATTTATAGGGAGAATATAAAATTTCACAGCAGGCAAAAAGGTTCCACTTTCAGAAGTTCTACACTAATATTAGAGCGCTCAATGAAGGAAAAAAATATTTTCTTTGCATGGCTAACATACATCATGAGTCACATAATTTTACATATCAGACTTATTAGCATTATTAGAGAAGTCCCTATCAGCATCTCTATTTAAATTCCCGAGCTCCAGGTGGATGAATCTTACCCCGTCGGGTGTTACGTTGTTCTTTATGTACTGGGAGAACTGTTTCTTGTAGGCATCTTCATCCTCCTCCATCAGGTACCGCATGTAATCGGCCACGTTCTGGCCCATGATGTGCTTGCGGTGAACCTCAGCATTGAACTCTTTGCTCTCCGAGTCGTAGCCAGGGAAACGTTTGGTGCTGTCAAACAGCAGGTACAGTCACGTTAAGGCTCTAATGCAGAGGCTAAGACGAACACTGAAATGACTCATACGTCAGATTTTCCTACAGATAACTGAGGGATAGGGCACTCTTATGAAAAATAAAAATTGGAAGTTTTAAGTTCATCTCAGCTGCCATCAGTCCCGTCTTGAAACACTGCAGTACATCATATACATGCTGTGGACCAACTACAGCGTGTTCAGTCACTGCAAGTATCATCACGTAGCAGCCAACTCAAAAATCTGGACAATTAGCCAATAGGACAGCGTGGGAGAGGCTAGGAAAACACACAAAAGATCTCAATAGTTTCTTTGCTCCACTGCTGCTACCAGAAAGCAGCACTCACCTGTAATACCCGTGTTATTTAATATCTGTAATACCAGATAACAGTCAAAATATCCATATGGAAATTCGAAATGAAGGTGGACTGCTCAGACTTACTGCTGTACTGACAACTGTAGCAAGTACCAGTGGGTTTGTACCTGGTAAGTAATTTTTTCACAGTGAAATTAACATCTATACACAACTTGGTGAAGACTTACACCAAGCAAATACCCTTTGAAGATCTGATAAGGGCATTCACTTGATTTTTGGTAAAAGCAACAAGATAGTTCTTTAGTTTCTATAAGTTTCCTAATACCTTGACAGTTTTAAGATTCCCAACAGCACTATCAGAATTGCATTTGTAGATTAAAAACCAACCAACAAAAAACCTCCAAACCCAGAATCTAATTACATAACTATTACTATGTCAGTACAAAATTATTTCAGCATAAATTGATTAGTCTAAGTAGACTGTCACATACAGAAGCATCTCAGGCTAGCCCCATATAAATTCTTTGTAACACACATTACCTATGAGGGATAGACAGCCCCCCGTCCACTGCACCCTTCAGAGCACCAAAGACTTTGTTTCCAGTGGTAGTTCTGGCAAGACCTGCATCCAGGTAGCATGTAAAAGCACCAGGCTTGCCATCCACACTTTCCACATTGTATTCATCACCAGTGACTTCAACTTGGCCTTCATAGATCTTATCAAGGCCAAATTTATTCAGAAGCTGTGGGGAAATAAAACACACTTTTGAAATTCCCTTCATTTATTGATACTAATTTAGAATTACCACTACTTTAAAATGTGAATTTACAGTAGAATCGTGTTTTTAACACATTTTTTTACAAAAAGTTTGTACCCAACACTAATAGCAAAGATTCTTAACAACCACCACTGTGTGTCTGTTAAGTTCCAACCTTCTGTTCCTACAAGTACACCACTGAACTTATTCATGAACCCTGTGGAAAATGGATGGCTGCTGTTTACATATTTTCGAACTCCACAAGGTGCATTTATTACATTTTTGTCCTCCCTCCCTCCCTTTCTCCACCAAACTTGAGGGCTGAGGCATAAAAGTGGGCTGCTGGAGCTGAGACTGCATGCTGTCATACCTCTCCCTGTGACTTGCCAGTCACAAGACATCAAATCCATGACAGTAAAGAGGAAAAGTTAGGATTTTGAGAACCCAAAGACTCAGTGGGCTGATGCAGCACTGAAGGAAGCAGTCCCTCTGTTCCCTGAGGGCAGCAGAGCAGCAGCCCCAGCCGTGGCCGTACGTACCCTGCGTGCCAGGAGCAGGCCGGTGCAGTAGGCAGCAGCGTAGTTGGTCAGGCCCACCTTGACACCGTACTTGGGCAGCTCGTGGGCGTAGGCAGCGCACACGATCATGTCCCCCTCGATTCTGGCATAGGCAATCTGGCAACACACAAACGTTAGGGCTCCACCACTGGGGCTCCGTGCTCTTCCTCTGACACCTACTCAAGCCAACAGGAATGCTGCATTCAAGTGTGCAAAAACTGCCAGCCTCTGCATGCGAGCTCAAAGAGTGGTGCTGCTTTGGTTTGTTGGGGGGTTGTTTTTTGTTCTGCCCTCCCCATTTGTTTTTGCAAAAGGAGTCATCAACTCCTCAAGTAAAGACATTAAAAATTTAAACCTGTATTAGTCCAGCTAAAATGTTTGTCAGCAACAACTGGTAACTACCTTTCCACATAGATGCCACAAGAGGCCAGAAACTGCCTACAAGAGCAACCTTTCAAAGAATCACTATGAATGGGGATTAATTTTGCTCCATTTTCTGACACATCTCAAAAAATACAAGCAGCATGTCAACACTGGTAGTAACCTTATGGGATGATTTTATTAATCATGGTCTGAGACCATCATCATCCCAGGGTCTCCTGTGGGACAGCAGGACTATCAGATAGGTTTCTGCTGTTCCTTTCATCTATAGAATCTTCTCCTTTTAACTCTCACACCTCCTCTCTACACCCAAATGTTGTCCCATTTTTTACAGGACTCTGACATACTGGAAAGGGACTATCAGTCAGATGTAAGGCCCTGCAACCACTGATTTTCCTTTTGAGTTTGAAAGATAAAATAACCTCATTAATGACTGAACTGTTCTCATCAGATAAGTACTCTATGAAAAACCAAGTTAAATTTAGTTGCTTCTTTTTTGAGCTCAACAACATATATTTATTATAAAACAGGCATTCCTAAGTTTTAAACTTGAAAATTAGTCAAAACATTCTAAAAATTAAACAAGAAAAGTGAGCCATGGTGAGGACCTGCATATGATGCTACACACAACCACATACTAATGACCATGAAAAAGTGCCTACTGTTCTTGTTAACAAGCCTCCTTCAATCTCACAGGACAGCCATCACAAGGCCTCAGAGCTTCATGTGAGCCACACAACACGGAAATAGAACTCTCAAAAGAGAAGGCACCTTTAGATACAGCACAAGTCAATGCAGGTTAAAAGGTCACACTATCAACTTGGTTGTCTTCAGCCAAGCAAAAAAGACCTCTTTTTGAAGCCCTCTAAATATAGCAAAAAAAAGACCCTCATAGACATCTTCTCTCTCCCAAAAATGTTCTACTTAGCCCAGAATCATTAAAGCAGTACAATTGTACATAACAAACAACCTCAAAACAACAACAGCAAAAGTGATAACACTTGCGAAACTTCTTTTCTACAATGCACACGGTTTATTACTGAAGTTGTGGTAACACTGAAGACTGTCTTCCTCTAAGGAGGTGTTTTACAATACCAACACTGCGCAGATCCTAAGAAACCCAGGTGCTCCAAGCCTCCCTCTCTGTGCTGACCTCACCCGGGCAAGGCCGGCAGGTAAGCAGCAAACACCGCGGGCCTTACCTGGCAGATGATGTCTCTGTTGGTAACACGCACAATCATCCTGTATTTAGGAGTGTTGTACTTGTTTTTATCTTGAATAACCAAACGTTTGCGAGCATAGTAGTCAGTTTTTCCCTCTGAAAAACAACAGATGCAGTGTGCAAAATGCATGCACAAAGTAGGAATATTCACCAAGGACATTTAATTGTGTGTTACAGGCAATTTAATAATACCTCTCCTTCTCCTGAATTTCACTTGGTATCTCTTGAAGTACGCCTTATTCTTGACAACTTTCACAAACCCCTTGGATAAGAAACATAAACTATGTGTTATTAACGTATAACCCTGTAAGCCAACACCGTTCTAACTAAACGTGCCATGAATAAGACCATAGTGCAATCAGGAATTAAATAGATTTTCTTGCATGTTTAGATAAAAAGAGCAGGACAAAAATGAAATGGTAAAAAAACCCAAAAGCACCCGGCACATCAAAACCCGTAAATTTTACCCCTCCACGGGAACTAATGTTTCAAGAGAAAACCAAAGTGTATCTTTTAACAAAGTATCTTTTAACTGAAGGCCCGTCCGCACGGACAGGAGCAATGCCTGTGCTTATTTCCTGTCAGTCCCGCACAGCCGTGACTTCTCTGGCACGTTCTACCACGGAGCCGCTTCCCCCGCAGCCCCCCGCCCTCAGCGGGTGCGACTACCGCACCCCGGGGCCCGGCGCGGCTGCTGTAGGGCACCGGGGGCTGTATCAGCCCCGGCCCCGCGACTCGGCCCCGACCCAGCCGCCGGCGGTGGGACCCCGCAGGACGCGGCCCACGGGGACAGCGCAGCCGGTAACGGGGCCGGGCCGGGCCCCGCTGGAGCCCCTCGAGCCGCCCGCGGCGCAGCCCCTTCAGAACGGCAGCCATTGCCACGCCGGCGCCGGGCGGCCGCCCCGAGCCCGCGACAATCGGGCTCCATCCGTGCGGGCAGCGCGGCGCGGCAAGCGCGGAACGACGGACGCGATGCCGCCGACCCCCCCCGTGCCGGTACCGACCATCGTGCCAGGCACTGTCCGGTCCCTCAGGCCGGGGCCCGCTCCGCACAACGACTGCGCTCCGCAGCAAACGGGAAAAGGCCGCGCGCGCCGCGCAGCCGCAGCTCCTGCCCTGCCCGGCGGGGCGGGGCCGCGCGAGAGCCGTGCTGCCCCCTGCCGGCCCGGCGGACCGACGGCGGGCGGTCCGAGACGCGCCGCCGGGCACGGGCGGCTCCCGCCGGGATCGCTGCCTGCGCTGCCCGCCCAGCCCCCGGATCCCCCGGAGCACGGGCCCGGAGCCCCGCGGGTGCTCCGCCGGGGCCCGTCACTTCACGAGGGACACTGAGGTGCTGGAGCGAGTCCGGAGAAGGGAAACGGAGCTGGGGACCAGTCTGGAGAATGAAGGGTCCTGAGAGGAGCGGCTGAGCGAGTTGGGGCTGAGCCTGGAGAGAAGGAGGCTCAGGGGAGACCTTGTCACTCTCCACGACTGCGTGAGAAGAGGTTATAGTAACATGGAGCTTGGCCTCTTCTCCCAGGCAGGCAGCAATAGGACAAGAGGACGTAGTGTAAAGCTGCACTTTAAAGGGGAGGTTTAGGATGGACATTGGGAGGATTTTGGTCACAGAAAGAGTGGTTGGACGTTGGAATGGGCTGCCCAGGAAGCTGATGGAGTCACCATCCCTGGAGGGGTTTAAGACTGGACATGGTACTCAGTGCCATGGTTTAGTTGACAAGGTGGTGTTCAGTCAAAGCTCTGATTTGATGATCTCAGAGGTCTTTTCCAACTTAATTGATTCTGTAATATCGGAGAAACACAATGCTGAGGGAGAAGTAATATTGCTATCATCTAAAGCATGATTGCTTCCAAGTCTCCTTATGTTAAATGACTGGGTAGTTATTAGCCAGAGATATATCACAGAGAAGGGGTTCTTAAATAGAAAAAAATCCATGGCTTTGGTCTTTTATAAAGTCACCATTTATGTATATGTTATAGGATTTTAATTCCCGTCATTTTATAGGGAAAATTCTCACAACCAACCAAGCAGCAAGTAATTAATACCATCAAACAAACCAAAATCTCAATTCAATACTGTTCCTACAATAAATTATAGCTGCTTGGGATTATTGATATTTGATGCATTAAAGCAAGAATATAGACCTGCACATATATATATACACTGGATCAAACAGGTCAAATGGCATGAGGTTTCTTGACATTGTCAGGCAATAGTGAATCTTCATTCCTGATGCATTTGTCTGGTATGCTCATTCATTTCACTAAAAAAATACAAACAATCCACGCAGCTAGTTATACGTAAACCAATATTTAAAAAATATTAGTTTGATATAAATAAACAAGAAAATTAAAGAAAAAAAAAATATTTGCTACATCAGGCAAATACCAGCATGGCTCCTACTTGGTAGTGACCTGCTAGCTTTAGAAGTAATTTAGTGTCTGAAAGGATGTTGTAGCAAGATGGAGATTTGCCTCTCCTCCCTGGCAACTAGCGACAAGAGAACATAGCCTTGAGCTGTGCCAAGGGAGGTTCAGGCTGAATATCAGAAGGAATTTTTTCACTGAAAAGGTGGTTAGGCTTTGGAAGTGACTGCCCAGGGAGGTGGCATAGTCACGATCCCAGAAGGAGTTCAAGAAATGGCTGGATGTGGCACTTAGTGCCTTGGCCTAATTGACAAGGCAGTGATCAGAGGTTGGACTCAATGATCTTGGAGATCTTTTCAACCTAATTGAAAAATGATTCTGTGATCTAAGAATGAATTTTAGAAAGTTCAGAATTCTATGTGCTTTTCAATTTGTACAGAAAATATCTCTAGCAGAGCACATATTTTTTTCTCCCCTCTGGCATATAAATCCATAGTCTTCAAAAAGTCTGCTGCTACTCCTGAGCAATTACTTCCATGACAAATGCCTCACAGACAATGGTATCATAAGCAAGACTTGTTAGTCTTTTTGTTAAACAAGGAAAAACAAAATCTTCTCTGTAAGAAGGCTTTTTTCTCCTCAGATAGCTCACCACAGCAAAAATCAGCCTGTTAACCTACCACACCCACATGCTTTCTTCCTCATTGCCACCCTGCAAAGTGGAGACTCCAGCTGGGTTTATTAGCCCCACCCCAGCATCTCTTACAAATTCAGGGTGAATGGCTCCTCCGGGCTTTTTTCCCTCTGGCTTTTATTGGCAATGTTTGTTGGAAGGGTGACTGCTATTCATACACACTCTGAACACGTTAAGGTAAAAGCTAGTATTTTCAAAGCTTGAATGAAGTACCTTTTATTTGCATCACATTGATGGGGGGAAAGTATAAGCTTTCTTTTTTTCCTTTAATGCTATTTCTCAATTTATCTTGTATGTGATATTTTTACTTAGGTGTGTTCTGGAGAGCAAGGTATCAAGCAAGGGTTTTAGAGCAGTGTCTAGTACTTATAAGTCTCTTAGACTGACAAAACTGATGCTTGGAGCAGCACCTCCTGCAAGCAGGGACTCTCTGTCTGCAGAGGACTTAAGGCAGTAAAGCTGTGGTCTGTGACTGGACTGACCCTTGTGGTCACTTGTAGGATTGTTTTGGATCTTTTTTGCTGTTGCTTGCAAGAGTGACAGCCTTATTTCAATGAAAAAAGAGTTTGGCTGAAGGCCTGGCGATAGCCTAAACCTGCTATTGCTGCATACTTTTTTTTAAGAGTGTATTCTTTGCATACTTGGCTATAAAGTAGTGTTGTAGAGTACTGTATGTATTCTAGTAGTGTTGGAATTACTTTCATAAATATTTTTAAAATAAAATTTATTTATTAAAGGTCTTGTTAGAATTCCTCCAAATGAAAATTTCTGTATGGTTTTGTCTAGGAGCCTCTACTCACTGTAGAAGGACAATGGCGAATGGGCTCATTATTAGATGGGGAGCTGCTCCGGGCAGACAGTCTCTCATCCGTTTGTGTAACCTAATCGGCATCTGGCTGAAACGTGTCTGACAAATGAGCCTAGGGACGGGCCCGTCTAGCCCGAGGCGTTGGTGCTCCCGGAGAACGCGTTACCGTACGCAGCTTCTAGCGCAGAGACGGCGTTATGGAGATGCCCGGGCAGACACTCGGATTACACCAAACCCAGCTTTCCGCCGAGCAGGGGCTTCGCCTCGCGCGGCGGCGGCGCCGTGGTGCCTTCGTGCCGCTGCCGTGAGGAGCGAGTGCGGGCGGCGGGGACGCCGCGACCCGGGGCGGGGGGGGGCTCGGCTCACGGCCGGGGGCCGTGCGGAGGCGGCAGCGGTGACACAGCGAGCGACCCGCGCGAGGGCAGCACGCGAGCGACCCGCACGCTGCGGAGACGGCTCGCCGCCCGGCCTTCCAGCGTACGGCACCGCGGGCACTGGGAGCCCCGAGACCCGCAGGGAGAGCCGTGGCACCGCCCGGAAGCAGTGCCGGTGGGTTCCCGCCGGCGGACCCACGGGCTCCAGCTGCCCGCGGGCAGCGCGGCGGGGCAGAGCCGCCGCCCGCCCCTCCCGGGGGGCCAGCGGGGCCGGGGCTGCCCCTCGCGGCGGCTGCGCGCCCAGTGCGCCTGCGCGCGGCGCAGGCAGGGACGTGGCCCGGGAGCCGGGGCCGGCGGAGCGGCGCGCGGGGCTCGGCGGGGCGCGGACGCCGATGCCCGCACGCGCCGCCGCTTCCCGCCGCGGGCAGCGCTCCCAAGGTGAGGCGCGCCGGGCGCGTGGCCCCGCCGCGGGGGGCGGCCGGGCCCGGGCGGGGCACGACACGGCACTGCAATCGCGGCCGCGGTGTCCCGTCCCCTCGGGCGGCGGCGGGGCCGAGCGGTGCCGGGGCGGCGCCGGCCGCCCCCGCCAGGGCTCTCCTGGTGCGGTGGGCGGCGGAGCGGGCGGCGCTGCCGGGCAGGGAGCGTCCGCGCCGGGCGGGGTGTGGGGAGGCCGCGCTGCGCGGCCCTGCCCGGCTCGGGGGCCGCGGGGCCGGCGTGTCCCGGCCCCTCCGCGCCTCGGCCCGGCGGGACACGAGTGGGCAGCGGTGGAAGTGCCCTGAGGCACCGGCCGCGGGAGGGGCCGCGGCCCGGGGAGCCTCCGGCGGGTCTGTCTGCAGAGGGCGAGTTCTTCCTTGGCTTATCGGCGTAACGCCGGGCCGGGAACCCGCGGGTCTATCGTTCTAGAGCGAGATAATTTTCGGTTTTCAAATACGAGAACTCCAGCTGCATCAGCCTGAAAGTGATTATATAATGAGGGTAAAAAGTCGATAATAATGTTCTGGCTACTTATTTATTCCAGGTTTAGTTATTCAGTTATGGCCGTGCTTTTGTGCTTCCATGTAGCACCTGCTAATCGTCAGCATTGATAAAGCAATTTTGTGGCGAAGGAGAAGTTGGCTTAATTTTCAATTTCCAGCGTAAGCTGCCGTTAACACTGCCTGCATCAAAACATTGTACTCCATATCAGTCCAGGATAGCTTTCTTTTTCAAAGATCACATACAAAAGATGTAGAAAAGAAGACACTAATATAGAGAAGGACAGATAATATTCAATATGTTTACTTATCTCCTAAAGCATTTGCGAAAAAAAAATTTTTTTTTCATTCACTTTACTTTGTGTGCCTAAAGGAAATGGCAGTTGGATCTTGTTTGGTTTACTGGTAGATAGCATTAAAATGTTTTTATAAATGTGCTTGTTTATTTTCTCTTCCCTTTCCCAGTGTGAGTTGTCAGCTTTGATCACAGCTCTGTATTTATGCTTATAAGGATTTAAGGCTTATTTTGAAATGCATAGATATGAGTTCTTTCTCAAGTAAGGATTAGGAGAGGAAATAGAGACAGCCGGTGAAAGAAGGGCATGATCAGGAGGAAAGCACTCAGTATTATGAGTCAGCATTGCCTGAATTTTATCAAGTGGGCTGACAGCAGCTGTAGTGATTGTCACTGAGTGTCCATCCAGCCCCACAGTACTTTGAAGAGGAACAGATGTTTGGAGAAGAAGGCTTCAACAGAGCAGCCCTACTTCCTTCCCATATCTCTTCCTACACTCCCACAGGTTGAGGCTTAAGCACTTCTTGAGCTACAGCTGGTGGCATGGATATTTTGTTTTGGTAATGTTGGTTTGTTTGGTTGGGTTTTTTCAAATTGCTCTTCATATCTTTGTCTTCTGTGGACTTGTTGAATTTCTGTTGAACAAGTAAGCAGGAGGTGGTTGGAGTAGTTGAAAGGAAGAGATAGGAGAAAAGCCCTTCCAGATTTATGGCAGAAGGAGGGATGGAGAAAGTGGCATGCCTAAACAGTTACTGTCAGTTTATTTTCTGGGTAAGACTGATAGTAAACAGAGAAGTTTTAAAAATGGGAAGACAAGTCCTTTGTCATTAAAAAACTTCGTTTACATGCTTACTTTGCTATTTCAATGTTCTAATATCACAATTTAGAAGGGGGAAAACAGCTGAGTTGGGGGTATGCATACTTAAGATTTTTTTACCCTTTCTTACTCTTCAGTTTCCTTAAGTTGTAGAAGAAAGAGAAATTCTAATGCTTAAGAAACAGACAAAATGTAACATTTTGCATATAATTTTAAGTGTCAAGTGCATAGTTTATAAGAAAAAAATCTTTTTTGGTTGATCCAAGAGACAATAATAAAAACTAACCCTGAGTTTATGAATGTTGCTTTCTAAACCAGTCTATACTTGCCTTGATTATAGACTCTTAATTCTCTTTTGTAGATCCAGTTAAAACAGTAACAGTTTTAGAAAAGGCAGATAGTAAATATTATAGTAATATATCATTTTAAGTTGTGAAATGTGTTCCCTGAAGTTCTTGAATATGTCACTGAAGTGTGTAGGGAGCATGCTGAATTCAGCCTTGTGCCTTCCATGTTTGTAACGCTCCCCATCATGTGTTGCCAGTGTTTGGGCTTCTTTAAGCTGGGAATACCGTCTTGCTTTCATTGTAGTGATCTCTGCTCAAGTGTCTGTCCATTGCAGTGCATCCTTTCCTCTCCAGCCAGTGGTGGTTGCATGGAATGGGTTGTTGGTGATGGATAGAGCCTGGGCCCTGCTCTGCCTCTGCTCATTGTACACGCGGCTGTGATGTGGTTTTGTCGTGTGTGTGCACTGAAACAGTCTGCTCAGAGCAGCAGAAGTGATTTAGTGAATTGTCACTTTTCCATAATTAATGTCATCTAACTGCTGAGAACTCTGGAAACTATTCAGTTTAGCCATCAAGTGGTGTTTTGGGGACAGCCTAGGAAGTGTGGAGCCTGCTCTGGGGTTCAGGCAATGGATCTCCTTTCAGTCATGATGACAATGATGATGTTGACAGTGTGACTGTCAACTTTGTTTGCTAATTGTCTGTAGGAGTGATCCTCCCCAGTCCCAGTGAGGCAGCTGTATATTTGGGGTTGAAGTAAAATACTAAGGTGGGTCTTTATTCTAGACAAGAAGTAAGGTGGTGTGATAGAATGACTGTGGACACCTATTTTGTCCTAATTTTCAACTTGGAAAGCAGCCAAAAGCCATCATCAAATATCTTTTTGTTCTTTTGCCTGAACAAGCCTTACCTGTCTCTGATGGGTTGTGTTACTTTACCATCTTGTCTGACCAGTATTGCTTTTGTTTCTATGGTTCAATCCTTAAAAAAAAAAAAAAAAAAAAAAAGAAAGAAAAATCCAAACTTAATATTTTGGTAGTAGGCTGTGTTCATTTATTCTGCCATATGGTAAGCTACTGATCTTCCCAAACTCCTGAGTTTTCTTATGGCCTATCGTCATGTCTAAATCTTAGCGATTCTTAGCATAGCATTAAATATCTGTTTGATGACATCATAACATGATCTTAGAATTCTGACTCAGCAGTATCTTATACTGCATTAACTATGTATTTTTTCATTGTTTCCATAAGGCTGGCAGATGGGGTCAGTCTTTCAGTAGTGGATTGTTGTTGCCATAAATTACTGTGCACTTGTAGCTAAGATGATGTTAAAGGAGCTTACCATTAATTTTTGTTATAGAAGGCTAAAACTATCAAATGTCACTTAAAATGGGTATAAAAAGTTATTAGGTAACCAAAACCTTACATTTTGAACATGTACTGTTGACATAACTTGTGTAGAAGTTAGTTTTATGTGTCTCACTTTTCATGCATTCTTCTTGATTATATGTAGCTCAAGCAGTGAACTACTTCCAGACATAATAAAAAGAAATTCCAGTTTCTATGCTGTCTGAAACAGCAGAGCTAAAACTTAGTGTTTATTGAGCAAAGTAATTTTTTTCCTCCATTAGAATGCATTACTGGTGGAACTTTATGGGTTTGGCTAAGTCTTAGTAAGTATTTCCCAGCCCTTTGGAGAAAGAGTTGTGATCAGTCTTTCTAAGGCAAGATTGCAAAAGCAAGTTTAAATCCCATAATGAGATGCATTAAGTTAAAATGGACCTGGTATTTTTATGTGAACTTTTTGGTGTCAGGCTGACATGAAAAATCATCTGTGTTTCATTGATCTCCTTTCCTTCTTCCCCAGTTTTGAAAGAAGTAAACAGGCCCTTATTTCCAAATAAAAGTGCAGAAGTCAGTGGCCAACTAATCAGAACATAACTGACTTCATTTGATGATGAGCAGATACATCATTTCTCTGAAGAGCCATTTCTCTTTTCTTTATTAAATATCAAAGGAAAATTAGATTTCTCTGTGCTGTGCTCAGAGAAGGCTGGAGTGCTATTCCAGACTTGAATAGCATGGAGGGAGACCCTGCCACAGCACAAAAGTACACTGCTTCCAGTTATGCTGTAAGTGCTTGTGTAGGCAAGTCATGGCTATGGTAAGTAAATTAGTGGGCAAAATTGAATATTACTGTGGGACCACAGATGTTGGTATGGATTGTGTTAAAAGAAGTGACTATTGATGTTTGCAGCTGTGTTTATATTTGCTCTATTTACTGGATAGCCTGGACACCTTTCCTATGTGGAAATTACTAATTAGTTATTCTTCTCACTGCTGAAACTTTTACATTCTATTTCTTGTCTGTCAGCAGCTGCAGGTTGCAGTGAGTTGTAGTTCGCAAGAAAGGTTGGCTACCAGTCAGTAATTTAGAAACTGTTTCACTTTTGAGTGTAACTGATAGAAAGGTGGCCTTTTAGCTGATCATATGAAGGAGAGGAATATCCTGAAGATGAGGGTCTCACCAACCTCTGTCATGTGGGTTTTTTTTTCTTCTAGGAAGTAATTAATAAAGTTTTAAGTGTTACTGTATTGCATGAGGGACATCCTTGTGTCCTTTGGTTTCTCCATTAAGCCTCATTTCATACATCTCTTTGGGAAGGGAACTGTGCCCAGCTTGGTAAATGAGAGATGAGCATTTTGGCTCTAACCTGCACATTGTGTTTATCTGGTCTCTGTAAAAAGGAGCATTAGACCTAGAAAATTCTTCAGCTGCTAGTATGTAAGCCAAGTTGCATGGAATGGTAGATTTTCATCTATCAGAAACGAAATCCTTTTAAACTTACCAGTTGAACTATTTGTAAATTTTGTATCTTTTTAAAATGAATTGTTGTGTTAAAAACATTGAATTTGATTAAGGGGTAGTGAATGTTTAAAATTAGGACTCAAAATTGTTTTTCACTTCCAAAATACGGACCTAAAGCTTTTAGTAAATTTAACTGCATTTGTGCACTTTTGTTTATTTCTGTCCTAATGCAGTGTAGATGCTAAACCTGCCTCCTTTCCAGGAGGAAGCTAGGCTTTGGGGAATGAGTAGGAAAGTAAAATCTGTAGAAAGGAGCTATAATTATAAACATATGTGCTTCAGAGTGTGTTACTCTTTTTTAAGTGCCTGATAATACTTGAACTCCAGTTAAATAATTGAGTTGCATTTTACTGAAAAGACAAAACCCCTAAATCTTCCAATCAATTGCATAAAAAACTTGACAAGGTTGATTTTATTTTAGCTGGATAATCTGAATGTTGCCTCTGTTTTGTTAGCCAAGGCTATATTCCTTCAAGTACATGTGTGTGCCATTGACATGCTGAACCTCAAATACAAAGATATTTTGCAGACTGAGGTCTAAGAGAACAAAGGAAGTTTTCTGTTAAAGGTTTTTACTGTAGTTAATCAGTATTTTCTCTTGCAGCTCTGAGGAGCTTTCAGCCATCTTGGGTACAAAAGTGCTGTATCTAATTATTTTCCCTTGAAAGAAGGCCTCAGTTTCTTGAAGGTTGTTACATTCCTGTGTCAGACACGAAACTTTTTTTGCTAAAGGACCATCTCTAGATGGACAGAAGATAGTGTCAGCAAAAGCACTGTTGCTTTATCTTCTGAGCACACTGGGACAATGCCTGACAGACTGTAAATCACATTGGACTGCAGAGGTAATTAAAAACCTGGAATTGTTCTTTGAAAGAAACGAAATTTAGTACAACTTGGTCAGTGATGGAAATGATACTCATATGACTTTTAGCAATGGTTTCAACCTTTAGTGGGTTGCTACAACATTTCTAATGAAGTTCCTCTTTAAAGCACCTCATATATTAGTTGTACATGTGAACTGCCACTTCAGCTTTCTGTGGGACAATCAAAACCCCATGACATGTTAGTCAGATGATGAGTTTTAAAAATGATGCTACGCTAAGTATGATAGCCTAAATTTTGTACAATCTAAAATGTTAGACTGCTTTATATTTTTGTTTCAGAAAGACTTGGAGAGCTAGTGTGTATCAAGTGAAATGGAAGGTAGGGAATGGTAGCCATGATATTCCTAACTATTGTTAGGTTATATTACAAGAAAAATCAGGAATATGAGCATAAGTGAGGACTTCTCACTCATGCTTTGGCAGAAATCAGTTATGAATTTTTAGTGTAAAAGACCCAAATGAAGTTTATAGTGAAGCCATATTTGAGCCCTGAATTAGGATTTTAGCTTGTAAGGGAGCATGATAGCTGGCTGACTCACCAGCTACATCTCCTGCATGTGTCATTGACTGAGTTGGTTTAATTTGTTCTACAGATATTAGAATGCTATTAACTTTGAAGCAGGAAGGAGACTGGGTCTATGGAATGCTATAATACTGGCTTGAAACCACATATACAGTTTCAGACCCAATTATGTCAGACTTCTTTTTATATGTAGAGTAGTATGGAGATTACTTCCTGTATTCTGGAAGTTCCCATTTCTTTTCGTGAAGAGAAGAAATTGTTGAAACAAATGATACATACAGTAGTGTTTGTGTAAGGCTTGCAGTTATTTTTACTTTGTCATGTGGTAAGAATAATTGAGACAGTATTTCAAGATATCTGTAATCTTTTGGGTAATCAAGATTTCAAGACATAATTGCTTGATACAAATGTTCCTCAGGTAAATGCAGGTAAAAGGTAGTAAGCAAATTCAACATGTACAGTGAAATATCTTTTTTAAAGAAATCTAAATAGACTTTTTTAGAAAAATAGATTTTTGTCTGGCAAATGCGAATACAAGGAGTGCTAGCATAATTAGGCCTTCTGTAAGGTGATACACATTACCTGAGTATTCTCAGGGAAAGAGGCTTATACATTTGTGTGTAATGTAGAATGTTGCAGTCTACCTTTAGCTGGCCTTACTTAAAATATTGTATATGCAGCCTCAATGCAGTATTCCTTTGAGTAATTTGGAAAACTAAACACAGTATTGTAGTCCTCTTGGTAATAAAGCCCTGTAATCATCAGCTAATTAAGGGTACTAAACAAAAAGTTGAGATACCGAATTTTATATATTTTAGTTGGCATATATATGTGCCGCATATCATGCATCTGTGTTTAGTATCAGTATGAGCATTTATTATCTTTGCAATATTTTAGATAGGTCTGTGTCTTGCCTAATTGACTCATCAGGTGGCTGAGAATTGCTGGTAGTTCTGTTTTACAGTGGAGACTGTGTAAGAGTACAAGGTCTTTGGTAATGAATTCTTGTGTCTTGTGTCCCCCCATCATTTTAAAGATCAGTATGTTCCAACTCAAAATTCACACCTTTCTTTAGGGGCTTTCTGCATGACCTTAGGCAGGCAGAAGCCAATGAATAGTTCCTGTGCTCTGGGTTCCTTGGCAAGCCAAGAGCCGTGTAGCTGCTACTAGGACTGGGAGCCTGAGTGAGTGTGCCTGCTTTGGAGCTGGGAGATGTTAGTATTTAAATGGAACCAAAAGAAAAGATATACTTAAAATAAACAAGCAAAGCCAAACACCTAAAATTACTAATGAAAATATATACTCGCTTTCAAAAATCCTCGTATTTTATAATTCTTCAAATTTATAATTTTTATTTTTTTAAATAATCCTGTACATTGTAATTCCAAATCAGAGTATTTTATTTCCACTTCTCATCAAAATACCAATTTGTTCTCAGATTAGAGTAAAACCACACAGAGGAAAGAAACACTAAAAACTGTGCATATGACTTATGTTACTATTAATGTTCTGATACATATTGGATTCTGGAGGGAGTTTAATAGAGCCATAGATATAAAAAAATGTAGAATCTTCTTTATTAATGAAGTATGCATTTGTTCAGGTCAGGTTTCTTGGGATAAAGCCCAAGGTTTTCTCATTTTCAAATTTCAGTTTTCTAGAAGGTCTTAAATCACTTTTCAAAGATTAGCTCCATGAAATCTTCTGCCACTGTTGTAAATTTTGAAATTAAGATAGGCAAAATGATGAAATATGAAAAATCCTGTTACTGTATCCTATTTAGGGAAATGGATGATGAACACCTAGCTAAATACCTTCATGTCTTGGTTCAGGAGTCTTTGCTGATGCTGACAAGTTAAGAGAGCTGGCTTTAGATATTTAGGAAACCTGGAAAAGCCTGGCAAAAAGGATGTAGGCGTGACTAGTTAGCTGTCTGATCAGAATTGTGTTTTTCTTAATTTAGCTTGGCCCTAGGTGACTACCATAACTCTTTTTCCCCCAAAAAATTCTGCATGTGTTTTTGATGCAAATTTCACTGTGAGCCTTTTGATCTTCAAACATTTGCTTTTGGTAGTTGTGCACTTTGCCTGCTCTGTTTGTCAATATTTTCAGATAGCTGGCTAGAAATAGTTTTGGGGTACTAATTCTCTGATACATTCTAATGCACCTCTGAGCTGCCCTGAGAAACAGTATTGTTAGGCACATTGTTTTGACTTGGCCATATTTTTTTTATATTCTTCACATATTTGGCTTCTTCACACTTGAGTTAATTTTAATGCCATGTGATTTGTTGGTGAATGAATGTTAGGAAGATTCTTGCTTTCCGTCCCTACACCACCCCCTTCAGCTGTTTTACTGTACAGTATAAACCTCATCATTTATAGGCCAGATTGACCTTGAATTTTGTTTCATGCCTTAAGTCTTTCCAGTTATTTTACTTAGATAAAAATTGAATGTATGGGGTTTTTTTTCCTGTTTGCACCACATAGGGTATTACTCAAAATCATTGCTTTTCTAATCCTTACACCTAAGATTCTTAGAGGGGTGACTCCTAAAGCCTGCTGTGTATGGCAGTCATTTCTACTGTGTTGAGATTGGCCCTGGTTCTGCCAGCATTTATTTTTGGAATTACTTGTGATATTTTAAGCAGTTTAAAGCCTTTGAGAAAATAATCAGTCTTAAGTGAGATGTATGGGTTACCTTCATTATAATGTGATTTTATTCAAAGTGAAACAGCAGTAATTTATCCTTTCATAGCAATAGTGAATAAAGGATATAGACTGAGTGAAATATTAATGCATGTTTTAAACTTAGAGTTTTGAAACCTCTAGTAATTTTCATTCTTTTCTTTTATAGAAGATGGTGTCAAATGCTAGTGTTGGAAGCATTTTTTTCCAAGATTATATTTAAAAGATATGTGTTGGGATCTTTCTGGTTTGGGTTGTTGTGGGGCTTTTTTTCTTTTTCCTTTTTTCTTCTTTTTCTATACCTGACTTTTGCTGTTCAACAGTGACAAGAACCAACTGGAACCTTTCTGATGCTTAAGTTGGTATTTTACTATCCCCACCTGTGGTTTGCATCCCTACCTCTGAAGACTTCCAGCAAAATTTGATAACCGTTTTCAGAATGAATGCTAAGCATATGGAAATCGGAAATTTCTTCTAGGAGAGCTCTTAGGTGTCATGTTGTTGTTGAAGAATAAGTGGGAAGGTTGATTACCACTTTTTTGGGTTTGGTCTGTGTTGTTCTGCTTGTTTTCTGAAGGCATTCAGTGTGTCTTCTTTTTGATATGAAGTGAAAATAAAATACTGCTGGATTTGATTGACAAGAGAGTTCTTTGTAGCATTGTATCCAAATAAAAGCTTCTGTTTCAGCAATCAGTCATTAAGTCTATATATTGTACTTCAGATAAATGCACAGTGTGATGAGATGGAGTTTTTTATTTCAGTTGATATTTTGATTTAATTAGATTCTATTGGAGGATCTTGGGAAGGGATTTTGTCTTCCCTGTAGCTCAGTGTCTTTAGAATCTTAGTAATTATTTATAGGCTGTACTGCAGAATTCTTTGTGGCATTGAGTAATTCAGTGTTTTGAGGAAATCAGCAAAGTTCAAAATAAATAGTTACCAGCAACACCACTTCAGAAGTTCCTCTTCAGCGCTCTAGTGAGGGGTTCACTGGAAGATGCCTCCAACAGCTGCTGTTCTGTCCATTGCACTGGTCAAGAAGTAGCAGCAGATAATGATCAGCACCAGTTAACCTTTGCTTTCCTAGGCACACTGATTCCCTGACTCTAGCAGCACCTCTTGCTTTTCCCCCAAAACCCTGGGGTCTGTCCAGGCACTGGCAGTGGGACTGGGGATCAAGGACATTTGGTGTAGAAGTGACCTGAAGAGAAAGTGAGGAAAGAAAAGAGGCAGCAGTGTGATGCCTTACTGTGAGACTTTCAGCTGTTGTAGATTTATGGGCATAGATTCTTGGTGACTTCTGCACACTGGCAATGCTAAGGAATGCTTTGCTTTGGTGTACATCAGAAATGTGGTGCCCCTGCTCCTTGTCCTGGCACTATAGGGATAAGTGAAGGTGAGCAGTGGGTGGTCTGGGGGGTTACACTGATATTCTGCTTCAGTGTCTATCAGTAAAGTAGTTGATTGTTTCTATATCTATATTTCTACAGTTTCTGTGCCATTATTTTAGTTTATAAAGATGTTTTAAAATAAGCTTTTATTTCTATTTATTTTTATAATGGAAAGTCGGAGCTGATCCTGGATCCTGTGGTATTTCTGTACTGCAGAGATGAGCTCTGTGAGTATACATGAGGAGTTTCTTGGGGTTTGTCTTTGTGGAATAGCAACAGACTTGCATGTTACCTCTATAATACTGTATTGCTGGTGATGCTTGTGTTACTTCTGACAGCCTTGGGGTCCTGGAGAAATATAATCTCAGTGTTGCTTTGTGCCTATTGTATATTTTTTCCTTTGTTGGATGCAGCAGGTTTGCTGGAAAAAAGGAGTTTGAAAAGGACAACTTTTGCATCCCGTTCTTTGTGTCGATGCAGGTGGCGACAGACAAGGTTGCAGGCAAGCTGAGCTCCACTCTCTCATGGGTGAAGAACACGGTATCGCACACCGTCAGTCAAATGGCCAGCCAGGTGGCGAGCCCATCTGCCTCCCTCCACACCACATCCCCCTCCACCACTCTGTCCACACCCGCCCTGTCACCATCCTCACCAACACAGCTGAGCCCAGACGACTTGGAATTACTTGCTAAACTTGAGGAACAGAACAGGTGAATGGAAAACTTTTTGCTCTTCGAAGTACAGTAATGAGACTAAAATTGGTTTATTGCAATTGTAGCATAGAGGGTGTTAAAGGGGAATTAGTTAAAAATTTCATGGCACTGCACTTCAGTTTGAAAGCCCAAAGGTTTAAGAATTTGTGTTTTTACAAGTTATGTTTTTGTGAAACTCTAGAAGGTGTTTTTCTCTACTGGTTTTACAGGAGTGTTTATAGCTGCCTCTGACAGTAAGGAATTACACTATGATTTTTAGTATCCAATTTAGAGTATCCCAGGGATGAGACGTGTATAACCTTCTTACCTTCTTAGATCATAACTATAATTTCTATTAATTTCTTGAAATCTTGAATATTTCTCAGTTCTTTTTTTTCCCCACTTTTATCCAGTTCTTGTTTCAGCTACATAACCTGCTATGTAGAGAGATAGAACTGTGTTCAGCTACCTTCTTGCTGTTACACTGGTTGTGCCTCTTGCATAATGTCTTACTTAAAATAAATTCCTAATGAGATTTTTGTCTGTTCATCTTGCCTTTTTATGTATAGTAACAGTTTTCATGGTAGTCTTTTCATGTGCCTATTTATCTGCACCATGTACAACTGAAGATGCAACTTTCAGGTGGATCAGTTGCTCTTGATGTGCACAGTGATGCAAATTCACAAGATCACTAAGAAATGAAATTGGATTGTATAATTTCTTAAGGCTGAATTTCTAGAAGCCGTACTCATTTGCACTTTTGAGGCAGGACTCCTAAGTCATCTGTCCTTTTGCAAAATCTGGTTATATTTGACAAGTATGTTTCAATATTTTTTGAGACATTGGCTGTTAACAACTTGATCTCCAAGTAGATTTTTAGACTTGGCAGTTAGCTGCAGGGCTTTGTTACCTACTGGAGATGGATATCCCTGAGCTGTAGTGAAGTGAAGGTTTGATAATTTAGCTCAAACTAGCTTCTCTTCCAGCTTCTATGAGAGTGCTGGCCTTTGCACTGAGGCAGTTGAGGTACTCTATTCGATTGAGTTGGATTTCTTTGAAGGTTTTTTGCTTTTGGTTTTTTTTTGGTTGGTTGGTTTGGGGAGGGGGGTTGCTTTTTCGTGGATTTTTATGTGGTTTTCTTTGGTTGTGTTCTTTTTGTGTGTGTTTTTTGGTTTTTTAAAAAATATTATTCTTGGTTGGGAGGGGTTGTTTGGTTTGGGGTTTTGTTTTAGTTGGTTTGTTTATTTGTTTGTTTTTTCTCTGCTGAGTCACTTCTGAGGGTAGTAGCATTGAGTGGAGGAAGCGAGTAACTGGGGGGAGGAGAGGCAATGCCTGTGTGTCACCAGGCATGTCTTCTCCTATGTCTGCATTCTGCATCCTGATAGCACCACAATTTTAAGGGAATTTGATACATCTCTCTAGATTTTGACAATAGAAGGAAGCTTCTAGAACCACCTTGTACACTCTTCCTTGTCTTCAAAGATGAACTCCATTTAATTTTTGCTGTGCAAATGAAAAATTATCAAAAGAAGCAGAAAAATAGTTAAACAGCGCTTTTTTAGAAAGCTAATTTGCATTTAATCTGAGTCTTTCTAGTCTGTTCAGGACAAAGCAACTAACTTGTATTTGAAAAGCAAACTGTTCTTTGGACTGCTTATCTATGTTGGAGTGTAATGTCTTTACATCTTGAGCCCATCTCATTAAGGCCTTCAGTCAGACTGCCTGGCTTGTTGAAAGAAGAACGTGAGTTTGGGCTTTCTGCCTCAAGTCAGCTTTCTTCATTTAGTAAGTAAACTAGCCAGTCTTGTCTGGTTTTATTTCCTTTTAGCCAGACATGTTAGTCCCACACTAGTCTTGTGTGTGAATTCTATTTAGAGCCTGCCCTATCAAGTGTATCCTTGCTGGTGAGATAGTGCCCTTTAATACTGAAATTCGATGCTCTTGTGCTGGCTGCACTGTAGTTTCAGAACAGTTTGCATCTGCAGTTTAGCACAGTGGCACTTTGTTGACAATTGTACTCTGTTCACAGGGAACCATTCTTTCTGCTTGCTGGAAGAACTGCTGCTGTGGATGTTTGTAAAGGTTTTGGGTTTTTTGTAAGCTTTTATGACAGAAGGAGAATATGAATTAGGTAACAGTTAAGAAAAGGGAAGAACTCAAATTGTTTCAAGCTATGTCTTGTAGCATTCTGTAATCTAATTATACTGAAAGTCCCCACAGAATAAAGAGGAAGCTCAGTCCAGAGTCCTGGTAGAACAGTTTGGCATTAGTAAATCATTTATAAAGTTTTAAATGAAAGAAAACAGTGACTAAATGTCACAGAGCTTGCGACTTACTGTGAACAGAACTTCCTGTTTTCAAATCTAAGGACAATGAGTTTATCCAGGTAAGGTCTAATTACCAAAACTTAGTATAACTTTTACAAAAACCTGTGAAAACTGGAAGTGTCCCATTAGAACCTTGTTTTTATAATCTTAATGTTTATTCTGTGTTTTTTCCTCTGTGGTTACTTTGAATTTGGTTTTGAGGCATTGTCTGGGATTGAGAGAAAGAGTTTCAAACTAATTTTTCATTATGGACCAGTATAAGCCAGGTTTCTAAGCATCTGAAGTGGATTTTTAAAGTATTTTCTTTAAAACTAAATGTTATGCATTCCATTAATAAATGGTAAATTATTTGAATTTTTTAAAAAATAAAATCCCAAATGAAATTTTGTCTTGAAAATGCTCTTTTGTTTCTTTTTTTTTTTACCATTTAACTCTCTTCCAAACAAAATACTCCTGCAGAAACTGTGCTGTTTATCTTCATGAGTTAAATTACTTTTTCCCTTGCTTTCATAAACACCAGTAGGTGAAAGCTGGGAACAGGGAAAGCTAATATAAATAACTTCATTGTAGCAGAGAGCTTAAATATTGTAGGTATTTCTGTATTATTAAATATTAGGTATTTCTGAAATTTCTGTACCGTCTCAGATACAATATGCCTTGGGCTATAATTTGTTAAATATCTAAAACATAATCTGACCTTTCTGAAATGCTGGGGGATTAACTTTTGTACTAATTTATGAGAAATTATTCAGCCACGTGGCTCTGATATACTGATGTTGGATTCTTAGAAGTTAAAGCACAAATGGAACTCATGGTATAGTGAAACACTTCCAAGTTAGTCTGAATTCTTGCTCTTACTAACACATGGTCCAAAAAATTTCCTATGCTTATGAGGCTTGATATTAGTTGAGGATAAACAAAGCATTGCCTTTTTGCCTAGTCCATGGCCACAGCAACCAGCTCACAGGGAGGTCTCCTCAGGAACTTGTCTAGCACTTAACCCATCTTTATTTGTACTTTGCTGCTGGGCAGCCCCAGAGGTTCTCACGTTTGAGCTCCTCACTTTAATTGCACATTCATTAGCTCTGCTAGTCACTTGTGTTGCCTTGTCCTTGGTCTGCAGGTCTGGGATTTCTCCCCTGCATTTATAAAACACTGTGTTGATTTGTGCACAGTTGTCAGCAAGCGTCAGTTGTTTTAAAATTGCTTCAGAGGTTTTAGTTGTTCTGTCTTTATTTATTCTGTCAATTTTCAAAAAGTGTAATCAGGTAGACTTAGAGGAGGCTAATTTTTTTTGTCTTTTAAATCACTGTTTTTTAAGTTCTGTGACATTTGATGTTATCATTGAAGATATTTAACTTCCTTAGGTTTTCTTTGTCAGGCTGATGCATGACAGCTGTGGGTGACATTTTTATCTGTTTCTTAAAATGCTGCAGTGTGAACTGTTCTATCTGCAGATTTACTTGAGATCTCAAGAGAAAGCAGTAACATTGAACAGTTCTTTTCACATTTAGTCCAAATGAATGCTGGTGAAACAGTTTCACTGAGCCTCTGGGTGTGTTCTTTGTCAAGAAAACAATTAATAGTGCGACCCTTTGATTAGAAGAACTTGAATTTGGTTTTTGTGTGCTTTCTTTGCAGACTTTTGGAAACAGATAGCAAATCCTTACGATCAGTAAATGGGTCAAGAAGAAATAGTGGATCTTCTCTTGTATCTAGTTCATCAGCTTCTAGCAATCTCAGCCATCTTGAAGAAGACTCGTGGATCCTGTGGGGGCGGATTGTGAATGAATGGGAAGATGTACGGAAAAAGAAAGAAAAGCAAGTTAAGGTTGTTGGAAACTGGTTTTTGGATTTATTTTTAATGTGATATAAATGATACTGTTTTATCTTTGTGATGGGCTTATTCTTTTAAAATTAAAATGTAAGACAAACTTCCAGTTGAATCTTTCCATCCCTCAGCCTTAATGCTTCCTTTGTAACTTTCCTATGTGCTGTCACCCAGCAAATGTCTCCTGCTGAAAACCAGATGCATTTACTGAATCTTGAATACTAAAGCTTTCAGTTTACTTCTGCTGAGAGATTTCCATGAGTGCAAGGATGATTAGCTTCATCTTTCCAAAAATGGAATTACTGAAAATCAACAGAAGGGCATCTGATAGCTTGATGCTCTGATTACGTATGTGTATGCTATGCTGCTATATAATGAGCAGCTCTCTTTAAAGCATTCTTAATAGGGGAGCTGATAATTCTACTCAAAGGCTACGATGAGTTTAGGTTTTTGTGCTTGCCAAGTATGTTGACCCCAGAGATGACCTTAGGCAGAAGAACACACAGTTTCTAAATTCTGGATGTATTGGATGAACTTTGTCCAGTGTGTCCAGTCTGGGTTAGTTGTGGTCATGTACAGAAGTGGGGTTCAATTACACTTTAAATTCAAACCAAAAAGCATTTAGTGCATTTGAACATATTCATGTTTCAGTGGCAGCAAGCAGAACAGCGTGGGATTTTTTTGTTAGCAGGCAAGTCTGTTCTGCTTTGGTTCTTTATTGGTTGTAGTCTGTAGTTTTATGTGCAGAATACAAATGTGTCAGGGTCTTTTGAACAGTTTGAAATGTGTGTCTATGAATAGGTTGTGGGAAGGCAGAACAATGGGCTAAAGTAAAGTATCTTTTGTTGGAGCGGTTGTGAAGAGAGAACATGATTTGAGAGAGGAAACAAGGGAAGAAAATGAACTAAAGATTTCCTGCATGCATAGGGAAAGCAGTTTCTGGAAAGGTGTTCCAAAAGGTCATGAAAAGAAGGCCACGGGGATCTGGCAAGAAAAGGAAAAGTGAGGTGGTAATAAGATCTGGTTAGTGAGAATTTGTTTGAACATTTTCAAGTGTCAAAAGTGTCACTTGTTTTTTACAGCTGGCCAAGTACAATTTGAGGAGTATTTGACTAACTTTCAGGGAATATTTAATTGTATTGCTGACTAATATATTGAAAACCAGCCACGTTTTCCTTTGCTGTTAAATAATTCTCAGTATTTTTTTTTGTTGAAAGTCAACCTTAGCTGTGAGTCTGCATTTATGATGGAATATCAGAACATCCACTCCTATTCCCTGATTGTGCCAGTAGGTAAATAGGTAGCAGCATAGGTGTCTTTTTGTCCTGGCTGTAACAGCTGGTCTTAGGTTATTAGAAATCTGGTAAGTTTTTTAGGTTTTAGGCATAAGTGTCTAAGCCTTCCTCCAAAGATGATGTGTTCCATCCTTTACATCTCTCAATCCACTTCAGAACTTGCTTCTTGTTTATGGAGCACTTCTGAAGGATGACTCAAGTCCTGCTGTTCAGTTCACATGGCATGTCCAGTAGATGTGTTTCCTACTGTTCCTTGTAGGAAAGTTGGAGGGGTTAACACTATTATTCTATCAAGCAGGTACATTAATGAGGCATTACCAAGAAGTTTCTTGCTTTATTAGTACCCTTGAGGCTTTAGATGACTGGTGTGTAGTCCAGTTGTGTTGACAAAGGATAGGGAGATACAGTTGTGTAAAGCTGATGTATTAAGGTTCTTGTCTTGGATTGGGAATCTTTTAGGAAAAACACATTGGTGTTGTAGACAGGAGAAATAGTTGGAGTGGCATTACTATGGTGGTTCTGTAGAAGGATGGATTGAGAACTTAGGGATGATCAAAAATGGAGGTCAGTGTTGTAAAACTCCTGCAGCAGAGTTTAAGCTTAAGAAAAACAAAGCTTGAAAGGCAGAGTGTCTTTGAAAGTTATCAGTGTTGCATTAATTAATTGTAATATTAGAGAAGTAGGAGAAATATGTGGAACAAACAGGAAGAGGAAGCTTTGCAGAATAGGAGGTTACTCTAGCTTCAGAATAAATAGTAATGAAAGAAATTAGCCTTTAGGAGACAGAATACTTGATAACAATTCTTAAGGTACAAAAAGGAAATAGTCTTGATGAGACAATTTTCTAGGTCAGACTGATTCTAGTTCCAGAACATACCACCAAGAGTCTGTTTAATTCCTGAATAATGCTTCTTTCTCAGTTTTCAGATCAAACATCAAGACTACTTGTCCTTGTGATTTCTTAAAGGACAAGTAACAGGTTCTTCGCTGTACTCATCTGGGCATGTTTGAATTGTATAGTACCTAGCAGAAATTTTTTTCAAAAGATAAAGTAAATTTAGTTAATTTAGTAGGTGTAAACTTAATGTTTTCTTGGTGCAGTGTCTGAAACTGCATTTAAATACTTTCTTAGAAAATAACTTGGAAGTACTGGCACACCAGAAAAACTGGACACAACTTCTCATGTTTGTTAAATGATAGCTGTACTGTGCAATTTTTTTGTTGCAGTTGACTATGCTACCGTTAGTTCTATGTTTTGTCATTTACCTATCTTGGAAGTAATTTTTAGTCATGATTTCTTAGGTCTCAGTTACTACAGATATTATTGAAGGTGTTATCTTCAGTAATCTTTCATGAAATATTGATATCACTGTATTAAGTTCTGTTTAATGGAAGTTCTTGTGTAAAATTATTTGAATATTCTGTTTGTCACATAGCTTGCCATGAATAAGGACCTACTTTCAGTAGCTAATTTAGCCACTAAAAATGATTCAGCGACTGCTTACTTTTGTGAACTTAATAATCACACTAAATTTGATGTTATAAACTGTATGAGGAGGTTTTGCCGTGATGTAAATTTTTTTCTGAAATTGTGAGGAACTTGATTTCAAGTTGTTTTTTCTCTAGGTTTATTTTTTGTAATATTTTCAGGAAATATGAATTGTCTTTTTGTGCCTTAGGAGCTGGTTCGAAAAGGGATACCTCATCACTTCAGAGCAATTGTTTGGCAACTTTTATGCAGTGCTCAAAGCATGCCAATTAAGGATCAGTATTCAGAGCTTTTAAAAATGACATCTCCTTGTGAAAAATTAATAAGAAGGGACATTGCTAGAACATACCCTGAGCATGATTTTTTCAAAGAAAAAGATAGCCTTGGGCAGGAGGTCTTGTTCAACGTAATGAAGGTGAGTTGGTATTTCAGCCCTTGAGAATATATTAGCAAGAACATGCACCAGCTTGGATTGCCTTGTATATAAAGAACTTGCACCAGTTTCATGGGTTATAAGTTTTTTTTTTAAACCATAGAGACTGGGATGGTTTAACAAATCTTGTTTTACTTTTGATGGCATTCCTGTAAGTTTTTTATATCTCACATGGTAAAACCAAGTTGGCAATAAAACAAAGCCACATACTTACTGCTGATTGTGTAATGGAATGAAGTGTGTCATGAATTAAACAGTATTGCCCGAGACAAGAACATTGGCAATCAGAACTGGTATTCAGTTTGCAGGTATTTCTGAAGTGCACGTGGCAGGTTCAAGGTAATGTGCAGTTGTTCCAGTGCCCAAACATAAAATGAAAATGCCAATGTAGCGTTGTTTGCACTTAAACTTTGAAGGTCAGACTTTTCCATAGAACATGGTTTCAATGGAAAAGTTGGCAGGTTTCCAAACCATAGTAATTTCCATAACTCTAAAACAAAGATGCCACCTGCATGGACATCACCACGTTTCATCCATCTGTAAATAAAACTGCTGCACGTATTTTTTCTGAAGACAATTTGTTTCATTGTCTGGTCTGTCTCTTGTAAAAGTAGTAGTTTGTGAGCTTTGTATGCCAGTGGTCTCTCTTCTTTTTTACCAAATTCCTGTAGTTGAAAACTGCCTGTGTGTTTGATAGGTATGCCTTAGTTTTAGCTTTGTGTGTGCTCAGAGAGCAGAGTTTGTAGCAGCAGGTAGAAACTAGAATGTCTGACTAAAATTTCTGGGTAGGATGTCTGCCCTTGTTGGATTTGGGAAGAGGGAGAGTAAGTTATTAACAAGATAGCAGAATGAGCCATGATTACTTTTTTATTGATAATGAGGTTTTAATTGTTGAGAGTTTTAACTTTATTTTCCAGGCTTACTCTTTGGTGGATCGTGAGGTTGGATACTGTCAAGGGAGCGCTTTTATAGTTGGATTGCTGCTTATGCAGGTAAAAATATTTAAAAATACGTGAACCTTTAAAATCCATTCTAGAATGCATAATATATTGTGATGGTTTATTTTGGGAATTTTTGCAATGGTTTTTCTTCATAATTTTGTTACAATGGAGGTGTCAAGGACAGCTGTTTAGTCTGGAAATAAAATGAGATTTACTTGGTGTCGTTCTATTTGCCAAAATACTTGTATTGGACTGGGAGAATGTATTGGTTTCTCAGAGCTAAGGTAGGATTGCAGGCTTGAAAGCTATTTTGGTGAGTGATATTTCAAAAATAAACAAACTTCTTATTTCTCTTCTATTACATGGAATCTCCTCAGAGGTCAAATGAAACTACGCAGTTGACTTGATTATCTTAAAGCTTCCTTTGTATTATTGGTTTTTGGTTTGTGACAAAGTAGGCTATATCGTAAGAAACTTACAGACCTCCATTTCAGTTTAGAAATTATTTGCTAGAATTTAATATATACAAAATTAATTGGAGTAATTGGCTGCAAATCCCCTAAACAAAACAAACCAGCAACCAAGAAAAAAACTCCGCTGTGTGCACATGCACGCACACACAAAAGCCCCACCCTAAATCCTCCAAGGCACTTACTCTGATATATCATTATGTTTGTTCAGAGTTTTTACTGTGCTTTTTTGTTTTTGATATAGATGCCGGAAGAAGAGGCATTCTGTGTGTTTGTTAAATTAATGCAAGATTACAGACTGCGAGAACTCTTTAAACCAAGCATGGCTGAACTGGGCCTTTGTATGTACCAGTTTGAATGCATGATCCAGGTACATACAAAATCTATCAAACTTGCTCTTCGGTAACTATTAGTAAGGAACTTGGGAGTTACAGCTCAAGAGCAGGCATGTCTGTTGGCTAACAGGCTGCACTCTTGACAACAGCTGGTTTCAGAACTTCGCAACTAAATGCATGTGGCTCTGAGAGCAATTTTTTTTAACCTTTGGCAGACAGTGACTGGCCTCAAACACTGAAGCATGAGGATTTGTGTTGCTGCAGTTTAAACAGAGGAATATTTAATACTGTTTGGATTGAAGACACTGAAAATCTTCATAGTCAATTTATAGTATCTTAAAAGGTGAAGATTGGGAGGGACCCTCATATCTAGAATTGAAATTGTTTTCAGATTTGAAATGCAGGTTCTTCTTGGTCAGGCTGATGGAGAAAAATAGGTTTCTCTTTTGTGATCCAGTTTCTAACATGGTGGTCAAGGGTGAGATATCACATAGCCTTAGATTTTTCAGCTCTTTTTAGTAGCCTGTTCTAGTTATTATTCAGGGATTTACAAGCTTGACTTCCCCTTAGGATCAGGAAGTGTTTTTGTTATCTGCTTTCCAGGGTAGACATTCTGTAGGATATTCTGTGTTGGGACTTCAGTTGCATGGTTAATAAAGATGAGTCATATCTTTCCTAGTCCTGTTGCTAGTACAGCTCCTATCTGTACTAAGTATCAATTACTTTCTTATATTCAAAATTTGTCAAAAACACATCTGCACTAAAACTACAAGCAGAAGCTTGTAGCTTAACATACTTGTGTATTTTATTCCTTTTCTTTTCCAGGAACATCTTCCAGAGCTTTATGTGCACTTTCAGTCTCAGAGTTTTCACACTTCTATGTATGCATCGTCATGGTTTTTAACTATATTCCTTACAACTTTTCCACTACCAATTGCAACGAGAATATTTGATATCTTTATGTCTGAGGTAACTACTAAAGAGTAGTCATATGTTATATTTCAAGAGTAGCTGTTGAAAGCAGTTATCTAGGTAGTGGTATAAATCCCCTCATGATGGACGAATCTCATAATCTTGCTTTTTATTTCTTATACTGATCAGATTATTTTAAGGGAAGGTGTCTGTGTGTGCAGTTTGTCAAGGAAGAGAGCTAAGTCACTGAATGTTGGTATTGTGTGTAGCTTTGTCTAAGCCTGTTGAAGTGTTCCCAAATCTGTTCTTTCTGGGTGCAGTGCACTAGCATTGCATGCAGCAGGGATATCCATTCCTCAGTATTATGGAGAGTTTGCAGTGGAAGCTAATGCTGCTTTCAGGCCAAAGTTGAAGTTCATTGGGGATATGCAAGCCAAGAAGGGGGAATGTTGGTTCTTTTTATTGACCAGATGATGATGGGGGCCAAAGAAGTTTTGGGAATTATTCAGTGTCATCACAAAGACACCTATGCTGTGTTTAGGATTAGAGCTTTGCACAATTGTAACTAGTAACAAATCATAGCTTATGCTTGCCTTCAGTCAGCTTTTAGAAAGCAGTAAGTCAAAGGTGGATCCTTTCAGCTTGCCCTCAAGAAAGTCCAAGATGGAGTATATAGTGAGACTTCCCCCCCCCAGTAGTTTAAGTGCATTGTACTGTGTCTGAAATTAAAATAGCTTTTTTGAGAGGTACTGGGGATTTTTCTACTTAGATATACTTTAAATGGTTGATAGAGCTGACCTAGAGAATTCCTGTCACTTGAGATTTTGCCTCATCACTAACTTCTCTGTGAGAGATGTCTGGCATCAGGACAAATAGCCAGATTGCTTGTCCTTGGAACAAAAAAAGAAACACAGAAGTAATTTGTTGAGAGATCTTTTCAGTAGCCCTTTTACTTGTGCTTACTTGGGTGAGATTTCCAATGTTAGTAAATAGTAGAGAAGCTCTGTGCTATTGACAATGGCATGAATGATTGTTGGATATTTTTTGACTTCTCTTCTCAGGGTTTAGAGATAGTATTTCGAGTAGGTTTAGCATTACTTCAGATGAACCAGGCAGAATTACTGCAACTTGACATGGAAGGAATGTTACAGGTAAGCTATGGTTATAATAATTTTAAGAGATAGTAGTGTGTTTATTTCCTTGCAGCTGTTAATTATATGTAATCTTGTGCTCTGATTGCTTTTAGCACTTTCAAAAGGTCATTCCACATCAGTTTGACAGTGGTCCAGACAAATTAATCCAAGCATCTTACCAAGTCAAATACAATGCAAAAAAAATGAAAAAGTAGGTATTACATTTTGAGAAAATAGATTATACTGTTGCTGAGTTACTGTTTGTTTACCCTTAAAAATTGTTATTTGGTGTTTCATTCTGAATTTTCCATCTTTACATTTTTTGGGGATTTTATACTTTATGAACAGTTAAAACTGCAGTTCTGTCTGAAAACAAAAAGATTCTAAAGTAGTATTTGCTATTTTTCTTAAATATAATAAAGCTATATCTCATTTACAAAAATAACTAAAAAAGCATTTGAAGAAACTGCAAGTTATGGGGAATTACAGCACTTCTGTAAAAAGGAACTGAATAGGAACGTTGGGTAGGGGGTGGTTTTCTGGTGGGAGGGGAGATTGTTTTTGTTTTTTTCAGGGTGAACGGACATGAAACTTTTGTGATCTGGCCTAAATTCTGAAGATTTTAGTTCTCAGGAACTGGAAGAATAACCATGGTGCTAAAGAGTGCATTTATAGTCAAAATTAGTGCTAGTTAAAATATCAGTTGATAAAACTTTGCAGTAACACTGACAACAGTAAAACAACTTTAATTTGGGGTTTGAAATCTTGAGAATACTGCTACTTGTTGTTGTTGTTAAGGTTAGTTGCATGTCTCTTCTGCCTTTGGTAAATTTTGTTTTGATTAGCAAGCTGCAGATAGTGTGATTTGCCAGAGTTGAGTTTGTTGGGTCACCCGTCGGTTGTAAAGTATCCTATGTTCATTGCTGCACTGCAGGTTGTGCCCAGGGTCTTCCAAACTGAATTTGTCAATCTTTTTCTTTTTTTCTTTTTTTCTGTCAGCAGCCTATGATCAGTAGAGTGAGCAATCTTCTCTAAAAAAAGAAGTAACAACAAAGCTTTCAGGAAAAATATTTTCTTTGCAAACCAGTACAAGTGTATGCAGTTGAAAATCCACCATTTCAAGTCTGAACTTCCTGATCTGCCTTCTGTAGAGGCATTGCTATCTCAGCTTGTGGGTTTTTCTTTTCATTTGGTTTGCTGGGGAAAGGCTAAAATTGGTTTATATTTAAGGTATTTTTCTCAGATTTCTTTGCATCTTTGTCTTCCAGGCTTTCCAAGCTCTGATTTCTTTTGGCTGAATCTAGTGAATTGATGACTATATTACATGAAGGGGTTATTACAGAGTAGCTCCAAATTGCTGCCACTGTAATGTATCCAAGCAAGCTCCTGCACTTCAGAGTGCTGGTTCAGTCAGCTCATATGTACTGAAACCTGTGTTTAAATTTAAGGTCTTGCCTAAGCATTTACTGGAGTGTATTTGAGAGGAAATATCAATAATCTGTATCTCTGTTCTACTGTTATTTGTTAGGTATTACACCAAGAAGTAAATTATCCGCAATGTTTCTGACCATAACTTACTATTTCTAATTTTTAGGCTAGAAAAAGAATACACTACAATAAAGACAAAAGAAATGGAAGAACAAGTTGAAATTAAAGTAAGGAGCCCTCAACAAATATATTTATGAATAAATTTAATTCCTAGATGGGGGGATTACATGTTTGATCTCTGCATGTAGCAGGACATAATTAAGGCCCCTGAATTCTTTTCTTTCAGCATTTATATTTGGGATGTCTGTTCATAGAGGACACTTACAGTGAAATTATTGAGACTTCTGGTGGACATTAAAAAAAAAAATCTTTGGGGACCGTCTGTACTTATTTTTTTAGTATTTCCTGCTGACAAAAGCTTAATAATAGATGCCCTCATTTATCAGAGGTTCCAAATATGCTGGTTTAGATGTAGGTGCTCCACACAGGAGGTTTGTATGACACATGTTAAGATAGACTTCATAGAGTGCACTTGAGTGGTTTGTCTTTGATTTTAATATCTTGATTTTTCTTATGCATTGGACTCAAATTGTGGCATCTTCTGTCTGCAGTCACTTTTTCTTTTGGCGCTTTTGCAGTTAATACAAACTGGAGGGAAAAAAACCAAGCTGCCAGTGGAGTTTATTTTTCCCTTTTTACTAACTGACCTACTTCCTGTATGTACCTAATCACTGCATCTTTTTGCTTTTGTGACATAAATAGGCTTTTGATGTCTTTTTTTCCTATTTCACTTTTTTTTTCACAGCATGTTGTTTGATCTGGATTTTCTTCCTTGTGGTTTTAGCCAGTTCTATGAGAAAAGACAGTGGGAGAAATTATGTGCAAGTATATTATATAAAACCTGGGTGAGAGAGTTAGGAACAGCCTTCCTTCTTCCTGTCCACTGCTAGTCATTTTGCCTTTCAATATCAGGTTTTGAGGCATCAGTTCTTCAGAAAAATGGCTGTGAGATGCACCTGGGAAACTAAAGGTATTAGGAGTCTTTTCAGGCAGTTTGTTATTGTACCAGGCAGTGAGGCAGTTAGCAGCAGGAGTATCTGCTGTAACAGCAGCTGAAATCAGGTTTGCAGGGCTCAAATGACAGCTCTCTGCAGAGCAGGACAGAGTAATACCATATGAAAGACAACTGTAACTTTAGATTCTAGTATATTAACTCATTTCAAATCCTTTCTTGCTTCTTGCCACCATTCCCCCCCAAAAAGGGAGAAAGCAAAAAACCTCCCCAAAACGAAAACCATGAAGCTCACCCCAACAAAAAGCAACCAAAAAAACCCCAACCAAACAATGCAAAGCTATCTGTTTCTAGGCCCTGCTTTGGGACATACGTAAATAATTTCTGACTTAGCAGAGCTTCTTAGCAGAAGAGACTATTTTAGGGGAGATAGAATCATATTTTGAGTTTGCCTTTTAGGCTGGCAGAATAAAGCATTTGCTGAACTGATATCCAGTCCTCTCTTCTGAGGGATATGGATCTCTTCTGTTTGAATGCTGACTGCTAAAATTTACAGGAAGTGCCCTTGTAAAGTATAGAGTTCAGTACAATTCTTTCTTACTTCTGGCACATTTGAGGTAATTCTCTGTATAACCTTACAGATTAATGTAAATTCTTGTGAGGAAAGGGAAGGAAACCTTGGAGCTGCCTCATTAGCCTGTCCTACTGCAGGGAGTGGGCTGTCATGTCCCTTAACCATGAAGACTTTGACCCTGTTTATGAAAGGGAGGCTGTCCACTCTGGTGTGGGTTAAGCCCCATGGTTCCCCTGCAGACATACAGCTTTCAGCAAATGCAACATAGATGGTTTCACATAACATGAGATGTGTTCTTGTTTTTGCTGTAGCAAGCTGTTCAAACTCATATTTTGAGCTAGTGCATAATATGAAAGGTTAAGAAGGTCACAATTTATTTTTGTATTTATATTGATTTTCATGGATGTGATGAGATAAAAATGTTGGTAGTTTGCTTTGCTTTTATCAGACTTTCAATTCATAACTTGAGAAATGGATTTGTGAACTGTTTACCTTCCAGAGGTTAAGAACTGAAAATAGACTCCTAAAACAGCGCATTGAAACGCTAGAAAAAGTAAGTATGTTGGGGATTAGATTTAATCTCTGTTAATTTAGATTTTATTGATGGCAACTTCATTATATGAAATGGGAATCTCAGAATTATAGTTTACTGTTTTCCTGATAATCTCCTGGTGTTAACTAGCAGTGCTTAGCCAAATAACATGGCTATCACCGAGCAATTAAGGTCAATGCTTTAAATATGTAAGGTTATGTCTATGTCTAAGTGATTATAAAATCAAACATTTTGACATACTCAGCTTATGTTGTACTGTTTTCGTTCTGAATTAGAAGCATATGTTCAAAGTCCAGAAGACTCCATGAAATAGTGGACTGTTTGTTTGGAAAAAAAGGTCATTGTGAGAGAATCCTCAGTTTTGAAAATCTGGAGTTTGCTTGATGTTTTTATGTTGGAGCAAAATGACAGACCTTCCAATGACCAAGAGATGTTGCAGCATTTATATTGAGAACAGGAACACTGCCATTCATTCGTTCTATGTGGTTTTGAGGTTTTGTGGCAATTTTGGGTACCTGGTGGGGAGAATATCCAAAGACTTATTTCTCGTGTGTTTAGTCTGGAGTAGAGTTTTGTTAGGTTTTTTTGTAACTAACTGGAACTTCAAAAGTTTGCATGAGTTCTGCTGTGGATACGTTTCCAACTATTCTCCAGTGGCCTCTACTGTATCCTGGTATCAACTTCCTGTGGCAAATTGCATCTTAGCTGCTCTAGAGGCTCAGGAATGAGAGCATTCCTGCCCATCTTAAGCACCAACAGGGACCATCTTTCAGCAAATGGAATTGAATGATCTTATGAGTTGCAAACAGTTGTTCATGTTTCACAGGGAAGAAAATGGTAATGTTTCAATTAAGAGTGACATAATTGAAAGACATCACACTTAGGATGTTAAACCCCAATGCAATTTTTTGAAAAGAAGTTGGTCTGTGTCAAATTCTAATTAACTGGTTTCAGAATTTAGTTTGGAAAAGATGCATAATAAGGGCACATAGTGAAAGTTGTGACCAACAATACAATTTTATGAACATTTTTATTTCTAGTATTGGACATTTATAAAATGAATGGAAGAGAGTAGGTTCTCTTTAAGAAGCTTGAAGCTGTAGTGATTCATTTCAATGACCTTGGTAAATATGTAATAGTTAATACCCCTGTTTATACTTGCAGAGGTTTGAAATATTTTCTTTTTTTAATTCTAAAGTCCAGGATGAACTGCCACATGCTAGTGCTTTTGCAAATTCTGTGCTTACAATTTCAGAATTCACCTTCAGATTATCCCAATCTGATTGGAATCAAAACAATTCAAAATTGGAAAATATTATTAAGAATTCCTGAAGATCATTGTCATTGCAGCATTCGAAGAATATCATAAAGTGTGAAAAATACATTAAATTCTTCTGTTGGAAACTTACACTTTAAAAACATTTTTCCTTTATTCAAACCCATCTGATTTAGTTGTGGTTTCCTTAGTGTACCTGAACTTCTAAGAAATAGCTCTTATCTACTAGTTTGAACTTCAGTTTTAATAAAAGCTTCAAGGACAAAGAAGGTCTGTGAATAGATGTATTTCTCTGTTGTAGAATGTTCAAAACAATTGATTGGTTTCAGGGGTGATAAAGTAGGGATTAATTAAATGCAACTGCAGGGCGGTCGGGTTTATCAGTGTGCTAAAGTGAAATTTTTTTGCACAACTTTGGCAAGAAAAGAGACTATGAACTGCTGAGTGTGTTAGTGCAAGAGTTCAGTAAAACAGAACATTAGCTGTCATAGTTGACATTTCCTACTTGTCTGTCAGTTTGTACCCTTTAACTGCTCTGCTTCATCTTAGTGGAAGCTGTAGTTCTGCATGAGTGCCTCAGTGCTTAGTGGAGTTTCTCAGTGCTCAAATTATGCCTTTGTTTCATGTTGTGGGGGGACTGTAGATGGTGTCTTGCAGCTATCTGTTCCATCCTATCAGATAATGCTTTGGTAACATTGATTAATTCAGGAGCAAGCCACTCAAACAAAAACAACCAGTCTCCTGTAGGTGAATTTTAAATGTTACAGAAATCTGGCTTTGAAACCTTTTTGTATCACAGATGGACTGTGTTAAATCCGTTGCAGAAAAGGCTGCTTCCTGGGATCTTTGGACAGAGTTGCCTTCATTTATATGAAGAGTTGTTAAGTTTGTAAAAAGAGTTTTTACTAAAAATGGGTAGAATTTGGGCATTTTCTTTCTATCAGCTCTTAGTCTTTTTTGTCACTATTTATCAGTCCCTTGTATTTTGGTTTCCCTTTTCCTCATTCCTGTCTGAATTTTTCCTTTGTAGGAAAGTGCTTCCTTGGCAGATAGATTGATACAGGTATAGTCTTTTAGTCTTTTACTGTATGACTCTCTTCCTACTCATAAAAAAACCCAACTGCTTTAATGCATGCATATTTGCATGCTGTATTCTATCCCTGCTTTGCTGATTTGGAATAAATACAGAGCTAATACATCTTGCTAGAAACTTGTTTAATTTTGTTTACTAAAAATATATAAACCCAATACCTGCACGTTATAGTAATTTTCCTAACCTATTGTAATTTTTGTACAAATTCCTGTGGCAAATGGATTCTATGACACTGTATTAACAATGAAATTGAATATTGTGAGCCTCAATCTGTGCATGTACAACTGAGTAATAATGCATGAAAGAAATTTTATTGAATGCAAGTGCAAAGCTGTGCTTGCTAGATGGATGCTGAACTTTGTAATAAAGTACTAAAGCAGCTGTTTAGTACTACTTGTCCTAAAATTTCTACCAATTGTACTCTGTGCTGTTTGCAAAACCAATCTGATAAAATAAGCAGCTAAGCATCACAAAGGCAGTTTTCCTTGGATTTGTCATCAAGTGCCTAAAAAAATAAATTATGTCCTAAGGGACAAGTGACAAGGGCCCAGGAGGCTGAGGAAAACTACCTCATAAAACGGGAGCTGGCCACCATCAAACAGCAGAGTGATGAGGCCAATACTAAGCTGGAGCAAGCTGAGAATACCATCAGGGAGCTCCAGCAACAGCAGCAATGGGTAAGGAGCCTGGCAGCACATCATCTCATTTTTTCCCCTCACATGTGTTTATTTTTCCTCATCATTACATGACATGGTCTCTGTGCTGTCTTTTAAACCCCTGTTCACTGTGATTTGCATTCTTAAAATTACACAAATTGGATTAAATGAAATTTTGCTCTGTTCTACTGATAGATGAGATTCATAACCCTGGATAGGTGTAAGTTAATGAGTTAATTAAAAAAACTAAACAGCATACCCACAATGAAACACACCGAGCAAAAAACCCTACAAACCAACCCAAAACCCTTCCACCACAAAAGAAATGCTAAGAAAAAGCACACATACAACCTCTCATAGCTCTTAATGCTAAGAATCTAGTTGTTGCAAGTTGTGTCACTCGAATACTCAAATTTGAGGATTGAGTCACAGTGCCCTTACCTAGTGTATAATTTAAGTAATTTCTTTCATGTTGGTGTTTCTTCTGGGTACCCGTAATTGGTTTTTTCTGAGTATGCTAAAATTGACTGCTTGCTGAAGTAGAAGAGTATCATCCCTGATTTTGCAACTACAAAACTTGATTAACAGGTATGGGTTTATGGGCATGTGGAGCAGGAAAATAAATTTTAGTAGCCTTTTATAGTGCTGTATTTGTGTGCACTCTGTTTTAGGTAGTGAAATGTTCAAAACTTCTGACTGTTGCTGTAATAGTGAAGTTACTTTCCCTAAGACACTTGAAATGCTCAGTATCTTCTCTTTGGGGGATAGGGGGAAGCATTTTAGCATCTTCACTTGCTGAATAAACTGTGCACTACTAGTGTTGATGTGAATGGCTTCATATTGTTTTAAGTAAGTGGTATCCAAGTACTTGTCTGGAGTCTTGGGAATTTCAGGTGTATGAAATACGACTTACTAGAACTAAGTATATTGCAGCTCCTTCCCAGGTTTCTTAATGTCAGTATGGCAGTTTGTTTTACATGTCTTCTGCCAAAGCTCTAGAAGTACCTGTGTCTCATATTGGAAGGTAAAGATGAGATTTATTGTTAGACTGAAAAGAAGTCACAACTTAAATGCAACATTCTAGAACTATTTTATTATGTATGTTTAATGCTTTTCAGTGTAAGAAGATACGTTTTTTGGAATAGCTGTAAGAAGAGATTAATGAGCTATTACTCTCTCATGTGAAATACTGCTTTTTATAGAACTTAAACAATTTCTTTAGGAGGAAAAATATGAAGAAATTATGATTAAGATGGGATGGTCTAGTAATACTTTCCAACATTTTTAGATAAATTATAATCTTTCAAATGAAGTACAATGAGAAGCATTTATAGACTTTTGGATATCCAGCTTCCATTCCTTTGGAATGTATTTTTCAGAGACATCCATGTTAATGACCTGTATACAGTGAAAAGTTATGAGAAGAAGACTGAGATACTGTATTTATTTGTCAATTGGTGGGAATATGACCTTTAATGCCTTTATGCTGTGGACCTGACTGGGTATCAATGATGGGGGGGCCTGACAGGTTGCCTAGGTGTGGGAACTGATCCTGAGCAAAACCTTAGATAACTGTGGGTTGTAAATTTGGCTGGGTTGGAGCTCTGGGTGCAGACAGCTGGATAAGTACTGCAGGAGTGGAGAGGAGAGTAAATTAAATTACGAGCACGCTTCCTCCTTTCCGTGCTTGCAGCATTGTTTTCCTCCACTTAAACGTAAACATGGCTATAGGAAGTTGTCTGTGTGTGGAACTGAGACTGTAAAACCATATGGTTATAGACAGATTTGTGCTGGCTTATTCAGACGTGCAAGGAATAGCAGTATGGCTTTGAGACTCATCAGAATTAGACAATGTGGTGAAAGAGTTAAAATGGTTTAAGTGAGGAGCGTTTGCGAGATCCTGCTGCGTCAGTAAGGCTGTAATCGAACAGGCTTTAACTGTTTCCAAGCATGGGAGTGGGAGCAACAAATATAAGCAGCTGCGTGCGTTTCGGGCGCCACCTGGTGGGAATGCATGGATTTATTGGAATTTTGGCGTTTTACTGTACACTTGCTAATTTTTTGCCACTTGCTAGTGCCAGTAGCTTTGTTCTTGGCAGTACTCCTTTTCAGTATTGTCTTGTATCTGTTTTAATGTTTTCTTCTCTAATTATTTCACCTTTGTTTATTGTCAGCAAAAATGATTGCATTGTAAAGCTGTAAATCACTGCATAGTTTCTGTACTTTTTTAAAGATACAGCATCTATTGTATATATTTTATCATCTACACCTTTTTCAGTATTGAATTGTCTGTTTTGGCATGATGAACAACTGTAATATTTGGATATGATTCTCTGAATAGAAATGTATGGAAAGAACTGCCTAAAGGTACTTGCAACTGCCTCTTCTGAACAGCACTGTGGGATTTTAAAAACCCACTGTTTTGTTGGTAGCAAAAAAAAATCAAAACAATAGTATTTCTAAGAAGGTTAACATAGCCTTTGTAAAAAGGCTACTCATTTGTATTTGAGTATTATCAAGGGTTCATTCCCTGTTCTGTGAGGTTGGATAGCATAAGTTGGATGGCTTAAGGGTAAGTATTTTTAATACTTACTGGATTTGTGTCTGAAGAAATTCTCCCCTGCAGCACTTCTGAATACAGAGGTGTGTAGAAGAATATTCTTTTGATTGAAGCCCAACACCAGAAGCCCAAATTACATACAAGTTTATTTTTTCCTGTGCTAAACTATTTATAGGGAGTTTTTAGTTGAACCAAAAAGACTTCATAATGAAGTGTGGAGTCTACTTAAAGAGGTAATCATTATACTAACAAATGATACTAACCTCTCTTTGGCTTGTCTGGCCTTTAAATGTGGAAGCTTGCCAAAGGCAAGTCATGGTGTGCTACCAAGTGATTAAGAGGGAGGTGGCTTCTTCCTCGTACTGCTGGTAAATCGAGAACTGCATAGAGGAAGTTTTGCCTGACTTGAACAAAATACAGTTTTCTTTTGAGGCATGCTAAAAGCAAGGGTATTTAAGGAGTTAGGGGAAGGGGTAATCAGCCTGTTGTAACTTACTCCTGATAATTATGTGCTGAAGGTTTTATTTTCTGTTCTTTTCCCCCTTCTTTTCTAAATGAAAGGGGTAGCTTCTTGCTGGATGTAAACACCTCCAGAATGCAAATCTTGTCTTTCCCTGTGACACTGTAATTGTCTATGATTACCCAGTTCATCAATCTGAATGCTTTAAAATTGAATCTGATAAATTGGAGGCTAATCAAGCTAAAATTAGTTCACATCTTATTTTTAAATAGGCTCTTCAGCTATATTATGTGAAGATAGAATTTTAATTGACTAAGCATTCAGATGGAAGCATATGCATTTTACAAGGTAATTTATAGAGATGTATTTGGTTATTGTTACAGCAACTTCATAATGCATGGTTTCTTTTCAGGAACTCATGCGAAAATGACTAATAATTAAGAACATAGTAATTGATATTGGGAATATATGCTTGAAAATGAGTGATGCAACTTTATGAAAGGCTTCACTTTATTTTACAGTATACTTTCCTAATACTGTGTTCTGATTTGCAACAAAAAAGCAGAAAATAAGAATACTGTATTTAGGGAAGTACTACAGTTAATGCTCAAATGTATAAATAAAGTTAGCTGGGTGCTGCTGAATCATCTGTTAAGGGCTCTTCAGTATAGTGTACTGGAGAAACATTGTGTAATTACATCTGTCATCAGCCAAAATAATAATTGGTATGGTTATGTTTAAGAAAAGTTGGGTGAAAATAAATCCAGTTGTATGGAGCCCAGCAAGGACTTGTTTCTTTTAGAATTAAATGGCAGTAGAACTACAGTTTTAGTCCTTTATATTACTTATGTCTCTTCAACGTAGGCAAGAAAGTGTTACTGTGGTTAAAATGTTTGGTGCCTGAAAGTCTGTATTTGCATTGTGGCTTTTGTCAGAAATTCTAGGGATTAAGGCAAATATATAAAAGCAGATATTCTTCCTGCAGTCAATTTAAAAGTAGTTTTCAAATGCTGTTTTAACTATAACTTGTGTTACTTTTATATACTAAATTATTGAAAATGTGCTTTGTTTTACTAGGTAGCAAAATGCACACCTTCTAATTTGTGAATCTTGATTTCTTCAGCCTGTTTTGATCTTGGCTGGGGTTTTTTGTATATCAAGACTTGACTTAGAGTTTGTTGTGGCTAAGTAAATAAGTATTCTTAACGTATTCCTTAGGCAGGCAAAATCCAAAGACAGATTTAAAGAAGTCATGGCTCATGCTTGAAACTGGATTAACAACTTTTCTTACATTCTCCATTACTTATTATTTGATAAACATCAATTAGATTTTTATGGAATACACTTACATTATTGCAAAATCAGCATGTATTCAGTTCTTCAAATCTGCTGTTTTCTCTCAATGTCCTGGAGAATGCTGCATTTGCTCTTATTCCGTACGTGTCACAGACAGAAATCTGGAACGTGAAATGTAGAGTCCATCTGAGTTGCTCTGTGTATTGGGGGATGAACCTGTACAAACAGCCAGGGAATAGAAAAGAGTGCTTGCTTCTGCTCTGCCTCTGCATGGTGTTACATATGGTACTTGTGTTGCTACATGATGCGAAACAACTGTAGAAATGAAGCAGCATTGTCCACCATCCTCCTCCTTATGCTCAAATTAGGTCTGCCTCCACTGCTTGCTGAGGCAAGAACACTGTGTGGGTTGAAAATACTATGAATTCAAGTAGTGTTGTATAAGGGAGAAATTAGTATTAATGTACAAGGATCATAGTGTATCTGTGTTCCATGTGTGTTGATGTGCACACAGTATGCCGAGTGCTTAAGTGGACAGTGTCAGTGACACTAAAAACTGCCTGCCTGAGCTGCCTTTGCATTTTAATGCTTTGTACATATCCCCTTCATTACAGCTTCCTGTAGGCACATATATATTCAAGAAATATAGTAATACTAAGAGTCGGGTGTACATTTTGAATTTGGATTGTACTGTAAGTCTTGACAAAAGGTTCAATTAGCATGCAGAAGTATAAAAGCAAAAAAAAAAAAATCCTTGACTGTATAGTTACATTTAAATCCTTGTTTTGTCCTGTTTGCCTTTTATTTATACATAAAAAGTCAGAGAGTGTCACACCCTAACAGAAGCATGTGGAACTGAAGACTTCTGTTCATATTTTTACTGTTTTTTAGATGCAAACTATGATGAAACTTTAGATGAAATTGTTTGATGCAAACATAATGTAAGACACAGCTGTATCTTTAGTATAATGAATAATCCTTAAAAAGTTGAATTGTTAATTAAAACTGAATCTATGAATCCAAGGGCAGTACTTATATTTCACAATGTAGTTAATGACACCAAAAATAGATTATTTTCCTCTAAATGTAATTTTCAGGGTAGCTATGTAAACACAGTATCTAAACAACTACGCTTTGAGGATTTCAACGCCCACTTTTTTCTTCAATCAGAAATTTAAAACCTGATTTAGGTTGGTGTTGCCCATCAAGCAAGTTTCACAATCTGTTAAACTGATAAGTCATTTTAAAGTGACCCGGGAAAGAAATAAAATGTATTTTTTGACTATTGACTGGGGGAAAAGAGAGTCTTTTAAATATAAGTGCTTCAGTTGGATGTATCTGAATGTCAGAAGGAATATACAGTGTGTGAGCAAACGAGACCCAAGAGCTGTGAAGAAAAGGGCAAACCAAAGTCATTGAAGTTTTATGACTTTGTAAAAAGTCATGTAGTTTTATTTTAAAGCCAAGATTATGGAAGGATTCTGTTGAATTGGAGTTCAAGTGAACAAGGATTGAGTGATATTTGTACTAATCTTGTAATTAGTTAGTCTTTCCCAAACATTTTTTTCTACAGATCACAAAATAATCACAGATTGTTTGAGAATCTTTCAATTAGGTTGACAATGAGAGAAAAGTGTGAGTTGCTGCTTGTCAGTACTGGTGGGGGTCTCAGTTTTGTCAGACACGTTCGGCTGTGTGGAGGTGCAGTTGTTTCAGTAGGGATACGTTTGTTAGCAGTCTGGACTGACATTAATAGACTTGTATATGATAAGCACTTATGCTGGTACTCCTGATATTAGACATTTGAATGTACTTGTCCCACCAAATCTGGTATATAAAACCCCTTTCAAACAATCTATACTTCATACTAAACATATTTCTGCAAACTTTGTAGCATAAATGCAGTTCACGATACAGTGAAGACTTTGTGCTACAGCTGGAAAAAGAGCTGGTCCAAGCCAGGCTGAGTGAAGCAGAATCCCATTGTGCCCTGAAGGAGATGCAAGATAAAGTTCTAGAGATGGAAAAGGTAAATCAAACCAGGACCTTCTATACAGAACAGCACTAGAAACAAACTACAGGTCCCTGTCATTCCTAGCAAGCAGAACTGTGCTCTAGAACCTTCTCTTCTCTGCTTCTGTGACTGCAAGATGCTTTTTAAACCTGAAAGTACAACAGTAAAACTAAGGTCTCTTTGTGCTGGGAAAGGTTTGTGAATAACTGATCACTTTTCTTCTATTCCTGAAGCCTGCTGTAGTGGAAAACTTGGATTCTGGTGAAGTCCTGACAGGAAACATCAGTTGTTTCGAAACTATATCCTGCAGCAAGAGCAGTGGGCTTAGAGTGAGCATTGAGATGATGTGAAGCTAAATATTTTGGAAGGGGAAGAAGAATGGGTTCAATAATACCATTCCCATTATGGGCAGGGAAAGAATCCCTTATCCCTTCACTGCTCAGTATCAGAATCTCTACTGCTTTTTGGGTGCCATGCTAGCTTGTAACTTATTGATGCCAGAGATCAAACCTACTGTCAAACATTCACCTTTCTTTGAAGCAAAGTTTAACTGCAAGATAAAAAAACCCAGAAAAACAATAACTGACCTGATATAAAGCAAGCTTTTCAGATCTTGTTGTACTGACTTTGGAATTAGTTTCCTTAGGAAATTTTAATGAGCTATATACCTGGCCTTTGGCTAGAACTTACTAGCTAATTAGATTAACCCACTGAAGTCAAGATTTATTTTTCAATTATCTGATGGGCTTAGTATTAGTAGTGTGGTAGTTTTTACTGTATTGACCATTGGTAAGAATTCAGGATATAAAGTATTTTTCAAAATTCAGGAGACTCTTTAATCTTCATCAGCATGGAGACAGCATACAATGAAAACTTATCTGTGAAGAAAAACTGGAATAGTGGGATTATTTCCAGTGCACCAGACAAACTCAGATATACAGTAATATCTTAGTCTGTCATAATGAACTAATGCACCTGAGCAAGTGGCTGAAGCCCCTGACATTCCTCCAGTAGAGCTCTTTACTGCTGGTAGTGATGAGTCGTGTAACCTGGGGAGCTTCTGCTGAATGAGCTGAGACTTGCATGGCCACAATGACATTGCCTTAAGCATTGAGAAACAAACCCTCTCATTTCCTGTATTTGCCAATACTCACATCCCAAAATTCCCATGGAATGCTAATCAATGGTGGTTGTGCTGAGTTCTGTTAATGTTAATCAGGTACTTTACTCAACTCTCAAGAAAACCTGACAACAGTCACAGTATTATACATCTGCAAAACCACTTGATTTTGCTGAGAACAACTCAGCAAAATCAAGTGGGAAATAGGGAAATAAAGTCATGAAGAACAGTTCAGCTTTGAATATTTGGTGACCAGTGATTTGTTGTAGGGATATTGTAGACAGCCTGTCCATTTTCTTCCCCTCTTGTTTTTCTCCCACATTTCCATCATTAGGATTTTGTCTCTGTTATGCTTTTCCTGGTGTTTTCATGTTTTCTGTTTAGCCTTCTCTCACCTTTCTGCTTTTTCCTCTTGTGTCTTGCCCTGTTCATCTCTAAGACCTCTTGACTGGTTGTTGTTTATAAATATTAACAGATGGTTCCTTTGTCAGCATATCTGTTCTCCTTTTCAAAGGCTGATGACCTACTTCCTAAAAAATTAGTTTCCATTTATTATTTTTCCTGTAAACCTAAATAAGCGTTATAGCTTTAAGGTGTAATTTCAGTTCATTGTTGCTTTACTTTTTATCAACTAGATCAAAACCTTCCAGATTACTCTCCATATTTTGATAGTGTGTTCTGATATTGTAAGTGTAACATTTTGTTAGGGATACCATTCAGGGAAAGCTTGAAGTAAGAATACCTAGAACTACTACCTTATAAATTTTTTTTTTTTTGTAGTTGGCAGTTGGAAGTTATTTGTACACATGATATCCAGAAGCTTAGCTTTTTGATGGCTTTTATTTTGCAGAGGATGTGCATTAACGTTTTCGTAGTTATTTTTACATGTCTATGTTCTTGGACTGGGTTTCACTAAGCACAATTTTATTCAAATACATATTTAAGAGGATGGTCCTTGTTGCAGAGGAACAGCTCCCTCCCTGATGAGGAAAATATTGCCAGACTACAAGAAGAATTGATTGCAGTAAAATTAAGAGAAGCAGAATCTTTGATGGGTCTCAAAGAACTAAGGCAGCAAGTCAAAGATTTGGAGGAACACTGGCAGGTATGGGTTGCAATACAATTTTATGAATTTTTGTTTTCAGTGATAAAGCATAAGACTATAAAATTTTGAGATACTGAGATCAAGTAGAAACTAATGATTATGGATCAAACTGCTGAGGTGAGAAAATCCTTAAATTCAGCTGTCAAAAGAAACTTAACTTAACTTCAAAAATATGTTAGAAATCGGTGCTTAGTTGTTATCGATGGCAGAGGGCCTGTGCAACCAGGTAACTGTAATGGTAGGAGGGAAATACATGCTCAGTACTCCCACTTTGCTGCATGTTAAAAAGATCTAGAAATAGATGAAAGTCTCAGGATATACATGCAACTCTCTGACTTAATGTAGTTAGGAATGAATGTGTTCAGTTTTTTAATTGTCCTTAAAACCAGTAAGTTTCCATGGGTTTTTAGCTTTTAGGATCAACAGGGGAACTCTAGCTATTTGTCCTCATATAACTGAGACCTTAAATGAAGTAAGGAAGCACCAGGAATGATCAGGCATTGCCAGCAAAACCATGCCATTTTTCTAGCGTCACCTAGCTCGTACCACGGGAAGATGGAAAGATCCTCCCAGAAAAAATGCAGTGAATGAGCTACAGGATGAGCTGATGACAGTGCGCTTGAGAGAAGCAGAAACTCAGGCTGAGCTGAAAGAGACCAAACAAAGAATGATGGAGGTGGAGACACAGGTATGTAATTGAACAAAAGGATGTGTGAATTGAGCTGGGTGCTGGCGGTTTGGTGTTAAATGGTAGGTACCTGATGATGATCTTCACTATCTACAGGCAGGACTTCAGTTCCGAAATGTGGGACATTTTTACTTATCTTAGGGATGAGAGAATCTAGTGCATACAGTCTAACTTTAATGTCTCTTCTTCAATCTTTTCCAGGATTATGCTTCTTGAATTTCTAATTTGGGTTAGTTGTTAGACACTGAATGTGTGTGTATCTTAAGTCATTAAGTCTTAACAGGTGTAATAACAACAAAAGTATATTTAAGATGTTTTAAATTTCACAAATCGGATTGGCAGTTCTGATAATGTTTAGGTGGCAGTGTGTGCTTTCTTTTGATGATATTGGTGATTGATTTTCTGCTGAGGTAATGAATCTGGTTACTAAGTTGTGGATTCAGCAAAGCAGCTGTTTATTGGGCAGGGGTTTTTAGCAGGAGGTTTGCCTTTAATGTGTCAGAACAGAAAAGCATGGGTTTACTCCTGCTGAGGTTTGTGCAGAAAAGACACTTATACCTTGACTGATGAGATTCTTTTTTTATAACTAGGGAATAAGTTGCTTAGCACCTGAAATGAGAATGCACTGAAGTGATGAGTTCATACTGTATTAGTAAACTTTCACTCAAGTTAATAAGCACAATGTGCTGATGATTGAGAAGGATTTGTATGAGGCTTCTAAGAAATCTTCCCATTAAATACCTGCTAATTGTTACTTTTTGAAAGAGATCTATGCATCCAGGAAACTAAACATCAACAGCTTTACTTGAAAAGGCTCAGCAATTCCAGAAAGCAGGAGAGCATGTAAGGACATGCTCCTGAACACAGATGAACCAACTGCAAGGCATACGAAGGCATATGAAGGCAGTTGGTATAGACAAAGGGATGCCTTTCTGACAGAGGTACCACTTCGTCTATGCCAACTGAACAAGTTTCCTCTTGCCTTACCTTTTAAGTTTCACTGACGTGTCAATATTGTTTTGGTCAGTAGGGGGCGGAGAGATCCTGCTGTTTGCCTCCCATGTACTTGGGTATTCTCACTTCAGTGCTACACATCGAGTCTTTGTACGTGCTTAGGCTGTTCACCTGTCATCTGACAGAAATACCATTCTCGTGGTATGGTGTGCACAGCTTCAGGTACAAATGCTGTGACTTGTACTTGTGCACTGATCTCAACTAAGGTGCCGTGTGGCTTTCAGGAATTCACTGGGCAGGGAAATGTGCAATGTCAATATTTCCGACATACCTGATCTTTCCTGGATGCATAGTGTAGTTGGGATACAAAATCTGCCTTACCTAGGCAACAAATTGGGAAAAAGAGATCTAGTGGATTGTGGTGGAGCTTTGCAATAATGTTCTTACAATGAGTCTTCTGTTTAAGAACAATTTGACTATCCTGGTGATAAACAAAATGTTATGCAGTCTCTTCTGATTACACTTGGAAAACTCTGAATGCTTTTTCATCAAAAGTTTTTTATGGTAAATCATCTCTAAGTCTGTTTTGTCAGATGTCAGGGAGTTAGATTAATATCCTTTCCTTAACATGTATTTTGTTTCCTTTTTTTGGCCGTACATTTCAGAATCAGATCAATAGTAATCACTTACGAAGGGCAGAGCAAGAGGTTACCAACCTACAGGAGAAGGTGCAGTATCTTTCTGCACAGAACAAAGGACTCCTGGCTCAGTTGAATGAAGCAAAACGTAGACAAGCAGAGATTGAATGCAAGGTAAACAACATCCTGAAAAGAATATTTGTGTGCTAATATATGTATATTTTAGTCTTGTCTGCCATTATTGGATAAAATTGTGTCTTAGCTGAGAAGCATAAATCATAAAACCAAAATTCTTTTTACTGACTTTTACAATATCATTTTGAACTTACTATCTCACAAAAACCACTTGAGGTTTTGACAGAGCTGCTTCTTTGTGGTCCCACGAAGATAAACATTTACTTTAGAGCATGGTTCTACTCAGAATAGTGTCTGTGTATAGTATAAAAAGACACTCCTCAGCAATAGACTCTTTCCAGTTTTCATTTTTCTTACTGTCTTGCCAGTTCCATTTGTTTCTAGTGGGACTTGAATGTACAGTGCAGTAGAGAAGTAACTTCTGATGACTCATCAAACTCCATCACAAACTTTTAGGCAAAAAGACACTGAATCTTAACTAGAAGAAATTGCTTCTACTGACTTTCTTGTTTGTCATAACCTCTGGTTTCCTAAGTACTATTTTTTTAATGCTGAGATTAATTTTACTGATTTTTTTAAATAATAATCATAATCTTGGTGATGTCTTTTTCATATAACCCATAACTTTCTTTGTTTGATTAGTTTTTCATACTGAAGCTGCTCATTAATCCTTAAGAGATTGAGGATTGAGACTGTGTAATCAATATTCTGGTTTATGTTGACTATGTAAATATGTCTTTAAGCTGATTAATGAGTTAGTGCCCATATGTATTCTCAATGGGATAATACATTTGTAGAACAATGTTCTAGCATGGGCTGGAGAAGTGTCACAATAATAGACAGAGCACCAGTCATACTCTTTAGAGATTCTCTGAAATTCTGAAAGTAGCTATGGTGAATAGCCAGTGAAGTATCTTCACTGACATATCCTAACATTAGAGCCTGAAACATTTTTTGCAGCTAATAAAAAAATATTACAATTTACACTGTAAGATGTTTTACAAGTAGTATTTGATTATATATCAAAACCAACAACAGTTATTCCTGATTTCTGTTAACTGATGTTGTATTTTTTTTCCTTCTGTTTTTTCAAGTTGTTTGAAATCATGATCTAGTTTTATTTTTGTCTTGGCTAGGTAGCAGTATTTCTACTGTCTCAAAAAGTATATATTTAGATTTTCAACTCCAAATATATGCATAATAAACTGGTATGTTATTTCAGGAGCTTGTACTTTTCTTTTAAAAGATATCTTGAAATGCTTAAGCAGAACATAAATTTTTTGTAGCCAGTTGCATCTCATACCACCTGTATGGCAACTGTTTTTGCCACAGGTGTGTATTGTTATGTTTTTCCCTTTTTTAATCTGACTACTGCTTCTACAGCAAGGACTCAATTTCAAATTTTTTCTTGAAACTCACCACTGATCTTTCTAATCAGTTGTGCTAAAGACTTTACAACTTAAGGTTTGTGCCCCTACCCAATCTTGTCTTTCCTACTATATCAATTTCTGTGATAATTATTGAGAACATGCTCTGTTTCAGAGATAAAGCTTTAGTGCCATCTAGAGCAGCACTATTGACTCATCTCTGATCCCAAAGTCAAACCAAGCCAGTCTTTCCTTCAGCTTTCAGTTAAATACGTGCAATCCTGTGGACTGGTCGGTTTGGCTTTATTTAAGCAATCATGCAACAGAATTTAGCAAGAATGGCTAAACTTTGTCTAGCACATGATAGATTTCTCTGAAATGGGCTTCACTGATTACAAATACAGTTAGTTGGGTCCTGTAGATTATATACCTCCATTACAGGAATATTTTAAAAAGGAACCAAAACCAAACAAGTAGCATGTTTAGAAGTAGCTACTATGGATAAGCTTGATTTTATTTTAACTGTACTGTCTAATGAAGGGTGATTGAGTACTGTTTGTTTGAAGCACACATTAAAATAACTGCAGTACTGGAACTGATTTGCAGTAAATACAGTTTAGTTACACCAGTCTGCTATAAAAGTAGGTGTACATGAGCCTAATCAGTCTCTTCCCCAGAGCTGTTTGCTCTTCAGCTGATAGTATTGCTCACTAATTATCTAACACTGCTTTTTCTCCGTGGTTGTACCAGGCTGCTGACAATATAGTATTATGTTCTGAAATCTGGAGGACTTGCCTCATGAAACTGGACATTTTTTCTCTCTTTTTCAAACTCAAATTACCTGTCATTTATAGACACACTAGTAGATTAAGCTTACGGTGGGAGGCTGATTGTAGGTTACGTGCATTAGTATTTTGTTGTAAAATGTCTTTGTTATATACTGTGACTAAGATAGCTGGACTAAATGAGGTTGAGAATACATTTGCTTTTGTATTTAATTTATTTTTTAGGACAAAGGAAATTATGAAATAAGTAACTCTTGTGTAGCTTTGCTGTTTCTCTATATAGAAAGTCCAAAATTAAAGCATGAGCTGGTTTATTTTATAATGTTGATTCTTTTTCTTAATTTACAATATAATATTTCTGGAAAACGAGACAGTTGTTTTCTGGACCTTGAAACTGATAACAGCAAGTTTTCATATCTGCACAGATTTTTTTTTTTAAGATTAATATACTTTAGAGTTTATATTAGATTATTACATGCTCTTCCTATGGGTTAAAACTAAATTTAAGTTCTTTAGAATAGTGGTAGTTTGCAGAGCAGTGTATTAAGTTTTCTCAGGATTTTGAGTAAAAGCAGTACACAGTCTTTAATCAGCTAAAACTGGTACTAGTTAGCTCCCATTTGTGACTCCTTTCAGAGTAAAGAAGAAGTGATGGCAGTACGGCTCCGTGAGGCAGACCGCATTGCAGCTGTGGCAGAACTCCAGCAGCATATTGCTGATTTAGAAATCCAGGTAATGAGTGATGGCATTAAATGTGAAACTTGATACTGATTAGATTTTGTACTTTGTGAGTTTTTTTTCTTCCTCTGCTGTGTTTCTTCATTACTCTACTGTGAATACAAGACACTGCTTTGCCAAGTGGGATAATGCTGTATTGCTGAATTCCTGTACAAGCAAAGCCTTAAATCTAACTTGGGCACATACTTGTGAGGTGTTAATAATTCCTTTTGTACAAATACCGTGTTAAAGACAGCACTCTTTTTAACTCTGACTTCTGGGTTTTTTTCCTTGTAATTGCTATTTCTTACCAATTAATATATGAGATTAAAAACATCCTCTGTCCAAAAAAAGATGCATACAATTTTGATTCCAGTAACCTTTTTTTTTTCTGTGCTTACTCTTCTGCTATGATTAGTATTGAAGGATTTATTGTAAAACGCTTACTTCCTTCATGTAAATCTTGAAACCAGAAATATTTACTGCTACCACGTCACTGTAGGATCTCAAGATGCATCCTTTGGCCTCTGTGTTGTTCCTTACACTTTCAGTTCCTTTTGGAGCTTTCAGCATCCCATGAACTTGCTGGTCCCTCAATGAGAAAACCAGAGATTGCTGTGCTTTAAATTTTCTTGGCTTTGGGAAATCATGATGTCTTACTGTAGTGTGACCTTTCTATAATCATATACTTTTGTCCTGTCTGAATTCTGATGCAAAGTTTTTCTTGGTTATTTTGACTAAGTTACAATCTAGTTACTCTCTGGTTTACTTTTTTTAAACCCAGTTGCTGTTGTGTTTCTTCCCTCTGAAATCTTACCTTTGAGGTGATGATTTTATTATATAGTTTCCAACTCCTTATGATTTCTCAGCTAGTTGTATCTTTTTCATCTCTTCGTATATGGAATGTACAAATAAATTTAATTGACCTTGCATAAAGAATTTTTGTTATATTTCCTCTAGTGCAGCAGGCACTAAACTTATTGAAAGTTAAAGCAATCATTTCTTTAAATCATATCATGCTTAGATAATGCTTTGATCTGTACATTAGAAATGCCTAGATAAGTATGGTAAGCATTGCATATGAATCATTTATCATCTAGTAAGAAAAGAAGAGAGTAGATGAGTTAGGTCAATCTTCTGCTCAAACTGGCATTTTAAAAAAAGAGAGGGGAAGTTTAAAGGTTACTTCAAACAATGTGATTTAGCAGGTAAGAAGTCAGTACTCATTTTACATTATTTTTACTTTAGCACAGACTTCAAATGCCATCTGCTTCCATTGTTTGATAGATTCACATCTCTCCAAATGTAGTCAGTATCTTATGAAATGGTGATCATTCCCCTAATGATCAGTTGGGAATTTTTGGATAGCTGTCATGCAGTTCCAATTGTGTTCATTTTTTAGTGTAGATACATCTGACTTGGTTTTCTGTTGTGTAACTGATCAAACCATCCATGCTCCATCATTTCATTGCTCTCTCTTATTCCTATTCCATATTTCTGCTTAACTTAGGGATCCAGAATTGCATATGGATTTTTATAATACCTTGTTGTGAGACAGAAAGAACTGCAGGAATGTAATCTATTTTATGATTCTAGCTAATGCATCTAAAGATCACACTGTTCCTGTTTTGTCATAATATTGCACTGTCTCAGGTTCAGTTGTTTATTCACATCATCTCTCCTTTTTCACAAGTACTACTTTGCACAATGCAATTTTTAGTTATGTTTTTATTGTTCTAGGGTTTTTGTTTCCTTCCAAAGTGCACTTCAAGTCCCAGTCTTTATGGTATTCTCAGATTATCACCTGCTAATGATTTCTTGAGTTTGATCTTAGTAAAATTCTTGATTTTCTTCACAAAAGTGAGAGTGGCTGTGCTTTCTTTGTATACAGGAGTGGAGTATGGAGTCATTTCGTGGCTGAGGTTCACGTTCATTTGATGAGTTTGCACTGTTAGGTTTTTGGTGGACATCTGATCTCAAACTTACTTACACTAGCAGGGAAGATCATTTCTTCAATTGTGAAATACAGATTTTAGGTGTGAACTTTAAAGTATTTAAAACAAATAATTTAGCAGAATTAAGTTCTGCTAATGTTTATTTATTTTTGACACTATAGACATTACTTGAACTGCTTTTATTGAACTGTGATAGATGTCTGGGATTTTTTAAAAAATCTAAGCAGATATTTTTCACCAGCGTGTTTTTCCAGCAAATATGAAACTTACGATCAAAACTTCCTTTTTGGGTACTCATGCTCAAAAGCCTTTGAAACACTGCACCAAAAGAAATGTAATAATGGAGTTGGAAATCCTGAATTCCCAAAGCTTGTCAGCCGTAAAACATGCAATTGATAATAGGGTTTAAACAAAAGGGAATTTTAAAGGAGATTGAAAATCTGGATAACTTCTTCATCACTGGAGAAAGAGCTGCCTCCTGCTCTCTTCTGTTCAGCTTGTAATCAGGTGACAGCTGTAATTGGTGTCACCTGATGTGGGGAGCAGAGGCCCTTTTAATCAGAACTTGCCTTAATGACCTGAAATGCAATATTTAATACCAGAAATACATTTAGCCAGTCTTGGAGAATAGGCACCAGCATTAAAGAACAGATGCACAGTGCATCACAAATAGGTCTGCTTGTCAAGCTGTTTCAAAGCTGATAAAAATGAAGGGGGGAAGTTAACCTACCACATAACCTTCCTTTTTTTTTTTTTTTTTTTTTTTTTTTTTTTTGAGGGGGGTGGTGCTTTTCTCAGAAGCTCAAGGGATTCATTGCCAGGTCCACATGGGCCATAGCAATGCTTAACCTAAATTGCAAGGTTTTCTTTTAAAAGTTTATGTAGGTGTAGGTGCAAGACAGTGATGTTAAATTTGTAATGCAGAGTATCACTACTCCCACATAAGAACTGATCTGACATCACACACACACACACATGCTAGATTTAAATCACAGTTTCTGGGTCAGTCTTAGTTTTGGTTAGTAATAATGACTGGGATGGAGAGTGAACTATCATTCAATAACAGATGTAATTCTGCAACAAGTTGTCAGTTTATTATGTTGTTAAGAAGTTATTTCTTAATATTTTCTAAATGTCACCTTGTCTTGTTTGAGCATTCAGTTAATGATGCTGAGCTTTTAAACTTTTGTGTAAATATATTGAAATGCAATGAGTTGTCCAATACATGATGGATATTCTAGGTCTTTCTTTACACTTTCCATGCAAAATTAGCACGGAATTGAAGTATAACTAAAGTTTAACTTATGTTGCACATACCTAAGCCCCAGAAGTGACAAAGAAAAACCCTGATGTTATAAACCTGTTATGTGGAAACAAAGGTTTACTTTGTCAGCATTTGTTTACTCCTCTATCATGTCTTTATTTTTCTCTCACTTGCCAGTTCAGTTTATGTGTGGGTGGTAAACATAGAATCACAGAATGCCTTGGATTGCAAGGACTCTTGAAGATCTTTTTCCAACCTCCCTGCCATGGGGAGGACAGCTTTCCCTAGACCAGGTTGCTTCACCATCTTCACATTAAAGAATTTTTTCCTAATATCCAATCTCAATCTACTCACTTTCAGTTTAAAGCCATTGTCCTGTGACTACATGCCCTTGTCAAAACTCCCTCTCCAGCTCTCTTGTAGCTGCCTTAGGAAAGGGCTCTAAGGTCTCCCCAGACTGTTGGCTGAGCAGCCCCACCTCTCTCAGCCTCAAGAAGAATAGAAAAATTCAGGCAGGGTTAAATCAGTTACAAGCTGCAGTCACTCAGCTGCCTAGGGTGAGGAGCAGTAGACCAGTGGAAGTGTGGGCAGGTTGAGGAAGCAGAGTGGGGCAGCTGTAGTCTCTGCTTGGGAGCTTAACTCCTTTCCCTCCATTTCTGCAGGCTGGTGACATGTAGTATCCTCTTCAAATTAACCATGGCTGGGTTGAGTTGGGCAGTATAGAGCAAACTCATAATATGAAAAACTAGTTTTACATCTGAGTAATCTTAAAACAAAAAATATCCGTAATAATTAATTCTTCTTTTGGTTAGGTTGATCTGGACAGACAGTAACATCACTTCTTCCTGCTGTGTTTCCTGGCAGATTCAGAGAATTTTGTCACATTTACCCTATCTCTAACCCGGTCAAAGCAGCTTTAAGAACAACTGTAAAAGAAATCCATGATTGTGCTAGTAATTTCTCCACAGCTTAAACTTTTAGCACTATTTCTTTAGAACGAAGCCTTTCTATGACCTCTGTTTAATAACTTTTCCAAGTACTGACTGTTCAGTAAAGAAATTGTTTCCATCTTTTCAAATTACAGGAAACCCTTTTTTTACTCTTATCAATAGTGGTGTGTGATGTTAGTGATGTGTTTTTTGAAAGTCTAGAATGAGTCACTGTAAAGTCACTGAAAGGACACTAGTTACCACATCTACCCTTCTGAATATACTTAATTTACATTTTTAATGCAGTGTCTTTTGCCACAAAGTAAGAATTTTAAAGCCTCTCCTGAAAAGAGGCTGAGGCAAGTTGTTACCAAGTAAATATTTCTAAGCCAGAAAAGATCAAATTAAGGGTGTTAGGGAAACATCCTATCTTCCAGTCATTTTTAGTAAAGATGTTATCTGAGGAACAGGCAGTTGTCTAGTGTGCCTGGAATTTGACTGCCTATGTAAACATTTTTTTTTCTGTGTTTTTTAAGTTCACAGTTATTAAAATGAAAACAACCCTAAATGTTTCCTTATTATTTAAAACATGTTATTTTCTTATTGATCTATATTTCCGTTCCTATCTGATGTCATAACTGAGTGTTTTAGAAAAGTTGTACTCCTCTTGGGATGCAACACCTGCAACTGGAATTTGATTACACTAATCTTCTGTATCCTAACTTTGATCAAGCAGCAAAAGCCAGCTTAAGGCCTCCAGTGTTTTTCAGGTGCTTTCTGGTGATTTATGTATTTGTTGTATAAACCCTTTTTTATTATGAGTACTAAACTTGATTTTGGGAGGGCATTCTACAGTAATGGTTTCAGCTATTTTAAATCAGCATTTTTTTAAAGCAGTCTGTCCCTGCACTCTTGTGTTGCTGGCTATACATCCTGGCCTGATGCTAAATGAATTTGGAAGGTCTCCATATGTTCAAGAGTTCTCAGTAGCATCAGGTGGCTTTTTGAGACTAGCTGTTGCTTTTTTGCAAGATGCTTTTTTCTTAGAAAGCCAGACAAAAGAGGATTTAAGTGTGCTATGAAATCCATGATTCTCAGCTGATAGTTTTTGGTGGACAGAATTTTTTGTTATTTTAAGGAGAAAATTTTTGGAGTGTAGATTTTTCCTCTCAGGAGCTCTCGTGTAACTCTTGGTATGCACACAAGTACAGTCACTCTACTACTTCAGAGCAGGATGAGAGAGGTGAGAGCTTCCAAAACTGTGAAGGGGCCTAAGTTCTGTTTTAGCAGCGGGTTTTTTTGATCTATAGAGCTCATTTCCTGCTTTGCTGCCCATGCTACTCCCACTATATACACAGCCTCTGGGGCAGGGCTTGGACTGTGTATTGGCTGAGTACACTGCTACAAACACCTGTCCCTGGGGTAGAGGTGATAGCTGCCATGAGGGTGTTTGTTTGTTGCCCTGATACAGATTTCTAACCCTGGTGGTGCTTTCGGAGCTGGTCTGTCAGAAGAAACTAAAAAGGAGCAGTTAAAAATCTTCAAAAGTAGTGAAATCAAGATGATGCATCTTTAATTACAGTATAACACCAGTTGGCATTGCTGTTCTAAAAATCCTTCTGGGAAGAGGAGGTAGGCACTGCAGCAGTGCCAATAGGCAGACGCAGTACGCCAAGGATGTGGGCGTAGAGATTCATTCACATGTGACTGCAGGATGCTTTAAACAAATTCCTACATTCTAGAATTGGCTAGCTTTCATTATTTTGCAATTCTGATAATACCCACACTTTGCTTATTTATATGTTTTCTAATTTTTTCTCTGTATATTAGTTTTAAATTTAAAATTACTATGATTTGCCTAGCAACCAGCTAGTTTTTGTGTTGTGACTTCTCCAGATATCACAGATTTGTTATAATAGTGCTCCCCCTCACCCCCAACCACCAAAAAACTGAGCCAGCAACCCACATCCTATGTGAATAACTCTAGATTTAAAGAATTTAGCATGGAGATTATTAATTACTTATGCTATTCTCTTTTAAAAGGTGTGACATTTATACCTTAAAGACTTCTAAATTGTAAGTGGAGTCTTAACATTCAGTTTTGAACCCATACTGTTGATTTGAGTGCTTTCCTCAGAAGTACAGAGCTGCTCAAGCACAGTAGTCCAAAACTATTCAAGCACAGTATGCAAGCAATGCAGAGTTAAATGTCCAGTTCCTACTAAAGTAAATGCCACAATAAGAAGCATTAAATGAAATTAAACTGCATGAAAGCAATTTAATTTTTCTTATGTCAGTGCATCTGTGTAGTAACTGATAGTATGGCTTCACCTTGACTACTGTTTGCAGTCCTGGTCTCCACTATTTCAGAAGGATGTGAAGGCCCTTGAATGTGTCCAGAGGGTAAAAAGCTGGTGAAAGGGCTGAAAAGAAAGTCCTGTGAGGAGTGGCCTAGTATTTTGGGCTCGATTTAGTTTGGAGAAAAGGAAGCTGAAGGGTGGTGGTGTCAAGCTCCCCTAATGAAAAACTACTGTTAAAGAATATTACTACCAAATTTAAGTTCCTCACATTCAAATTTGCCTTTGATTAATGAATGCTCATCAGAAGGTAGGAATTATTTGCATTAAGATCTAACATGAAATGTCACTGGAAGGTGAAACAATTTGGAAGATCATGGTAATACTTTGTACTTTTATAAAAATGTATGTATTGATGAGAAAGATCAGTCTCATTTCACAGTATTAAAAACATTGGGTAGCATAAAAATCATAATATGACAGATAAAACTTTGAAGGCCTTTTTTGTCCATTAGATAAGTAAGCTTTCAGCTGTCTATCATTTATTCTCTAAATTAGATTATTTTGATAGAAATTAAAATATATTTTAATGCTGTGGTGTCTGACTCCTGCATGTTTTATGGTGGTTTGCTACCACACTTGCATAAGAATCTTTAAAAGACACTGATATGATCAACTTAGTAGACTATACTTTTCTGTTGGTCAGGGATGAGCAGCAGCTGTAAAGAAGACTCTGATATCTTGTCGTAGTTTTTTTCTATGTCATCCTTCCAATTTATCCACTGTAGACAGACTAGGTAGCCCACGGAACATGGAATTATTTAATTAGGAAGATGATTTTTTTTATCAGCGAGTTAAAAGGATCAGCTTCTGATCACTTGCAATTTGAATGTTGCAAGAGGAAGTTACAGCGTGACCTTCTTAAAAGTGTGTTTGTAGAAAATGCCATTGTAGGGTTACTTTTTTTTTTTTTTTTTTTTTTTTTTTTTTTTTTTTTTTTTTGGTGAATTGCTAGCTCTACAAAATCTGTAGTTCTGAAAGGAAAACTGAAACTTACTTGCCTTTCAGAAATAATGCCATCTTGCAAGCCAGGCTTATGCCTTCCATTCAGCTCTGACTGTAGCTATAGCCGGCTCTTCCATGAGCAAATACACACAATTATTCTGGAATATCTGCATTGACTTCACAGTGTTATTCCTAGAATAAAAAGTAACCGTAACACCACTTAAATGTAATGGAAGTGTGGAATTCCAATATGATCTATGCAAACAGCTTTCAGCTGTTTTTGTGCCATACCCAACCTGCTAAATGTTACTGCTTCTGCTGTAAGTTTATACAGACTGACCTTGGCAGTGCCTGTTTCACAGCCCCTTGTGCACCCAGTTTCTACCTAAGCTCAGCTGGTTTTTACACTTCTGTTTTAGAAGGGCTATGGCGCCTCTGATCTACTTCTGCTAAAACTTTGCTTTACTGTTGCATTTTGATTGCAGAGTGTGCTGTGACATAGTAGAGTCCATAGAGTAAGAGGCTTAAATGGGAAAGTCAAGGTTTCAAGCAGAGGGAAAGGGCTTAATAATTTCTCCCATATATTCCTGCTACCTCAAGAGATCAGGTCAGAATCATTGTGTGTAATCTTAGTGTCTGACAGCAAGGAAGATTTTTTTTTTCATATGCTGATGTATTTTTAGTCTGCAGGTTATGTTGCTTTTGTTTCATAGGCCAGTAGTCATTCTTGTAGAGAGAGATGATGGGGTCAGACTGCATTTAGATATTTTAAATAAATTTAGGGCAGGAAGTATTGTTAATATTAATGCTAGTTTTGTGTATGTGTGTGAATTTGGCCATAGGTTACCTTGGAGATTAGGTTCAGTATGGAAATATGCATTAAAGGATCTTGTTCTTGTTACAGACTGTGGGAATTAATGGTGATTATGGCAAAATTATTTTTTGAGTAATTTTGTAATGCATACCTCACTGCAAGAAAAAGCCTGAAAAAAAGAGATAGTGCTTCGATATTGCCTATACTGACAGTGTTCTAGATTGTTCTCTTCATCCAGCAAAAGGGTTTGGAAGGTAGTATGTTATCTCTCCTCATAGTTTTGTCCTGGGGTTTATATTTCAGAGGGATATTTTAAAGGAACCTCTCCATTAAAGCTTTTTGTCTTATCCTTTGATCAACAGTTAACACTTTTCATTCTAAAAGGTATTTAACCTCTCTTTGCTAATGACTTTCAATTTGACTGTTAAAGTAAACTGTTTGCTTTCTTCAAGTGTAATTAAAACTTCAGTAAAATGGGCTATAGTCATGTCTAGATACCTGCTGTAACTTCAACCAAATGAAAAGTGCTGGGTGGTGTCTGGGAATACCTTCAGTTCATGACAAAAATCTGCAGACAGTTAAAATAAGATTTTTAATATACTAGATCTTTGAATAATTTGAATATGATTTCTTTTTTTTAACCAAAACAGAAAGAAGAAGGAAAAATTCAAGGGCAGCTTAATAAATCTGATTCTAACCAGTATATCAGAGAACTGAAAGATCAGATAGCTGAGCTGCATCATGAGGTGAGTGATATTATATAGTCTCTGATCACTTGTACCTTTTGTCCTTTCACCTGTGGCAGGTTTTGCTTATTTAATAGTTATTACATCCTCAGTACCTGTTTTTGCTGAAGTACATTATTTTAAATGAATGCAATAAAACCCTTATACATGAATCTTGCCTTTATCTTGGAATGTAAGAGAACAAAATAGTGATTAGTTTTGTGATTTGACATTAAATGAGATTGGCATTTGTGTTCCATCTTGACTTTTTCCTTAATTTCATGAATTGATCATATTCATGTTGCATTTACTCCATTTGGAACTGCATATATGAAAATAAGCCCCTTGATGTCTTTATTTGCTGCAGCTATTAAGGCCACTATAGTTAGAAGCTAAACCTCACTTGTGCAAGTAGAAGAATTCATGTGTAAATTTTCTGGTTCTTGCTGTTGCAAGGACAAATTTTATGTGGTTGTATACTGAGATTGCTTTAAAAAAAAAAAAAAGAAAGGATGCTTGCTTAATATCAGTTAACAGATTTTTAACTTTTAAACTGCCAAAACCTTCAATCTATGAAATGTCTGTCTTCAGACTTCCTTACTCTAATAGTTGTAGCAACTTGCTGTTAGTTAAAAAGATCAGAAGGTCTTGAAACCGAAATGGCTTATGTAACTCCTGTGCTCACTGGCTCATTTCAGTTCATGCTGCATTGTGAAGTAAGGTCTTTACCTAATACTCCATCATGTGCAAAATGCCTGGTCATCTTTGCAGTAGAGTCTCTTTCTAGCCTTTTCATACACAGCTCTGAGAGTGTTGCTTAAAACCATAGATTGAAAAGCAATTCAACCTAATTGTTTGTTGCCTTTTTGCTTTTATTAAATAAACACATCCTTTCTTTAAGCGTAGATACTGTTTTCATAACAATCTGGGTAGATCCAAGCTTTTAGGATCAACCCCTTGAGACTTATAACACAGTTGAGGATCTTGGAATGTTGTCTGTGCTATAGATCACTATGCAATAGATGGAGCATAGTCTCTAGGGTCATCAGTCCAGCACCTTTACTAATCATTAGGCTCACTTAAAAACCGATTTAAAAATCAATAACCTGGCTTTCTCCATTAAAGCACTCTAATTAATTTTCTTTGTTGCTTTCTTGAAGAATTCCCAGAAAGCCAGATATTTAGTGTATTTTTGCATTATGAGCAAAATAAGGCACTGTACTAACTTTTTCCTCTGTTCACTGTAGGTTTTAAAGGTAAGAAACACTGCTTTGGGGGAAAAGTAGAATTTTCATAATTTTCTCTATACAAATCATCTGTTATATGCCTGGCTGAGCAACTGAATTGTCATAAAGGCAGGCAATATCGTACATCTTTAATGTGTATAAGGTAATGTGAACAGGTTGGAAAGAAGATGAGAGATGATGTTCATAAGCTCACAGAATAATGATAATTCTAAGTAATACCAGTGATTTCCTGGTTCAGTTCATTCTAGTCAAATCTTTATCAGCATTTCAGTTGCAGAAAGGAAATGCTGTGAAGAGCATGAATTTCAACAATAGCAGAGTTTGGGTAATTCCATATAGAAGAGCATTCCGTTTCCAGATATGTTCTTTGTGGTGGCTAAATTTTTAATATCCAAGCTAGGTAAACACTATAGGAAGGAAATAATTCCAGGATATATAGGAACAGTATGAAGAAATGGTTTGACTTGATGATTTTACAGATATTTTCTGACTAGTCATTCTATGATTTTATGAAACTCTGTGTAATAGACATGTGCTACCTTGGCAGCATTTTGCATGCTTTTTACACAGACTATATTCAGGCCCAGAAGACTTTGTTTACTAATGACTTATTTTTCCCTTTCCCACTTACTGTTACCTATTTATTTGTCTAGTTTTTAAATCAAATCTTAAGAGGGAAAGCAGTGTTTCCTGCAGTGTTTCCTCAAAAAGCAAAATCTGAAGAAAATGGCAACAGGAAGAGACAAAAATGTTCGCTCTCAACTGCTAAATGTTAGAAGTATAATTAGTCAATGCTAGTTAAATAAACAACTTCCTTAAATCTGCACTGAAGTGTCTTCATGCATACATCCATTAATGGCCACGTTCTTTGTTTTTTGGCTAGCTGCTTTCTGATTCTACTTCTGCAAAAGCTAAAAGAAACGTTACACGTTTGCAAATGCATCTTCCTGAAGATAGGGTGATGGTGTATGTGACATGCTGACCACAATCTCCCAACTGGTTAGCATGTGAAAGGCACTGGAAAAGGAACAGAGCTCTTGGTGACTGTAAGGTTACCTTCTAATACATTGCAATTGTATAACTTTAAACTGCACATAAATGCAAATGTTAATTAAAGCAAAACTTATAATTTAAGGTAGGGGTGGGACAGATATGTGTGAAACAAGGTGCAGTGTCTTGGCATGGCCATCAATGTTGATTCTGCATATTTAACTTTTTTTCCCTCTCCGGCACTGCATTTTTACAGATTTTTACACCAGAAAAGTTGCAGGTTCTCCATTTGAAAGATGGAACAAAATAATGACCAAATCCTGTATTGAATACAAGTAACTGCTGACTAAGTCCATATTCTGGCCTTTGGATAAACACTATTTCGTGCCTTTGGCCAGCAGTAGGAATGTAAATGTTTCTGTGTCAGTGGAGCCTGGAAGAGCTATATATTCTTTAATTCTATTCTATGATATCATCCATCAGATGGCAGTGATACCAAGCTGTGGCAACAGCACGATCCATCCTAATTGCAGAATTCTTGTGAAAGGTCTCCTGTTCATCAGTGTTTGCAAGCCAGACTAGTAGCCAGGCAGAGGGAAATCTAGAATATCAGAGAGGGACACCAATAAGGACAGCAGAGAGTCACTATTACTGAGCAGTGTCTAAAGGTGAATTCTTCACTAGAAGGTGGGTTGGGGATTGGAGTTTGCTATAGTACAGGTGCAACAAGCTGCTGCTGTACCATCTCTAGGCTTTCAGGGCGAGAAAAGTTTGGCCCTTAGTATTCAGATATTTCTCTCACTCATTCCAATGTGATAACGTAAATCAGCTATGTATTGGAACTCTGCATGATGTATCAAATAATTAATCAATGGATCCAGATTACAAAGTGCAATTGGTTGGAAGTTTTTGTAAGTATAAACAAAACTTCTGAAAAATCAAATTAATTTTGGTCATCTTTTGCTGAGCTCAAAATTCTGCATGCTTCTTAAGAATAATGCAGCTTGCAGCCAAAAGGATAAATTTCAGCTGCTTTTATTACTCACCTAGGAATAGTAATGCTACAGTCAGTCTTGAAATAATATTATAAGAACACTTATTTGGTAAATTCAAGTTTTGTTCCTGTTATTGAATAAAACTACACATACTGGAAATTGGTAGTATGGCACCCAAAACTGAACTGATGAGCCACACTAGTATTAAATGTACAAGGTAATTAAATAGAAAAAGATGCCTTTTTTCTTACCATTCAAACACTTTAAAATAACTATAAATGGAATTATTGGATTTTTGGCTTGTTCTAACAAGCTGCCTGCCTGATTCCTTTTATACCTAACCAGAGGATTTCTGAAGCATGGTAAGCTGAGTTGAATATTAACTACTTCAGAGTAAGTGTTAAACATGTAGTTGATGAACACTTCAGGAGAACAGACAAAATCTGGAGCTTTGAGAACATTATAACCAGAAGTTGTCAACTTCTGCTCTATTAGGCTCTAGACTTCTGTAAACTTCTGCTTTACTGATGAACACTACAATGTTAGGTTAATGGTTGGACTCTGTAGAGGCCTTTTCCAAACTTTACAGTTCTGTGGTTCTGTGCACATTGTCTTAAATCTATTTACATGTACCTCTTTACACTGATTTAAACAACCAAGTATGGGTTAGAATATAAAGTATAATTTGTAATGCTATGTAAAATAGTGAATTAATTCTTAAATTCCTCTATGCAACCATAGTTCCACTCAAAAATCAAGTACATGTAGATCAATTATTACTTGCATTTTGAATTTTAGTAAACATATCTGGTTTTATACTCTTTCCCTAGAAGGTTACTGACAGCTATCCTGTAATCTTTTACACAACCTATCAGTATTCAAAGAACAGCTGATGCGTAATGAAAGGACACTCAGATTGAAGTATTTCGAGTTAGCCAGTAGCTAATCTTGTGATCAGTCTTGTATATTAAATGCTATACTTCCTCTCCTCTTTATTGGCTGAGTTTGTGATTTATTTGGCACAAAGTTGTTAGGTGGTTGTGACTTATGACTTTATTGTTGAAGGCTAAAACTATTGTGAAAACCTGAAATCATCAAGGATCATCACAAACGTGACATCATGATGTAAACTACTTTGAGAGCTTTCAGTATGTACTAGCCTTAGACACTCTGCCTTCTCAGAATCTCGTGTCCAGTTGCCATTTGTTCTTTTCATTAATTGAACTCTTTCCACCTAGCATTTTCTTTCTTTCTCCTTTTCCCTCCCATTCTTAAAGCTATCTCTGCAGCATTCTTGACTTCTAGCTTAGTGGGATTTTAACTTACAACACCTTCTCATTGTGCAGCCCCAACAGGCTGCAGCTTCTGTCAAGCAGCTTTTGTTACTCTTTGTCAGTAAGTACGAAGCTTGGCTGCCCTAGGTTTGGCACAGGAGAAATAAGGTGTAGTGGTCAGTCTACTCTGTCACTTGACCTCCCAGTTCATGTGCTTTAACTGATGTGACATAAATGGCTTGAGCACACAGACCCTTTAAAGTTGTCCTGTGCTTAGATACTTTCAGGCTGCACCAGGAATGCTAGCATGTCACAGAAGTTGCCTTTGATTAGATACAGAAATGTTATGTGAAAGCAACTTCTGTGGAACATTTTTACTGTTGAAGAGAATAGATCACTAAGTAGGTAGTACTGAAGTAAACCTGTTAAGCTATGTGGAAATGAATACATTGGAAGTTTGGCCTGTTACAAGTTTCCATTAAGTAAATTTGAATGCTTAAGAAAAACTATGATTATTGAACAAGCTGTTATTCTTTTAAACACAAATCATATTCTAGAGAAACAAGGAGGAGGTTGTTTGTAGTTTTCCACCTTTTCCTTTAAATTCAGACTGAGTGGAATTAAATGATTTATAAACTGCTGAAGTTCTGCATTTCATGCACTACCTCTCTGTATGTGCAGTCACTTTATATATATTACCCAGCAGCTGCTTCTGCTTCCTGTTGGATGTTGCAAGGCTTGTATGTGTTACCTAGATTACAGGGGTGGTACAAAAGATTAGAATTGATGTGCTTACCCACAAACTACACTGGCAGACCACAAGACACCTTTGGAGACAAAAGCAAGTGGTTTCCAGTCTTTCAGACTTTGTGATTTAGGACTGAAGTGCTTAAGTTGTTTCACATGAAATTTTATAAAGTTTGCCTTTGTCATACTGTTAGGTGATTTTTTGTTGCTCTTGGAATCCTTTAATGTGTTTGTTTTGCTGTAAAATTTCAGGTTTTTATCTTTATGTACTGTAGTATTTCAAACATAGATTTGGTGTTTTCATCTTAAAAGCTAAATTCCGCCTAACGTGTTTCTTTCTAGTGAGATATCCTCTTGACAAATAATTAGTTGCAATATTCTGAGAAGAAGCAAGGATAATGTGCAAATCTTATGCAGGTGTTGGATATTTGAATGAAAACCACAATTCTGATGTTAGTGTGACACACTGGTCCAACATTTGGAAACTGCAACTTGTCCAATTAATGATATCTCAGCATGGCTGATGGAAAAGAAAAAGATGGCAAATAACTGGAGCATAACTATTCTGCCAAAATAATTTTCAGGCATTTAGAAGACTTTGTAATAGTACCCTAAAGTGAAATTCTAGAGATTAAATTCTTGCATATTGACAGTACAGAAAATGGGGTGTTTTTAAAGGTGTCTCCCATTTCAGTATCTGAAAACTTGATGGCTCTTTGAAGAAGTAATGAGCATTAGTTTACTACTCTTCCATTTCCACATAGGTATAATTTATCTAGGAATGGATCTGATATTATGTCTAAAGAACCTAATTCAGTCAGTAAGATTCTGATATAGGTGTTATCTCTTGGTCTGATCATGCTCCTGGTGAGCTAGCATTTTAAGATTGGCTTAATGAAAAGAGATATAAAAGTTGGAGATTAAATACTATGCTTTTAAAAGATTTTGCTTGTGTAAATAAAATTCAAGACACTTTAAGTAATGACTTGGAGGATAAATAATGTATAAGTTGTGACCAACAGAGTAATTGGTTATATGGCTGAATTAAGGATACATCTTGCAAGTGGCATTAGGTTTCTAGGCTTTCACTGCTGAAACTAAAATGGAGATGGGAAACTGAACTTGTAGCTCATTAGTGTGAAGGATTAAAAAAAAATTCATCTATATGGACCACACTATTAATACTTAAATTAAATAAAATTCAATGCACTATAGTACACAGAATGAAATACTAAAGCACATCAACGGTTCCTTTAGTCTTAAATACCATAAACTTATATGGTAGGTAAACTGTGTTCTAAAGCTTTTTCTCCTTGTATTTTTTATGGTTAGCTAATAATCTTAAATCAGTTAGTGGTTCTGGGCCCCAGCACGGACTGATCAAGGTTGTCCCCTGAAGAGATGAGGATATGCTTTACAAGCTGCAAAATGACGATTTCTGCATTGGCCATAGGTGAGAGCAAAATTAAGATACTGCTTGTGGCCCACTGGAGTGGCACAAGATGGGCTGGCCACTTCTAGCAGATTCCTAGCTCCTGTCTCTTTCATAATAATTGCATCTGGGCTTGATGATGGGATACCAGTGGGAAGCAATATTCCTTTCCTCTGTTAATTTTATTATTCGCCTTCCATTGAGTCAAATTCAATGCTTACTAAATCAAATGTTTTCTTATCTGATGCACCACTAGACTGCATTCAGAAGCAGAGAAAATAACTTGGAGTAAGTAACATAGCTTTGCATAATGAAGATGAGGAGTGGCTGGGGAAAGTGAATTCTAGTTGAAGTTCAACCGACCAGAAATTTTTTCAAGTTCTCTGAGGACATACTTAGAGAGTGACGGATAGCAGCGGATCAGATCATATGTGCAAATGAGAATGAGAGAAGATCAAATTTATCACCATTTAAGTACCTGAGGAGCAGAAATAGGTCACATTTCTTTTATCAGAACTAAGGCAAAACCAGCAAAGCCCAAAATGTCTCATCTTCTTTCAGTAATATTTGCAATTAGATATAATGTTCTTTTACTCAGTCTCTTGCTAAGTTATTTCCCACCCCTCCATTTCTTCTGAAAGACGAGTACTATTCCTTTTTCATGTGCAAGCACAGCTACATTTGTCTCTTGGAAACTGTCATTTTACTTGCTCACTTTGATAAAATCAGCTAAGATCTGTAGGATTCATTCCAGTCAATTTTTACTTCAGTCAATTGTTTTCCCTTCAGAGTTCTCAGTAATGTTGGTTGAAAGTCCTGTATTAACTCTTGTAAAGCACTTGTTTCTCAATCTAGATTAGAGTCACATTAACATCTTCTAATAGATTTTTTTACTAGACAAGTGCTTTCAAAATATGTGACTCTTTATAAATGTTTTCTTACTTGATAAGAAAAGACTTGTCCCTGAAAGGAAATATGTTAGCCCTCAGATTTACAAAGTAAGCATTTCAGCTTGTGGTGGAAGTTTATAGCACAATTAATCATGTGCTTTTCTTTTACCATATCTTGCAAGAACAGTTGGACAAGAGATGATCAGATTTTTCCCTCCCCACAAATAAAGCTCTTGCAAGGACAGCTAAAAAATGTAGTTGCTTTACTAGTATGTGTCAAAGTTACAGAATGTCTGTGCTGGCAGAGTCTGATTTAAGTGGTTGTGGTCAGTCTGAGGAACCTGTGATGTGATAAGATAGCGTTTGTGAGGTCATGTGGTTTGCAAACACCCAATCTAATGTAGCAGCTTTGTCTACACAGGATACTTAAATATATACTCTATACTTTAGAAAAGTGAATTGCTTTATTCCTTTAACTCAGCTTGTCCATAAAAGAGTTAGAGATGTTATACTGGCTTGATAATACCAGATTATTACTAAAAGACTGAACTGATTGGGAGATTTAATTATTCAGTAGCTTTCTCCAATTTAATTGTCCTTAATAAAGCAACTACCTTTAGAAACTATCTCACTTAAATAAGCAATCAACAGGCAGTTTCAATATACAGTGGACTCTCTATGTATTTTATAACCATCATTTTAATAATTCAATTAACTTTGAGTGGTCACAGTGTAATTAACACAGACACGTTACATTTACCCTAAATGACAGTATTGATTCCATAATGGTGGTGCTTCATTCCATGAGTCATCATCTTTGTGTCAGATATGGTTGATTCCTTTCCCTTCCCCCCAGTAACACCATCAACAAAATATTTTCCATCCCTCGTGAGGGTGAAGAAAACCTCTGAATGTGATCAATATAACCAGGATAGTGGTGTAGTCAGTCCTTAAATGGAACAGCTATGACTTTGTTTACTTGGATGAGGGCAATGGTTTTTGGTATGAATCTTAACTGTTTCACTGCCACTAGTGACAGATTGAATTCAGTGCTAAAATAAATGAAGATTGGTGATTGCTGTTTTTATAAACATTTTCTCCCTTCTTTTTCCTGACTGTATCCTACACATCACAGTTCCAGATCTGTCTTGCTGAGCAGTGTAATAGTTCTTGATTGCAGCATTAGTGATAAATATAGCTAGCTATAATTAATTACACTGTGTCCTTTTAATTTTGTATGGATTGCCAAAGCAAGTAAACTGATTAAAGTTATTTCTTTATCATGGCATTATAATGTTCTTGATTGTTGAAGCTGTGTGACCTGTCTGCTTTACTGATTAGAGCTATGTCAGGGTCTGTCATGTTTTTCTGCCTGTAAATCTGATTTTGGAGAAATGAGGAAAAATGATGAAAAATGGAGGAATTGAAGTTCTACTGGTTTATCTGAGTAGTTGTTCCTTGCAAAAACTGTGTATTAGCACCCATACACAGGTGCCAGCTCCAGGAGAAAATAAGCTCAGGAGATGTTAGTTTGTTATAGGTCTCTGTAAGCTTATCTGAATATAAGCAGGCAAACAGTGGAAATATGGTGGAAACACCTCCTAAAATTCTTTTATCAATTTGAGTTACAGCCAGCACAGATGGAAGTAGTTTCTGCAATCAGGGGCAGAAATGTTACTTAGTCCATTTAAAAATGCTGAGTTTAAGTCCTGCTTTTAAATGACAGAGTAAAAGTGTGAAATGCTCATTTCCTGTAACTGTTGCCTGTAATGGGTGCATTTTCAGTCTCTATCAGCCAGTACATTCTAGTTAATACTTGAGGTTTCAGTGACATTTGTATTTATAGATGCATATGGTAGGGAAAAGGAGTATTGAGATTTAGGTGTTTTCTTAAATGTAGTAATTGCAGTACATTAAGTGTGATTGCGCTTCTGTTTTAAAATATTTTTGTTGCTGTGTCCTCCCACCAAACAAACACTTCCATTACAGCTTCTTGTAGAAAGACTTTCTGGGAACTTTCTATAAATAACTAGCTAGTAGGTAGAAGGAAAATTCCTAGGCCTGTCATGCTGGAACTTCCTTTGGAATTGCACCTAGTCTCACTACAACAAACCTGTCAGCTCTTACAAAAATTCCCTCAAGAAATAAAACCTGACACAGTTACTAAATACTGACTTCTTTTCAAAATAACATTTAAGTTGGGTATTCCTCAGTGCTGTTGCTATTTCAATTGTATATTTGATACCTAACTTCAAAGTTAAACTTGATTAGACTGCACTAGATCAAAACCAGATACTTAACCATGTAGTGCAGTGATCAAAAAGTCATGACCTCCCATTGATCGCTTTATTGGTTTCCTGTTCTGATTCACTGGAAACCTTCTGGTCTGAACACTTGTTGCTGGTTTTAGTCTTTGTCACGTTTACAGTGCAGCAGACTTGTCTATGGTAAAACTGATCTACAACATACATTTAATTTAACATCATATTTCATTTTAGCTCGAGTACTCTCAAAATTATAATGTTGAAAAAACCCACTTTTTATAAAAACTTGAGTCAAGAGTTTTAAGAGTACATTCAGAGCAGTATGAAATAAGCATGTGGACAACTGGAGGTAAGCTCCACTAGATTTTATTCTGTAGATTTATTTAAGCTTCCTGACAGTTATAAGAATTTTGTAATACATTTTGTATTACTCTTAAGACTGAATATGACTTATGAAAGCTGGCAATTTAAAACAGAAGCCAAATATTTAAATGCTGATAAAAAAACCCCAAAGCCTGAAATTACTCAGTCATGGAAATTCTCTGCTGCTCTTTTGCTTTTCACTTTCAACACACTTATCTCTTTTTAGTGGTATGGTCAGCAAAGTTCATTTGAGATAAATATTTCAGGTTGTACAGCAGTATGTTGGTCATTCTTTTAAAAGTATGTTTCGAAAACAAAGGTAGTAGTTTCCTTAAACAGGAGACTTCAGTAATTAATCACATACACAATCTTGGTTTCCAAGGAGCTAATGATGAGTGGGGCAGATTCAATTAATGCTGTAGTACCTCATGACTGTTGCTTTTAAGCCTACTATAGATGGAAAAAGGGAAAAAAAAGTCAGTCCAGAGACTCTCTGGGTTTTTTAACTTTTAAGAATAGCAGCCATACTGGCACAGGCAGAAGAAGGAGCCTATGTCTGTTCAGGTATTTAATATTGTCATTCACCACTATCCTGGCTTGGGCCCACAGTAGGATTATCCAGCCTGGAGTTTACTGCTTGCTCTGATTTCTGATGAGCTACTCTTGCCAGTTTCAAGGTTATTTTGCTGCAGTTGCTTGAAGAAGTGAGAAGTGGATAAATGATACTCATGAAATGAGACTGTTAGGTCCCATCTATGACCTAACACCACCTTATCAACTAGACCATGGTACTAACTGCTGCAGCCAGTCTTAAACACCTCCAGGGATAGTGGCTCTGCCGCCTCCCTGGGCAGCCCATTCCAATGCCCACACTCTTTCTGAGTGAAGCATTTTTTCCTGATGTCCAGCCTAAACTTCCCCTGGCACAGCTTAAGACTTTGTCCTCTTGTCCTGTTGCTGGTTGCCTGGGAGAAGACCCTATCTTGCTATAGCCTCTTTTTAGGGAGTTGTAGAGAGTGATAAGCCTCCTCCTGTCCAGGCTTAACAACCCCAGTGCCCATGGCTGCTCCTCATAGGGCTTGTGTTCTAGACCTTTCACCAGGCTCAGACACATCCTTCTCTGGAAGTGTCTGAGCATCTCAGCATCCCTCCTAAACTGAGGGGCCCAGGTCTGAAAACCGCACTTGAAGTGCAGCCTAACCAGTGCTGAGTACAGGGGAAGAATGGCTTCTGCATTGTAATACCTGCTGGATGTAATATTTGTCTGGACTGATATTTGTGTCCTTAATGGCAACGTATTTCCTACTAATTCTGTTGGAGATGCTCCACTTACTTGATTTGCTGTGATAAGCATATTTCCAAAAGAAGTTAGTGGGAGTGATTTTAAAGAAGTGACAGTGTACTACTGTATGCCTTAAACTGGAGTCATCTTGTTACAATGGGAGAGTCATCACTAAGGAGCAGTCAGCTGTTAAGTAGAATAAGGGATCCCATTAGATGCTGTGGACAGTCTCAGGAATTTTTAAGAATTCCAATTAATTTGCTTTGATTCATGTTAAATGTGATTAAAATTTAATACATCATAACTGATTTTTTATTGACTTGTAATTTTCTAAATCTCTATTTTCAGGGTGCCAATGTTGGCAATGTTTTTTAAATTATAGGAAAGGTATTTGAAAATGCTTGTGACTTGTTTCTTCAGCTAAATGTGGTTAGATCATTTTTTTAGCAGCATTCTAGTTTTCTTTTGAATCATGTTTGGGTTTTAAGTAGGAAATCTTATTAATAGTTTCAGATGTTACTAAGGTTAGAACAAATAAAGAGGGAACTCTGATTTTTAGATTCCTCTTCTTACAAGTAAAAGCACTGAGAATTCAGGATCTTTATTCTTTAAATAAACATTTAAATTTATACACTGCCTTCTGCCAAAACCAGTTTTATTCACCCAAGGCAATGGTCACATTTCCATCTCACTTGTGTATTTCTTGGTTATCTTACTGTGACTAGATTTAATACTTATTGGCAGGCTTTGTTAAAACCAGTCTTTACCAATTTGGAATTGAGTAAATTTCAAGAATTAATAACTGATTGAAACCTTTTAAAGGGAGCAGACAGTAGGATTTTTGTTCCACTTTTCACCACTGAACTCCTAGCTTAAAACCTCACAGGTTACAACATAAAAATGTTTTATTTTTATCCAGAGCTTAAGTCAAACTCTTTCACGAAGTCCCACTTGAAAGTTTAACCTTATTACCTACTCAAAAAACCCAAAGGGACTTAGAAATATAACTTGCTTGCAACTGACTATCACCCTTCAGGCTTGATTCTATGATTTAATATGGAACACCTTTTGAATTGCTTAAAACTTCTAAATTTCTCTTTACTGTTTCTCCTTCATGCATGGCTTGATGAGGCAGTCAGCATCAGGTAAGAAAGTTTATTTTAAGGTTCAAGGATCTGATTGTTAGCCTTTTCTCAGCTCTTCTATATTTGTGGAAGTACATTGTTACCTGTTAAGAGTATGTACAGTTTTTTCATGTGTTGACCAGTAGACATACAATTTGTCTTTAAAATGCTGAATTCTTTAGACACAAGAAGGTATATAAATGTGCATGTTATTAAGATTTTGTTCTTGATTCAGCTGGCTTTTGAAGGGATAATAATGATATATATTTTGATCACATAATGTTATTAACCCTTTGAAATGTCCTAAAGACCACATGAATATGTTTTAGTGAAAACTGGGTTGAAGTTGCAGTCATCTAGAATCTAGACAATATGGCCTGGATTTGAGAATTAAAACAAAACACATGGGGTTTACCAGACCTGTTTTTTTGGAGATCACATTTGAGGTTCTTGCAAACTGAAGCAGTAAAAACCAGGTTCCTTTAAATGTTACTTGTTGGAGTAAGATCTAGTTCCCTTCACATGAAGGAAGGCCAGACCCAAAACTGAAAGCCTTTAACCAATATCGACTGTATAAAAGAGAAGAGAAACTAAGAGACCCTAGGGTGCAAGTCCATACTTTGCTCAACGTAGCTGTAGTTCCTTAAGGGATAAGTATAGAGTAGAACTAGGGTTAAGGGGGAGTGTTTGGGTTGGATCCACACATCCTGCATTCCAAGTCTTTAGTTGGATTTCCCATTGTCTCAATATGCTTGCTAGATGAATGGCAAGATCTTGGCCTGATGCTTTAGTTCCTACCTTAAGCTCTTTTCCCATGTTCAAATAAAACACTGACAACAAGAATCTCAAGTCTGTCTTAAAAAGCTGACAAGTTAGTAAATTAGTTTCAGTGTGAATAAGGTGGTTGTTCATCTATTGCAAAATCTAAGCCATACCTACACAATGGCAAACTTAGAATTGGTAGTTACAAATCAGGAAAGATGTTTTCAGTTGGTATTGAGTCCTCTGACGCTGGCTTAGCATGCAGCACCAGCCAAATCAGACAAGGCAACACTGGGCATTAATAGGAAGTATATTAAAAACCAAATAAAGGGAGTTGTATTGCCACTTGGTATCTAGATGGATGTAGAGAATTTAAAGAAGGTCTGTAGGAAAGTTAAAGGGAACTGAATGAAGATTGTCTTTAACACTTGTTTATGAGAGGCTAAAATGGATTGGAAGTCATCTGCTCTAGAGAGAAAACTGAAGAAGGTACTATGATTTAAGTTTGAGAATAATGACCACAGGACTGCTTTTCACCACTTGTTCGTGCATTATTAGAATCTGGGGGCAGATACTAAAACAAGTAGATTAGTTTGAAAGAAATAAAGGAATTTCTGGAATTTACTGCCACAGGAGCATGTGGAGGTACACAGCAAATTACATGATCAGTCAGGGATGGCTGGTCTGTATATAATACGTATGCTGAAGCAGCTAGAAAAAGATTTCACTCATATTCGCTACAACAGCTTCTGGCCAAGTGAATGGAGGCTTGGTAATATGAACGTCATGTTGTCACTGTTGGAGACACCGTATTAGGCTGGTGGACCATTGCCCTGAGCCAAAAGTACAGTAATGTTCCTCCCTTGAAAAAATATACTGCTTTTTCTTTTAGAAGTGTAGCGCCTCACTTCTAAAAGAAGTAAAAATTATATGAGAGTACAAAACTTAATTTTTGGAAACCTCAATTTTAAAGCTTTACGCTGGCATTAGCTGCTGGTATTTAATTGCACTGGAGTACAGGCTGTCTGCAAGTTGTTTCAAATACTCTGAGAAGCCATATAAAGCCTTCTTGTTGCAGTAAAAATTCCAAATAATCAAACTCCTTCAGAAATGCTCCTGAACAAATAGTAGGTTGAAGGGCCTCTGAACAATCTTCAACTATGAAAGTGTACTTGCCCTAGTCAGTGCAGCCTAGCATGCTGTTAGCCTTCCTCACTGCCCAGGGGTGGTGTGGATTTGAGTTAGCCATCCTTGTGTCAGGATCCCATTGTCCTCTTCAGCAGTGTTGGTCTCCAGCCTGTTGATCCTCATAATAGAAACAAGGTCTATGCCACAGTGTTCTGGCTGAGGTGGCCATTCCTGAAGCAGACAGAAATTCTGGAGCTCTATGACCATTGATAAATGTGTAGTGTGTATTCTCTGCAGTATGTTATGTTTCTTCACAGCAATCTGTTTCCCCTTACACGTGAGGAGTGCTTAAGAAAAAAGGCAGGCAAGTGTAAAGCTGCAGATCAAAAGCGCAGAGAAAGTCAGAGATTTGTTATTCTAACTAAAGGATGCACAAAGATAACACAGTGTCTTCTGAGACTCCCTTTAGGAACTGGCAAAGGCTGTGTCTATTCATGATTATCTTCACCAACAGCATTTTCCACAGACTCCCATTTGGAACAGTTGCTGCCTAAAACCGTGAAACCATGATTTTGTCATGTTACCTAAATAACTTCATCTAAAGGTATCATGTTTAAGTCTTCAGGAAAACAGTTGAGGTCATTGGCTTGGCTGAGTGTTCCAAACAACTAACATTGAGTATCAGCTTTATAATTTCAGGTGAACCAATGGCTTAACTGTACAAACCTAAAAGCATATAATTTCTTACTCTAATATGAAGTTTGTAGTCACTTGTACAGCAGTTCTTTTTTTTCCTGTGGTAAGGGTGGAGAGAAATTGTTGGGTTTCTGTGTTTTATTTTCCTAGTAACTAAAATTGATAGCTGTTTTGGAAAATTCATGTGGTAGCTAATCTGATCATATTGCAGGATATTTTCAAGAATATTTCTAAATAACACAAGAATTTATGTACCAGGCTTTCTGCATCTAGGTATATAAGTAGTAAAAATTATCTATTCCAGGTGTATTTATTTTTTATCTAAGCTGGTTTTGCTTGCATCATGAGTCTTGCTGTACAAGTGTGGAGCTCTGTTTTTCTTATATTTATACAAAGTCCTCATGAAACAACAGCAGCCTATGTGTATGTGAAGAAAATGAAAAAAACTAATGTTAGTATGCATAGTAACCACAAAGGTTTAGATCTACATCATGTACCCGTTATCCTAACAGGGATTTTTTGCTATAACATCAAAAGTTGGAGTTTTTACATGCTAATATGCAATTTAATGGCTTCTAGCATGATTATGACTCTTGTGATCTTTTTTCAACTCCTTTTTTATTCTCATCTTCTGCACAAGCCCGTGGTAAGTACAGAGATTCCTTCTTCCCCAAACGGACAGGTAAAAATCTCCTATTGGTGTCAATACTGAGAACATACAAGCACTTCTTACATATCAGTTGAATATTGCTTCCGATTTCTGAAACATCAAACAGATTTTGGTAAAGAAACTCTTCATCATTTTATTCCTTTTATTCTCCAGGTCTCTTATTGTAAAAAGCTGCTTCTAAATTAGCACCAGGTGCATCTTTTAAGCTTTTAGAGTGACATCAGGAAGGTTCTATAATCCATTTTTAATATTTATCTGCATCCTTGGGATTTTTTATCTTAATATCTCAGACTGTCAAACTGACCCTGAGGTATTTTCTACTAAAAGCTAACAAAAATTAAATTCTAGATCAAACAACACCACTAAACCAACCTCTAGAGTGTCTTCCATGAGTTGCAGTTATATTTTCATTAAATTAATAGGAGACTTGCCAAACTTTAGTGCTTTGGGTCTTAGTTTTGAGTAGTTTGAATATATGGTTGAAATAGTGAATCACTCTGCAGCACGTTGAATTAAAATGTTACCTGTCCATGGTCAGACAACAATTTTTGTCTTGTTTGATGTTCTCTTAAAATTGCAACTACAATCTCTTTATGCTGTGCAGAGATGTTTCTCTCATATTATTTGATGTGAAATGTCATTGGATCTGAATTAGATAATTAAGACACTTAATGTTACAATGTAGACTGAACTAAACATACTCTTGGGGATTTTTTTCTGTGACTCTGAGAAGCTGGCAATATTTACTTGGGTCCCTGTTCATTGAAGGGGGTGCTTTCTCAAGTAAGAAATCAGGCAATATGAGAGAGAATGGAGCTGTAAAAGTAAAATGTTAAGGCCAAAAGTGCTGTCAAAACAAATAGTCCTCTCTAGAAGATAGAAACCATCCTTGTGGGGATTTTAGAGATGCAGTAAGAGCAGAATCTCTCATTATGGATTCTAGGTACCTTGATTATTAAGCCTTAAAACTGTAATACTTGAAGTGATCATCAAATGTGCTACTTTCTCATCTTTCATTTTATCCAGTAAGAGTTCAATGAGGCATTTCTTGAAAATGCACTTTTTTTTTTGTTTGGTTGGTTGGTTTTTGTTGTTTGGGTTTTTTATAGCTGGACTCTTGAGCTGTGATTAACTGTCAACTTCCACTTTTTCTAACAGATCAAATGTCTAAAAGGCCAGAGAAACTCCTCAGACCAACCCACTTTTGATGGGATTCACATTGTCAACCATTTCACAGGAGATGATGAATCATTTCATTCTTCTGATGAAGATTTTATAACTAACTCCATACAGGAGAGTGGGGTGAACTTTCATCTTCCCAGGAGGACTGGTCAGATGTCTTTGGATCACACACTCGTAGACAGCAGTGACAGTGATACTGAGGAAAGTGCCCTTCAGACTGGGAATTCAGACAAGATGGTTTCTAAGCAGAGAAGAACAGAATCTTACTCTACTACTGTGTGATTATCACTGTGACTAGCACTGAAGACTTCCATATTTCTTTAAGGCTGAAATTTTGAGGGAACTGAAACCATCCAGCAGTTGGTTTAGGTAACTATTGGATTTGGTCTGGCCTGTGATAAATATATACAAGTACTGTCTATCTGCCTTCTCTCTTTGCCAAATCTTGCTAATGACATACCATTGCCATAAAACAGGCTGGGAAGAAGTTGATGGATGACAGTTTTGACAGTATTACTGAATGTTCTTTGGTTTAGAAACTGCAAATATATTATTTCTTTAATGTGTAAGAAGCAGTTTTGCTGTTCACAAACACAGGAATTATTTTCCTCAAAAGAAGTTGCTTTTGTGCAATATTTTATGCTCTGAACAAATGTGTATGTTTTACATTGTTATCCTTTTGTGATCAAGATGGACCCTAGTAAACCATCTGATCATGACACATATATATATATATCTTATGCTTCTCAATTAGTTTTGTTTTTTTACTAAAGTTATTGGATGCCCACAGAAGGCTTGAAAGGCAAGCCTTTATCTGTACTACTTCATATATGCAAATAATGGTCACTAATGTCATGAAGGTGTTTTTCACCATTTTCACTTAAATCTATGTGCATCTGCTTTTGATGTTGCTAAATAATTAATGGTCTGAATATGTTAATTACAATAATGTTTATTTTGTACATATTTATGTATCTACACCAAGTTGAAAATGTACATTACTCCATTTTATATGAGGAATGTAAATGTTGCAATATTACTGTCTCTGGTATTCTAACAGGAAAATGAATTCTGTATATACACACTAAAAGTGAATTACTAAATAAAGGCAAAACACTAACTTTGCATTAAGTTTCAGCCTAGCTACACTAACAGGCTCATGTCAGAAATGCTTGTTCAAAACACTATTGACTGAAATCTTTTACCTTCATGTATATGTAATGAAAATAAATTTTTCATGATTTAACAAGGTTGCAGCATTTACTGTTTAGTCCCTCTCAAGCTATAGTCCTTGGTTGCCACAAAGTTACTTGTGGGCTCTAGCTAGGTTCAGATAAGGTGAAGAATTATTCATGTCTTAGTTTTAATAAAGACACAGTTAGTGCAGTGGAAATAGTTCAGTCCTCTTAGAGTTTATATTGCACAGCTATCTAGGAAATAAACTATTGGTGCCACCACCAAATAGCTGTAATTGAGCAAAGCAGTAAGAGCTGAGCTGAGCAATCTGCTTCCAGTCTCCTGAAAACTGAGATCTGGTCAAACAGCCTCAGCTTCTTGAACAGAACAAGATATTCTACTGTTGTCATATGAACATGCACTTTACGTGCACTTGCAGACACAGTCTAGAGTCAAGACTATTCTGTTATTGCCCTCTTATGTAATTAGGCAATCCTTAAGTCTTCTTTTAGTAATGTTTACAACTGTTCTATTCAATAAAAAGTAGTGATGCTGAAGTTTGGTACTGATAGGCAGTGTGTATGTTAACTGGCTTGCTACCCACAAGAAGCAGTGTAGTTGTTTAAAATTGCAAAGAGCGTGGAAGTGTTCTGCTGAATGCACCTGCTAGTCCCATTAGACATTTCCTTTCCCTTTATTTCAAATGTGTTTTCAGAAAGAAACAGCCTGACTAGGAGATAACAAACGCTCAAAGAATGATAAAGACTGTATGGAAAAAGCATAGTATGGGCATCTCAAACCATATTGATAACAATATATCTGCCTAGGTGCAATCTTTGCAATAAGACAAATTACTGATTTCTGCAGCTCCTAACTTGTTTCAGTATTTCTGCCAAATTTCCCCACATCCTACCAGTGAATATGTAGCTCCAATTACAGCCTATGGAAATCGCCACTTCTGACTTGGATTAGCTGAGAGATTCCTGTTGAAAATGTCATGTATGCAAAACCAAATCAGGAACACTTTCGTTCACAAATTAGTAGCAGTTGTCTTCTTTCCTTCCAATGAGCATCTGCTAACTTATGTTTGCACCTGGATCATTGTTGCCTGTGAGGATAGGTGACAAGTGTCTTGTTGCCTGTCATCAATACCAGCTGCAAGCCTCTCTTAAAGGTAATGTTCTGTAATAAGTGGCAGGAGTAAAATTCAGTTGGAGGGCCATAAAAATTCTGTCTGTTTGAATAGTGAAGTGTTATGATTTTGCAATAACTGACTTACTGTTCAAGTGATAGCAAATGAGATTAGATGGCAAGAGTTATTTCCTGAACTTTTGTGGTTTTAAAGTATACAAATAGAATAAATACAGATACTGAATAATAGTATAAATAAAATATGCAGAAGTACGTATCCATCTGACTACATCTCTTCTAGTGATAAAAGTGAATCACTGAACATACTGCAGTTTCAGACTTGGTTATACACTGACTGTCCTAGAAAGACAGCCCAGGATAGGTTCTTCAGAATATTCTGCTTTTTCTCCAAGTCTTCTGGCAAATAAATTACACTAATCTCTTTGCCTATGTGTATTATAGCTTGAATATACATCAGAATAATGACAAATCATTACCATAATAGACAATATATATAATAATATGTCAACAAATAAAACATGCTAATTGTGCTAGACACCATGACCTTTTTTCATTACCTTCTAACAGACATTGCTATTTGCTTAGATTTGCTCTTGCATGCAGGCTGGAAAAGTTCAATATGAATACTAAAAGCATAAGGTAAAAAAGCGTGTAAACGCTTTGAATTGCACAGTACTGCACAAGTGACTGAAGTTTCTGGTGCCCCACTATGAAAACTAGAATTCCTATGAGAACATTTTGCATAGTCTATGTTCTGTAACTATTGTTCAACTGTTTTCTGTTCATAATGGAGGTACATTCTGGGTCCGCTCCTTCCCAAAGCTGGAATCCCTCTTTTCATCCCAGCCTTCAACACCATAGCCTACCATCACTTTCCCTCCCCAGTTTGTGTTCACAGTGATCATTTTCTAATCTGCTCTGGGAGCAGAAGTTTCTTTGGTTTCCCCAGCAATCAAAAAAATTGCAATCAAAATCACTGATTAATTTCTGACATATTTACAGCATGTGTTTATGCCACAAGGAGGACCACAGAGAAGGTAGTGATAAGATGCTGGGAGGAAAAAAACCAAACAACAAGCAACGCATTAAAAGTAACTTTTAAAAAGTTTTACAAACGTAAAGACACACTTCCCAAGGGAATACACAGTGCTACAAGTTCTAGCAGCATTTCATAGTGGAGCAGTTCTGCATAACTGTGATCCCAAGTTTTATCACTTTAAAGTGGGTATAAATTCCCCACAGTATCATCCTTTTTGCTGTCTTCTCCCAATCCTGACTCCCCCACACAGGAAACTGCTTCTCCTCCCCTCTGTACCAAGCAGCTAACCTGTCAAATCCTGTTCTTCAAACCCTTCCTCCTGTTGCAAAGTGTCTCATCACTTCTGAACGCAAAGATCTCACCTCCAGCTTGACACCTTTGGTGCCTTATCTTATGTTTTAGCTCTAACGCTGACACCAGGCAGCTACTGTAAACCGTGCAGTGAGTTACATACACTGAGTAGCTCTTCAATCTTAAACACGACTGTAACATAATCCCACCCTACTTTAAACCCCTCCTTTTATTTATTTCTTCCCCTCTCTTGTCACTGTGGTATAACAATCATGTGCCATTGCATTCAAATGCATCTTACCAAGTTTTTATGTTTAACTTTGAATATCACACTCCCTTTGAGAGAAGCATTAGAGTAACTTCCTTAAAACCCAGCCTTACATTTCCCAATTAATTACATCGCTGTGCCAGCTCTGCGCTTGGCGTATGGCTTTTCCACGCTGGACCACAGAACACTTGGCATTGTCACACAGCTCGACACTGCACACGCAAGACCATCTCAATGGTTACTGAGCTGCGGCGCACAGGTCACACCGTAAACCAAGAATAAAAGCTGAACCTCTTCACCTCTGCTCGGCGTGTTGATAGTGCAGACAGCAGTCCCTCTCGGGGTGGGAAGAGCCCTGGGACGATGGCTGTAGGAGGCTGCTGAGAGCTCCCCTCAGGGCTTCTCGCCTCGCCGGCCTCGCGCCACAGCCCGCGGGCACGTGACGCAGCAGCCCGCGCGCAGGAGGCGGCCCCGCGCCCGGCCCCTGCTACCACCGGCCCGTGCCATGACCCGCGGGCAGAACGGGCTGTGCTAACTGTGCGAGCCCTCACGGTCCCCGCTACCGCCGGCCCGTGCCATGACCCGCGGGCAGAGCGGGCTGTGTAAGCTGTGCGACCCCTCACGGCCCCCGCTACCGCCGGCCCGTGCCATGACCCGCGGGCAGAGCGGGCTGTGTAAGCTGTGCGACCCCTCACGGCCCCCGCTACCGCCGGCCCGTGCCATGACCCGCGGGCAGAGCGGGCTGTGCTAACTGTGCGAGCCCTCACGGTCCCCGCTACCGCCGGCCCGTGCCATGACCCGCGGGCAGAGCGGGCTGTGCTAACTGTGCGACCCCTCACGGCCCCCGCTACCGCCGGCCCGTGCCATGACCCGCGGGCAGAGCGGGCTGTGCTAACTGTGCGGGCCCTCACGGTCCCCGCTACTGCCGGCCCGTGCCATGACCCGCAGCCACGTCCCGGGCAAGGCTGCTGCTCGCGCACCTTCCGGTGACAGAGCTAAAGACAAAACTTGGCAGGTAGCTTCGGGTCATCCTCGGCACCGCTCTGCGGGCAGCGCCTGCGCCCCGCTTCCCCCGTCCTCACCGGCGGCGTGAAACAAATAGCCCGTCCAGCCGAGATCCGGGAAAGCAGGGGATGTGCTTCAGCACGAGCTAGTTTTGCAAAACACGAAACGCAGCCAGTTTCGTACCATTTCTCATCTAATCGTTTGAGAAAGCTGACACCCCAGAAACCGGAGGTGCGTTCCCTGTGCCCGTGCAGCACCCACATTCAGACGAGAGATTATATGCTGGATTTAGCATTTGCTTTGTTCACTCGTTTGATTTATTTATTTCTGCTGAAGGGGTTTAACCTGATTAGGAAGCAGTAGGTGAGAAAGGGCCGTCCACAGGTGGACTGAGCACAAGGGGCTCAGCAGGGTGCCTACCGCAGGACAGCCCCGAGAGGAGCCACTCGGCGCCCGGCAGCCCATCCCGCTTCCTGGAAGGCTGCAAGCACCCTCCGAACGGCGATCACCACGCTTTACAGCCCACAGCAGCACCTGTACACATTTAAATTTACATATATAAAGACCAATGTGTATTTTATTGTAACCAGGTCACAATTATTTATGAGCATTACTAGTAATTTAATGTGTTCTGGTGCTTTCTTTACACAGAGACGTGTAGCAAGGTAAACGAAAGGGCGTGAATTTATCATCCCATTTCAGAGGCAAACGAGAGAGATCGTTTTTGAAAAAGTCAACGAAGACGCATACACGAAATTACACCCAGTTGTTCTGGTTATTTCTACTGATTCCAGCATTGATTCTTGAAGCTGAAGGCGTGAATGATCTTCGGAGTAACCAACCTAAGATTAATGGCAGCAAGGCGACCGCGGTACACAGATGCCCTAAGTAAAACTGCTGTGCCCAACACCAGGAACTTTCCGGCAAAAATGAAGGTATCAGTCGTGTTCTTCAGCTTCTTTTTGTGTCACAGTAAAGCATCACACAGTTGTTGGACAGTTTTACTCGAGGTGGTGTTCGCTTGCTTCGTTAGATTTTGGAAAGTCAGGCTAGTCCTGTGAACTGCAGGGGCTTACAAGCACCAAGTGGCTAATTTTTCTGTAAATGCTTCGGGGACTGGTAGTGAAAAAAAAAGCATCTGGTCTCAAAGCCAGCATACTCCTGAGCGTGAAGGAGGCTGAAGTTTTTTTCTGTCGTTTTTGAACGCGAAATGGTGTTAAACTTCGATTCGCTCACTACAATGTCGCACTTAAGTCGACCTTACAGTCACCGAAGCGAAGTTACTGATGGCCTGAGATGTCTAAGAGCGAAACCCAGAACCGCCTCAGAAAGATAGCGAAGACCTAAGCCTGACTTCCTGGCTGCGTTAGCAATCCGAGATCCGACCTGGAAGACTGTCTTTTGGGGTCGTGTGTGTGCACAAAGCAAGGCGAACCCTTTTCTTTTTGCAGAAGGGAGCAGGCTTCCCCGTTGTGCAACGCAGGGGTCCGCACTGGCGCAGGATGCTGCCTGATGCGAATCCCGTTACCGTTCTCGTCGCCGGTGCCCCACGGATCCTCCCCGAGTTAGCACCTGAGCACCGGCACGCAGACGAGGAGGAGGGCAATCTCTCCCTACTTTGCCGGGCTCCGCTCCGCTTTCGCCTTTGTGTTTGAATCGCTGTCAAGCAACAGTAGCCGGGGGGGGAGGGGGGGGGGGACGGGACGGGACGGGGGGACGACACCTCTCGCCTACCCCTTCCATATTTAACCATTACCTAAATCCGAAGGGAAATGAGCAAACCTCTAGGCTTGGGTCTTAAGGTATTTTCAGCGCCGTTGGGCGTATTTATCCCAGAAGAGTTTTCCACAACAAGTTATTTCAAGCCTAGGAGAGGTCTCCGTCTCCCGGAGCCCGGCCTTAGCCCCGATAACAACACCATGCACGGCCCGATGGCGGCGGGAGGTGTGTTCCCCCACTGCCGGGCCAAGGGGCAGAGGATGCGGCGCACAGCGGGCAGGGCGAGCGCCGGCTGCCCCAGCCCCTGCCCTCTGCCCGCCCGAATCAATCTGTGTTTTGAATCTGTGACTTGTTCTCGTTGCGGAAGTCGAAGGGATCCAAGAATAGTTCAGATAGATGTGTGTAATTTCTAGAGCAGAGCCCCGAGAGAAGCGAAACGCCCGATTCCAGAATGACACTTCGATGTCACTTCAGCGAGCTCTGTGATGTGGAATACGGTAAGACGTTTTCATTTAAGGAAAACTGAGAGAGAAACAGAGGCGGGAACCACTACTGATTTGTGAGGCTTTGGCGCTTTTTGTAACCTTTTTTTTTTTTTTTTTTTTTTTTTTTTTTTTTTTTTTTTTTTCAGAAGCTCCTAACTAACGCTCAGGAAGTGGAATTTGTGGTTTAGGGGGCCGAGCTCTGAAGGAGTTGAGAGAGACAGAAAAGTTTAAAAAAAAAAAAGCAAACTCAAGCACCATTACTCCTTAAAGGGAGACTAAATTTAAAGTCACACAAATTAGCAGGCTGCCGCGCATACCCCGTCTGCAGCCCGGCTTTCTTCGGCCCTCCAAATGGGTAAGCGTTCTCTCTTCTCTCGCCTCGCATGGGCAGCTGCCGGCAGGCGGGCTGGGGCGGCAGCGACCCCTCTCCTCTCGGCTGGGACCCCGCGCCGCTCCGGCCCTGCCTTAGCCGCGCGGCCCGGCGCCAGCCCCGCGCCCCCGCAGTGACGGCCGACGGGCGGGTGCGGCCAGCGGGAGCCAGGGCGAACGGCGGCCAGGTGGGCTGCGGGATTCGCCTTCCCACGGGCCCGGCACCTGCCTGGCCAGCTCCGGCCTTGGGAAGCCGGCGGCGCCTCCGCGGCGTGACTTTTGGAGGGAAACACGCGGCAGGAGAGGCGCCGGCGCCCGGAGCCCCCAACGGCTGCGGCAGCCGTTGCTGTCGGGGCGCGGGTGGGTAACGCGTTATCGGGCCGCTTTGATTTCTCTGCCCCCTCCGTGCGGGCCCGCTGGCTGCTAGCCCCTGCTCAAGGATGAACGCAGGCACAGGTGGGTCCTGGCAACAACGCTCCCACCCGGGGGGCGGCGCCTCCCCGGCAGCGCTGAGCAACCCTACCCCTGCCGGGCGCAGACGGGCCGGAGCTTTGAAGCGCAACCAGTGCCGCCACCTACGGGGCAGTTCCTGGGCCCCACCTGGTGGGCTGGGGCTCTTCCCTCTCTTCCCCGTTTGCAACCCTCCGAAGGCCCCCAGTCCCCCAAACGAACGTGCATTAAACTAGCGAAGTCAAATGTAAAGGCAGAAGCGGCCCGGTGCTGGATGGGTTTGAATGAACATCTCCGGCCTTTCCCCGAAGAGTGGGCTCAGGGTAGTTTAGTTTAACCCGGTCCCCCCCGACTCCCGCAGGAGATTTTCCCACCTTGTCTCCTTTCCCCGCCCCGGCTTTCGGTGCTCGCAGCTGCAAGGTGGCGCGGCGCCGACAGCTGCAGGCTGGAGGAGAGATTCCGTTTTGTTCGTTTTCGTGTTATCGTGGTTCGCGCGGGATGGGTGAATCAGTCCCTCCGACAGCAACAGCCTCTCAGGCGCCAGGTTTAGGCTGTCGGGTTTGCAACGACTCCCCCTCCCATCCCGGTAACAACTCCGCGCCGGCCAGCCCGTCCAGGGTGGTGGGATGTGATTAGCTGTTTCGTAGGGGAGAGTTCTTGGCGCCGCTTCTGCCGTGGCTGCCAGCGCAGGGGCAAACACGGAGGCGCGGTGTGCCCACTTGGAAGGACGGGATAACACCCGACCGCACCCCCTAGCTCACTCAGCCCCCGCTCGTCCGAAGAAGGGTGCCCAGCTGCTGTTACTGCCTGCTCCCCGCAATCCGGCAGTGGCTGTCGGAGCGTGTCCGGGGCGGCCCCAAGGCCACGGTGGGAGGGAGGGGGGGGTAAAAGGCGTTTGCTGGGGGTGGTTGGAGGCTGAGTTATCTGCACTCCTAGAAGAGGGGGCGAGGCGAGCGGGGCCGGGGGCGGTGGCCGGAGCCACCTGCGCGCTGCCACCTGGCACGCCGCCCCTGGCGAGCGGCCCCTCCTGGCCGGCGCCCCCGGCCCTCACCGGCAGGCGCGGCTCCTTTCCGCAGGTCGTCTCCCCGCCGCCGCCCCGAAGGAGATTCAGGGGTGACGCTCGCCGCCGCCGCCGTGCCCGGCGCTTAGAGAGGGAGCGCGGCAGCGCCGGCCGTGACAGCACCCCACCATGCCGAGGTCCTTCCTAGTGAAGAGCAAGAAAGCGCATAGCTACCACCAGCCTCGCTCCGCTGACGAGGACTACAGCCTGCGGCTGGAGACGGTGCTAGCCCAGATCTGTGCAGGTAGGAGTCCCTCTGTCGCATCCTCGCTCGGAGACTGCCCACCCGCCCGACATCACCTCGATGCTCTCGGCACCGGGCGGTCGCTCTGCAGCCCCTGCGGGACGCCGGAGGGGTTGATGCGGGCTTGGAGAGAGTCGGGCATCAAGCCTTGGTGGGAGCGGGCCGCGCGGGAGGTGGCTGGCTCCCATCACGGACCCACACTGAGGAGTTCCCTCTTCTCCTTTGCCCTGCAGACCCCTGCAAGATCCCCGAGGACACGGAGCTGTGCCGCACCGCCCTGCCCGATCCGGAGCCTTCCCGGGGGCGCTTTTCCCCGGAATCCCACCTTACCGAGGCTGCCGATGGCACCTCCGAGTCAGCGCCCAGCTGCGAGGGCAGTGTTTGTGACAGAGTGTCCGAGTTCGAGGATTTCTGGAGACCTCCCTCGCCCTCCGTTTCGCCAGGTAGGACCGAGGCGAGCAGCGCTCAGCGAGGGTCCGGCAGCATGTCCGTGCCCGTGTCGTGGGGCAGTGGACCATGCATCTCATGGCTATCCACCACCACAAACGAGCATAAGGGACGGATTTGTTGTCCCTTTTTAAAATTATTATTACTTTTCCCCCAGATTTGCCAGAATCTGTTCCTTCCACTCGTTTTCGGGTTCCCTCTTTCGGGTTGCAGCCCGTATTGTGCTGCTGAAGGAGCAGCAGGTGACAGGCTACAGCAGGAAAGTTGTCATGACATGGGGTGTTATTTTTTGATTTGTGATTAATTGTTAGAGGCAAGCCAGGTTATGTTTAAAAGGTCCTAGCATTCTCCTACAGGATCGTACCTACACCGAATTTTTCAGTCTTTTCAGACAGTACAGGCAATTTATATACCTGCAGTAATCAGAGCTGATTTTGTGTTTTGTACAACCTGCTAGACATTTTCCTAATGCCCTTTCTTTTGCTATTTGGTTGGGTTTTTTTTTTTGTTTTGTGTTTTTGTTTCTTTGCATTTTTGTTTGGTTTGGGTTTTTTTAATGTTTATTTTTCTTTTCTAAAAACACATTTGTAAAAAACAGAGGGGAAAAAAAACCAATGATGGTCAGATTTAAACACCCCAAATCCAGGAAACTCACACTTATGGCTGCAGCGCCTGTCTCTAGCTCCTTTGTCCTGCCTTTGATGTGGCTGGAGCAGTGGAAGACGCTGTCCCCAGCCTGGCACAAATACTTATCTCGTTTAAAAATACAATGGTGTCGTTTTAGAACAAAAATATGTGTGTATATATATATGTGTGTGTGTGTGTGTGTGTGTGTGTATATATATGTGTATATATATATATATGTGTATATATATGTGTACATATATATATGTGTGTGTGTGTGTATATCTATATATATAAAACCACTTTTTATTGCGTCGATTAAAAGAGGCAGCTGGAAAAAGGACAGTTTTTGTCTTGATGAAGGAAAAATTGTGTCAGCCTTACCGACTGACAGCAGACGCCAGCAAAAAAATACTTAGTACTGGTTTGCCACCCTTTCCCACTTCATCTTTACAAAGTCCATGCATACGAATGGCTAATTGTAATGATTTGAATTTGCATTTTTAAAGCCTCATCTTCTTTCAAGAGTCCTAAGCTCTGTTATGGGGACATTCAAAATGCTGTCCAGCATCAGCCACAGGACACTTTCAGTCTGTGCAAATGACACACCAGACCAAATGCAGCATTGCTCTTCTGGTAATATTTCTGCACAGACTGTAGCAATGTGTGTAATTTTTGTTCTAAAGAATTCTTCCTGCTCCTCCTTTCCCAAATAACTACAATTTCTGCACAGGAAACAGACCATTTTCACGGTGTGTCAAAAAGATAGATGTAAAATAGAGCAGATATTTTATCAGGTCTGCTCTGCCTTTTTCTCCTTCCCTCTCATTTCTTTCCTCACTGTGGGATTCATCAGCTTCTGGCCATCCATCAGGCTGTCCAAGGAAGATAACTTTACAAAGTGAGGATGATGTCCCCAGATCAAGATTCTTTAGGGTGGGGTGGGCAATCCTGGGGCTGTCTGATCCTGATTCACTGGAGGTTTGGGAAGGTATAGGACTCCCAAGTAGGTAAGAGCTTTATTAAATGAATCTCAGTGCATTGAGAGAGATGCTGTTATATTAATGATGAAGGCAGTGGAAACAGGATTAGATAGTTGGGCTTCCTCCCACAGCTCACCTCCTCCAGCCCCTCTGCCTTCCAGCTGCTTTGTTACATTCAGTGTGAAGCCAGAATTTGTTTCTAGGTCGCTTCTGCAAGATGCAATGGTAAAAGACTGTGTTCCTATAATTGTGTTTGGATGGGGCACAATTTTTGTGCTTTGCCAGGCAGAGCAGGTGAAAAATAATGGTTCTCAATCATGCTGAAGGCATGTGTGTTGAGTAGAACTACCACTCCTGTATCTCTAGAAGTGAACATAGGTGCAGGTTGCACCTCAATATGCAGTGAAAGCTGTATTTATTTCACTTTTGTCTTTGTGCTGGGCTGCTGATATAGGCAGTCATACAACACACAGTCATAATACCTGTTAACTCCATCAATGCAAATCACTTTATTTAATCTCACTTTCTACATGTGTGTAATCACACGCATGTGCATATGCAGAAGGTGCATGGGAGCTCAGTGCAGCAGTATTAGTAGCTCCTGATGAGCCTGTTGATGCTGCAGAAGGAGAAAGACTTTTCCTGGGTATAATGGAGTTGTGCAGAAATTGTGGTGTTTTGTGTAAGAGGATGCTCCAATCTTTTTTTGCTGTGCACATCAATCTGCTCCCAACCATTTAAGGTTGAGCTTGTCTTGCCTTCAAACACAAACACTGATTTTTGGTTTTTTTTTTTTTTCCCCCTCCCAGATGTAGTCTCTATAATGGCTGCACAGAATTTCTAGGAAAAAGAGGGAGAATATTTCTCTGTGTCTCTGCTCCCCCGTAGATGCTGTGGAGAAGAGGCACATACAGAAATGCCTTGCAGTGTGGGAGAGCAGAGTTTGGAGGTTGCTTTGCTACTGGGCTTGAATAGCTTGAGTATACTGTGAGGAAATACCCTGCATTTGTGCTTGAGAGGGCTCCAAAGCATGTGAGGTGATGGAAGGAACATTGCACGCAAACTGATCTGTGGTGCAATGTTCACTGTATACTGTATTGCCAATTCCAAGGGCTCAAAAACCAGGTCAGCCTTCCCTCTCACTCAATGAGCTGGCTCAGAAATCAAGATTGTAAGTAATACCTTATGGATATTCAGTTCTAGTGTTGAAATATTGAGGGTTTATGTTTTCATGCTTTTCTTACTGTTTGAGCTACAAGTTGACTTTAAAAGGGAAAAATAAAATTATAACAAGAACAAACAAAAGCAAAGCTGAGGGCCTGATGAAATCATGCCATTTCAAGAGCTGGGACTTTAAGATAGGTTTGAATTTTGTGATAAAATCATGAGAGATGGCAACACTGAAACTGGTTGCAAAGACACAAGATAGATGATGCGATGCTGACCACAACTTTGCAGACAGTGCAGAACAGGAAAAATCATGCTGAACACCATGTCAGCTAATTTGATTTCATCACTCTCTTCAAATGCCCCAGCTGGTATGTGTGCATATATTTCCAACCAAAAGATTGCTAATTTCAGTGGAAGAATTTGAGACTGTTAACATCTGAAATTATGTAAAAGATAGGAAAAAGTCATTCAAAGCTCAATTTTAACCTCATTTCCTACTGCCTTCTGTAACCCCTCAGTGACGACTTGCCTATCCAAATGGATAGCCTAACGCATTGTGCCTTCCTTGCCTAGTCCACCCCCATTTATCTTGGTTTTTCAAAGGCTGAAAAAGCCGTGGGAGCTGACATGAATAAGCAAGAAGTTCATTGTGGGTGGACAAATTTCTGGTTAGAAGAGGTTACTCTGGAAGCCCAAGTTATAAGGGAAGCCAATATCTCTATGAAGGCATCAGCATTTCAGTAGTTAATTGATTATTCTCTTCCTTGGCTCACTAAAACTGTTGTCCAGTGGAGACATTTGACTCTCCCAGTGCTGCTGCCTCTTATGATAAGGAGTGAAAGCAGTGCACCTCAGGCATTAATCAGTATCTCTGGCAGACACTGTTGGGGTCTGGTGCCTCATGTTCCATGCCAGTTGTGCTTTCCTCCATGTGAGGCTCCTTGAGCAGTTGTGCCTTTAGAGATTCCTCTTAAGGGCTGTGCTCCTGCCGTTGTATCAGACTCTGCTCTGGGCTCCCAAGTGTGACACTGCACTGGTCAGATGCCACAGCTGAAAACAAGCCTCTTAGAGCATGCTGAAGCCATTTGAGCTTGCCCTGGTGGAAATTTGCTTTGATTACAACTGCTAGGAAAATGGGTTTGTGTCTTCAGGTTTTAGTGTGGCCTATTCCAATAATTTTACAAAGCATTGTGTTTTGGGTGGACTCAATTTTTTTATATGGAGAACCTCAGGGCAATCTGAAACAACCATGATTTTCTTTCAGATAAGTAATTTTTTTTTTTCTGAAAAAGTGAAACATAACATGCAAGCATCTCAGAAGCTGTTACTTATTTAAGTTATCATGTAGTACAGTTATGGTCAGTTGTGGCATGAAATTGAGAGACTAAATTTGGGAATTAAATTGTGCATCAAAGTTTCTTTATTTTGTTGCCCAGGTAAATCTCAGCACATTTGCTCTGTCTGGCACCTCTGTAATGTTATATATGCACACATATAATGCACACATATATATGCACACATATATGCACACATATAATGTGTGTCTGTGTATGTGATCTCCATCAAAGTTTAACATGTGGACTGTCAGCTTTGATGTCCATCTTGGGATATGGTAGATACATGTTTCTAAGAAGCTGCAGATAAAACTATAGGAAGTTGTAGACTGAGTTGTTTAGAGTCTTGCTAGTCAGATCAGTGTGTACACACGAGGTATCTAGAGATGGAGGTAGACAAAATTGGTGCTGGCTTTAAATAATTTGGCTGGGACATTGGGTAAGGAGTAAGTACAGGACACTCAGATCCTAATAAGCAATATAAAATGTCCTCCCATTGAGATGAAAGGGCAGCCCCACAGTGCAGTACAGGGGTCAGGCTCTAGACATAAGCCTAGGTGCTGAGACTGTTCTGCCTTATTATAGCATGAATTGTGAAGCACACCAATTCCCGTGCCCTTGTGTTTCCACAGCCTCAGAGAGATCTGTGTGTCCATCCCTAGATGAAGCACCCCCTTTCTCGGTGCCCTTCAAACCGTACATGTGGAACAGCCTGGGTGGCTCCGAGCTCAGGCACCTTGTGCAAAGCTACAGGCCCTGCCCGACGCTGGAGCGGACCTCAGCCCTGGGGCTCTTCTGCGACCGAGGCTCGGAGCCCACCCTCTATGGTGCTGAGTGTAGCTCTTCCCTGGGACTGTATGGTGACTTCAGCTCCTCGGGCCCGGGGCTGTTTGAGCGGCCGCCAGCAGCAGCTCCTGGACTCTATGCTGAAACACAGCCTGGACTGCAGCAGGAGAAGGGGCCAGGCGGCATCAAAGTGGAGTCTGACCTCTTGTGCCGCCCACTGCTCATCAGCACTGGCTCTTACAAGTGTGTCAAGTGCAGCAAGGTAGGGATCCCTTTCTCCCACACTGGATATTACTCCCCCACCAGCCCTTTCTCCCTGACAACCTTGACGCTGTGTACTCTATTTCCTCAGGTCTTCTCCACACCGCATGGCCTTGAGGTACACGTGCGCCGCTCACACAGTGGCACGAGGCCCTTTGCCTGTGACATGTGTGGCAAGACCTTCGGCCACGCAGTCAGCCTGGAGCAGCACAAGGCCGTGCACTCGCAGGTGAGAGCAGGCAGGCTGCCAGGATGGATGGCTGGGGGCCAGGGCCAGCTGCTCTATTCTGCTGGCTGGGGAAGCCACAAAGGCAAATACAAGGCAAGGAGGTAGGGACCTATACTGAGGAGGGGAAGAGAACGTGGGAGAGCTGCAGAGGGCAGTTGTAGGTGAAGAATATGGTGACAATCAGAGGAAAGGGTGGCTAGTTAGCGTGCAAAGGAGCTATCAAGTAATTCAAGAACACAGGCTTTGTTTCCATTCTTCAGACCTTGCATGTGTAGTCTGTATTAAGCAATGGGCACTTCTGGCACTCAAGAAGTAACAGAAAATAATAGATGTTCACTCTCAGAGCTGGAAATTGTAATGCAGACATTGGCTATTTTTTAAAAGCTAAAGCAACTCAGTGTGCTTTCTTCTGATGCAGCACTCCTCATTCTTTCTCCTCCCACAAAGAAGTGAGTCTTCCTTTGTTTGTAGTAATTTTTGTCAGTGCAGGGAACATCTAAACGACCATTCAGGTATAGGGCACTGACTTCACCCGTCTCGACACACTGAGTCACACACCAAAAGAATATGGTGGTTAATTTTGGTAGGAGGACTTGTAACATTTTCCACCTGCTGATACCATGCCATATTTCCCCTTCCCCACCCACTTGACCCAGCAAATCTTCCTTCTTCAGATTGACTTTTGGAGGATAGAGTTACAGTTATGTTTTTTTACTCTTTATAATTTTGTGAGTGTGCAACCAGCAGAGCACACAATGAAGGGAGATATTTAATTATCCATGAAACAGTGGTGAAAAGAGCAGCATAATGTGTCCATGGAGGGGACACATTTTGGGGAGAATGCATTAAAAGCCAAATAAAGAAGGTGATTCTGTGAAAGTATTGAAGAAAGCAAAGTAGGAAGAGGAAAGTGCAATGGAAGTGGAGAGATGTAAAGAAGTGATGATATGTGGTATAAGAAACTGATGGAGAGGAGCGTGTGAGGGAGAGGTGAAGGATAGTAAGGGCTTCATATATTTGGTTTTATATGTTAAAGTAGTAAGTGAAAAGCTGTTTGTCCTGGGTGCTCTACATACCTTCCACTTGAATTTTAATGGAACTAAAAAAAGCAGTTAGTTGTTACCATGCCAGAACTCAGTCTACCAGAGGGATTTCCCAAGAGACCCAAGCAGCCCTTGGCACTCGCTTTCCTGTGTACAGTGGAGAGGTGGCCTCCGAACAGTGCTGCAGCTGTTGGGCTTCCCAGTGGAGTGATTGTGTCTCAGGCCTCTGATAAAGTGTGTTGGCAGACTCCGCCCAGTCCATTGGGGTTGCTCCCACCTGGCCATTCCTGCTGGCAGGAAAAGCTGTTCAATTAAATTTTAGTAGTGCACAGCACTAGGAGAGGATGCATTATCTTTTTTATCATGTGGTGCTGCTATCAAGCCAGTGTTATCATCTGTGTAGGCCAGTCCAGCTCCCTGGAGGAGTGTAAGTTCTTGCTAATGCAGAAGGGGCAACACGCATGTGCTGCTGGGCAGTTTGTTGCTAATGGGATCATTGGTGTGATGTGTGTGTCTGGGATCATCTCTCTGCAGGAACGCAGCTTTGATTGTAAGATTTGTGGCAAGAGTTTTAAGAGATCTTCTACTCTCTCCACCCACCTGCTCATCCACTCAGACACCCGACCCTATCCGTGCCAGTACTGTGGGAAGCGGTTCCACCAGAAATCTGATATGAAGAAACACACCTTCATTCACACAGGTCAGCCCTGCAATTGCTAGTGTCAGCCCCAACATGAGGGCAGGTCTCAGAGGTTTCTCTGCAGCAGTCCATTCCTCCTCAGCTGGGACAGCACACACACCTTCCTATGCCTCTCACTGTCTTGCTGCTGTTCATGTTATCTGAGCTGTACTTGGGCAAAGGAGGGTGATCTGGAGGAGGTTTAATAGACAGCAGCTGCAAAATAACCTACAAAAATCCTCGCAATCCAATCAGTGTTCCCTTAATAGGATCCACCAATGTTTATTCACAGGGCTTTTGTGTAAGATTATTTGTATTGTAGAGTTTCATGTGGCCTTGATTTACAGCTGAGGTCCCAGGAAAATGACAGGTGAATTTGATTACAGCATTGCTTTTTGCAGGATCTACCAATTTACAATAGGAACAATAGGAGTCTCCTCCTCTACATCAAACACTAAACTGGAGGGCCTAGGTCTTAGTCTAAATATTTGTTCAGAGATTGTCTGCACTTCCACCTGGACTTTCTGAGAAATGGCTACAGTTTGATAGAGAATAGAAGGAGAGGTGCAGAGTTCTCAAGTTTCACTGTTACTAATAAACATGGAAACTAATATAAAGTGCAGGTGAATCACCAAAGGAAATTGTTTCAAAAATATCATTCAGTGAGAAGGCAGGTTTATCAGAAATCACTAAAAGAATATCTTGCCTTTCAGACCTGCACCGTTCACTTGAAGTAGAGGGAGATGAATGTGTAAGATATGGAAGAACCTGCAGACATGAAATATCAGTTCTGCTGGACAAACATATGGTTCAGATGACCAAAATCCTTTTTCCTGATAGTGGCCACTAGCAGATATAAAGGGTGAAGCCTAAAAAGGGCAAATATGTAGAGAAACGGCACTATATGTAGCACTGCTTGACTGTGATTTTCTAGGGAACAAGCAGTGAATAACAAATGTTACTTATAAGGATTTTTCACTGAAGGTTGCTGGTTGAAAATGAACTATTTATGAAGTAATACAAGAAGTATTCTCTGAGTAACTTTTTCAAAATATGCTTGATTAAGTAGAATTTCAGACAAATTCTGAATCAGTCAGATTTTTTTCTTGTGAGATCAGAAACTGTGCCTGGGCTCTTAAATTGCTAATATAAAAGCAGGTCTTTAACTGAATGAAGGGTTCCTTTCATATGCACCATATACTTGTAAAATGAGCCTTCAGCGCATTTTTCATTATTTTTTTGATTCTAAGAATCTGATCTTCAAACACCCAAAGAGTTTGTTTTTCCCAGCTGAAGCCAGTGGGCTCTGCAGGTGCAAAGCCACTCTCAAATCCGGCTTGGTATTGTGGTTGGGTTCCCTTTTATTTGTTATTTGATAATAAACAGTAGGAAAATATACTTAGATCCTGCTCCCATGGAGTTTTGTCACTACTCCTCTGCAGAAGTTCCAGAGGCTGTATTTATTCCCGTTTACATTATGTGCCTGCAGGAGAACTTCAGGGCTCTGACTGCTAGCATTGCAGTGTGGGGAACAGAGAAAACAGATGTCTGGATGAACCCTGCTCTTCAGAATTCACTTAATGGCCCTCATACCTCCCTTGGGGACAGACCCCAGATCACTGGGTTTGTTTCAACAACTTCTATCTACCTATTCCACCTGCCTTCATGCTGATGGTATAGTAATCAATGTCAGGCATTCATCACTTTTCCAGGAGTTCCTCATATTTCTAGGACACAAAGCCAGTTTAAACTTCACAGAGCCCATGCAGACAAACACACTCACAAAGTGTGGTGTCCTGAGAGCATTCCATGCTTGAAGCTGTTCTCAGGACTTTGCTGGGCTGATGGAGGTGCACCCAAGTCCAGGCCTGCTCAGCTGCAGTAGAGGCTCAGCTTATGCTCTGTCTAGGGCTCCCAACATATTTGTAAAAATGACTTCTTAGGTAATCACACAAAAATCTCTTTGATAAGCTTTAAGTACCAGTGTATATTTGCTGTGGTCCCACGTAAGCAGCATGTTGCCTCTTTCACAGCCTCTCTCTTTCCCACCTTCTGCTTCCAGGTGAGAAGCCTCATAAGTGCCAGGTGTGTGGAAAAGCTTTTAGTCAAAGCTCCAACCTCATCACCCACAGTCGGAAGCACACAGGCTTCAAGCCCTTTGGCTGTGATCTGTGCGGCAAAGGCTTCCAACGAAAGGTGGATTTACGGAGACACCGGGAGACACAGCACGGCCTGAAATGAGTCCAAACTACAATACGGAAAGCGCTACAACACTATGAGAACAGACTCGCTTGGCTTCCCTGCTGGACCCAAGCCCTGTCCTGAACACAGACCCTGGCATTACCTTTCTGAACAGGAGCTCAAAGAGGAAAGAAGAGGACAGAGCCATGTGTTGACAGCTCAACCTGAGTGACTGTGAAGGGGGAAAGTAAAGGCTGGGGTTTCTCTCTTTCCCTCGTTGTATCTGAAATAACACTGAAATACAAGCCTTTTAGATATAAAGCCTAATACTCCAAAGATGGATAAGCTATCAAATATCAGCAAGCTGGAAAATATTTCTCCCATGGCCATGATGAACCCCTTCAAGTTTTCAGCAGCTTGAATCAGCTGGCAGGAAAACATGGGTTATAACAGTGTTTACATGGGGTAATGACAGAGAGCCATCAGCACTTGCCCTGGTTGAGTTCAGTGCTGAATGGGTTCACTCTTGGATGACTTCCTGTCAGGAAAACCTGGAGGATCAGGACTGTGCAGTTTGACATCTTGCTGGTTTTTAACCAAAGGTACCAGCTTGAGTCTGATCCTGCTCTCACTTATTCTGGTGCAAATCAGGAGCTGCATTAACAGTTACAGAGGGGTCCTTTTTAGCCTCCCTGAGCCATCTCTCTGTGCAAGGCCCGACTGCCAGTGTGTTTGAAGCATGGAGGGTTATTTCTTCCTACATCCACTAGGGAGAAGGAAGCTTGTGAAAGACCAGTGGAAAAGCCAAAGCACAGAATTATGCCTTAGAACTAGAAACCAATCCAACAAGTGAACCTGCCGGAGGAAGGCAGGAGCACCAGGGAAGCACAGACTTTCTGTCCAGAACCATTACTGGCTTCTACACTCTGGGCTTGTTCTAATAACTGGAAAATAGCTATTCAATAGCATCAGTTGTATATTTGTTTTTGGTTTTTTAATTTTTAAAGGGAAACTTTCTGAGGTGGGCAGGACTTACTATAAAGTATAATTTACTTAATTTGCCTTAACAACTCTGCATGTACCTCAGTTAAAAAAAAAAAGCTGTTTTTACTTTGTTGACAAGTTTGTAAATGTCCTTATTTAGATTTTATGGAGTGTCTTACATTTCTTGATATATATTTATTAGAACAATGTTTTAAGTTAATAAAGTATGGAGGATGGTCCAGAGTGATTATTATTTAATATGTAGCTGCACATTTGTGAATGTCAGCCACTACAACAATACACCACAGTGACTGTCAGGGAATCCAAGGAGGGAATGCAGGCACAAGGGCTGTAGTGATTGAAGAACACAACTGCCATATTTATTTGTTCAACTCCTACTGATTCACACTTTTGAGGACAAGGGTATACCATGGCTTGGACTATCACTATAAAAGGATTTAGTGGGGCAAACCGCAGTTTTAAGGCTTTGCTTTGGAAATGTCGACAGCCAGAAGTCCCTGCTTAGCCCAGGAGCAACCTGAATGTCTCCCACAAGATTAGTCTGTGCCTGGGAGTTTGCAGGGACACCTGAGCAGCAGGTGCATCATTTATACTGAAGCCTGTTGGGACTCGCAATATGGCCTGTTGCCTGCCTGCCTTGTCAGCAGGGCTGGCTCCATCTGGCAGTTGCAGCCCATACAAAAGAGAAGCAGGTGGATGATGGAGGGGTCTCTTGTCCTTTTCCCAGCAGACATAGCATGGTAGCCTGGCTTTTTACACGTGCATGTTAGCTTGTGTACCCACACCAGTATATATTCCTGTTTCCAGCATTGTGCATTTATTCTGGACAAACCCAGTGAGCAGAGTCGCCCTGTGCCCTGCCGGGCTGGCCCACCCCTGAGGCACCCTTCCCACCCGAGGCCAGGAGACTCACCTGCCATGGTGCCAAGGAGGTCCTCCCTGTGCTTCTGCTTTCTGCCACCCTTGAGAACTTCGGTTGGCTCCCCACAGGGCTGCCCGGGCAGGCTGTGGCTGTGTCCCCTCAGAGCTGCCCTAGCAGGCTGTGGCCGTGTTCCCTCGGGGCTGCCCCGGCAGGCTGTGGCCGTGTACCGGCGGGGCTGCCCCGGCAGGCTGTGGCTGTGGCTGAGTCCCCTCAGGACTGCCCTAGCAGGCTGTGGCTGTGTCCCCTCAGGGCTGCCCTAGCAGGCTGTGGCTGTGGCTGTGGCTGTGTCCCCTCAGGGCTGCCCTAGCAGGCTGTGGCTGTGGTTGTGTCCCCTCAGGGCTGCCCTAGCAGGCTGTGGCTGTGTCCCCTCAGGGCTGCCCTAGCAGGCTGTGGCTGTGGCTGTGTCCCCTCAGGGCTGCCCCGGCAGGCTGTGGCTGTGTCCCCTCAGGGCTGCCCTAGCAGGCTGTGGCTGTGTCCCCTCAGGGCTGCCCTAGCAGGCTGTGGCTGTGGCTGTGGCTGTGTCCCCTCAGGGCTGCCCTAGCAGGCTGTGGCTGTGGCTGTGGCTGTGTCCCCTCAGGGCTGCCCTAGCAGGCTGTGGCTGTGGCTGTGGCTGTGTCCCCTCAGGGCTGCCCCGGCAGGCTGTGGCCACGTCCCCTCAGGGCCGCATCTCTTCAGGAGCTGCGCTCTGCCCCTGGGGTGCCCCGGCCGGGCGCCGTAGGTCGAGCTCTCACTGGGCAGAAACGCGGCCACAATCACAGCAACCAGGCTGAAGGGATGTGGGACAGGCACCGCAGGAGGTGACAGGTGCTCTGAAGACCACATTAGACCCATCATGCTGGATTAATTAATGTGGAAGGTCAGTGCCAGAGACTCGGAGGTTATGTGGAAGGTCTGTAATGCCCTGGGTCCCACCCAGGCCAGGGGAGGCTCCGAGGAGCCTCTGTGTCCCCTGGCTCAGCCCATGGCACAGGCAGGCTTGGGGCTGCCCCAGCGTGATGCTCAGTATTTATTTTACAGGGAAGCTGTTGCTGTGGATGGAGTGAGTGCTGGCCAGTGGTTCTGGGTATGGGTTGGCTGGGGTGGAGCTGTTGCCCCCAGTCCCTCTGCCCTCAGGAAGACCTTTCCTGCCAGGCACAGCCTCCCTCCTTCCTCCCTCTGGGCAGGCCTTGCTCCAGCAGGACCCGAGCAGGCTCAGTTGTTGGTATTTACCTTTAAAACTACAATAGTAATGTGTGCTTGCCCCCTTGGAGCATCCTATTTCCAAACAGTGCAACCAGTGTGGTTTGAGTCTAGTGCTGCCCATAGGGTGGGGTGGATGGCCAGGGAGGCAGTATGGACACAGCACAGGTGGCAAGAATGTTCTTCATGGGAAGAAACCCACAGGTGTTTTATTGGTTTGTGTCTCCTCCCAGAGCATGTTGTAGTTAGTGGTGTCTCAGGGCACAACTGTTGGGCTGCAGCTCAGATCCAAATCCCCTGAAATGTTTGTGTGTTGCTGCATGGGAGGGTGTTCCCGTGTCCCCAGCCCTGCTTGCATGCTACCCGTGGAGAAAAGTCATGGCTTTAAGGTGGAGAATTGAAATGAAGAAGAGGAAAAGAAGATTTATCTGGGGAGAATCAGAACAGGCTACTGAGAGGCTGTGGAGCCAGTCTGAAGATTGGAAATATCTCTCTCAATGTTATTACTGTGTGCCATTAAAAATGTATTATGCATATTACATGACCCATTATTCATGAAGCAGGTTCCATACCTTTTGTTTGCCAGAGTAACAGTAGAAAGGGTAAGGAGAGACACTGGAGCACACCTTTGTTTCTTTCTGTAAATTTTTAATGACACCTCTAGCTAACCAGTTGGTGAAGCTCAGTTCCTGCATAAAAGTGGAAAGGCAGAGCTATCTACGGGACAACTAAGCCTTTCAGCAGCTAATTTGAGCTTGTGTTCATCCACACCAACAATGATTAAATTACCTATCAAGTGTGCAGAGCTATCAGGATTCAGGGCATTGAAAAACAAGGTGAATTTATCTGATTGATTTAAAAGACATGGGTGGAACAAGTGGGTTATAAAAATAAAAGGTCTATTCTTTATAGATATTATAGAAGTACTTCTCTGGCAAGCTAAAGAACTTTTTACTTTGCTTCCAAAAGTTGTTTTGGCTGCACAGAAAACAAATTTATTAGTTGGAATCAAAATGCTTTATCCAAATCTGTTAGCAGGCTGAATTAATTCATGAGGCAGAAACAAAGTGCCTTATTAGGTTCCATCCGTATGCCAAGCAGAGATGTTTAAAATTAAAATATGCAAACATCAGCTGTGTTTTCTATACAGTCAGTTTCCAAAAGCTGATAGTAACACTCTGATTGGATATTGCAACACAAGTTAGAGAGCAACTCTTCTGGGTCTTGCTCCTTCCTCAAGCAAAGCATTTGTAGCAGTTGATGGGGGAGGGAGGAAGAGGTTTCTAGAATAAGCCTTGGGTGAAAGATTGCGAGACTTGGGCAATTCTGCTTGCAAGCTGTGCTGCTGTTGCATGTTGATAAAGGTGTGCTCCTCGAGGCTCTGCATTTTCCACCTGTAAGAGAGAAAAACCAAACAGGTCAGTTGTATCAAATTCGTCTCCAGCATAACCCCAGTTCACATCAGGACTGGATTTTGCCTTTACTCTGTAAGATTTGGGTCTCACTCTAAACAGTGAAACATAGCTCAGCATACAGCCCTTTGAGGAAATTCTGATTTAGAAAAGCACTGAAATATGCATGTAAGTCAATGGAGTGTGTCTCTAGCAGAGACCTTACTAGATGCCTGCTCAGAGTTAAAATTCCAGAGATTTTCCCGACTGAATCTTAGACCTTAGTCCATTGCCAAGCCACATCCTGTCTGTCTATTTTCACCTGCAGTGGAGGTGGCTTCTGAGAATGCCAAGGGTAATTTTTTTTTTTTAAATTGTCAATAGGCTAGTGGTAGTTTCCAGTATTTTTTCCTCTGAGTAACAGAGCAGTCTAAATAGATTTCAGGTATGTAAATATCTGTTATGCATTATAAGGTGTGTAAAATGATGGAACCAGATTTTAAAGGTATTTGTCCATCTAAAGCTGCAGATACGTCTGAATGTGGATTGCATATGAGTATCTAGTTTTGTCTATGACTTCTTTACTGGGGGAAGAAAAATGAAAAAAACCCAACACATGAGTCTCAGAACATTTCTTGGGTCTGTGTCACACCAGTTTGTGGTATGCACAACATATGGACTGTAAAGAGAGAGCACGTAAATCTGAAGGAAATGCTTCACACATTATAAAAATGCTGGTCACACCTTGTTGGAATAATGTTGCCTAACGGATTTACCTGGAACATGTGATAAAGTTTTCAAATAAGTTGAGACCCAAACCGCTTTTATATGCTTGTTTCAACATGCTGCTTCTCATCTACTTTTATTTTTTTTAGTAGATGTGACATGACAAAAGAATATTGAATAAGGCAAACATAGAAGGAAAATAATGTAACAGGTATTGAAATTATTTTATTTTAATACTGTGCAGACAACTTTCTGACACATGTGGGATCCCCCAGCCAGCTGGATTCTACAGTGCATGGGGTGCATCCACCCCAGCTCACTTAGGCTCAGCTTCCCAAGGCACTGGCCGTTGCTGCAGCAATGCTGGGCTCCTCTGCTCAAGCAGCCCAGAAGGCAGCTCAGTTGCTGGCTTGTGCTGCCAGCTCCCTCTGTGGCACATGGCTCAGAGGTGGCTGCTCCACCACTGCCCTGGCACTGGCTGGCAGGAGTGCAGCGCCGCAGGTGTTGAAAATGGCCAAGATATTCCATTGATTTAGGTACTGTAATAGGGCCAGCTGGCATTAAAGGGAAATTGTAATCCTCTGAGGTGGCAGACAGTTCATTATGATACATAACTTACGTTTTACACTTTTTTTCCTCCTATATACATTTCTAAAGCTCACTGATACACTCAAGGGGTGAGTTCAAAGGGGAAAAAGAGGTACCATTGCAAAAAACAAGAAGCTAACTCCCAATGTGTTTAGTATTTTGTGTAGGAAAGTTTGTGTTGAAGTGAAGAGCCACAACAAAATTAATAGTATTTTATTATGTGGTCAGCCAGAAAAGAATAGACATTACTTTGGTCTAAATTGCTTCCAAGGACTCCTAGCAATTAACTTTAACTGATTTAAGCCAAGGGATCCTATGTTGCCTATTATACCTGCTAAATTCTCAATTTCACAGACTACCAGCTCTGCCTCCACTATTGCCCTTTGCCTCCCTGAAACACAGCAACATGGACAGGCAGGCAGGAGAGTGGGACCCAAAAAGGGAATGGGTGAAAAATAGTCTTGATCCTCTTTATGTAGCTGTTCTAACTCTTTCAGGTGCTGCAGGAATGATGATTGCAGGTAGACATCTCTTATTGCAAACCTGCAGTCAGGGAGCTCGGACCTTCTGGACCAGGATGCTCTTGCTCACACTGAGTAATAGTGAGTGTGAGTCAGGGTGCTGTCACCTCGAGCTCTGAGAGCAAAGAGCTGGGTCTTCCTGTGTGCTTGTGCTGGGCTTTGTGCTGCAGGGGCCTGACCTTTGCTGAGCTCTGCTGTGTACTCTATATATCTGCTGTCAGTTGGTTTTGGAATTATTTGTGTTTTCAGTAGCTTAAATTAACATTAATTGCAATTGAGAAGAGTCTCCTTCCTGTGTGATTTTTCCACCATGGCTGAGGTGTTTTTCTTGTGAGCTCATCTACTAAGCCAGGTAGCCTCACTCTCTGCCTGCCCATTTGTCAGCTGGGCCTGGCTCTGGCAGAGATCACTACTGTCGTTCCCTACAGGCATTTGGCAATCTTTGGATTGATTTCTGTGGCCAGTTGAGGTGGTGAGGCCGTTTGCCACCTCTCCCTTCATCCCAGGCGAGGGGGGTGATCTTCCAGCGGGCGCTTCCTTCCCAGTTTCCCCAGCTCAAGTTGCGTCATAGATCCTTGCAGGGATGGAGAAGAACGGTTACATTTATGGGAGGAAGGGGTTTTATGCAAGTGGGGTGAGCTCTGTCCTCTCTTACTTTTCCCTAAATTCTAAATACATCTGTCTGAAACCTTTCACATCATTCACCATACTCCAGGAAGACACGGGGCCATGGAAGAGCATGTGCCTGCTTAAGCGTGAAGTGCCTCAGACTGCTAGGCACCAAATAACTGCAGAAGGGGAGATGCTTGACTGTTACTTCTCTCTTCTGAGACTGCTGTGGTTTAGTTTTTAACTGTGGCTCTTTCCACTTGCCATTTGGATGTCGGTTTTGTTCCTCTGCATGTTCGGTTGCTGAAATCTCATGTTTGAGCAATTTTTTCTGAGAACGTCTGTATGTTGGAGAAGGCTGCCACAGCCTTTATAACCTTGCTTTGGCAAGGCTAAGCACTCCTGGTTTTCAGATCCCAGTAGTGTCTGGAGAGCCAAGATGCTCTCTACAAAATGCAGGTGTAAGGAGGTGTGGTTCTCACCCAGAAACTGTTGGATCTTACGGGTCCCATACAGTAAAGAGTAACACAAAAGAACAACTGCACCAGCTGAGTTGGGTTCTGCCACTGTTCATCTGAATCGGGGAAATGCTGCAGTTAAGCAGCATGACTGGATGTGCAGCATGTGTTACAGTGAGGGTGTCTACTGGTACTGCTAGTGAGAGTCTCCTAGGTTAAGGTTATTGCCCTCTCTCCAATCCCCCTTCCTGTTAGCTGTGTGGTGGGAATTCAGCTGACAATCACTGAAGCTCCCTGAGAGCACAAGTACTGGCATGTGAATCAGTCTCCAATGGTGGTACCAGTGCCTCTTGGCCAGAGACTTGGCAGTCCTGAAGCTCTGGTGGGCTTTGTTTTGTAGGGAGGGCAAAAAGGGTAAAAAAACCCTGTTAACAATGACAAAAAATTGTTTCCTTGTGCTTAATTTTCCTCACCGAGGTAGAAGCCAAAAAATACTAGGCCTTGCTTTCTACCCAAAAAGATCCTTCTCCACTTTCTCTGGCAGGGATTTCTGTGCCTGTTCTCTGCTGTTGCTGGGGGTGACTTAGGGCTGTGCATTTTCCTGGCCCCCCATGCTGTGAGGAGGGGAGTGTCACCCACGTGTGAGAGCTGGTGGCAGTCAACCTTGCCAAGAGCTGGCTCCTGCCTGCCTACTCCCAGGCAGGCCAGTGCATGGCAAACACAGGCCTGTGGTGGTGCAGCCCTGCTCCTGGCCCGTGGTTTGGGTGCTCTGTTTCCTATTTTTTCAATCCCTTTATTCCAGCGAGCTGCTCTTAGGTATATTGACAATAAAGGGTGGTAACTGAAATCGGGTTTATGGGCTAAAGGAGCTAAAGTGCCCTTTTAGCACAGCCCACAGTAGCCAGGGATGTGATAAAATCTCTGATCACCTTGACAGGCAGCTGGCCAGACATGCTTCTGAGAAGTTTTATGTTTTCCACAATAAAACAAAATATTCTGTCAGCTTAAACAAGCGTAAATGAGCCCAATTCCTTATCTGTTGATTAGCAGGTTTTCATTATTAGCTCTGACAAAGCCTTGTTCATGGGACTGACAATCTGACTTAATTTTATATGATGCCCTGAGGACTGAAACTCACTTCTGTTAGACAGAAATAAACTAAACTGCCCCTATGTGAAAAGGCTGGCCAGGGCAGAGGAGCAGAGGGAGCAGGGAAGATGCCATCAGTACAATAAAGTCATGGGCCAGAGGAGATTGTGTTTAAGTCCACCTGTGCCTGCTGGGGACTCCTTGTGTGTGTTTGCAGTCCTATAAACTTGAAAGAGAAATTTAAAATAGGGTAATTGCACATCTTGCTAACAGCGGTGCTCAGTTTTATGTTGTAACAGTGGTTGCCAAAGACGTAGAGGAAACTCCACCACAATACTGAGAGAAAATGGGTGTGCAGCAAGTGCCTCTGGTACATCCAGGCTCTGGGCAGCCACAGCCAGAAAGGTCAGGCTAAAGATCCATGAGGTTGTGCTGGACAGATTTGATTCCTCCTCAGGAAACCCTCAAACACCTTGAAGGGGGGCTATAACCTGAATATGCCTTGGGAGATGGAGTACTCAAAAGCATGCTGCAGTCTGGAGGAGGGAAACTTAGGCTGAACTCAGTAAGACACACAGAGCCAAGTGCATGCTGGACTGTCAGTAATTAGCTGGGGAGAGAGCTCCTGTCCCTGTCAGTGCATGGTGAGGATGATGGCTCAGAACCCTCCAGGTATGAGGCATATTGACTGTAACGTGTCTAGAGTTTCTTAGGCAGGGAGAAACCTCAAATGGCCTTTCCAGATTTACTGCTGCATGAGGAGACTTTGCATGCTGCTGTGACACCGAGGCCTGAGCTTAACTACCTTACCATGAGTACAGAGAAGTGTCTTTCTAGGGCTCCTTTAAAATAACCTTAGTTCCTGAACCTGTGGTACGTTACTGTGAAATGTCTTGGCCTCTGGTAATGAAGTTGGAATATTTTCAAGGAAACATATGGCTAAAGATTCATCTCTTTCCTAGTGCTGGTTTAACTGATCATGATGTTGAAACCAATTTGTAACTCCCCTTTTGGGAGGTGCAATGTTCCTGCAGCTCAGTGTTATCAGATGAATTGCAAGCTTAGTGCCTAAGTAGTTTTCAGGGTTAGTTTTCTGCAGAGATTCACAGTAAGCCTGTAGGTAAGCTGTCTGGAAGGATGGGTTGGGTGCTGTAGTGGTCCTTTGTGACCAGGAAAGTTCCAACACCCCCGAATTTCCAGTGGGGTTGGGAGGCAATGCATTAGAGGTGGATGTATGTGTGGATCAGCATGTGGCTTGCTGGTTTTTCTTGCTCTGGGCAAAATCTGTTGACTGTTCAGAGGGTATAAGAGCCCCAGGTGTCAGGTGTTGTGTATCTGATGAAAAGATTCACTTGTGGAAAAAGACTCAGCAAAATGTTACTTTTGTACTTCTCAAGTGCTGTCTGGGATGCACTGCCAATTCAATTATTTTAAGAGTGGTGGTTAAAGGACATTACTATGAATTTCCAGTCCCAAAAGAATAATTCTGTTCTGTACAAAATTCTACCTAGTTTGGCCCTGAGTGGTCCAGCAAACAAATATTTCACTAACACTTTTCCTGCAAATATACTGTTCTTCCTGCAAATCTACTGAACAAAATTCTGTGGTTTTTCTTTTCTTCTATACTTTGGTAAATACAGAAAAGAACCTCTTTTCCTTCTGAAAATTTGTTACTTCCAAGAACTCTTGCTCCTTCTGAAAGGCCCACAAAATGAATGCACATCAATTCCCAAAATGAAAATATTGGATAGTAGGAATAGCCATAGGTTACTGAATGGTGCTGAAGTGCTTTCCCTCCCTCTCATATTTCCATAAGGAAGCTCTGTGACTGTCAAAGCTGCACCTGACCAATGATTTTTAGCGGGAGAGAGTAGATGCACATGAGGAATTGACAGTTGGGGCAGGGAGGGACCGAAGAATTGAAAACTTAAGGTATTTAAACCAATCAAACTACCTTTCTTTTGCTTTCAGCCTTCTAACAAAAGGTGTTTCTCTTCTTGCATGTGTGCTTTTGGTGCGTGTTTTTTACGGGAACTCTAATTTCTAATTAGCTGGGGAAAGAGAAGTGGGAGAGGAGTGGGCAGTTACCTTTCCTTCCCTTGGAACAGTGTCTGCATTTCCAAAGCTGCTGTCCGCTGTGGGCCACGGAAATGGTGCTCAAGTTCTTGCAGAAAGCAGCCCCAACACTACATGCCAAGAACTTTGGAGGCTGTGTCCTGAAGCAATAAGCTCAGTAATTGTTCTATAGCTAACAGACCTTTTCAGGTTGTCTTCAGAGCAGGAATACATGGACCCGTTAACGTCTCACCAGTGATCCTCAGCCCTTCCTCTATCATGTGGTGAGCTGCAGGCGCAGGAATGCACGTGCGCGCACAGTCTGACTGTGCATCGCGGCACTTACAGCTGCCTTTCTTCCTGTGGGTGAAACCTTCGCGCGCACCTCTGGCATCTGGGCACATTGCGAACAACCTTGCAAAGTAAACACATCCACCTACAGTTTTTATTTTCCCAAATCACTCCTTTAGCTAATGTTTCAAAGATACATACGCACCACATCTGGTGCAAACCAAATATTTTCAGTCTGTGGGATCCGAGTCAATATTTGCCCAAGGTATTACAAAGACGGTCATGAAGCTGTGACTGTCTAAAGGTAAAAGTGCCCTGGTTGAGGATTTGTCTTGGGCTTACATGTGAGCAAAGGGACACAGAGCTTTGCGATGGGGCCTCTTGCCAGCACTGCTCCTGTGGTGATGGTGCTCGTGGCTAGTTTCAGATGGCCCCTTGATGACTGGCCTGCTTGTGCAGACAGGGCTTGACTCATCACTGGTGCTGCTGGAGGACTGCTTATCCACCTTCTCCAGTACTCTGGGCGTTCCCCTGGGAGAGCCAGATGCAATGGGGATATTTGCAGGAGGGCTCCCCACTAGAGTGAAGGCGGTGAATAAATCAGTGCATTCTGTCATGCTGGCTCTGCTCCTGTTTCAGATTTTTGCACCAAAGTGTTTATTTTGTGTAACTTGTGGGTTCCTGGTGCCTCTGCAGTCTCTGTGTAGGCTTCCTGCTGACAGATGTGCTGTACTTGCCATCAAGTTGTGGAAGTTGGCCTGTCAGAGCTGAATCAATCCTAGAAATGCTATTAAAATCTGACATGCCTTTTGGTCAATTGAGACTTGCTTGGGTAAACAAAGGTCAAATCTTCAGTTTCTTTTTTGGTATTTACATAGTTCTATATAGAAGCAAACTCCCACTGCTCCAAGAGCATTTCGAAGCTGAGTCACATGTGACAGATTTATGTTACTCTAACTGAAATTAAAGAACGGGAACCTGACTGTAGGATGACCTACATTTCATATGTCATATTTTGTGTAAATCTGAGTGGTCTGTGCTCTAAACAGAACTGAACATGTTTGCAGCTCTGTAACTCAGTCAATAAGGTGTGGATTTCATCTATTTAGTACTGCAAGAGTCTTACTGGTGCTGGTGGGGTGTCTCTGCAGACTAAACTCAGCAATGATCAGTCTGCTGGGGGAAAAGGGTCATTTCCTGGTCACTGCTGGGTCACTGTTACTCTTATCTTCAGTACTTCCACTGCAATTCTGTGCTGCTCAGCACATTTGGTCTTTGTGCTTATGGCTGCATCTGTTTTTCACTTTTCTTCCTTGAGGCCAGGGACTAACATAACACTAAAGGCTACTCTTAAAACTTCCTGGAGAAAGAACTCATGCTAAATCGCTACACACCTGATTGTGGTCAGCCTGAAATTCATTGCATTAAACTGGAAGTGACATATCCAGTGCTGTAACAAAACAGTAAAGCCTCAGAAACCGGGGTGAAGGATGAATGCATTCCTGGTTAGAACCCAGCCTTAGTGGAGAGGGGAGGTTATTGTCTGACAGAAGCCTCCTTGCAACAGGATTACACCCTGCCTGACTGCTCTGTGGTTTGAGGTGTGGGTTGCTCCAACTAGCAGAACACACAGAGCAGGGTTTGACAAGCTCTCCTATTTTGTTGCAGGTATTTATTTCAAAGTCCCCTTTTTTGATATTTTTATTATTTATTTCAAATTCCTGTTTTTTGATCTTTTTGTTGCATTTGAAAAGCAAAATTGCTTAGTCACTTTTTTTTTTTTAAAAAGATTTTGGGTGATTTAGCTGTCATTATGACCTAAGAGAACTTGTTCATGGCGATTGCTGTATGTTATAAGCATATAGGAAACACCGTGTTTAAATGTTGTGTAAGAGTTGGTGCTGTGATCCCTGCTTTCATTTGCCTGTAACTGTCAACAAAATAGGTTGAAGTCTCTTATGTGAGTGCTTGACCTGTTATGTTGCTGTTTGCTTGGGTTTACAGACAGTCACTGTAGTTCAGCCATCTTTGAGAACAAGATGTTGGGCAAATGTCACTCTCTCTCTGTGCCCATCTCCTTAGGAAGCTGCAGTTCCCTCTCATGGCACCTTGGGTGGGACATCTTCCCTTCTCCACACTTCTGTTTGCTGGGTACCTGCAAAATTGCTTCTTCCCAAGGGGACAAGAAGCACCTGAAAAGTTCATCCCTCTCAAGCTGCTGTTCTGAGATAGGCACTTTTGTCTCTCCACCTCAAGGTGTGTGACAAGGAAATGAGACCTATACCTGGCAAACAAGGGAATATGGACATTCCTTAATGACCCTAACAATTACCTCTACCTCGTGCTTGCCTGTATGTGGTGTCTGGATGACATCACTGGGTTTGCTTGAGCAAAGCAGTGGCTCAGCTGTCTGCCAGACAATTGCTGTGCAGCCAGCTTCAGCTGTTGACTTGGGACTGGCACACAGACCAGAGGGCTTTTGACTCCTGCCATGTTGGTGATGGCTATCAGTTTGGTACCTTTCCTGCTCTTTCATTGCTCTGGGACATTGAGATTAAGCCTGTGGCAAACATCTTGGGTTTAGTATTGGAGTTTTACCTCTGTCCAGCCTGCAACTCCTACTGCAAGCTGTGAACACACAATTCATGCAGGTTTGGTGGAGACTTTCAAGGGCTCTGCAGCTAAATTCCCTTAATTCCCTTACTTTGGTTCCTTGCATCCAGGAGACACAGGTGAGAGCAGTCAGGCAACCTTCAGAGTCCTCCTCCTCCCACAGCCTCAGAACACCAAGTGCCACAGTTCAAAGGGCAGGTTCTGATTAAGAAGTGGGCCAACACCTACAGATACAGTAATGGTAATAACACTGAAAATATTGTGCTGTATTTACCCACTACTCCAGAAATAACAGATGTGCAGCAGTAATTACCTAAACACTTAATTAGAGATATGTAGAACTGAGTGGTAGAGAGAGAGTTTTGCTTTCTAGAAGTAATTTCTGAACTAATACCTAAATCTACAGAGAAAAGCGATTTCTGAGTGCAGTCATGAATTATGCTGCTGTGACAGGATGTTGTGCCCCATCTCAATCTGTTTCATTCTTAGAAGCGTGCTTTGCATAAACTAACAGAAATCACACTGGTTATAAAAAACCTGATTCTAACACACTACAGGACTACCCCTTAAGTAGGACCTCATCACAACCTTACATATTGATGGAAATATAATTCTGTTAGTCCATTTAGAAGTGTAAGGACATTTTCTCGTGGCTTCACTCAGATTTGCACCTACATAGGGTTTCAGGAAGCCTAATGTAACAGTCAGAATAAGTGCTTTCTTGCCTATGGCTATTTTACTGGAAATCCTGGTAATGAAGACCTCAGAATAAGCATTTGTGTCAAAAAACTATGTTTTCAGTGCTTCCACCCTAGAAAGGGATGCAGTAAGAGTCTGTTTCTCTTCTATTATTGATTATTTATTGTAGTTCTCACTAGAGGGTAGAAGACTAAGCCGTTCTGTCTTGAAATGTCAAACCTTAACCTTTGTGCAAACTTTCTGAAGTTGAGCAAGCTGTGTGAAAATGGGCCACTGTGATTGAATAACGTTAATGTGGAAATAGTTAACTCCCACACAACACTGTTACACCATCTGCAACATGGTTTGGGTCTGCAATGGTTTCACAGGTCTGTGATGCTTGTGCAGATTTTGTGGTGGTTCTCCTGTTTAAATTACTACTGTACTTAAAGAAATGTCTGTACACTGATAAGCAGTACATAACATTGATACATAGATGCAGATGCTAAAAATATAATTACACTTTTGTGCTGAGCATTCAGCTATCCAGCCTGACTTCATACCCTGTATTCATAATTGCTTTCAGAGCCAGATTCTCACCCTGCCACAGGAGATTTTTCTTTACTTCCAGATGGGTTCGCTTGCATTTGGTTGTATTAAAACACATTTTGTGACTGTGAATCAGATCACTCTGTAACACTGACCTACCCTCCTTATCACCCTACGGCTCCACGTGCTCTAATGTTATCTGCCAATTCTACTGGCACAGATTTTCAACATGACAGCTTCTTCTCCACACCCTTTCTCTCACTGTGAGCTCATCTCCCTCCTGTGTCAAACCTCTGTTGACATCTTGCTTTTCTTCACTAAACCTCTGCTGAAGTTTCCACATGGCACCTTGTGCTGGCCCTTCCTTACCCCTCTCTCTGAACAAGTGTTAATCCCAGGCAGGTCCAGTAGGAGCTGGTTTACTGTCACAGACACACTGCCTGTTGTGCTGACAGAATTCATTGCATGAATAGTGCCTCTACACAGATGGCCTGGATTAAAAACCTTCAACAGCTTCCCAAAACCAACCCACCATGAACCAAGAACTAGTATTTACAATCTTTGCTCATAGTCAGCGCCATTTACTACTGGATTCCACTCTGAGTATTCAGTCATTCAAGCTGGTTTTCCATACACTTAATGTGCATCCTTGTTATTTTTGTTCTCCCTAATAGAAGGGTTAATTTTTAGTAAGAATGCCTGGTAGAAGAAACTCAGTGTTTGCAATCTTACTAGTTTGTAATAACAGCTTCCACCAGTGCCCAATCCCCATGCATTTATCTCTTGCTTTGTCATTCCTAATAACCAAAACTACTGGGTTGTACTAATAGTTAACCATGTGGCTTAGGATTCCTTGGACCCTAATATTCTCTTTTATCTTTTACTACTACAAACATAGGGAGGTTCACTGCTGGTTTCAAACACACTTTGATTTTGGAAGACTCTTAAAAAGTAACATTATTTGGTCTAGGTCATCCTGCTTTCTTTTTTGTATAGCCTGCAGCAGTCCATTTTCCCTAAGTGGCCACATTATCTTTTCCCTGAGAGCCATTTACTGTTAGGTGGCCTCAATGAGCAGCTCTGAACTAGAGGATCTCAAGCTCTCAAACTTGTGAGGTGTAACTCTGTCCCAGCCATCAGCTCCCCTTACATCTGTAGCCTTGTCTTCTTCAATGGGCAGAATGGTTAGAGGATAGAGAAGATGGATGGAGTGGCCCAGATTCCTCAAAGAACTCAGCATTCACTTTTGAGGCCAGAGCAAATGGTCTACATTTAATCTCTTATTTCAAAGTGCTTGGCCTCAACATACTTAACCATGTTCAAAACTGAGTCTAAAGGTTGCAGTGGCTGTATCTACAGATATGACCCAAATCTGGTGGTGATTACTTATGAAAATCTGAGCCAGTTCAGCTGTAATGTTTCTGTTTGGTGTGCAGCCAAGTTTACAGTATCAGCAACATCAATGCAAAGCAACTGATATGGAAAAATATGATCAATGGACTTTTATTTTTCTTCAGCTCTGTGCAGGGTTAGGCAAAAGAGTAAGGGAGGCACTACAGCATGTATTGACAAAAAGCAAGCAAATGTATTTTGAATTTCAAATGCATGTTCCACCCAGAAGGGGATGTTCCTTTGCAACATGGTGGGATGCCTGCTATCAGTTTTGGTACAAGCTGTGTTAATGCCCCGGCCATGAGTGTGGATACCAGGAGCTCAGAGTGTATTTCTGGCTCTGCAGGTGACACAGTCCATGTGCCTGGATGAGTCACTCCACTCCCCTTTCACTTTCTTTTTCTGTGAAAAGGGGTTTAGCATCTTTGAAAAATGCTTTGAAATTGATGATCAAACTTCCAATTGATAATCATTCTAAAGGAGACTGCTAATGGTAAAGAGCTCACCTCAGTGCATGTAAACATTCCACAAGGAGACCATTAGCTCAAACAAAAAAAACCCCAGCGAATGAAAATAAGCATGATCCTGTGAAGTCACTGATCAGTTTGATCCATCTTCAGCGGTGAATTTGTAATTCTGGTTAAAGTTCTGAAACAAAACAATTTCTTACAACAATTAATTAAAAGAAGGAATGCATCTACTTTTTTAGTAAAAAAATTTTCCCAGAGGTTGCATTATGAAAGGTAACGGCCTATAGAGATACAGGGGCTGTTATATGGGGATTCTTATAGAGCAAGAAAATCTGAACAATGCAGTTAACAGTTACTGAACTATAGTTCATCATATAATGAAATTTAACCCATCTTAAAATGAAAAGTGACTTGAAACTTGATTTTCTTATTTTTTCTTTCTTTCCTACTCTGTATGTTTAGAAATGTCAAAGTGAAACACACTGACAATTTGGACACTTTTTCAAGTTGAGAAATTAATCAAAACCAACCTTTTCCTGCAGAGGTTTCATTTTCAACCAAGTATGCCGCTTCTGATTAAAGAAGTTGCATAAAAATTCTTAATCATCTCTGCACAGGAGTACTGCTGTAGCTGTTGGGTGATTCATGCCTGTTTTAAAGACAGCTTTTATAAAAATCTATAGGTGCTGTTGTAAGACTCTTCATAGGAGTACTTTTGCCTGTGCACAGGTCATGTGGGGCCCTTCCAGCTGCAGGGCAGCACCTGTGGACAGGGGCACCAAACCAAGGCCACACTTTGGAGGAGCAAGGGGAGAGTGGGCCCGTTTGCTGTGCTGTGCTGGGGGAACGAGCCCTGCAGCTGGCTCCCCACAGGAGTCCATGCGCGCATGCGAGGTGGGACAGAGCAAGGTTGGACAGAGCCATCCCTTCCTGGGTGCAGGGAGCCAGCAGGAGGGGTGGGGAGCCCAGGGCTCTCCTGCTGGGGAAGATGCCTGTTGGGTGGGATCTTTACAGTGACACAAGGGGAGCAGGCAGGAGGATAAGTGCTAACTGTTGGAATTAGTGAAATGGTGTGGCTGAAAGGAATGGCCATGCGCTGGGATGGGAGGAATAGGAAGGATTTGGAAGAAGAGGGGACAGAAACAGAGTAGAGATATGAAACAGGGTGGGGTGAATGTCCATAACTCTGGCTTTATACCCAGTTGTGAATTTTTAGTAGAAGTTTTTCAGAAGCAAAACGTACAGAGTATTATTTATGGAGTATTATCTGTGGAGTTCTGACTTCAGTATTTTTAAGAGCCTGTGGCTCTTAGAAATTGTACTTAGATGGTAAGAGCGGATACTCTTTGGCTAACCTGAAGGGAACTTCCTTCCTCCATTTGTAAAGGAAATAAGGATGTGAAGATATGTATCTATGCTGTTGTGCTTCCATTCCCCCCTCCCTTGTGCTGCTTAGCACTGGTGACTTTATCAGCTTTGCTTCAGGCGTCATCTATCTTGTATTCAAGGTTATCAGATGGAGATGAACTAGGAAAAAAAGAAATCCAACTTTTGACTCAAACCCTTAAGATATAAATGATGTAACCCAGAATCCACTCCTCCGCAGATCAGTCAAGTACCAGAACTGGAGGTCAGTGTTTCACCTTCGAATCACCAGATTAGAAAAAAGAGACTTTATTTCAGTGAAGTCTACACAACAGCACTACTTACAGTTAGATACTGACAGAGCCTTCAAGGCAGGTAAATGTTTGTAGCTACACTTTTACAATTTTTTTTTTTTTTAATGCTGTGACAAGTTTTGAACTGTAGGGAGAAGGAGATCACATGCTGTAAAGCATGAAGTGTACTCAACAGTTTAAGAAAATAGCTAGCAGGTCTTGAGTATTTGAGTGTGAAAATGATCCCTTCATTCTTTGTAGGACAGCATCATAAAACCTTTTAGATAAGTTATGGCATTACTGCCAAACCAAATTGTAAGTATTTGATGCCTTAGCACTACAGCATTGCAGACTTAATCTCGTCCCACATCGGCCCTGGCCGTGGGAGAAGGGATGGCTTGCAGAGGCACTCCAGGTGAAAGAGCTCTGGGGTCCTGCTACAGCCCGGCCCCGGAGGGCTGGACAAACGGCTTCAGTGCGCTGTGCCCGGAGCGCTTCTGTCCCGCAGGGCCCGCGGCAGCAGCGGCCCGGCTCAGAGCCAGGAGGGAGCTCTCGGTGTGCTCGCAGGCCGCCGCTCAGGCCGCGCTGCAGAGCGGCTCCGCGCTGCACAAACCGCACGCTCCCAGCGCAGCGGCCTCGCTCGCCCTGTGTAACTCAGCCGCCACAGCAACGCACCCAGGCTGCTTTTCGGCAGAAAGGAGACCCAGCTCGGTCCCACAGCAAGGCTCCAGTTCAGCTCAGAGAGAGAGAAAACTTAACAAGGAAATAAAAAGTTGTTCACATTAATATTTTCTTTCAGAGAAGAGTCTCTGCTTATAGAGTAAGTGAGCATAAAAATGGCATTTGCATTCTTAGGAAACAATGCCTGTGCACGGTTTGCAATGTTTCAGATTCATTCTTTGGAAACAATTTGTGTGATTTATTCTGTTTTGCTTCAAGCGTGATTCTGTTTTTCTTCAGGGCTGCTTGGGGTGTGTGGTTTGACACTCAGCTTGTCAGTTTAGCGTTGTGAGATTGTGAGTTTTTTGAAGAGGGCACATCTGTGGTTATAGAAGAATAACAAGAAGCATCAGATGTTCAGAGAACAAAAAGGCAGAGCTTGGGAGGATCTTAGAAATGAATACTTAGCAGAGATGACATATATATGACCCAGAGCTGTGGAGGGCTAATGTGGTATCTGTAAAATCACTTATTTTTCAAGTTTTCAAATGCTCTTCATTATCTTAATAAGAAACAAACACTTTAACTACATTTCTAGTTGTGAAATTTGATAATAAGCCAAGGATCTTAAACAGCAAAAGTATATATATATATATTTTTTTTTTTTTTTTTTTTTTTTTTAAATTTACCGAGAGCCCATAGTTCTGGGAAAAAAAAGTTATCTTCAGTATTCAAAAAAAGCTTTTAAGCAGTAAAACTACTGCCCTTTTGAGAGCAGAAGGAAATGTTGGGATTGGAGCTTTATCCCCTGTATTCCCAAGACTGCTTGGGAATAATTAAGTTGGATGGGCATTTAACCAGCCTTTGGGCAAGAAGGAGTCAAGTTGAACTGCAGAGGGGTGTAGGCTTATGCAGGTAACAGTGAACTGGATCTAAACCTTGTTCAAAAATCAACAGCCGTTGGGGTTTTCAACAGTGTCTGCCTTTGTTAAAGTGCAATTATTATTCTAGCTTAACCACCCACATTGTTATCAAAGGACCATAGTATTTTAAAAGTTCTTTTTTAATATTTCTCTCCTATACTTACGTGAATTCACCGTCTCTTTTCTGGCTATGCAGGTAAAGATACTACACCAGTACAACTTTGCTTGCACTATCTCAGCAAAGTATTTTTATTGGATTACATGCTTTGAGACCATGTCCTCAATCTGAAACTTTTGAACAAGAAGTGCAAAAGTCAGTAATTGTCTTCATGAATTCTGTGCTAAAATGATGTTTACCATTTCAACTGCCAAAGTAATGTACCTACACTTTGAAACTACAGCCAGCCTTGCTAAATCAGTACTAGCCCCAGATGTGCAACCATTTATTCTATTTATTAAATTCACAAATCAGAAGTGTCTGCAAAAGGTTTTCTCCTGACTCTGGATAGCACTTGCAGTACTGAGGTGTTTACGGAAGATCCTGCTTAGTGGCAAATCCTGATTAGGAAACGTTATCATTTTTCTGCATAATAGGTGAGATAGGCTTGCCTAACATATGGTTGCTATAAAATACCTTCCATGAGTCAGATCTTAGCTGACAGCTGTAAGCAGGATTGCTGTGGCTTCTTAGATAATACTACCAATTATGGTCCTTTTTGTTACTTAACTACTGTACTGTTAAATTATATTAACCTGATTTGTAGACACTCCTGTTTGAGTAGAACAAAAAGGCAAGATTTATGATGTAAATCCTGATCCAATGTTTGCAGCTTATTAAAGCTGTATCCAAAGTCCTTTAAGCTCTTTGTGGTGATGACTAATTCTTACCTGATTGTAGGACTCCTCAGGAAGCTGCTGCTGTCCCACTAAGTGTTCAATTCAGCTATATACACCATGAAATTTAAGAAGGTAAAAAGTCCAGAAATGGCATTGATTTGATGATGGAGGATGTACCAGCCAGTAGCCCCAGTGGCTTTGTGCTCTGATCCTTGCATGCAGCTCCCACAGGTAATCACAGTATGCAAAAATGTACTGAAGAGTTTGCCTTTAAATACAGGCTACTGCAGTGTCCTGGGGGCTGACTCCCAGGCAGGGACCTTGCTGAGTGGCAAGAGACAACTGCCTTAGAACCTGTGCTTCAGCTCTAGCCTGTTGTTGGAGAGGGGCTCCTTGGAGCTCTTGTCTTGAGAGAACTGCAGGATAGCCAGCAAACAGGTGGACAGCTGCCAGTGTACAGGGGCCACACTTACTGCACTGTTCTGGTTGATTAGCCTTACCAAGTCTAGGAGTTTAGTCTACACATCCAATTCTCATAGCAAAGTTTATTTTTTTTTTTCAGAACTCCAGTTTGCACTTTGCTCTACTCTACAAGCAGCTCAGGGGGAATGACTTTATCTCACATATCCATACATTGCTCAGAGGCTCATCTGCTTTCCCTGGCTTTTTGAAACCAGAAAGCCTAAATGAGGAACGCTAAATGAGAAACACCTGAAGATATTTGTTTCCCACACACATCCCCCCCACCTCCCCAAATCCTGTGTAGCACCACAAATGCCACAGCTCACGTTCTACAGCATCTTTCAGGCAGCCCATCTCCCAAAGTACTACCCACTCTGTGCAGAGAAGTGCTTTTAAGATGAAGAGTCACAAAAAGAAAGCTCACAAGAAGAAAAGTCTCCACCAATATTACTTTCCGCCTTTGCTAATGGAAGGCACACCCACTTCCTTTGACTCTAATCAGAGGAGGACTGGCTGTCAGGTGGTAGAGATCCACAGTTGAGAAAGAAGAGGTCTTTATAGTCAGGTGCCTAGCCCTACCTTGTATACCATCTGCTTCTAATGGAAACTTGAAACTTGCCAAAAGGAGAGGCTGAGTCTGTGTTTTCAATATTTAATGCTCACTGGAAATGACAGTTCAGCATTACCTGCTGTCCCAGTGAGATCAAGCTAAACCTCAACCACAGATCTGTGTGTTCACATGTAATTGCAGAAATAAACAGTAAGTATGGAAAACTTAGAAGCAAACTCTTGAACTAGAGTGTGACCTAATTTCAACATAGGGGCATTATTTTGCTTTCCCTAAAGACTGCCACTCACTTGAATTCTTTTGGTGTTAACTCTTATAGGTCAAGAAAAAATGGCGTGAAGTAGTAGCCATCAAAATAAGTGATAATAGGATCAGATTGCTTAGAAAGTCTCCACTGTGCAGGGGCAGGTCCCCATTCAGTTTTGTGCCACACTCTACTACAAATTACTCCAGGGAGAGCCAGTCTACTGTGTCAGTGTTCTCAGCTGACTTTTCTGCTTTCTTTCCACCATGAGGGAACAGGAGCAGAGGCATTACCACTGTCCATTTCATAAATGCACTAAGGTAAGACTTGGAGGCCCTAAATTTAAGAGCATCTGAAGTTCTCTCTGAAGCAGATGAGGCAGGCAGGTACCTAAGTTTGGATGTTTAAATTTAGATGGTATGACTATTGCTTTCCCTTTCTCTCTTTCTTCTCTCTGATGTGCTAGTCCTTTTTTCTCAGCAGTTAAAAGAGACATGTCCAGCTGAGCTGCTCATCCCCTCTTGCACTTTGTAGAGTCCAGGTTCTCTCAAACTAGGGGGAGAAGGGAAGGGCATGGAACATCAAGATTCACAAAACCGTTATTTCCCCCCTAAAACCACAACAGATGTCTCACTTTCAAGCTACTCACTGAGACTGAAGAGTGAAAATACAGGTGACTCCTTTATGTGTTGTGTGGACACAGCCTGTGAGGCCTCAGACACATCTCATGCATGTACCAGCACCTTGCTGCTCCCTGCATCTCCCTTTGAAAGACAGGGTGGATCTAAATTTCCAGCCCTGGGTTTGGACAGCAGCACAGCCCTGTCAGTTATGCTGAGGAACTTTTTTGTTTTGATAGTTTTCAATTAAATAAATCAGGCTCTCTTCTGCTTGTTTTAATGTAGGATTTCACATTACCATATATGGCTTGATTTGCAAACTTTACATAGATTCAAGGTAATCTCTTCAAAAACCTGAACGTGTATGGGTTACATTATGACTTTTCTACTTTTCTGAAATGGTGAACATCAAATGAACCACACTGACTCCTCTTTTTCTCTCCAAAATCCAAGAAAAATCACTAAGCATGGTCAATGGGCAAAAAAAATCAGATGGCAGCAGTGAAGGTCTCTGCGCTAGGAAATTCAGTATTACAGAGTGCATTGCTTACACTGAGAGCATTTACCAGACTGTGAACTGAACTTTGCTGTGAGAATAGACACAAAAGTCCTTCCATCAGCCTCTTTGGCCAGCATAAAGACTGCTTCAAATAATGTTGAGGACATGTGACTCTGTGTATGTGCTTGTTCTCTTCCTGAGATTATTTCATTACAGATATGGAAAACTTGGTAAGAAATCCATTCTGTGACATGCAGGTATGTGTCACCCATTCCTACTTTGAGGCAGAACAGCTGCAACGGCATGAAGCAAGCTTTGCTTCAAACTTTAATCTAAGCTGTTCTTCTATTCTTTACTAAATCAACTATATATGTCAGGGAAAAAAAAAATCACCATCTGGTTTCCTTTCCGCCCCCCTGCTATTAAAAGAAACACATCATACTCCAATTGCTGGCCAGGGACCAGACAGTGCTGGATGCTTTACATGGTTATGGCAGTGGACTTCTGAGACTTTATGATCCTTATCATCTAAGGTGCTAATGGCTTTGCCAAGTTTATGCCCTTTTGACAGAAGTGTTCAGAAATAGAGGCTTCTGTCACATTTACCCTAAACCCCAGATCCATGATGTCTCTCCACACCTGCAGCTCAGAAGTCAGTCACTACAATTTAGTGTATCTGAGATAAGGCTGAAACCACCACTGACCCAAATGTCAACTGCTCTAATCTGTTTAACTTACACAGAAGGAAAAACAGTAAGCACAGAAACAAGGCCACAAGGAAACAATCTGTCTGCCAACATAAGCAAAATGAGAAGGGGCAGAACAACATCAAAAAACCAGCTGCATTTAGAAAGAGTGACATCCTCTGAAGGAGACATAGTTGTGACAGAAATTTGCCTTAAGATAAAAAATGATATCTAGATTTGACCATTTCTAAGCAGTTAGGCTGTTACAAAGCATGGTCATAAGAAAACTACGTAAATGAACCAAATTTTTGGTATTTGAGTTGTGATTTTTATACACCAGTTAAGGCTGACAGTATTGAAAGATCCTTTTGGGATGAGTCTGTAGCCTCTCTCCAATTCAAAAGTATTGGGTACATATGTACACATTCTGCATTTATTTACATGTGTGTTATGTCAAACAGAGATGAAATCATTACAAGGAAGTGAAGAATATCCCTTCAGGGAGTTCCCAGCATACTATAGAATGTTCTTCTGGACTCATGGATGGAGAAATATTATTTTGTTCTTGTAGGGCAAGGAAAAGAATGAGGGAGCTTACTACATAGCAGTGAAAGAAAAGATGCAAAAATCCTGAAAGCTGACTTTTTTGAGCTGCTGAGGCAGACAGTAAAAGCAGTTATAGTGAACCCTGACAGAGATGTCTTTGAGCCTGCAACCTATTCATTCTTATTACAAGAGTATACATTTCCTACATAGTAGGTGCTGAAGACCAAGCCTAAATATAACTACAAAAAAAAAAAAAAAATCACACCACTAAACTGACAGGAAGTGTAAAAACTTTCCAAATGAGAGCCATCAAACCTGATGAAACACAGTCACATTCCTGGCACGATGTACACTTGTAATGCCTTCTAGGTGTACTCTGTATGGAAGAACTGTTATGAGGTAATCTTTGTGCCCCAAGGTAAACATGCATGAAGCAGGATAATGGCTTGCTCAGAATCTACTAGCTAAAAATAGAAATTCAGCCAACTTCCAAAATCAGAAGTGAAGAGATACAAATTCAAGGTTTAAGTTCTGCTCAGAGTATAATGCCTATTACTCAGTCTTCTATTGAAGTTTATCGTTTGGTGAGGTCATGACCCTTCTTTCCGTATGTATCAAGTAAACTTTTTCCATCATGGTACAAAACCAATGTAACATCTATCCAGTAATTCTTATAAATTTTGTATCAGACACACTCTGATAGTAATGGGCATTTCCCCCCCTACTACATATTTAAAAAATGCATAGCTGTAACTCTGCATTCAAGGTTATCCTAATTCTAAATTGTTGCTTTTACAACTTACACGGAAAGTAACTTCCCATTACAATGTAAATTTGGAAAAGTCAAACATTGCCTAAATAAAATCTACTGCTCAGTGACGCTTCCATGGCAAAGCTGCATGAGCTTCTGTGTGTTGGGGGGAATCTACACATATATACTCTGATTATCATGAAGGAACTACACAGCAGTGAACTGCTTAAGTCTGGAATTCCTTTCTAGTGTCCAATTACAGAAGCAAACCAAAGGAATAAACTTTGGTTTTTTAAATGGAGGGAACGTGTAGCAGCCCTGGTAAGGCTTGCCTTAGCCTTACCTAGAGCTGGCATTTACTGCAGACTAAGCACTGTCAGTTACACCTTTCTTCTCAAGTCTCTCAAAATACAGTTGCCTATGAACTGAGAACTATGTAATAAAACATATTATGGAATCAGTAAGAATTACTAGTGGACTGGTTTTAAAGTGTAATTTATAATCAGTTAGTGACAGAAGCTATTCCAAACAGACGTAGCCTAAATAACACAACTCTCTGAAATGAAATGACCACTGAAAGCATAACAATTTTAGTTATTAAAATATATTTTAAAAGTCCAAATTAGTAACAACTAGAGTCTGTCTAAAAAGAACTTTTACACAAGTTCAAAGAGCACCCCTTTTCTTTCAAGTAGCAAGACAAACAGGCTCTGAATCAGACATATTTGAGTACTGTGGTCATCATTCTTAAAGGTTCCTGCTCCATGCATGAGGGCAACTGGAAAAATGTCAGCAGCACTGTTCTTACCATCAGAGGCTCCCACACTTTTTTCCCCTCTCTTTCCCTGATCCCTGTAGACAAACTTTGACTGAAAGCTTCCAAACCAAGAAAGACCAAACCAATCCAAATTCCTTTCTACTGCTTTTAAACATATTTCAGATGATCCATATTTTAACTTGTCTTCATACCTTGAACAACTGCGGTTAGTCAGCTTCTTCACAAGACTGCAGAATTCTTACCCATAGGAAGGAAATGAAAAAGCAGAAATGCAAGTACTACAATTCATACTAAATTTCATTTTTCATTTGAAAAAGCTCAAACAACTGAAGGTGTTCTTTTGTTCTCTTTGCAACTATTTCAGGTAGTAGGAGATGCTAAGATGATCATGTTATTCAGTGGGGAACAAAGGAGTGAGATCAGTAATATACTATAATCTATATTCATTAAATCAGTTCAGTATGATCAACATAAGGTATTTGCTCTTAAATTTTTTGGCCTACCTGGAATGAAAAATTATGCAAAAAGTACACGGCTCTTAATTTAATATCACAAAATGTAACTTAACAATTTCATTGTAATAATTAAAATAAACCTGCTGAGTCTTAAACATTGTAGCCACACACAATTTTTTTTTTATTTTTAATGAACTGTGGTAGTAGAAATTCCTCAAAATTGCAGTAAGCCAACCATACATTATCAAAAGATAATTGTGATAAGTAAGCAGCTGGCATTTACTGTAAGTGACAAAATGATGACACTCATTTCCATACCATACAGATTTCTTTACTTTAAAATGTGCTTCACACATTTTCTGATCCAGCTGATACAATCTGTAGTTACTGAACATACTTACAAAATGCTGAAAATTAAACCTGTGGTTAACCAGCTTCGTTCTAAGACACACAAAGTAGCTTGAAGTTGACTGACCATTCAAGTTGTCAGTCCATTCTAAATATTCTTGTTAAACTTTCCAGATCTTCATTTTTGAAATGCAGTTCTTCCAGTAATGTGGTCAGGAACTGTGTGTACATTGGGCTTGTCTGAGTATTCTTGAAAAGTGGAGTTGTTTGTGACAATCTGGAAAAAACCCAAACATATTTCAGACAGTAAAGCAACTTTTGAGTGGCAGATGTTAGAAAGCAGAGCTTGTGAGTTCAAACTGTATTGAAGAAAAGCAGTTTATAATGTCACATTTGATTAATTACACTATATAATAGACTGTATGATATACAATATGAGCTGTACCAAAATATGATTTATTAGTATGTAGTAAATAAAAAAAAATCTAATTAGAAAAAATGAGAGTAGTTTGTATGCCTCTAATCAATTGTACATAGATGTTATATAATGTACACAGATGTCAGAATATAAAAAGTGCAGAATGTACAATTAGACATATAAAAGGAAGGATCCCAGTCATTATTTATTTCTTTACCAGAAAGCTCCTAAACAGTCACACAGTGAAAGTTATATACTTCTTCACAGGACTAAAATATAAAAGAGATATAAAATTCCTCAGTTTGGAAGGAGCTACCACTATGCAGATTTCCTACATATATAACATATATAATATCTGTATGCAGATGAGTTGAAATACTGAGCTGTTTGTTCCCATTTGCCCTTTAATTTATCTGAATTTATTTTTATCCTGAAGTCCTTCCTTTTCCTCCTAATTCTATTGCAAAATATTGCAAAGGTAGTAATAGCTGAATCTACTTCCTAAGCCCAAATATTAAATCTTTAATGAACAAAATCAAGTATTAAAGCTTATGCTGAATATTAAGAAACTCCAACACCAAAGATTACTGACAAGATCACTTAACAAGAATTCCTATCCCAGCAACAGTTATTTTGTCTCAAATACTGTAGATAAACAGTGACATTGACACCATACACAGAGGAATTATTTCAGAATATATTTGTGCAATGATGTACTTTTAATAAGAAACTCAAGATAGTCTGCAGCTTCCTAATAACTTCCCAGCTCAGGATGTCTTCAAGTGTATAACAACTGAGATCAATCTCTCTGCAGTCACTGGTATTAAGACCACCTCCATTTGAAAAAAGCTCCATATGAGAGAAGATTCTTTTAAATTAAGCAAGAAGAATGATAAAACACAAAGAAAGGACCTTACAAGACATAGTAAATAAGAATCCCTTAATAAAAAAAATAAATTTACAAAAAAAAAATTAACTTTTAATGAGTTAAAATTACTTCCCATTTCTTTGTGGGTTCCATTTCAGTATATACATTTAGCTAAACAGTTCAGCTCTCAAACTCTGACACTTGGTGAGAAGGACTTTCAGAGGTGCTGAAAGTAAGAGCAAGGTATGGAAAGAAATGACTTATGCATAAACTCTGCTACATATATATAAAAGAGAAGTATTCAGAGTCGAGTTTGTGATTTTGGCCTGAGGCCACTGGGTTTGTAGTGCACTCCATGCCAGCCAGGACCGAGTTGTTTCTTTCCAGGTGGGAGGTGCTGGGGTTGCTCCCTGGCCTGGTGAATCAGAGCGCCCTGGCCAGGGCAGGCTGCAGGAGGCTGCGTCTGCATGGGGACGCTTCATCAGCGGGGAGCACACAAGTGCTGACAGAGGACCAGAGCAACCACTGCAGAGTGCTAGGCTGGAGATGGCGGGAGGAAGACCAGGAGATGCATTTCTGCTTGTCTTCAATTCACCCTTCTCAGAATTATGCAGGTTGTATATGAAAAAAGACTGGTGGCAGAAACAGTCATGACTTCCTGAGTGCTGGTGCAAGGTAGCTGGAGCCCTGTAAACCACTCTCCTGGCCATGATGTAGATTTACATGCATTTTTACTAGAATTTTCTTAGTCCTGCCATGGGCTTAAGATGATATTAACAAGGACATTATTTTTCAAAAACAGAAAGCTTGTGCAGTTTTAAAAATTACTCTAAAACCAAAGTATTTATTTCTATGAAGCTCACGTGCTTTTCTTTTTTTTTGGAACTGCATTTGGTGATGTTACATAGTTTCATGAATTACAAGCATGTCCTAAATGTCAGACCCTGTTTAGGACACACTGCTTAAAGAGCAGCTATTATAGGTTACACCAAGAAAAAAAGAAAAAGGTATTGCTATTTTCAGAGAAATTGCCAGGCATTAAATATTGAGAAATAGAAGTTAAAGTTTTAGACATTGATCAATTTTTTTTCTTACCTGAACTTTGTTTTAAAACTAATTAAGCTACTGATTATCTGATAAGCAAGAGACTAAATCAACAAGTAATTTCAGAGAGGCACATGCAAGTTTGTAGCAATTAGTTAAAAGTTGCATCTTGATGGGGCAACATGTTAAATATTTATAAATCTATGTACAAACACTTTTTCCTTGGAAAACTGTGCCCTTTTGACCTTTAAATGATGCTTCAACTTGTCATTTGAAAAGCAGTTATCATCTATTACTTTTCTAGTTTCAGGTGGCTGCTGCAGCAGAAGCAGAAGCTTTTGTCTGGGAAAGGAGCAAGCAGAAGTCACTGGTTTGCATGGAGTGGTAAGTTACATGCTCTAAGTGACACTGGTCCAATGTATATTTGAGGTACTGCCCAAGAGACTATTGAGGGACTGCTTAACTGAATTAAACCTTAATTGTATGCAAACAAGCCAGAACAGCAGTTGGGATCAGTATCTTCAAGTTACAGAAAATTACAATGATCTTATCTCTCAAGAAACTATGATGACTAATTGAATTTAATGACACACAGGATTTCAGTTCAAAGACTGTAGAATTCCCTTGAAAGTCTGCAGCATCTTCTACATATGTAGAATATAAACAGGAAATAGGATACTTGGGACCACAATAATAAGAACTGGCTAGTGGACCAGAGGAAAGAAAATACAAATTTTGCTTTTCTGTTACCTCTTTCACATGTTGCAGAATTAATCTGGAACAAACTTTTATGAATAAAGTCAAATAAACATAAGAAAAGCTAAAGGATTAATTGATTTTAAAATAACCACCTACAGAAGTACACAATGTAAATGTTACAGTCCAAAATTATCATTTACAAATTACCAATTACACCCATTCTTCAAAGGCTTGCCTTCAGCAAGAGCTACTAAAAGGAAATGTTCATGCTCCTATAATGGAAAAGTAGTATATCAGACTTGATGAGTGTCGTTTCCTGCACACCCACTTACACCATATGGTAAACAGGCATTTGTAACGTTTAAAAAGTGTTAAAATGTCAAACTCTATCTGATTGATAAAATTTGTATTTGCTGGCTATTCCACATATGTTATATGTTCAAGAAAAAAACCCACTAAGGTGAAATTCATGTGAAGAATAATCAATTATTATCAAGCTATTAAAGGACATCTGGCTACCACAAAATGTTTACATAGTTTCAGTGCTTCAGCTCAAGACCCAAGCTTTCTATGAATGAGCTGCCTTACAGAAACATTTGGCAAGTATATCTAAGAGTTAAACCTCAATTATTTTTAGGAATAAGTTTTATTAATTGGTGTGGTAGGGTGTGCAACTTGTTCTTAGAGCTGTGCGTACCTTAACAAAGACAAAGACAGCTGAATACATTCAGAAAAGAGAAAACTTTTTTGTAATTTAAAGCATTAATTGACATTTTCTATCCAGGGGTATGAATATTCTTCCTAAAAACCCAAACCAATTGTCCAGTACCATCCTTCCCCCAGCTATGGGATCTCAGGTAAAGCTTTCTGAACTTTCTGTTTAAGATGAATTCTGTGATTCCCTTTGAAAACGTTAAAAACTTTCAAAGCCACCACACTGTTACCAGTCAGTTACAGCTCTCTGAATCACACACCTGAAAACAGGGGTAAAAACACAACCACACATAAGAGTCAGGTTCCTTTCTGCTCCTCAAAATTGGTCACTTGAAATTATACATAAATTGTTGAGACTTTGAGTGCACATAAATTGCTCCAGTATCACAGAAAGCACTTATATACTCATGAAGAAAAGCCATACGTTAATTCTCAGAAGACTAATAAAAAGCTCCTCCTAGAAAAACATAAGCATTGCCAGTCTTCCTAATTTTTTTTCCAGTGTTAGAAGCTTGAAAATGTAAAAGCCACTGGTTGCAGCAGAAGCCATGGATCCAAACACATTTTTTAAAGTTCTTTATGTTGTTTGATGTGCTTGGAATTTGAATAGGAACAGAAGTATAAAGAGAATGATGGAACAGGCAAGGACTACTCTCTTTCCAGAGTAAGCTTTGGAAAATAAGTTGTCTTTCTGCCAGTTACAGGTATTTAAGCACTGTGAATAAGACTCTTAACATAACCACCACAACATAAGAGTTGGGTTTTTGTATTGTCTGTTAGTTTTAGTCACTTAATACTTAATTTTTTAAGATCATCATAACCAGGATCATTGATACCTAGTTTTCTATCAGAATGATGGAGTTGAATTAATGAATGATCACAGAGGTTTCCTTAAAACTTGTTTCAGAACACAGAAATGAAGCAAGAGCTGGCAGCACTACAGGCAGCATTTTCCCCCTTTCCCCAACAAAACCACAGACACAGACTATTGCATGTGTGCTACAAGGGTGCCAGCAAATCTCTGACCAGTAGACTCCTGCTCCAGCTATAGCCATGCAGATAACCATGCCATTCTAATGGGGTCTACTGAATCAACACAGAAGTGCTGGGGTGTTTTGGTTTTGTGGGGTTTTTTTAACATTCCAAATATATTTGCACGACTCCTAAGTTACAGATCAGATGGGTGTAGCAATGCAATAAAACTGTTACTAATGTTACTAAGAAATGCCTTTCTTTTAATATAGCAGTTTTATAGAACACACTTTTAGATTCCGTTTTAGTTATGTTCCTTTTAAGAAAGTCTCCAACACAAGTGATTAAACAAAAGCAACTGTTTTGTTTTAGACTGACTCAATCCAACAAGTGTTACATATCAGCAGTAAAACTCAGTGAATTGATGTGCATTGCAGCCCACAGACCATCTGCCTGTACATGCAGCTGTAGTCCTGCCTGTATCAATCACTTACAATAGTGCTTCAGCTGATGGGGTAAAGTCCAACGCTTGCTGCATTCCTCCATTTCATCAATCCCTACCCAAAGGCACTCAGACATCTGGGCAGAGTAAGTTGAAACCATCACTGTAATTTTGCATGTTCTTCACAATACATTGGCTGCTTGCTTAATTTGAGGTAAAAATCTCTCACTTCCAGTATCTGACTAGATAGAGTACACTTGTCTAGGGACTGCAATTTTGTTAGTAAAGTATCTTAAATCCCCAAGCCTGGCACATCCATCAGGCCAAAGTTAGTACTGGACAGAAAGCTGAAGCAGAACACGAATTTAGCTGTAAGATAAAGATGGAACACCAGGGAGCTTAAAAAAAATTATTAACTTTGGTGTAATTAAGTGGTTACACTTAATTTCTATGTTTAAACATATGCTCAGAAATTAGACAACATGACAGCCTCAACTTATGTAATTTAGCTGTTATGTTCGCAGTTTCAGTGAAAAAAACCCAAACCCCTACTTGTTTCTTATAACTTTAGCTCAAGCATGATTTAAAAACCTCAACATTAAAAAACCCCAAACCCTTAAAAGCAAAAGGCTGTCTCCAGAGTGAACAATTTCCATTAGAACACATTAATATTTGACAGACAATCTTGAACTGGAAGCATCTAACTTACAAACAAGATGCAAAAGTATTTAGATATATCTTTGGAATTGAATCTTTTAAATTAAACTATACTAGTACTGGAAAAAAGTAATTACAATCAGTGCCACTTGCAACTCTGCAGTTAAAGTAGTCTCTAGTTTGGGGCCTTTTGTTACCATATCCAATCAGTCAAAGAGGAAACTGGTATTCAGGGGCAGCTTTCTGTAATCTCCTCCAATATATTCCTGTATTATACTTTCTTAATGAAAGATAAAGCACTCGAAAGCCCACAGCATTGAACAGCAATAACTGGCAGAAATAAACAGGCAATTTTCTTACCAAGATAAAAAAGCCACTTCTGGTCTAGCTTTAAATATAGCCTGAAGATCCTATTCTCATGATAAAGACAAGAATTTTGTAACTGAAGTGCAACTTATGTTTTATTTATTATTTAACTTCCTTTCATTATTGTGTACTGACTTGTCCACAGAATCCAGCACAGGCACTTTAATCCTCTGACGGCAACAGAAACTAAATTATTCATGCTTTAAAATTTTTGTCCACTACATTTAAATCAATGCTACCAACAGTGATTCAAAATCATCGGCTGAAATTCCTATATAAGCCAAGTATACAGCAAAAATTAAGGTTCATTCCAAAGTTAAGTTTGTTAATTTTTCCCACTACCTTCATTTTTTCTTATGCAGCTTCTACAAGTTTCTTCAAGAAATATGTTCTTTGATACATGTTTATGTATATAGTCATGCAAATATATTTTTTCTTCATGTAAAGTTCACTTTCCACACACACTTTGCATGTAGTTGTCCAGACACAAGTCAACTTCCACTCCCTTTTAATGGGGCCAACATTTCACGTGTGGTGTAGCCAGATATGACTGGATGGCTACAACTAACAGTAAAAGAAAAGCCTTTCTACAGCACCAGGGGTTATCTAAGCATTTGATGGAAGTACTTGCTGTCAACTGAAAAAAAAGACAATGGATCTGCTTTTCTCTCTTTCCTTCTTACCCCCACCCTCTCCCCCCAGTGAGTTATTTGTATGCAAACAGGGAACTGGCGATTGAGAGAACAGGCAGGGGCACAGCTGAAGGTGCAGCAGCCCAAACCCCACCAGTTCCTAGGACAGTGGGCAGGCCCTGGGGCACAGGCTGCGCAGCACAGCTCCCTCAAGGCACACCGTGCTCTCCTCACAAGGGCTTTGGAAGCCCTGTGGACATTTGCAAAATACTTTGCAGGCTCACTCTAACATTCCATATCAGCAGTCATTTCTTGTCTTTCCATTCGTATGAGAGTTCAACTTCTGTTTTTCCACTAAGCTGCAGAAGGCAATTTTTGGAAGGTATTTAAATGTTTTAACTAAACTATGCAGGAGAGAAGAGTTGAGGCTATGGACTTGGAGCTACCTCATCAGGTACAGAAATTGTTAATTTAAAATGGATTTAAGAAAATGCAAATGTTCTGGATCTTTGGGGTTTTTTTTAACCTAACAAACAAACAAACAATTCACATGAATAGCAGGATGCATTGTTTATGCCACTTTCTTCCTCTCCCTTGAAAGGTAAGAATCAGCTGCTAGCTTTTTTTATAACAAACAGCTGTATAACTACAAAGATCCTGCAATGAAAAAAATTAATAGTAATTATTGTTGCACTGATACAAAAAGACACAAAAAAGGAAAAAACTCAATACTTGTCTAATACTGTCTAATGAGAAAGTTGATAGCCAATGCTCTGGAAATATTTTGCTAATAACAATGGAAGTGACAAAAATTCCAGGACCTGTGACTCCTTTAAAGCCACAATAATAATAGGGAACCGTTTTACTTGCCTCTTGTTATAATGATATTTAGGAGCACTATTTTCAAAGACTTAGTCATTTTTAAATGACTACCAAGACTGCCATCAACACAAATGTCATACAGGCCTGGCAAAAAACAATTACTTTGGCAATTATATGCAAAACAGCACTTCCAGATTTCATTAACAGTGGATTAGAAAGACCTTGAGCCAGGCAAGACTTAGGAAGCACTAAAACCAGCTCAATAACATCTACAGTTACTTATCCAGAGTTCTCTTCTACAAAGTACAGTGGATCAGACTTTGTTTCACTATTTTGTACAACAGGTATGACTGCAGGATGATTTCCTCAAAAACAAATGGAGCATGGTACACATCTACATTACAAGAAAGATGACTACAAGGTCAGCTCACAGACACAAAGCATTAGAACCTCTGTAGAACTGTGTGCCATTTAAAGCCCCAGCATTCATACAGGGCTTTGTTCCCCAAACTTTTAACATAGCTTACTTATCAGCATAATACCAAGGCAAAAAAAAGTTCCCAACATGAACCCAGAAGAAATCACTATCAGCTGTTTCTCCCTAACAAATCTAAGTTTCTTATGTACACATTTCAAGGACAGGCTTTGTTTAAAGAGTTCCATTTATTTGAAGCCTGTTTCCTGCTAACCAGCTGACAGATCAAAGGTACTTCTCAGTTTGATCATTTATTCCCATTTCCCCCTCTTCTTTTACTTAGTAAAAATTTTAAATCTAGTACATTTAAAATTTATTTTAAAATTGATCCTCTCATCCTTTTCAGTCTTTTTTTCCTTTTTATGTTCCACAAGGTGTTCCTGTGACACCTGAAATACTGGAATCTATGCCACTGAAGTATCTGGATTACCTAGCTACATGAAATTAAGCGCAGGTATAAGTCTCAGATTCAAGGATGCTAAAATGAAAGCTTTTGAGAACCAGAACCTCTTAAGTACTTTGTAAAATACACAAACTTTGTGTGAACTATTGTGCACATATAGTGGAACAATTTCATATCTAAAATATGCCTTTATTTTCAAATCTGATACATTTTATGTATCAATTAAACATTGTTTTATCTCTCTCTCTCTCTCTCTATATATATATATATATATATCCATTTTTGCACTTCATTATTCCACATATGGATATTCCTATCAATTCATTAGCTTAGTCATGTGTAAGTAGGAAAAAAAATTCAAAAAAGAGACTAAAATATACTGACTTGTAGTAAGTTAAAACAGCTGCAATGCAATATGCTTAGGTAAATAATGCCAATACTTGACTTTACAGAATGTACTCACCTGTGCTCAGTTACTAGGGAAACGATGATCATAAAATTGATCATAGCTTAGTTTCACAACTTTTTAACATTGAAACCTGATTACAGTCCAGTATACAGAACAAGCACCTGTAATAATGCAGTGAGTAAAGAGACATGCTAGGAACAGCCTTGCTTACACTGTGTTCAAATTTTTTTTTATTCTGAAGTTAAACATAACAACCTCAACACTTTTCTTTTCAAAACTGGGAAAGGCAAGTAGAAATGCTAGTGTGGTTTTGGACCTCTCAAAATGAGGTTCTTTGAAATCCCTGAAAGTTAAGGATTCTTAAGCATGTTTTCCCAGAAATAACAGCACACAGGAGGTTTAAAAAACAAACAAACCAAAACCGAAAACCTCCAAACCCTTTTCCTGCTTGTTTAATAGCCTAATCTACTACCAGCCTGATGATCTCCAGTAAATCACTTTTTTACCCTTAATCTCAATCTTACCAGCTCTACAGCGGAAGAGCACTATTAACACTGCTATGTGAAAGTACACTGAACTAACATATGCCTAAAACCAGCAAAATGTGTGATGAGTTTAGAATGAATATGAAGAGCCAGATAAATCTCAACTATTCCTTAGCTTTTTAAAAACCCTAGTAACTCATCTCAGAAATACTGAGTTTTATGATGAATTAATTAGATCTATTCAGTGTCTTCTTAAGATATTCAGATGGACAGAGGGTGGAAGAGAGAGCAAAATGTGCATTTCTGTGGAACATAGAGGGTAGTGTGGTATACATCAAAATGAAACATGCTCTAAAATGAAACAAACCTCTAAACAACCAAGCATCTGCACTTTTTGCACTGAAGCTGGTTCTGCAGCTGTAGTATGCAATTGCACATATACACTTTGCAGTTTCTGCAATAAACCTCCACGTGCTAGTTGGTTATGTTTGCTACCAGCCCATTAAAGCACACTTTTCCTGGTGGGGAGGAATGGGAAGAGACCATGTACTGCTGCAGACATGATTGTCCTAGATTCTTTTTATTGTGCCAGGCAAAATTTTATGAAGATATGATTATGTTTACTTACACAACATTCTGGTCAATTGACTGGCTGCAGTCTTCTTATCCCCGGTATTTATTTTAATTATACACGTGTAAAAAGAGCCACCTGCCCTGATGCTAAATGCACTGGCTTGGACTGTCTGTGAATTCTGAGAGCTTTATCATAGCCCACTGTCTCGAGAAACACTTTATACATCATCTTTGGGTGATCTGCATTTCCTTCCTTCCTTCCAAAAAGAAGATTTTCTGTTTTCATAAATATGAAAGGAAAACATTTCAGAAAATGCTGTACATTTTTGCCTTCACTGTTAACATCTCACTTCATAACTTAGCTGCCAGACTAGATGAGTGCCACTGGGTGTCAGAATGGTTTTGTATCTCAAGAAGTAATGTGAGCAATAATGAGAAGTACAAACTGGCTTTGCATTTGATTCCTGCAGTATCAGGACACAAAACCAAGTCTCCATCAGTGTACTGCCCACTATCAATTATCACATAAAAATAATTAGGCTCCTCTCTAACTTAATCTTTACCTCTCCCCTCCAAATTTTCACATGTCTGAGTAATTTTTAGTTCATTCCTCACCACTGTGGAATACTACACCACTAATATTCTCCAATACAACATTATTAATATGAAAAATAAAATGCATCTATTTCCCCCAAATGACATAGACAGTTGAGTCCTTAGGTAGGTCTGTCAAGCAGCTGATGTCAGTCTGAATGCCCACACATACAGCTGCTGGGAACATGCAGATTTCTATCTCTTGGTGGGATTTCCAAGACACTTGGCAGACAGCCATGCCCCTGCTCTTCCCTTGCACTGGGCAGCAGAGCTGGCAGGTGCAGAGGTGACAGCTTTCTGAGCCAACCCTCCTGACTCCATGCAGCAGGAGTCCAGGACACAGCATGTGCTAAGGCTCCACTCCTGCTGATGAAGCCAAGCTCCAGCACTGTGAAGAGGAACTAATTATCCTGGACTTACAGAGATTGTGCTGGGCATACATGAAAGTTACACAGCACATCCAAATGTCCCATTTAGAAGACTACCCATGAGAATACCAGCATGGAAAAGAGTGCAGCTGTATGGGCTGTGATGAAATTCAGTGTCACTTCCTGCAGAACATCACTGCAGCAACAGTGGGGGTTTTTTGTTCCAGGAGAAACACCTTCTTGGAAACTCTTAAGGTTTCTTGTATTTTCCTCCTTATGAAAGGGGAAGATATTTAATTACAGTTGGCACTGAATAATATCCCAATTAACACCACTGAAATCCCTCATGGTACTGTTCTGTGTATGTTCTTAAATCATACTGGAACCTGCCAGAAAGAAATAAGATAATACTGATCATGTCTGCAATATGCTAAATAAGCGGCTTCAAGTTTGCTTAGAAATTACTGATAAGTAAGCACACTTAATAGAAAAAACTGCTTAAAAGACTTAAGAACTGCTTAACAGAAAATCTATTTGAATTCACACTTACCAAATGACAGTCTAAAATTAAGAGAAAAGGGGAAGAAGATATTTTTAATGCATTAAGACAAAGTTGCCTCTTCTCTGTTTCACACAATAATATAACTCTACAGATAAACACAATCCTATAACCACATTCAAATGCTTTTATAAAAACTCTTTGGATTCTTGGTCCTGCAAACTCAGCTCTGTTTCAAAATGGAAAACAATTATATTTCTAGGTTAATGATGAATGATTTTTCTCAGCTGAAACCTGGAACCAAACTTCCATCATCTGTCATGCTATATAAAATATCATCCAGCTGACTTGTATGTGGTTTCTGTAGGAAAAAGAGTCACTCTGCAAGTCTGATTCATATCCCATATGTATTTCTACATTAGATTCATACATTTCAAGCATTCACACACTTTTAGATAAGAACACAGTAGTGATATCAGAAACATCTAAATTCCTCTTAAAATGATTTAGAGATGTCAGTGCTGAGCAAAAGATGTGCTCTCGTGTGCAGAGGAGTAAAAACACATAGTTGAACCCAAGATTCTCCAGTTCCTGAACTGTTATCTCCAAGAGAGTAAACCTCTAGAGTACATCTCCACATGACACATTTATCTAAAGTGGCTGCACACATATAATGATGGCTTTTGTTTAGTGATCATAGTGATTTTGAGTTTGTTTAAATACTGCAGGCAAATGCTTATAAACTAATCCCAGAACATTTTGAAATGCTTCAAAGCTTTTAGTGGGGGAGCCTCTTGCACAGGCTTTGCAGATGAAGCTGACCACAGTTCACTGGAACCAGCCAGCTCAGATAAGTAAGATGAAAGCAGACATTTCCTGAAAATATCTTGAAAGCTTTCCATTAGTCTGTGCCAGGGGTATACACTAAAAACAGAAAGTGCCCATGCTTGTATAGCAACCAATCCTCCCACCACTTTCTCCATTCTTTCTTGAACTACTGTATTTATATCTATTTATCTGCTTCATTTGGTATCTTGCAAAGTTCTTTGGCAAAAAAAGATGCAACTTCTGCATTCTAGTTTACAATACATTATAAAGCAGCTATTATGAGAACAAAAAATTCTATTTAACATACCTAAACAATGTAACAGGAAGAAACCAAAATCAACCAATGCCAAAATTACTACCGATTACAAATAAATAAGAAATTTGACGTACAGATAATTTTTAAGAGTCACCCATTCCACGACAGGCATGAATACCACTGTTTGAAGATAAAGCTCTGGCTGTCAAAGTGTACTCTAACAAGGTCGATTCAGCATTGCTGAATGTGCTCTATTCATAGGAGTGCCTCAGGCTAGATTTTCAATAAAGGCAGAGACTGGCTGTGTTCATATTTTATACAATAATTTGATTGAATAAAAACAACTGTTCCCTAGGAACATGAAATACTCCACTATTGAAATTGCCAACATTTTATACTTTGAGACATGTCACACTGTCCAGTTCCAGGCACTTTATTTCAATAAGTGAGACACTTAGGTTTCTTTCAGTAGAATCAGTAGACTCAAGGGCACTTAAGTACTTCCAGCAGCTTTTCAAGAACCTGCAGATTATGAAGTGAGCCTAGGGTCCAATTTAAGCACCAAAATGAGGCATTAATGATATCCATCATGGTGTATCGTACAAAGAGTTGATATGCACACTCAAACAACGAGAGGAGAGCACAATCATACCATAACACACTAGAATTCAATATAGCCATAATGCTAACAGTTATTCTGTCCAGTACCTTACCACAAAAAGGGCTGGGGCACTCTGAAAGTGCACTGTGAAGTTAAGAACACCAAGTCCTCAGCACATACTAGCCATATATGTTTGAGAAGGAAGTGGTGAGCCACAACACTGATGCACAAAATAGGGTGCAAGCAAAGTCCAACAGTTGCTACTTGAAACAAAACAACCTTGCCCCCTTTAATACAAAAAAAAAAAAAAACTTGAAGTCTTAGATTTTTTTGAGGTATACCTTGAAACCCATGCTCACTCTGCCTTCTTGCAATCCCTATCTTGTACCTGTGGTAGGGCATGGCACCCACCCGGGAGGAGCAAGCATTACCCTCTACCAGGGTGCTGCTCATTCAGCTTTACTGGTTAGTGTTAGCAGTAAAATGGTTGTGGAATCAACAGAAATATGATTGATATGTCATACCTATGTCTGAAACCAGGTGAATAAATGTGAAAGTGTGGCTGAAACTACTGAAGACCCCCTCTGACTCAGGCCCCACACAACCCTATGATCTAAGTAACAGTAGATGTGCTACAATGTGCATAATGTCTCAGTACAACTAAGAGAGAAGACTCAAATAGGGTGTAACTCTTTAATGAAAATTTTTAGCAATATATGACAGGTTCCTTGGCAGACTGCAGGAAGTGAGAAAGGGCCTGAGTGAGGACCTGTGAGGGGTTGTCCACATCCTCAGTAGCCTTTCCCTGCACAGTCCTGGCTTCCACTAAATACTTGAGCTTGATTAGAATTTCCAAATAATTAAATGTTCTGCTTTAATCCTTCTGGAAATAATGTAAGATGCATCATCTTATTAGAGGAATCTTAACACTCATTCTATCCCACCTACATTCTTCCACATTCTCTCCTAAGAGGCAGCTGAGAGAAGTTAAAAATCTCAAGATCATAAGCTTGCAAAAACCTTACAATAAGCAGAAATCAGCAGCGGTTTTATTTATGATTTCACTACTAGTATACATAAAATCTACTCTTTTAAATGATCAAATGTAATTAATTTCTTTAGGGATGGAACTTTAGTAAGCAAAGGTAAAAAAAGACTTAGTTCTCTGCTTATACTGACTACCAGGACTGCTACCAGGACTGCCTACTACTTGTATAACATTTTAAAGCAGCTGTAAAACAATCATTACTTATGTAAACATTTACAGCTCATCATATGCAGAGACCAGCTACATATTTTCACTTCTGATCAAAAAGAGACACCATTTCCTTAGCTGTACAGAAACTACTTGAAAAATTCATAAGATCTGTTTCACAAATTACCAATTCAACCATAAGAATATATAGTAAAAATGACAAAAGATTTGTTCTTATAGCTGATAAAAAATTTATGCCAAGGCATTCAAGTAAAGTTACTTTCTGTGTTCTGATTTAATGAATCATTTGAGCGGTATCTGGCTGGGTGACACAGATGTAAGGCTCGCTGAAGCCTGCTCTAATGCCTGCTGGTACCATCTTCCTTGGGACAGCAGAGCCAGAACAATGTGTCAGACTGAAGCAATATCAAGGAAAGTAAGTGCAGTGCTGGGCATGCCACGAGGCTGGCCCACAATACTTCCTGACCTGTGAATGTCTCTAAGTGCCTCTCTGTCCTACAGGCTCCAGTGACCCAGGAAGCCCAAAAGAAGCAGCAGCAGCAGCAGCACAGTTATGAACAGACTCAGAAATAAAGATTTTGCAATCTCGTAATTCAAGCTCAAGACATACAAGGATTGGTTGATGGTTTAACCCTAATGGCAGGCAGAGCCTGACACTGTGGAACCACCAGTGATTTCTTAAACATTTAACATTAGTTCACCTTTTAATACAAATTTGTGTCTGTTTAACACACTGCAAAGTTTGTGTCTTTAACTTCAGAAAAGTACATGAATTTGCAAAGTATAAATTAAGGAACTCAGCGCATATGAGTACAGCTTTTATAGATCATGCTTCTGTGCAGAAGTTTACTGAAAGGCACTGTAATACAATCAGGCTTCCTGTTAGGGAAATCATGGTAAAGAATTTAATTCTACAGTAAGTAAAACAAAGCTAAGGAGGACTGTAGGCATTGTGGTACTTAACCAACACAGCTAATCCTCATAAAAATAAAATACTGGGTCCCAGTATTCCTTGGGAGGAATTCTCCTGCTAAATGAGATTTCCCCTCTAAAAGAAGTTTGCTAGAATACTTATACCTATTTAGAAGCACACATATCTTTATAGAAATTGAGTTTAATCATAAAAGTGAAACCTTTTAAGAAATTAGAAGCAAAATGAGAAATGAAAAGCCTAACAGTTATGCCAAATCCAAATAATATCATATACATGTCATTTTGTCCTAATGTCAGAGAGGGAAAGAATGTATGTCAGCAGCAAATTGAAGAGGGTGAATTATACTCCTCCTGCAGTGCCTCTTTAAAACCCCCTAAAGCTTAGCTTTTCTTTTTTTTTAACATAAATTTGTCCATTGATAACATTTGATGCAAGGGGGACAATTCTGTTTTGTCAAGAAAATTTTGTTCATTTGCATGAAAGAAATATTTCTGTTGATTCTACAGTTATTTCCATGAAATCTTTCTTTTCTTTTACCTGGAAATTACATCTTGTTCAAATAGGCTAATAAAACAGTTGCACATAAGAATATTTGACATTTAAGGGTACTTACACAGATAACAAAACAATAGCAATGAGAGTCCATTCAGGCATTTTGTGAATAATATTTCTGTTTGTTAACCTGAAAAATAATTTTTAAAAAGTCAGTACATTTAAAAGTAAAAGTAAGCAGATTTTAACAGCTGAATTTTAAGTCTACCATTAATACACTGAGTTATAAAGAAGCAATTACAGCTGTATCTGAACAATTCACCAGCTCTCAAGCTTCTGTCATCCTCTAATGGAGGAACTGCAGAATTTTCAATGTCCCCTTTTTTTTTTAATATGAAAGTGGGATGGGAAGACTGAACAGAAGCTATTTCTTTTAAATTGCTCACAAACAGTCCTGGCTGATATGAGGGCCCAGCTCTCACTCAAAGCCCTGGAAAATTCTCCAGAACTGACATGAGTTTCTGAAAAGATGGACCTTCTTACACTTGGTTTCCCACCTGCTGGCTTCAGATCCAGATTTGCTGTAAAAGCTGATGTGGACCCTGACTGAATTTTGTAAGGTGGCAGTGACAATTCTTCAATGAGTCTTGGTTTTAAAATGGAAATCAAGAATTCTAACTGATGCAATGGGAGCCAGAGCAAATATAAGAGCCATATAAATATAAATGAAGTGTGAATAAAGAACCACATAGGTGTTCAAGTAAAGTGCTGCTGCACTGGATACCAGCTGACCCCTTTGGCTGAGCTGCCTAAAAAATTGGATATGCTTTAAGTCAAGTACTAATCTGTGTTAAAACAATTCATCTGTGAATTGCTGTCTCAATTTAGTCGTGACCCTTGGTATTCAAAACAAACAATTTCATGGAAAAGTCACAGTCAAAAATGAAGCTGTGGCTAAGCAGGCACTCCAAAAAGCCAGCAGAATTAAGTGTATTCAAAAACATGGCACCATCCAACAGATCAACTGAGGGGCAAGTGCCTCCCTATGTTTGCTTCCTTCTTGCTTTCAGTTTCCTTTCCAAAACCTTGTACAAATTCAGATGCTGAATGAAGATACCCTGTCACTCACACCCACTCCTACAGGCACAGGTGAGGATGGTTCATTTTCAGCAAGCTCCTATCAGGCAACAAATTCAAATCCAGGGTTTTCTTCCTCAGTAAGATTACTTTAAAAAAATTATTTTGAGCAAGTATATAGTGAACCAAAAAAACAAAAAAAAAGACTAAAATTTGAGAAAGCAGAACTATTTGTAGCTGTCATTGTTAAAACTCAAATTCTAATAAGTAATTCCATAAAATTATATTCAAAAATTGTCACTAAAATGTAGTTATCAGTAAGATCATTTATAGTATTGGTCCGCATTTCTCTATTTCAGAATGATATTAAAAATTAATAAAATCAATTTGTAATGATCAAAGCAATATTACCCCATTTTGATTCTCAAATCTTCAAGTCTTCAAACCAAAACAAGATATTGAAACAATAATTACTCAAGCAGTGTCTCAACAATCTGAGTTTGTTCAACTATGAAAGGAAAAACAGTGTTTTGCGCTACATACAAAGGAATTGTCACATCAAACCAGAACCAAGAATTCTGGCAAATCCTGATTATATTTGTTATTAAAAGGTTCATTTTAGCAATTATCATTTTAAATAGCTAATGGATTTAGCTGGCAACAAAGTTTGTACCTGGTAAACTGTTACATTTTTCTGGCTACAGAATAAGAGACAAAACAAAGGCTGAACATCTTGACTCAACACTGATGACAGTGATAAACACTACCAAGAAATGCTTGATGGAATCATCTTGACAGCCAATTCATATGTAACATTCCAGTTAATCTGTTATGATGAGACATAATGAAAGAGACAGCTCCAAGCCACCTGGGGAAACTCTGTCAAATAGAGACAGCAGCTTTATTTCAATGCTTTACAAGGAGTTATTATTGATTAGAGCACAGGAAGGTGTCATTCTTGTACACAAACTGAGAGATGCAGTTATTTGTGTCAATTAACTCTTATTCAATGTTAGTATTGATTGGCAAGGTCTGAACACTAGTCATTGCCATCAATATGCTATTTCTGAAGGAGGCAGTCATTAGACACAGATAACCAGCAGGACACAGCAGTATGGATCTGCTGCTGTACTACAGTCACTGCACTGGATGAACAGTCAGGCTTCTGCAACTGAGTAACCTCTCAGTACAACACCTGTCCTAAAACACTCGTGCAGCTGGAAAAAATAACATTTCAGAGGGATGAGAGTAAAGCAAGCAACCTACAGGTGTGAAGCCTTAAATAATAAGGAGCAGTGGAAGGGCAGTCACTTTCAAACAAGCTCTATGTCAACACTAAGGCCTCTGAAGAGCAAAGCTTTCTGAAAACAGGGAACTGCAGGCCCTCTGTAGAAATGGTTCATTAATTCTTTGTCTTGCCTCTAGCCAAAACTGTTACTTCAGAACAATCCATGAAAGAGGTCACTAGATATGTGTCCTAAAAATATAATGTGGAAATGTTAAAACTGTACAAAACTTAAGTGTGTGTGATTTTAGTTTTGCAGTGAAATCTTTTCTGTTAAAGAGTTTGGCCAAATTCTCCCTCACCTACCTAGAGAAAGAAAACAATATGCAACTTCCCAAAATGGAATGTGCCCACTTTCTTAGCTTATGTAGGGCAGAATACACAAGCTAGGAAAGTTGGATGATCCCAAATAGCTGTGTGGGTTGCTTAGTTGCTGGTTTGTGGGTCTTGTGGTTCCCTACAGCACGACACACTGCAGCCACCCAGCAGGACCCACGTGGTTTTCACACTGTAAGGGAGCCTGACTGAGCACGTGGATCCAAGGGGCAGAGGCTTCCAGGACAGAGGACTAAAAAGTAAGATGCATAAAAATTTCATCTCAAATAACCTCCTGATAACTGACTAGTGCCCAGCCTGCAAAGCAAGGGAAATCCAATAGGGATTGTAGGAATCCAGAGTAAATAAAACAGTAAACCCAGCATTGCAAATGCCTCTCCTTCCTACAGCCAGATTCCCAGGTAGGGGCATGTATAGCTGCAGTTCAAGGATCTGTCCACTCTGCAAACCTGCAAACTGACTTCATGGTATTAGGATGCAAAGCTGTGACTTTAGGGGATCTTACCTACCTGTATTTTTTCCAAAACTTGTATGAAGATGAGTGAAGTTTAACTAACCCAGGACAGCACAGGCAAGTACTGAAGCATATATTGTTTTTCTTTAGGTTTCAACTAGACCAATTTAACCATAAAAGACTTTTAACCATAAAAGCTTTTCTACCTCCTGGAAAGCAACAACATATTTACATACTGTAATATAATTTAGTTTGATGACAGCCAGCAAAAATAAGTTACTATTTAACTTTAGGCTTCCTTTGAGAGAAGCCTAATTACTTGAGAAAACAATCAACATCCTGGTACTCCCCCATTTCCACACAGAACTTCGTCTATGACCAAGTACTACTGATTGACTTGAAACCCAGAACTCAAAATTCCACTTAACAAAGGTAATAGGTAAAATGGTTATAAACAGGTATATATACCAGATAACATATATTCAGGATACATACTTAAAAGCTAAAAGACTGTCTTGCACACATGATAAAATCAAGTTGTAACAAGAAGTCTTGAACACATCTCACATCTGATTCACTGGTAGAGTTCAATGTCAATGATAAGCTCCATAATGGGAATTAAAATACTTGCAACCATAAAATACAGATGGAATCCTATTTTCAAAATGAAGTATCATGCTTTAAAAAAATCCAACCACACATTCAAAATCATTTTTCTGCAATTTATATATAAGAAGCTAATTTTCTCTTGATCTTTTAACAAAGTGCCCTTACACACTCTGGAGAATTATTTGACATCTCAGTTTTCGTAACAAAAGCTTACAGGCACTGAGGGACTTTGTTTGGGAAGAGCTCTAACCATTCTAAAATGTCTCCTGAGATCTCTCTAGTGTGTTTCTTAGCGGTGGTGATTGAATAAATGCTGCCCAAAGGAGGCTGAACTGTAAGTGTTCCTTTAAAAACCAATGGAGCTGAAAATCGTTGTTGCTTAGTTCACCACATGCTCTTTTACCCTTCTTCAGCTAAGCTCTACTACAGCCATGTGTTTTACCTACTACACTTTTTGGCAAGCTCTTCAGCCTGAAATATCTTCAGTACAAAGAGCAGGAAAGAGCATGAGCATTTATCAGTGCTCCTCCATTGTCAGTAAGCGTTTGAACCACATTAACAAAGAAAGTAACATTTGAATTTCTATACCCTGTAAATACAAACATCATTTAAAATTTATCCCACATCTCCCTGCCAAAGCATTCAACCCAAAACTTAAGAGACTACTAGTATTAAATAAACTTAAACCTATGTACCAAAACTGGAGATTCAGGTCTATGCCTTCATCTTAATATCCATTAAGCTAGCTCTTGTGTACCAACAGACTCTTTCACATCAGTAATGCAAGATAGAAAAAGGGCCCTAACGTTTTTATTCTTCCCTATTTCCAGTATTTTTGTATTATTTTGCTATCAGCAACAACAAAACTCCATTTATTTTGAGACATATACTATATTAAGGCTTTTACAATTCTTGTATAGTGCCCACAAATGTCTTTAACCACCCCCCACCCAGAATCCTGAATTTCTAAGCAGCTGATCTAGAATTTTCACAGTAAGAGAACCCCAAGAAGTTGCTACCATTGCCTTCAACTTACTTCCTAACAAAAATGACACAAAAAAACCCCCCTCACAAAGTGTTATCTAAGAGATCAAAACAGATTAGGAGAGACCTTTAAATTATGATGAACTACTGCTGCATGAACCAGGTATTGGGTTAAAGTTCAAATAAATTTGATTTGTTTCTATTCTGTAACTCCACAAGTGTGTGTGTATATGCATACATATACGTGTATGTGTTTTAGAAGTCTCTTTTGGTTTCAAGTCTCATTTGCTATAAACCACTGAAAACTTTATATTCATGCCCCATTGTCTCTGAACAGCAAAAGTAATTTAAAATAGAAGCTCTGTTTTTGTGAACCTCCGGGCCTTCTTAGATAATCAATCATTAAAAAGTAGTTTGAAAGACACCAAATGCAGTTTCTCCACTTTGATCAATCCATAAGCTAAAGTGACTATTAAGCATTTAAACTGCAGAGCAACGAAACTGCTGTAAGACACAAAGATCTTACTCAAACAATAGGTATATATACACTATATGCAAAAATATTTTCACTGGTTTCAGTGGTGTTGTTAGAATAAAAGGCAAGTCAGAACTTAAAAGACTGCAATCACAGAAACAAATTCAAATAGTATCAATGTTTTTATTTAAAAGAGACCATGCACAAAGTTACCAGAACAGAAGACAGCATCTTCCACAGTAGGAAATTTTGCAGAGAGACATCTGTGTTTTAGTGGCGTCCTTCCAGACATGGGGTAAATCGTAAGAAATTGGGTAGAGGTGGGTTTCTATTCACCAGAGCCCAGATTCCTTGTGGCAAATGCTACATGAATGAGTTCTGGAAAATTTACATGCAAACCTCATGCAGGTTGAGGATGTGCGAGGGACGTTTCAAGAGTGACAATGTACACACAGTTAACAACTACTATTGCTCTTTTTCTGACAATACTTGAGGATGAAGGACACAATCTAGGTCCAGGCTATGAGAGCTGTCTCCCAAAGAAAACCTAAGAATGTTCAGAGACGTTACCATTCTGTTTTCCCTCTTTCTTTATCTCACTGTTTCCAAATACTGTCTTAAGTCCTACTGACTGAAGCAGAAGCTTCAACTGAGGTGATGAAAAGTGCCCACTAGATCTTCTTCCCTTTGAAATCAGGAACAAGACAGATCCAACTGACTGGCTCTAGAAGTTAGTGGTAAAAATTATTAATCAGATTAAAACCATTTAGCCCAGCTGCAGGGAGCTAGAGCAAAAGAAAGGGACAGATCTCAGAAATTCATGCTTAATAGGAGGTGATGAGGTAGCAGAACCTTTAAAAGACTCACCAGCAACCTCCAGAGACCACTGGCCTAGTTTTTAAAAATCTACAAATACTCCTGGTGACCTAGCCACTGTCAGGAGCAGGGAAAGGGCTGACTTGTTAGTCCACAGGGAATGTGACATTACCTACATGCACACACAGCAAGAGAAGGGCAAATCTGCGATAGGGCCCTTCTCTCTGTGCCCAAATCACAAATCATTCAACAGCATGTTTAATTCATCAATTTATAAAAATCTCTCAGTAAAGTCCAATACTCACCGGAAAGTTTTGACAAGATTTTTTAGCTCTGTGTAAACATCACCTGAAGCAATCTGAAGAGGGCCCAAAACTGCAGATAATCTAGAAGGCAAAAGACACCAGTCAATATACATTTTCCTCTCTTTCTCATTTCTTCTGAAAGTAGGACTTCCACCAAAGCTTATCAAGGTTAGTAAAAAGGAAAAGATTGACTTCTGTGCAGCAGATCAGGCCTATAGTTTTCATTTCAGCTCTCTCCGTGTGCTGTTTGGGCAAACATCTTTTCACAACCACTTGTTTTTAAAAAAAAGAAGCTCTAGTTCTGTGTGAATGTGAAGATTTAAATATAATTCTACATAGATATACTTACTAGTTTCACCTTTCAGTTCTGAAAAAGTATTTTTACAATTATGAGGATTAGAACTACAGGCCTTATAAATTTTTTTGAAGGTGTATATTTACTTGGCTCAAAAATAACAATACAAAAGGAAACTGCATGTCTAAATAGGGTATTCACACATAATATACCTGCTAACCTCAGACTCACTCAGATGCAACAGAAATGTGAGCTTGGTAGATGAAATCTAGATGACAGTTATCAGAAAATTTCAAAAGAAAGAAAAAGACAGCTTTTCTCCCTACTTAGCTGTGCATAAAAAGGATAGACCACACAAACTGCACATACTATTTAACTAGTTGTCAGGATGCCCAAATGATGGAAATAACTTCCTTTGTTTTTCCCATTTAGGATTAAACTTTTGCCTCTATTTACTTGTTAAATAGTTAAAATTCTCTTGTATTTGAACATCCAGTGATTTGCATTTAAATGCACATAACATTTACTGCATCAGAATTCTTGAAGACTGCTTGTTTTACAAAAACTGAACACAGGATTCTTATGATGCTGGGCATATTCATTGCTTTATCACAATGCAAATTATCTCTTGATTGTGACAGAACAACTGCATCAGCTCAGGAAATTTAAAACAATCAACATTTACAGACAAGACACTTTGGGGATGGTTTGATTCCATGTTTGTGGCCTATCCACACATAGTGCAGGTAGAGAAAAACAGAAAGGATTTTCCTTTTATTTTGGCAGGGATAGGGGGGTTGGTTGTGAGGTTTTAAGTAAAAAAAAAAGGCTTCTGCAAAACCTAGTATGGCTAGGTAACACAAACTACAATGACAGAAAAGGAAATACCTGTACCAAAACCAACAGAATCGTGACCTTCAAACACTCATTTATCTACACTGCCTTGACAATATTTTCAAGGTACTCCCAACTTTGGCAATTTAATAATTCTAACAGCTACATCAGAAATGCCTTAATCTCTTTTGTGTGACTCCAAAGCCCTTTTAAGTATGTGGAGAAGGTCTGATGTTTGCAAAGTTTTAAGATCCAATTCTGAGGGCCAGCCATCCAAACATGCATTAGAAACTCACTCTTTGTAAGATCTATGCTTAAACAATTACAAGGATTTGTTTACAGGTAACAGTATGCTTAATGTACAAGATAAATATCTGAACTCCTCTAAATCAATTTCAAGTTTTTCAGTCCAAACTTAAGCAGTTAGTACCTACAGACTGTGCAAACTGGCACTTGCAACTGTTCTACAGCTGACTGTTGCAGAAATAAGTAAGTCCTTTAGGGCAAAAATGGACTTAAGTTATGACTAGGGCCACCTAGAAAGAGTCAGGCCCACCCTTGGATGTGTTACTTAAAACAATGATGAACAAGCACCAACTTCAGACTGACATTCACCAAAGGGTACTCACGCTTTTCTCAGTTTTTCAAGGACAATTCGCTTCCTAATCTGCATTTGTGCATTTGAATCAACAAGTGGGAAGGTGAGATCTTCCTGTTGATCATCCTGTATTAGACAAGAAACTTTAACAGCTATAACCTAGTGTTTCACTGAAGTCAGTACATCAAAAAAGTCACAGATAATCAATAAATACTTAAACATTACATAACTCTTATCTCTGAAAAAAACAGCCCCAAACTACTTTTCAATGGGCAGACACTTGCATAATCTGACACAATACAGTATGCAGCTAACGGAATTTTCTCTTTCTCCATGAGAGATACTTATCCACTTATGATAGCAGAAACAAAGTACTAATTCTTTGAAGGTCTAGTCAGGCTTCATACAACCTCCACACTGTCACACCAGACACTTACTCTGTCTTTGCTTGGATGTTCCCCTGCTTGCGCTTGTGTCGCTGCCTCCTCAGCCAAGACGCACCTTCCTTTATAGAACTCTTTTACCCGGAGTTCTAGGAACTCTGTTTCTTCTTTTAACTTTTCATAACTAGGCACAGGCTTAACTATTCCACCTGAGCCCGTGAAAGGTAAAGAGTAGTTCAAACTGTTTTCAGACTCCCCTACAGCAAGAGTGTCGAGATCATCAGCTGTATCTAAGTCATCCTCATCAAGGTCTTCAGTCTCCTGGTTGACAGATGCTATGCACTCTGATGAGCACAAAGAAGTATAGTTTGGGCCATAGAGAAATTTTAAAGTTTCCTCAGTTCTCCATTCCATAAGTGTTTGCCTAAGCACTTCTAGTAAACTGCCTTTGGAATTAACTGGATGCCTCAGTTCAGGGTTATGTTCTGTTGACTTAGCTAATGTTCTTTTAAGATGTTCTGCTCCTCTTTTGCTCACACCTAGAAAAACTATCTGTGATCCACACGTATTTTCAAAGATTTCTGAAGCACTTGATTTCGCAGAAGCAGTATTGTCTGAAGGTGGTGCAGTTACTTCATTATGAACAGAGCAAGTGTGCCTTTCTTCCTGAGTGTCTAATTTACAATGAGAGAGTTGTTCAGTGGCTTCTACCACGTCTGCATCTTCAGTTTGAGGGCTGGCATGGACTTTCTGAGTATGCTTCTTTTTGAGGATGCTTTTTCTGTGCAATTGCTGTGCAAAATTGGCTGAACTTGACTGACTTCCTGGTAGGACAGAAGAAATAAATTCTTGTTCAGCATCAGTGCTGCTGTCACTGGCTGTGTCATGAGAAACAGATTCACATGGATCTGGAGATAACCTAGGATTTTCAATGTCAGATGCTTTAATTACTTCATCACGTAGTTTCACCTCTTCTCCAGACCGTCCGCTACGATAGAAAACACACATCATCAGTGAAATAAGAAATGGCTTTTATCTGCAATAGCTTTTCATTCTCATGTAAGAATGATGAACAAAGCATTTTCTCTCTTAAAGCAGAAGTGTAATTATTTGCTTTAAGAATCATGTGCTCTTCTAAAACTTGAACTCTAAGAGTTGTACCATTCTACAATCAAAATGACCAGTATAGAGATTATTTAGAGAAGTGAGTTCTCAGCTGATTATTGGTAGTTAGAACAGAACAGTATAAACAAGATATTATTAAAGACAACAGAACAATGTCAGACTTAGCATCATGAACAGTGCAATTTTAAAATGAACACAGGCATGTTAACATATATAGGAAATATAGTACCCTTGAATCAGGGGGACAGCTGAGCTGTTTCAGCATATAAAAAGTTTGCCACCTAATGGCAAGGCGTTGCTAAAGAAAACAAACAGAAAGTTGCACAATGCACAGCGAGGTACAGCAAGATAACAGAGTAGCCTGATTTCATTTTGGCTCATATAGACCTTCTAGATTAAGAAGTACAGAAGCTTTCATCACATATAATTGGCACAATTTTCTTTATAAAGAATAGATGGCATAAAATATTCAAAGTACAAACAGTGTATTTGTTTCAGATTTCAACAGGCTCAATTAAGACACACAATCCAGGAGCAGCTGTACACTAAATCATACAGATCAAATATGCTGGGTTAGAGTCACAAAGGAAAAAAAACCTTTGCATAGGTTCAAGTAAGGTCTTTTTTATAACACAACAAATCAAAGATTCTCTTTGCATCTGCTATGATGCCAAAATTTCTAGCTATAAGTGCATCTAACAACAAAAAGAAATTGTTCAGTGTACCTCCGTCCCTCCTTCAGCAGCTCTATGTCTGGTGGTCTGGAAAAAGAAAACAAAAAACATTTTCTTGCTAAATCTATTCTCTTGAAATACACATGAATACAAAACCAGTTGAGTTTGGAAGAGACATCTGAGGATCTTCTAGTCCAACACCCTCTGTTCAAAGCAAAGTTAGCAAGAGGAGGTTTGTGCACATGTTCAGGGCGCGTGACTCGTGTGCCTGCAGCCCAACACTGTAACAGTGAACACAATTTAACACAGTCACCAAGTCACACAAAGGTTTGTCAGAAAGGACCTCTGGAAGGCTCTAGCCTGATCTCCTGCCTGAAATGCAACTGCCACCAACACCAGGTTAGGTCAGCCACAAATTCATGAAGTTTAAATCATGAAAACCTCCAAAGATGGAGATTTCAAAACATTGCTGAGTATCCTGTTTCATTCCACTATAACCTTAGCACAATATTTTTCCAAATGTCCAACCTGAACCATTCATGTGATTATCTGTAGCCATCAACCAAGAATAGTTAGGCTTTGTAATCTTTCTAAGTTTTTTCAACTAGTTGTACACTCCTTTCAGATCACCCTTTGGTCTCTTGTTCAAACAAATAAACATGCCAAGATCCATAGATCATATGGTTCCTATAGTAAAGACAATTCTGGGCTATTTATAGGAAAATGTTTCAATTAATGTAAAAATATGAATATTCATTATATTTTTACTTATTTTAAATTTTACTTTTTATAAAAATTAGGCTGTCAAGTTATATATTTTTTTAAAGAAAACAGTTTTCAAAAGTTTCCAGAAACTAAAAATATTACTAAACAAATTCTGACGAGTTTCTTTCCAAAGCCCTACTTGGAATTAATCAACTTCAGTTATGAGGCAGCATGACAGTCCTATTCCTCTTATCCAATACCAAATGTTAAAAATCTAATGTATCCTGGGACTGAAAGAAAACCTTTTAAATAGGCACTAAATGCAAGTCAGTGTACTAACACCTTTCAGCATATAAAAGACCCTGCAGGAAAGCTGCACCACTCATATAAATACACTGAATTTGGAAACTAAAGGTGATAACATAGAGTGATTTAAATTATTAGCTCCATAGAATTCTTCTTTGGAGTTTTAAGTGGAGGTTGTAGTCTTTTCTGTCAAAGGAATTTCAGATATTCAACTGTGCCAGTTGTGTATCAGTGTGTGCACATGCATGTGGTTGTGCAAAGAGGTGTAGCTAGCCAGGAACTATCTGGGAGTTTGTTTTTTGAAAATACTGCCTCCCCACCACCACCCAGAATGAATAATTAACTATGTCAGGCATAAAAAAACTTACACTTTTGATGTGAAGAATAAAGGGAGATTTTAAAAACACTTTTCTTGAAGACAGCAAAACATTACCTCAAAGCACTGGTAAACTTAAACTTCTAATGAAGAGTCTAGTTTTATCTACTAGAACACCTCAGATCTGATGAGGCTGCTCTAAAGCTCTTTTCTCATTGATCATCTATTTCATATGACACATGTAACTCCAGCTAGTTTCTTTTGTTGAAACCCAGGGACTATGAGAAGTAGCATCTTGGAGAATGAAAGCTGAGTAAATTTGCTGAAGATTCTCTGTGCCAGTCTTTGTTGTTCAACAGTGACACCCATTGGCTCCACTGATTATTTGCAAGCCCGTGTTTCCTAAGATGGGAACATGGACTTTATACACTTATACACCGTGTTCCAAAATGTGTATTGCAGGAAGAACAAGAAATGGGCAGTTAGAAATTTAGACTGGATAAAAAAACCTCCTCATGTTATAGACTGCTTTCAGATGCAGTCACTGTCTCAGCTTAAGATCAATGCCAAGTGCTGTGCTAAAATTAGAAAATCTCTTCTAACAAAGTAAGATTACTCCAACCTGTCTGTAAAAATTCAATCCCAGTCAGTCCATTTTAAATAGGAGTTAACTATTATTTCTGACTAATCAGCCCTCTAAACTAACATGGTCATGACTGCTAAGTAGATGAGAGTAGTACTGAACCACGCCAATTTCTGTAATCCATACAGCTGCAACACTTTTAAAGCAAACACCATGCTAAGCTAACATGTTAACATCAGCTTCCTCTGCTTCATCCAAATCATTTTGATGTGCTGCAGCTCTTAATTACCCCTGCAAATGCATAGAGAAATAATATTCTCAAAAGGTGCAATGAATGAATAAGATTATACTTACTTTTCTTCTTCTCTCATCCACACTGGACTTTTGGAAATTTGAGCTTCAAAATATTTAGATGCTCTATAGCAAAAGTTGCTGCAAAAGCACTGGCAATGAGAGAAAGCAAGAAAACATGACTAAGGCGAACTTTAATACATAGAAAGGCACAAAAGTATTTTCTTTTAATGCCTGTAAAATTAAGTACCAATACATGTTTCTTTTCAAGCCTATGGCCAGGTTTTTAGTTCACCTGAGAAACCCAACCTATCAAATAGGTCTATCCCATTTCACACTAGCCACATTTAGCTGCTTCTTTCTTCCCCATTTTTCTGCTTTCTGCACTTTTATATCCCACTGAGAAGCAAACCAGTGTTGGATTCTATATAGCAATAATTTTAAAAAACCCCAACAAATCAAACTGTTCAAAGTGGAACCCATAACCCAATATGCTGTTCATACAGTTTAAAAGACATACAATAAAATTCAGATATCTAATAATGAAAATTTTGGTTAGCAACAGAACCTGGTATTTTGCAATACTTAGAACAACACCTAAAAATCTGCAGCATCTTTGAAAAACTGATTTGCAAACCTGCATTACAAGGGAAGAACACAAAGCATCCCACTTCTTGTGGGAGTCTTGCCTGATTGCTCATGAAAGCAATTCCTAAAATTTTGTGTATCCCAGAGTTTTAATCAGAGGAAAGGAATGCATACTAGTGATACTGAAGAAATTTGTTCTGTAACTGAAAATATTTATGTTACAATTTAGTGTCCACCTGCCTGCAGGCGACTGTGTATCCTGTGAAATGGCAAAGATGACTTTTAAGCAACTACCTGTGAATATGCTTCCAGAAAGAAACATTTTGTGAAGAGTTAGGTTTTATGTTGAAAAGTCCTCAAAAAAGAAACCTAACTGTTCCCCAAAAAAGAACACTAAGGGAAATGTTAAGATGTAACTTGTACTACATTACTGGAAACATCCTTGAAAGGGATCTTCACTTTGACCCTACTAAAGCTCACTGACTATGCTGGAGCAAAATAAAGAACACTTCTTCACAAATGCCTTTAATAGATCAGCTGTGCCACATTCAAATGCCTAGAAAAGTAAAACTTTCCATCCCATGTTTAAACTTAGAAAACCGTGTATTTTGTCTCACCAAAGATATCATCTAGGAAGTGAAATGCACAAAAAATTCCAACAGTTTGTGAAAATTATTTTCATAAGAACCAAACATATTTGCCTCTGAATCAAGCCACTGTATGAATGCTGTTACAAAATGCATTTCTGATGCTGCCACCATTAACACATTGTAGAAATACACTTGTTACCATACCTTTCTTTCAGTGATATCATAAACTCTGTTAGTTTTTGTTGAAATTCTGTACTTCTGCTTTGGCACCTAAAATAATACAGTTTCATCAGCAAGACTGTCAGTTCCATCATGACTACAGAGAAAACTTCATTCTTAATTCACATATTTGGGTATGTGCAATATATTCTATTTAACTGAACAGCATACTACAACCACCTTTTCTCTCAATTCTTCTGATGTTGCACCTTCTCAGATGTAAGAATGGCAGTTTTTCTTTAATCATATACATCTCATTAATCAGTAAAAGGCAGCTCCACAGCTATAAGAAAACCAGTGCTGAACACAAAACAGTGGAGCTGCCATGGCAGAAGCTTTCCTCATGTGTAAGTGCTGAGCAATTACAGATAGGTCCTTCCTTAATCCAGATTTATTTATATGCATGTGAGACTGAACTGTCAGACCCCCCACCACTACCCAGACTAACCCAGAGGAACTTATGCAAACTGTAACAGTTTTGAAATTAACATCTAAGCAAACGGATGAAGTCCAAAACAGTAAATTGTTTTGTACATGAGTAGAATGTTTTCAGATAAGCACATGTAGCACTGGTATTACATCACAGGTTACCTAACTGACCTCTGAGTTCTGCTTAAGCATACCTAAAGAGGGGTGACTTTCATATTGACACAGCTGACATACATTTTCATAGCAGATATTTATGCATTCACATAATAATATCCCTGCACTGTACTGTTTTTTCACTTCAATCCTTCTCAGAGACATCTGTTGCTACACTGACAGAAGAACAAGATTTCTAAGTTTTTCCATTCACAAAGGAAGGCTATGAAGCCACAACTCGTTCATCTTTATCCCAGTCAGAACAGATACACGGATTGTGATTCTGATCATACACTAACTGATTCTGTCAGACAAGAACTGCTGTCTACTGATCAAATTTCACCTTTCACTTCAGAAGGATGATACTGAAATGGAATTATATAATTCCTGGCTCCTTACTTGACAGTAATCTGTGCTTAATATTCTAAGTTTAAAATTAAAAAGAAAATACAAAAGAATCAAAACTGTTCAAAGATTCCTTTGTTAACAGCATTAAGGAAAATCAACTTACATTTTCCAGCTTATTCTGACATAGAGGATAACCACACAGTTTGATGATAGATCGCTCATCAACAACGTCTTTATAGTGAGATGGAGTAATACATTTTCCCTAAAATGACAAGAAAATAGTTCAACAATAGATACTGGAAAAATTGCCAGTTTTTGTACTCAAAACATTTCTTAAGCGTACAAATATCTTAAATTTTTAACAGTTATCCATTAAGTTTGATAAACAACACTGAGAACCTACACAGTAGAAAAGGTAAAAGGGTAAAGAGAAGGAAAACAGACCCGGGCATTTCTTTTTTACATATACAAAACCTGCATAGTTTTGCCTTGAGTGTGGCACCTATTTCTGTGATTTTCCTCTATTTACGTGTTTGGTACACCTATTAATCAGCCTATTTACAACTTAACAAGAATAGTCATCATACCATTCCAGCAAAACTCTGCTGCCAGATAACTGGGGTGCTTTAGAGACTTTGGGCAAATTTACTGACAGTATGATGTGAACCTAAATTTTTACAGTTCATCTGTCAGTCCAGATCCACAGAGGTATAAACAAAAGCTGTGAGAAAAGAGTGAGGATTCATTAATGTACACAGTCCTGCAAAACTAGGGCATGTTTCCACAGCAGAACCCTTAAAATTATGGAAACTGTTATCAGAGCTGGTACAAGAGGGAATCAATGGCTATTTCAAACTGCAGCAAATTGTTCCAAAAACTTTTTTAAAAAGTACCACACTAAGATACAAAACAGTATAGAAACTTGCAACACCTACACAATTTAGAAGGAACTCTTCAGTAATGTCCTCTTCCAGGAGCTGCTCAACAATAGACAATGCTTTTTTCTCACATTCAATCTTGTGTCTCAGTGCAGCCTCCAGAGCTGCTTTCCTGTAACAGAACAGACACTGAATAATTCAGAGGGCAGATCTCCATAAACAATTTTCTAATCGTATTTTTATCTTTTTTTCTGAAATACAGCTTCTATTTTTCTGTATCACACCATGTTGGCCAAACAAGCAACAACTAACTGGACTAGTAATTCTTTTATAACTACAAAGGGTTATATATTTTATATTAGTTTGCTTTCTTTGCTGGTCAAGAAAAGTATTGACTCTTATTATATTGCAATACACTCCCCAAATTTTCTTGCAAGAGAGAAATCCAGAACTGGCTGGACAAAGAACCTGGGACAATTTATGGAGTGTTGTCATGAAAAAAGGAACTGTGTAAGACATGAAGAATGGGAAGAAAAAAAGAACTAGGATGTGACTGAGTGTGAGGTTACAAAGTAAAGGCAGTAATAAAATGACAAATGCCTCCTCCTGAGTATTTTTTGATGTAAATAATTATAAATGGCAGGTATGTGAAGAAACTAAGACATCAAAAAGCAAGAACTATAGACTAAGGAAATACAATTTTGGACGTTAAATTACAAACTTTTAGTATATTACACAATGCTCAGATGTGCATGCTGGTCAAAGTTACACAGCATCACTCCAAACGTCCTATGTGATGTTGATGCTGGTGATTTACTGAAGGTCATCGTGGTACTCTGAGAAAGCAAAGCCTCTGCAGCACAAAGACTGTAATTTCAAAGTGAGGCAAAACAACACAAATATCATATACTGTTCCTCAGAAATTATACCTTTGAGCAGCATCTTCATTTTTCTGAGCAGCTGAATGCTTATTTCCTAGAAATCAAATATACAAATACAGAAATTAGTGTACTTTCTTAACAAAGATGTTGGAACCTGAAAAATATTAAAACCTCTAAACTGTAAGCACAACCAGGATAATTTCTTAGTAATTATTATTGCTTTTGATGGCTGTGATTTCAGCAAGCTGGTCTGTAGCAACCAGTTAGATACACTTTTTACAGCGTGAAAACAGACAGGCCCAACTCGTCTCATACCCTTATTCACCATGTTCTGTATACACAAAAAGGGAAAAAATTCTGACAATAGTTTTGTGCCCGCCACACCCCCTGTGTCTCTCTACCCAGCTGGTAAAGCCCAGTTTTCCCCACTGCCGTCCCCACAGCTGCCCCACCGCAGGGCTTTGCTCCGGGCCATGTCCAACGCCGGCACCCTGACACAGAGCCGCTACTGCTGCCTCGGAGCCGCCCAGGACGGCGCCGTGACCCAGCTCCCGACACGGCTGTCCCGGGCAGCTGCTCCCGCACGACAAGGGCAACAGCAGGGGAGATACGGCGCTGTTACCCTGGAAGAACGCAGCCCCAAGGCAGGGCTCAGCGTTCGGACCGCTCAGCCGCAAGACCGCCGTCACAGCCCGTCCCTGCTGCTCAGAGCGGGCCGGCCCCTCACGGCCTGAGGGAACGAAGGGTCTCGACCTCGCCACGTCCGGCCCACCCCTCATCACGGCCCCGCACCCGGCCCGGCAGAGGCCCACAGAGCCGACCACGGCCGGGCCGCCGCTCCCCTCGGCATGGCACGTTGGGCGAGTCCGCCGCTGTGCCGGTCTGGGGGCACAGGGAGAGCCCAAAGCGCCAGGCGGGGGAGCGAGGGCTGGCGCGCGATCCTGGCGCCCACCTGCGCGCCGCCGGCGGGGCTTGCCCGTCCCGGCCGCCATCATCGCTATCACCGCCGCTCCGCCCGCCGACCTCTCACCCGGGGCGGAGCCACTGCCGCGGCGGGGCCGGGAGAGGCGGCAGCTCGGCGCTGAGGGGATCCTCTGGAAGGGACTGAGGTGAGGTGGTGCGGTGCCGTGCCGTGCCCTTGTGGCTTTTCATTCAGCCGTGTGTTTACAGGCTGAGGCTGGCAGCCTTTTCGTCCCAGCCTGGGTGTTGCACCGCCCAGAGAAGGGGCCGGGGTATCTGTTTATTAGGAGGGAGTTTGGTGAGTATTAATAGAACGTTTCACATGTTTCAGATGCTGTCCACTTGCCGCTGAAACCTTCTAAAAGATTCAGCTGGAAACCGGATTAAGTATTAAGGCCAGAGACCATCTGCGAGCTCAGCCAGTAAATCCCTGCAACACGGTGGGTGCTTGGGGCGCGTTTCAAGGCTGTAAGTACATTGTGAAGTTACTGAGGGCTGAAAATGCAACAGTTCTGGCGTTCGAAAGCATGTTAAATTATTTTGGTGGGATTAGTAACATTCTGTAAAATGAAAAGCTTAAATAGTACAACGTGTGGTAAGAAAGTATGTGGTAATGATCTGGGTAAAATGACAGGCTAGAAAGGATAGGTTTCAGTGACATACAGATGTCAAAATGGGCCGTGAAGAATAGAAAGTGAGTTGTTTATTCTTTGAATAAAGAAGGTCACACACAGATGCTTTTAAGCTTTTGTGAGTTGTCCCTTTTGTGAGAATCTAGACAGGTTCTTTATCTGTGAATTGTCTCATGTAGGTGCGTTGGTGTTTGGCCAGCTTCAACCGAGCACATTCAGTAAAATGTAAGGAGAAAGGCTGTGGACATTGCATGGAGATGCTTGTGTTTTGATGCATAGTTATCTAATTGACCAGGTGTAGGGGTAATTGATAGTCATAGTGATCATATAACCAGGTTGAGGCCCATGGCATTACTTAAAACCATAAAGACTATGACTGCTGCTATGATATATCACACAGGATAACCAGGCTTGATTGCATTTGTAATTCATGGTCCTGGCTACATAAAACTTGGTACATACTTGACATTACTCAAGTGTATAACCTTGTTGTTTTTAGCAAGAAAGTTTTAAATTTTAATACCTAGAGGTAAAAGGCCACTGAACTAGTCCAACCTAGACACTAGAAAAGAATAAATGAAATTGAATATGTAATCTTGACTGGACTGTTGATATAAACTGGCATGGTGTTTGGATCAGTGCCTTCACATCGCAGATATCGGGTTAGTGTGTTCCACTCAGGGCTGAGCAGACGGTCCTCTGGTCAGAAGGTTCACAGAAAATGTAGTGTGTCATGGGTATGCACACTTGGTGTGCAGTGAGCCCAGACTTGCTCTGTGTTAGCTGCAGTTTTGTCACTGAAACATTCACACTTCTTAAGATGACCCAGATAGTACTTGAAAAATTGTTTCCCTGTACATAGAATGCAGGTTGTTTCCTGTCTGTAATTCTGTCTCCTGCAAATATGGGGAGTAGAAAAATATAACATATAAGTTGTAAAAATAAATTTTCCCTTATTTTCTAATTATGTAGTCTTAATATTTGTCTAGGTTGTTCTTATTCCTCCATTAACTTTTTTTTAATAATGTGATTATTTTTCAGGCTCTGTTTTAAGTTCGTGTGATATAATACTGCCCTCTTTAATTTATAATAAATTTTCATGCCAGAAGAACACAGTCAAACTGTAATGGCAGTTGATGAACTTCAAGCCATAATACAAAGATGTGTAAGTAGTTTTCTTTTCTTAGAAGTAACAAGTGTCAGTAGTGTGAGTTTCTTTTCATATATTAGAATTAAACCCAAAATGACCTCAAAAGACAAGTCAGTTGTTAGTAGAACTCTTCATGGGGCAGCTAAGTTCAGCCTCTATGTTTCATTGACTTCTCTGTGGTGCTTATCCCAATGCTTGATTATTTCTGCTTCTTGGAGAAGGAAGTGTTCTTGTACCTAGGAACAAAAGCTGGTAGTTGTAGAAAACACATCTTCCAAACAGAATGCTGTAGTCTAGACTTAGTGCTGTTGAAATACTGCCTTGTCTTCTGTAGTAACTTGGTAGCTTTTTTAATGTGTGAAAAATGTATAAAAGTTACAATGATATTACATTAAATTTTGAAATGAAAGCATGGATTTTCTTACTTTTTAATTGACTTTGATAAGTATGGAGTTAAACATTCATATTTTCATTCTAGCAAATTCTGGAAGAAGCTGATTTCAAAGGAGAAGATTTTAATCTGTTTCAGGTAGCAGGTCAGAAGTGTTTGGAAGATGGATATGCAGCTCAGTTATTAGAAGTAATTCAAAATGAGAAAAACAAGGTGAGTTTAAGTTTGCACTACATCTTAGTGTTTATTAACATCATTAAATATAAAACTGCTTATTAAGAGGGAAAAGCTACTTTCTCCGTGGAGCAAGGCTGTACATAGGAATAGCTAATAAGTTGCTTTGTGTTAAGTGCACATTATTCTGCATTTAGGTAGCTCACAGAAACCCAAGTCATGGTAATCTTAACAAAACCATTGATAACTCTTCTGTGAGTGGAGCAAAGAGAAAAGGAAGCAGAAAAGCGTAATGAGGAGAAAGCGACAGTGTCCCGCTTCAACAGGACAGGGATTTCAGGTGGTGTACTGGGTGCAGCTGGTCTGGAGTTGGCTTTCTTCATGGCAGCCTGCATTCTGCTGTGTTTATCTGTGACCAAAAAGGTGCTGATAATACACCAGTGTTTCAGCTACTGCTGATCAGTGCTTGTGCAGCATCAAGGCCTTCTCCCTTTCTCACTCTGCTCCCAATAAGCAGGGAATTTGGGAGGAGGCACAGCTGGGACAGCAGACCCAAAGCAGTGAGATACTCCATACCATACAACATTGTGCTCAGCAGTGAAGAGATGTGGATGGGGACCCATTCCAAAGTAGCTGTTGTTTGGAGGCTGGCTAGGCACTGGTCTCCTTGTGGGAGTTGATCTGCATCATTCCCCATCACGCCCTGCTGTCTTTGCTCTTTCACTTATTACATTGAACTTATCTTCAGAGTTCTTCTGTTTTGCTCTTTTGACTTTTGCCCCTATCCCACTGAGGGACAAGAGCAAGCAAGCAGCTGAGGAGTGCTTAATTGCTGTTGGGGGTCAGCCTGCCAGAAATGGATATAATAATATTGGCCAACCGTAGGAGCCAACTAGGCTGATACTAATTTGAATTGCTAATGTCTGTGGGCATTCAGGATGCTGAGACAATATACCAAATTGAAGAGATAAATAGGAAGTTCAGAAAGAAAGTGAAGGGTAGAATATTTTAGCTGTGTTACACGGAGTTCATAATCTGTTACAGGGTGTTCACAATCTGGTTTTGAATTTTGTGAGTTTGAAGTAACAACTGAAAGTCTCAAGGCCCTCATGAATAATTTGCCAAGTGTTCTTTCAGCACAACTCCTTTGCTCAGTCCCATTTTAAATGTATTGTCATGGACTTTTAGAAGTATATATTGACATGTCAATAATTAGACAAAAATGATACAAAATACGCAGCTGTGTTTATAGGTATGGGGAGAAGATACAATGTGTGTCAAGTTATGGTATCAGTTGCTAAATATTCAGTGACAGTGACAGTAATAGTTGCAACCAGGACATTGATCTTTTGTTGCTTTTGGTCTTTATGTACACAGTCTGTCTGGGTTTAGAAGACATCCAGTTTTGGCTTATTCTCTGAATATCTGGTTTTTAGGTTATCATCAAGAATATGGGTTGGAATCTCATTTCTCCTCTTGTTAGATGTATTTTTATGTATAAACAAGAAGACGATAAGCGAGAACACTGCCTGATGATACTAGATCAGTTGGCACAGGTATGGTTTTGAAATATATGATTCTGATACAACAATGTTAGGGAAGTTCTGCACAAAAAGAGGTGCTAGATCATTCATCCTTGAAGCTAGTACACCAAAGGCCAGTTACACAAACATGTTTACACAATTTGATTCTGACAATATTTGCATAATATTGTCATTTGCTACATCACTGCTTGGGTAAGGTGCTCTTAGTTTAACGTTCCCTTGCCTCAGTTTAAAGGTACAGAGAATTCTAAATTCATGGTGCATGTTCAGTGGGTAGGGCTCTTTGTTTGGAAGTGGTAGGCTCAGTATCAGGTGTGGTTTTCACATGAAAATGAGCCAAGTTGATCTAAAGGACACAATCTTACCGGAGTTAGCTAGCTTGAGTAAAACTTACAGTATGTTGCTAAATATGTTTTCTAGTATCTAATTCAAGGTCTCTCTGTTCATGTTCTCTCTTTAGTTGTTTCAAAACCGTTCTGCAAGACCTTGCCATTTTCCACTTATCTCTGTCTGAATAGTATTTATTGTTCTCTATTCTATGATTCACTTGGAAAAGTCTTTTCCTTAAATCATTCACCCTTCCTCAGTATGAGAATCATTACCTGATGATTCTGATGGAGTAGGAGCAGAAAATGTTATAACCTGTAAAAGATTCATTCTCTTTCATTTATGCACTCCAAAAACAACTTGCAAACTTACAGCTTGAGTTAAATTCACACTCAAATTCTACTTCTCTCTCTGCTTCTGAGAATTGCTTTGCAAAGGTACTATGAGGTTTTTACAGCCCATTAAAATCAGGTTTAGTGCCAATTTTTACTATTATATGTTTTCAGCTCATATGAAAGTGTACACACAGGTATGCCCTACAGTGGATGTTAATTGTAGGCATGTACTTACTGTTTCATATTTATTTTCTTAAATCTTATTTTGGATGTTCAGATCTTCTCTCTTGACATTCAGGAACTTCTGTATTGCATGTGATTTATTTTTTTGAGTATGACCATGGTTCTTCAAAAATATGCATTGTTCCTCTCTTACAGCTCTGCAATCCAAAGGAACTTTTTTTGGGTTTACTTGAGCAGATTGAGCAGACCTCTGGAGAGCAAGTGTGTCAAACTGTCATGTTATTGCTTCAGCCTTTGCAGACAGGTGGGATTCAGTTTATCATGTGATTTCTGAATTAAATTATTTTCTCATTTATTTATCAATTTAGTTTAGCCTTTGCTGGAATGGTTTCAGAATAAATCCATCATGACAAGCTTTACAGTCTATTATATTCTGCAAAATAACACAAGGCATAAATTTTCATACTTATATTGGTCTGTTAGAAAAACATTTTAGATGCAACTAACAGCATCAGTTGAAAAAGCAATATTCAGCTATTTTTCATTATTTACAAGAATGTGGTCCTGTGGCAGTTATATTTAGAGGTGTAAAGCACTCCTACTGTTGTTGCAGAAATAGGGAATCATGGGGATTTGTGAAATTCTTCATTACTTGACTTTTAAAACATGCAATTCTGTTTTTTATAGTATAAAACTGTAGTTTTGATTGAAGCATGTTGAAATACTTTATTGGTGAGGGGGGAGTGTAATTCTGGATTACGTATGAAAATTTAAAATGTTGGGTTTGGCCACTCTCTAAGTAGGTAACAAGCAGTAGTTTCTGTTTTCTTATATGAGATGAAATGAAGTGTTGTGTATCAAGCTGAAGACTGATTGTAGCAATCTCCAGGATATATTATTGTATTATGTTAGAATTTAACAAGAGAAATGTGTGATTTTTTGGATAGCCAATCTGCATTTAGTCTGCACTGAGTCCATGAGAGGCTCTCTAATGCTGCTTCCTCAGTCTGGGAGAGTGTCTGTTATTTTTGCCATGGAGTAAAAACCAGAGTCAGTTCTCAGCAGAAAAACTGCGCTGTTGTCTCTGGTTTTGCCAAGCACAAAAGGAGTCAAGTAATAAATGCATTTTCTGGGTCAAATATGTATTATTTCACTTAGCCCAGTTCTAGAAAACATTTTTTTGGTCCTCATCCTGGTGCTGTGGAGAAAGGAAGAACATTGAAGTGTGTGACAGATTTAATATCTGTTATTTCCAAATACATGGCTATGATAACTACAGTATATTAAACTAGGTGATGATGTTAAGTCTTGCTGGATTTGCTCATGTGATTTCAGGTGTCAGTCCCTCTCCTTCCCTGAAAACAAAATGTTTTCTTTCCTAGTCACGTTTTTCTTCATGTTTTTCCTCTACTAAATAAGTAATAACTTAATGTCTCAAAATGTTCTCTCTTTTCCCCTTTATTTTCTTTTCCCCAGTGCTTTTGAAACTTCAGAACAAGAAGGCCTACTCCGTGGGTTTGTCATTGGCCATGATTATGAATCAGCTCACTCCCTTACCTGTGCCTTATACAAAACAACAAATACAAGAAGATAAACTTGGTCTCTGCCAATGCTGTAATGCAGTGGTGGACTTTGCTAAACCTTTTGTGAATGAAGTTGTTAAAAATATGGAAAAGTCATCAGAATACAATGACATGGAGCTGAAAGAAGAACTAATAAAATTGTGAGCATTTTATGTCTGTGCTATATATTCCTGTAACTTAACAAAATTAATAGTAGGCATTTATTATATAGGTAGCAAATAAATCTTCTTTTAGTGTTTTATAATGCTGCCATCATATATCTAACAAGTGTGGTATTTTGACAACGAACCCCTAAATAGATGTTATATGTTCATGCTTTCTGTTTAGTAGAGGGAAATGGTAAAATGGAAATTAGTTGTTGCATTGTGAAGTTGAGTTGGTATTCCTCTGTTCCTCAAAATTCCAACAGTGAGAATAATCACAGTCTGGAGGTGAAGTCTAAGTAATGCTTCTGCAGGAGATGTTGGGTTTTTATTTTTATTCTCCTTGGAATACCTTGAATAGCAGCAGCTGATATGAATATAGGCATTATTCTTGGTCATCAATGACACTATCATAGTCTGTATTTATGACTGTACTGGTGATTTATTCCACCCCTTTATTTTTCAGCTGTATGCAAAGCCTGAAATACCCATTATTGGCAGCTCAGCTTGAACAACTGGAGGGCATTGAAGACCATCCTTTTCGGCATTTTGCAACTGAAATTACAGTGAGTGCAGTGGAAATGAATTACAGTGTGTGCAGAACCAGTGGTGTAGTTCAAAACTGCCTGTCATTTGTTCTAGTGCTCATTTTGATTTCTGTATTGGTTACTGGGGTGACTTAATGGGCTGTGTATGGCATATCCTGTCTTTCCTGCTGGGCACAGTCTGAAACCATGTTTTTAACATTAATGATGAATTACCTTTTCTTCTCTTTCTCAATAAACTTCTGTTTATGGCTTTAGGTAGTGAGAGCTGAAGCTAAGGTCAGTAAGTCGTGCTTAGACTGTATGACATCTTACATAATCCAAATTTTCCAAAATGTGCCACCCTGGATGTTGGGTTTGGACAACTCCAGAACAGTGAGCTGACCTTGATCTCCCCATTTCTCTGTAATATGTTCAAGAGGAGTTACTATGTCCTCAGCCACATGAAGGGTGTGAGGGGGTAACCCCTGTAGTATTTCTGATTTACAAATGTCAGGGCTTCCTTGAGTTGTGCATCATGAGAAAGAAAGGCCATACAAAGCAAATCTAACATAAAACCAGGGCTTGTCTTTAGCAGCTAAATGTTGTGTTCTATGTTGATTAGTGAGAAAAAACCAAAATACTGAGTATTCTGAGATCTGAAAAACACAGAGATTTTGGAACATTATGTTTTCATGAATCTATTGTTACTCATAGCACTGGGGATAAGAGTGCTGAACTAGGAGTTTGCAGATGGTCTTCATTCTCTCTTTTGCTAGCTTCTGTGTGCTTGACTTTGCTATCTTAGTAACATTTTCCAACACTAGTTATTTTTCTTCCAGGATTTTTTGTGTGTGTTTGTGCATATATCGTAAATCCCACATATTTATATATTACAAACATAACATTTATATTAATTTATATGCATGCTGTACAAGAGAATGTATGTAAATACAGTTAGAGCTTTAAAACTTAATTGGCATACAGTTGTTTTAAAGGCAACTATAGGAAATCTTTATTTATTATTTATTTTTTAGGACATTTTGTGGAATATAGGAGAATTGATACCTTTAGTGTTTGTACATCATAAAGGCAAAAGTCCACACTGGGAGAATCAGGAGTTTGCAGACATAGAGCGAAAGAATTCTGCTGATTCTTTGGCATGTCTGTCATATCTGATGTTTGTTCAGCACTTTGGTGTTGAATGCTTTCCAGTGGTTTTTAGGTAAGAACTATTCTTTCTTGCTTATTGTAAGTCTGTACTTTGAAGATTCTTTCTGAGTGAAAGAGAACTTTATTTGTGAATAGTTATGAATGAAAACTGTATTTCAGTAGCATTAATTTTATGTCAACATTTATGCATTTATATTTTATGTAACTTATGTTACATAAAGAATATACTCCTGCAGATTAGTCTGGTGTAGTTTAATTTTAGATGAGCTGTCCTTTAAAGGAAACTACTATGATTAGTCATGTGCTGAAAATTAATATGTATTAATTGTTCATTTACGTATCTATAGACAGTTTCCCCATAAGAGTTCTTAACAGTGATTTGACTTACAATTTTTTGTCTATTTAAAAATCAATAATTTTAGAAAGAGTTTTAAATTTTTTAAAAGAGTACTAATCCTGTCAAATATATTAATTATGTGCAAATGTATATGGCTTATACAGTTTAATGTAGCTGGATTCTTCTCTTCTAGTCCTTCATACCTTCTGCTGTGCAATATGACACATATTGAAGTGCTGCTGAAAAGGTAGGGTTTGCAGGTCTAGATAGTGAGTGTGATCTTTTACAGTAACTCATAAAAAATTTGAAATATTGATTCAGTTCAGAGGAGGTTTATAAACTTGAGCATTAAAATGGCAAGTTTCACTACAACATGTTTTTTCATACTAAGAAGCAGAAGTTGTCTAAACGTTTATGTATTGTTTTCATCTTGTATTGTGATACCATTTTTAAAAACTTTATTCTAAAAATGTAAAATTAGTAGTTTAAACACATGAAGAATAGAGTGTATGCTTACTTGCCCTTCTATAACAATTACTACTAAAGGCAACTGTTATGAAAATATTTATTTGAATGTATTCTGACATGATACGCAAAACGATTAAAGGTCAGGCTTTCTAAAGGAAGCCAAACTTTACTATATATTGTAATTATTTCACCCTCCATAAGCAGCAGTGTTACCAAATAGCTTCTAGCACTGCTGTGGAAGGCAAGTTTCCTATTCTGACTGCTTACCATTTCATTTTCTTTGGTAATCAATGTCTCAGTACCTGTGGGAGATGACACTGCTTTTGAGCATGTATAAATACTAAGGGGGAAAAAGTCATTTTTGACTGTGAAGAGATGAGTCTAATGTTTAATTTCTCATCAGCCAGTTTATTCTAAAAATCTTTGGGAAGAGTAACTAAGATTCTATATCTAAAAAATGGAATGAAAATTGTTGAGGGGCAAGTTCTTGTTGACCTCTGTTCTGCTATTTCTTCTGAAATATCAACGGTCTTTTTAATTCACAACTTAAATCTGATTTTTTTTTCTAGAACAGAAGAATCTGTATTATCTAAAGGACTTGTAAGTTGTTTTTTTAAAATAAATTCTTGATGTTAGAATGTTTTATTTTTTCAGTTTAAGGAATGGTAAAGCTTTTGTTTCTCCTTCTAATAGAGGTATAACTGATAGTTCAGATAATAGTTCTGGAAGTATTTTGAGGCTTAATTAGGTATTCTTCCCCCTAAAAAATACCTGTATTTATTGAACTTCACAGTTCTGTATAAATGTTTGAGTTACAGCTATCACTTATAATTGCAGCTGTTTGGAACTTGCAATATCTGAACGAGTATTTATGAGTGAAGGCTGCTTTAGCCATGAAATGTTAAGCTGATAATGTCCTGTATATGTGCATACTGTTGACATCTTTCTTTTCTTTTCTGCACCTGCAGGATCTGTTTGAGAGCTGTTTATTGAGAATGGAAGATAACAGCCTTCTGCATCACTATTTAGAACTCAGAGACTTTATTAATGTGCCTCAGGTAATAAGAAGCAGTGTACAGGAGTCTTCAAAGTTTGATTAGAAATCATACCTAGCTGTCCTCTAGGTGTTTGAGAAGGACTGGACCTTTATACAGGTGTGCTGTTCAGCTGAAACCTTCAGTGTCTTGCTACATAGAATTGTCTTTTCTACCTGCTGCAGCATGAAGTTCCAGTGACAATTAAAATACACCCAGTGTATGTGCAGGTCACTGAAGCAGGTGGGCACAGATCTTAGCTGAAAGGTGATGCTTGCTCCTTTTTGTCTCCTCCTTGCCAGCCTGCTGCTTGGCTACATTCCTACCTGGAACCAGCAGCACAAAAATACTGTTCTTGCAGATCAGCCCTGGGATTTTGAGCACTGAAGCAAGCATGAATTTCTCTGATGAGAATCTTCTATTCCCTGGACATTCCCAAGTGTGCTGTGGGTTTTTTGTTTGGGTTGTTTTTTTAAAGTCTTGAGTAGATTTTAGTCAGTGTGATGTAACGTAATCATCTGTATGTAATTATAAATTGTATTTCCTTTCTCTGACTGCAGGATTTGGTGAAAATTATGACCCTTTGTCCCATGGAGCATATGGTATGTTAAGTGTTGGATTCTGAATGCTGAGTTAATTTTTTTAGAATTCATCTGATAAACATCTTTGTTTTCTTTAGAGAAAGAAGAGTTTAAATATTTTGCAGTTGTTCATAGACAAGTTTGATACGGAGGGAAAATACACATTATTCAGGTAAGCATCCAAGGTAGTTTGTGTTATATCAACCCTAGTGCAGCTTAATTGCATCAATACATTGATATCTGAGAGAATTTCCATCTGATAAGCCACATTAATTTTACTATGTTAATGTTTTGATAAATAATGAATTTCAATTGCTTCATATAAAATTAGCTGTCTTATGTAAGCCAATGTTTAAAGGTTACATAGTGATACTGTTCTTCTATGGTAAAACTCCCATTTAGTGACTGTTACTTAAGTTTTGAGCTAACTCTATGGGCAGCTTTAAAGAGATAATATCTTTGTTTTGTTTGTTTGAAGGTGTTTACTGAAGACAAGCAACCATGCTGGTGTGGAAGGATACATTATTAAAAATATAAAAGATCAGATTCACTTAGCATTAATGGTGAGGCTGTTACCAATAAAAACCAAGATGTCTTCTCAAAATTCTGTCAGTATGATATTGAGAAAATGTCTACAGCTTAAACTTCTAGTGGTACATTAAAAAAAATGCACTTTGAAAAGACACATAAGATTAGAAATTCTTATTAAAAACATTACTTTGGCTTTTTCTGTCTATGCACATTTAGATTATAATTTTACAGTTGTATTTTTAATTGCAGTATCTTATTATGTTTTTCTAAGAAGTTACTACCTTTTCTGTGCTTGAAAATACATTTCTCTCCTAAAGTGAAACTGCTCAGTATATTGTTTTATCCCCACAGTTCCTCATTTTTGAAATATAATTCAAATATTAGATAATTCAGATAGAATAATTAATTTTTTCTTTGCTTTTATGATGACAGTCAGCATTTTATTATGAATGCTTTGCAAATGATAAATCCATCAGGAAGGGCTGGGCTAGATCAAAGCCATTTTAATCTCATATTTTATAGTAATTATACCAGAAAGTTGGGAAAATTAATAAAAACTATATGATTAACTTTTTACTGTGCAGTTTCAGAATTCTCTTACTATGTTTTTTCCATTTCTTTCCTGGCTGACAAAAAAATTTAAAATTATGAAGAGGCTGTTTTGTGTACTTTACTCACAGGTCAATATTAGAAAACATTTCTTAGAGGGTTTGATTTTTTTTTTTAACATTTCTGTTTTATGCAAGTTATTGTTACAATATTTAAGACCTAAATTTTGCACTCAGCTGAACTTTTTGTATTTTTTTTTTCAGAAGGAGTATGACAACATTTGGTTTACAGGACATCACCTGATCTCCCTTCTAGATTTAGTACTTTCACTGCCAGAAGGTGCTGAGACTGATCTTCTGCAAAACTCAGACAGGTGAGTTGTAATCACAGTTACAAGCTTTTCTTCTTTCTTCATTATTAAAAAAGACTTTACCTTACTACAGTGATGTATGCTGTCATGTAATCAATGAGGTGACAACATCAATGTATTTTAAGGTTTTGGAACTAGAAATGGAAATAGTCGCTTATTTTAACCAGCATAGAAGAATGTCACAATGCCATTACATTAATTTTTAACAATAAAAAAGGATGTCCTTCATTCCCCAGGGATATAAGACTTCAGATGTGAAATGACATAACTAATGGATAAAGCATTATTTCCTCAGGAATGTATGGTATGCTCTCTGCAGAAGCAGTTGCAGGAGTAGAAGCAATGTGGTGCGGTGTCTAATATGATCCAGGGGAACAATAATTAGATGCAACCTATGGTGCAAGGCATCTTTGAGGCAGTTTCACAGATGGCTACTGGGAATCCAGTATCTCATGAGGAGGATTACAGATCCACCTGAACAGTAGATAATTGCATTAAAAAAAAAAACAAAACTGAAATGTGTCTGAAAAATCTTGTGTATATAGGGTAGGTCTTCCTGTATGATAAGTACTATGATGATACTTGGGCTTGTAAATCAGTGGGGAGATAATGTCCAGATGGACATATACCTGCTTAAAAAGCCCAGAAGTATGATGGCTAACTGTACTTTTTATCTGGGAAAAAACAAATTAATAATCTCTGCTCAAAAGTATGGTAAAACAAAAACAAAAAAAAAATTTTAAAAAGCACACTCAAAAGTAAAAATTCAGTAAAGTAATAAAGAAAATTATCACACTAGTTTCAAATCAACTTTGGATCACCAGTGATACGTATTGTAAATTCTGTGACAAGGTTCTGTCTCTTGAGAGGATTCTTTCCCTAAAAATCCCCAGCCCTCTGCAATCTGATGGCAGTTTCAGTTTTATTTGCAGTGTGAATTGTTGTATGGACATCACTACACACAGTGCTCTAGGTGGAGCTGTACTGCTCAAAAGATGGGTGGTTGCTTTTTGTACAGACGGATACTCCATACTAGCATGTCTGGCTAATGAACAATTAAAATTACATCCTAGTAATACGTATCTGTATGTTTGTGATTCACAGGATTATGGCATCACTGAATCTGCTGAGATACTTAGTCATTAAGGATTGTGAAAGTGACAATCAAGTATGTACTATTTGATTTGAAAATGATTGATTAGCTGAGAGGTGGATTCACATGAACACTCTTATCCTTGATTCACAAAACGTGGGTTTTGCATTTTTCTTTGCAATGGTTAGTTCCCCAGAAGTGATGCTTTTATTAAGACATTAGGAAATATGTGATATGGTCCTGTGTTTTGATGAAATTGTTTGCATATATACTGTTCCTATAAACAAACTAATCCTTGTACTCTGCCTGTTGAACTGCGATCTGTCTCCATAACAATAGAGTATGTCACCACAAAATCACATACCCAACAAGTATTCCCACATGAAAAAGTTGTTATTTTTGCTTATTTATTTGCTGGTATCCCTCAAACCACCAACTGGATATCTTTATAGCAATAATTGCACAATAATATAATTTACTGTTTTCTAAAATACCGAAAAAAAATCTGATTTACCCTTAGACTAATTTGAGATCTAGGAATAAATTTTGTAAGTACCCAATAATGTTACTAATCTAATTAGAATAACAGTGAAATAACTAGTACTGATTGCTGAAACTGTATTGAAAATTAAAAGCAAAAATAGCTTTCAGTGGGTGCATTTCTAATTTACTATTTATGTAACTAGTTAATATTGGTAGACTGTATCTGTTTGTCATATTTAAGGGGTGATTACTATTTAAGTACTCATAGTGGTCTCCTCAGTTACATGTAAATACATAGCTTTGTAAGAAAAGTAAGAATTCCTCTTTTATTATTAATAAAAAACTACACGTAGTAGCACTCAGCTGCTCTAATAGTGCTGTCTAGTACCTGGCAAAAAGAATATCCATACAGTTTGAGGAGAAAATAGCATCACATCTTCTGAAGATTTTCCCTTAAATTTAGCCTCTGTCAGTTCTTCTTGACTTCTTCCTTGTCTCTCTTCATACAGTGCAAGTGAGGCAGAAAGAAAATGCCTCCTTCCACGTCAGTTCAGATATTTTGATTGCTGTGTAGCAAGCATTTTCATTAATCAAGTTTAAAAATAAGTATTTCTCTAGAAAGTTTCTTTTTAAAGCCACATTTTGCAAGTAATTACTGTTCTTATTTGAACTGTTAACTGTGTCATCTAGTATTAAAATTTGGTGAATTTTCCACTGTCGTTAGTGGATTCACTGTATTTAAAATTGAAAATTCCTTTTGTCCTTATTCTGCCCTTTGAGGATACTGCCTGAAGAAAGGAGTTGCATAAATGGCTCCTATCTACAAAACAGCCTTTGTGTCTTTGGATTTGTTTCATTCTACAGCAGTTTGTAGCAAACCCAAGCTTATTTTCCTCCCTGTAACCCTGAACAGCCTTGGTTTTGAGCATCTTTCCCTTGCACTCCCTGCTTCCTGAATGCCATTATTGTAAACTCCTTTCTGCCCATGTCAAACTAGGGAGAATTTTGTTGCCACTGTGGCAACTGTGCTGAAAGATGGGAGAGTAGCATATCCAGTAACATTCCTACAGTGCTTTTAAAGTGCAATATAGACAATTGGGAAGCACGATATTTATCACAACTTTCATTTGGCATTGCAATACAGTGTTAATTCAGGAATGTTAATTTAAATATTTGTTCTGTTTTACTGTTGAATTATCTGAGAGGAGCCTACAACTGCCATTTACTTGCTGTAGAGATCCTAGCCTGAGAAAGGGCCTAGAACCTCCCCTCCAACACATCCAGATTCTTTCAGCTTTGCTTACAAGAACAAGCTGAAAATGTGAATTTCCATTGCTGTAGTTACCACCCTACACACTAAGTCCTCCATACCTCTCCACCTTTTTCTTTTTTACTGCTTCATCAGCCAACCAACAAAAAATGTAGGGGAGAGGAAGAGGAGCTGAAATACCCATCACCATGCTGTTCATGCTTCAATGCATGAGTCTGAATTATTTTTTTCTCTTTTCCCCCCAGCACAGAAGTATATGTTATAAAGACTAGTCAAAAAACTTGTGCTCAAAATCTTGGTATTGCAATGCTTCATCGAAACTGTTTTGTAACCTTCTCTGTTCTGTTTGACTAGACTGGTGTATGGACCACACTTGGCAAGATAGAGCAGAACTTCTTAAAACCACTGCGTGTAGGACTCAATATGTCAAAAGCACATTATGAAGCAGAAATTAAAAATAAGAAAGAAAACAGAAAAGGTTGGTTTTTGTTGGTTTTTTGTTCTTAGCGTTGTTCATGTCTAGAAACTTTGGTAATCCTTTGGAAATGAGGAACTGGTGAATGCTGCATAGATAAAGTTTTATTTAACTGTTGCCACTATTCCAAATTTCAAATAATAATTCAGTAGTTGCTGTATTAAAAATGTTCATAATTGATTAGAAAAATCTGAACTTACCTGTCATCACATTTGTAAATCTTATGGAGACCTGACAGAACTGTGATATGAAGACCTTCAGAACTTGTTCTGCATTTATACTTTTGATTTTAATGTTACAAAGTAGAAACTAAGTTTCTCTGAATACATAACCCTTAGGTTTCAAAACAGGTGTGGGAGGGTTAACAAGAGAAAAAATAAGTCATAGTGCTCTCTAAAGCCTGAAGCATTACATTCATATTTTAAAATACATCTTTTTTTTTTTAATCTGACACACAGAATCAGATTCTGCTCTGGGTTAAGCAGACACATTGCACGGGGCACAAGAGCTCTAGCTGCTTTAGGCAGTCTCTCTGGATGTCAGATGCTCTGTTCCTTGTGGTCTCCAGTATAATTAAGATAGCCCAAGGAATTTGTGTCTGCTACTAAAAATGTCAATGCAGCTTTTTGCCCCTAGTCTTATCCTCTTCCGTTGCAAACTATATACATAGTTTCTTTTTTCTCAAGACAACCTGTGGATATCTCTCTAAAGGGAATCCTTCAAAATTAATCAGGAAGCTTTTTCTTAAGTCCCTCTTAGTTTTCTAGCCTTTGACAAAGTATAAAGAAATTTGAGTTTGGCAGAGAATATCTAAATTGTAACAGTAAATGGTTTAACTTTCTTCCCTTGTGTTTAATCTTTGTAAGCATTACATTGAATATGTGCTCTGAATGTAAGAGGTTTTCCCCTTATTTTTTCAGTCCTGTCCTTGTAGTTTAGCCTGCTGCAAGTAATCTGTCTGAAACAGAGAAGCCTGCAGCCTTTTCTTAATAAAACAAGTATTTAATGTCTGGATTCATTAAGTCAAGCTAAAGAACCTCCTACTATCTCCCTGGATGTGGAAATACTAAAAATGTATCAAAACTGGGCCACATAACATTTTATTTTCCCTTTTGAAGAGCCTCTGAGCTCTATAAAATGAGTTCTAGTTGCAGATCTTCCCTGTTTAGTAATGTAGGCATGTGTGTTATACAAAGTATAAAGATATCATCCAACTCCAGCTGTCTTCCTCTTAAGGTTCAGCACCCTCTGTCATGTATTCTGTCAACCCCTAGATTTCTGTTCTTAACAATTACTGTCATGAAATGTTGATATTTTAAATATTCTTTTAATCCTAAAGGTCATGTTGGTTTCTTCATGTTTTCTTCTACAGAGGCACACAGTTCTAACACAGTTTGCTCTGTAACTGTTAGTGGGGAAAAGATGCCTGCCATGACTACTGGAATGCAGCTTCAAGTGAGTTTGCACTTCCCTTCAGTCACTCAGAAGTACTGACTTTTTTTTTTTTTCAATGTGGAGACAAAAGTAAATATAAAATGGGTAAAAAAAAAATCTAATAAAAATAACACTCATCTTTCTTGTCATTTCAGGTTTTACACTCAGCTCTCTTCACATTTGACTTAATAGAAAGTGTTCTAGCTCGAGTAGAAGAACTCATTGAAGTGAAAAGAAAAGCTGTAATGGATGAGAATAGTTAAGGCAGCTGAAGTGTTTGAATTAACATACTTCTGACAAGATCATTTTGACTATGAGACTTCAGTTGCAAGGGAGGCTACAGCCCTGTAAAGAAGAGCAGTTTAGAATGGCCTCCAGAAGAACTGCAAATGCCGCTGCTCATAAGTCTCATTGCTGTTCTCTTTTATTTTCTTTTGCTCTTGTTGCATGTGATTTGCAGATATGGTCTGTTTACTTCTCTTCAGAATGTGATGCTTTTTCTTAAGTTTAGAAACTAAAAAAAAAACCAGGTGTGTTCTTCTCTGTGTCAAGAAGGTATGGTTAGGCATTTATTTTTTTTAGTTTTCAGAATTTGTTGGGTAATAGTTGCTGACTGGTGTTGTGAATTACAAAGATTTTTATCAAGTGATTGAAGAACCATTCATTAAAAAGCCCTGTTTAAGCAAAAGATATTTTTATTAGCACATTTTAATGTTGACAAACAAGCTTCTCTATTTGCAGACAGGACTGTAAGGTACAGATAGCTAACACTATAGAATATACTATCTATAGATAGTAAAAATACTGTGGCAAAGGAAACCAGATTTGAAGAAAAACACATCAACTTTGAGCCAAATAACATGTTAGAACTTAGTAACATAACAGATAACACTTATGTTTAAAAAACAGTGTAAGGTTGCATGCATACAGCTGCTGTTTTTAAGGATACCTGTATTTTTGAATTGTTTTGATCATCCTTATCTTTAATTATACAGCTTTCCTTATAACATAGTAAATTTTTGGGGGAATTTTATTAATAAACAGATTAGCCCCTAAGGTCAGAACCAAGTTAAAAATAAGGATGACTTTCCTATTGTGCAGCTAAACCACTTTTTTTTCCCTCTCTAAAAAGTACATTTGGTATCAAGTATGCTATTTTTCATTGTATAGCTATTTAATATGAATTTTCATGCCAAATGCATATGTTGTATGTAGTCTTTTGAAAAGTAACTATATTTTTAAGAACTTTCTATATTTTGTTTAAAATGTAGCCACTCTATTTATGAATAAAAAAACAAATATTAAGTTAATTATGGTGCGATTGGTACTCCTGAAGCATCTTCCAAACTGGACTTTTTTCTATTATCTGGGCTTTTGTCATTTCTATTTTGCAGCGAGTATCGTCTGCTTGTGGCTTGGAAGTTACCTTAGAGAAAAGAAAAATAATATGAATAGAACACGGTGACTTTTAAGTAATAAAATAGTCAACATTTTATTTTTCCAGTAGTAGAAATGCAAAATTACTTAGCAGTGAAATTTGAATTGTGTGTTCTCAAGTAGGTGTTCGGGAATGCTGTACTCAGAGGTGATAGTATTTCAACAGGAGTTAACAGTAAGTGAAGACATCCTAACTTAACAATGGCAATAGGACCCAAACAAGCTCTCAGATATCTAATTTTTTTTCTTATATGCTATTAAGAGCTATTAAGTTACCTTTAAAAGTAGTTTAAAGACTCAATGCATCAGAGCACCAGTCCTACCTTAGTGTATTAATGGATTGTGGTCAGTATAACCTAAAAAGTTCCATTAAGGAAAACCAAGTATTTTATAGTTCTTGGCTTTTCCTGAGTAATACACTAATATTTTTAAGTGTATGCAACTGGACTTACCTTAGCCATAGTTAACATTAATTTAACAGTTTCAGCAGGATTATGAACTGGTATTACACGTAAATTGCTGCCCAGGAATCTGCACATCAAAATAAATAATGTTACTTTTGGAATATGTCTTTAATTTGTTATGCCATAAAACTCAAATGGCATTCCCACATGAAGTAAACAGCTTTTTACTGTGCAGTTTTACTTACAGGGAAGGCTGCTTTTATTCTGAAAGGCAAGTGCAGCATTCATGCTGTTTGCAAAGCCATCTGTCCCATTTCTGTACTACTTATTTAGGTGGGATTTGGAAGGGCTCATTTCTTTATCTAGGTCTCTTCAACAATCAATCAGCACTTCTTAAGCATGTGTACATTCACAGAGATCTAAACCCTCTTCTGTGATATTGCCGAAGACTCTCCTCAGTGGCAGTAAAAAATATTTGGGTTGTTTATATGGCTGTGGAAGAGCACAGCAAAGTATCTAAAAACACTGCTAAATATACTTCAGAATTTGAACTAAATCTTTGTAGTGTACTATAAATAAAACAACTTGTATTCCAGATACAAATAATATAATGGGATAATTCCACTACTTTCATGTAAAGACTTGGTTACTCAATACTTTAACCTAAAATGAATTCTTTCCATAAATAGTGTTATTAATATGCATTCATACTTGAGAAGGGGATCTGAAGATTTAAAATAGTAGCATTAGTTGTTATTCAGTGAGATTATGGAGGAGAGACATCAAAGCTTAGGCAAGCACAGAGCCTCTCCCTAAGAATTGCACCTAAAGTGTGTCGTAAACATTACCTTTGCTGCTGTTTTCTGTTGTAGAGCTAAAACAGGAGAGGGACTTCACAACAAAGAATGAGGAATTTTAAATAACCAAAATGAATTTAAATAATGCAGATGAAGTGCCCAGCTGCTCAGTTGCACAGTCCCCTGTGACCTCCCCTTGTGCCCGCCACCTGTTCTTCCCTGCAATCTGTCTGATGACTTGGAGTCATTCACATTAAGACCTCCTGCTGGTAAGGTATCTCATCTGAACTTGTCTGCCCTTGCTTCTAATTAGCAAAAATAAATGTTTCAGGCACTGTCCTTCTCTAAGCATAGGCACTCAGTTCCCTGGTGAGTTTTGCTAAAATGCGATGTAGGAACTAGGGTTGGATTTACATTTTGAGATTAGGGAAATAAATTGATGCAATTTTGCTCATACTAGAATGGGCTAAACAAAGCATGAATGAACAAAGTGCAGCAAAGAAACAATTACATGTACTTACCTAGATCCATGAAAATCTATTTCTATAAATAGCTTTGCTTCCAATAACAGCAGGTCTAAATTTAGTGTTGTATGGACAGAATACTGATCATTTGAACATGTCTTGCCTTTCCTCCAAGGTATTTAAACTTACCACACAGATGTGCTAAGGTTTTTTGTGGAATGCTCATTTAAGCTGTGATGATAAACACTACTTTTCTCCCACTTCCCCCTTGCTATACACAACTCTACATAAAGTGTTCATGTTGTTAACAAGAATCCTGTCGTTTTCTTGTTAATATTAATAAAAAAGAATCCTTCCCCAACTGCAGCAAAACCTTAGATAAGCAGAAAGAAGCAGTAATAGAAGACAACCTGACAATACTAAGGGGCTTTGTTTTTTAACAAATCCAACAGGTGGCTTGTAGTTTCAAAGAACATGTCACAAGTTTCAACCCCACCAGGAGAAGCTCAGTCAGTGATTTACAAACAGTAGCAGAACTTCAAGCTGCCAGGAAATAAAAAGAGCACATGCATTTAAATATATACAGATAGATAGATAAATAGATATATGTAATTTTCCTTTGTCAACATCAATTTGATATTGCTTGCAATGAAAAAAAAAAAAAAATTTTCATAAAATTATTGACTTGCCAAATGGAATACAGTTCCAAAACATCACATTTTAGTCATCAGCATGTGCACAAAACCCATTGTTCATAACCACAAAGTAGATTGAAAATTAGCATTGCCATCACCTGAATAATATGGTCTTGCTGAATGGTGGCTGAACTTTTAAAACCTCTCATGAAAATTTACAACATTTTCACCAAGAGGTAATAGATTTCTTACATTTCATCTCATACACTCTTTATTCATCAGCATTTGGCAGTATGCCCAGGATTTAATGGAACTGGTGCTAGTTACTTAAGGAGGTAAAGATCAAAGACTTCATTAGAATAGTCACTTCTTTGAGGCCAAGAGTGACAATCAGCTGCAGTTAGGGTTACTGTCCCTATAAGAAAATAGTTCTGACTACAAGCATGGAGCATAATCTGATCATTTTTGTCAGCTGGTATGTACTAAAATATGCAAGTTTTCAGACTTCATTAGAAATCAGAGATAAAAGTTTTAAACAAATCAGTTATAATATGGTTTAATACTTTTGGTGTAAAATAACATTGATTATTTAATTGTTCTAGCACAGTGTAACACACGCTGCTCCAAGTAAACATTTTAAAAACTGGTAAAAAATCTGCACTTTACAATATAGGCTTTTCTCATGACATAAACTTGCCTGCTCTGTTTTGAAAATGACCATAAAATATGGTTATAGAGCTAAGAAAATTGTCAAATTTTCCAATTAGAAAAAAAAATTAAAATAGTTATACTACTAGCCCTAAAATGATTGAAAAGAATCTTATTTGCTGTGTTTTGAGGAACATCGTCTTTTGTTACCTGTGATATGTCAGATTGAGTCACTTGGTATTCTTTTTATTTGCTATTAATAAACAAATGCTTTAAATACTTTTTTACAGTCCATTAGTAAAATAAATTTATATATTAATGAAATAATTTACAAAGGGTAAGGTTGGAAAGAACCATAGTGTGTCAATTCCAACCTCCCTGCTCAAGCAGGGTCATCCCAGAGCACACTGCACAGGATTGCATCCAGATGGTTCTGGAATATCTCCAGTGAAAGAGACTCTACAGCTGCTGTAGGCAATCTGTTGCAGTGCTCAGTCACCCTCACAGTGAAGAAGTTCTTCCTGGTGATCAGGTGAAATTTCCTGTGCATCAGTTTCTGTCCATTATCTCTTGTCCTATTTATTCCTAAAATAATATTTCTGAATCCAAGACTGCTATTTCATTTCTTCTTAGCAATATAAAGTTCAGTTTGATGTTGAAATCATACCTTCTCTGAATCCTGAACATGGCACTCCATTCTTCTGGTCCATGAAGAGCAGCTGACAAAACCAAAAAGCTGTTCCGATGGATGTTTATGAACTTCTGAATTCTTTTGGAAAACTCTTCTTCCCCTGTCCTGAGCAAGTCTTGAGTGTCTGACAGAATAAATGCAATGCCTATTGAGGAAACTGCTGTAAGTGTACAGGTCATGGCAGTAACGGGATTAAGTTCTCACCACAAACTGGAAAGCACAATTCTTAAAGCAACCATTAGTTCGAAACACAGTGGAACAGAACATGAATGAATTTCCACATCTCTGACAGGGAGATTTGGTCCATGATTACCAGCAGTTTTAAGATAAAACTACAAATATCTCGGGTTATTTTTCTACCATAACATCAAAAAACCACCAGCTATTCCATCTACTCAAAGTAGACACATCTGAATGCCATTGAGAGCACATGCTTCAAGAACAAGCAACTGTTTGCTTAATGAAATGAATTTGGGGCAAATGCAAAAGCTGACTGAAAAGCTCAGGAAGTCCTGTTTCTAAATGAAAGAAACAGTTGTAAAATCTTAAAAGTTAGCTAAACTGTCTACCATGAAAAATGAACTTACATCTCTTGTTCTGAAAGGGAAAGTTAAGGCTGAAGTTTAGGAGGGTTAACACCTGAGTATGCTAGTCCTTAGAGTTCAGGAAAATGGAAGTATCTTATCTACATGTCTAGAACATCTTCTGTTCTAAAAAAGGAAAAATTGCTGTTTCATGTTTACAGTTTCAGTGATTTCCTAATCAAATCCACTCAAATAATCCTCTTCTTGCCTCCTCTGCTACTACTAGCTGTGCAAATTCAACTTGGAGGTTGAAAGCCAATGGCTCTTATATTTAGAGCCATGTATACTAAAGATCTTGATGGCAGCTTGCATGCTTGTGGCATTTAGCATGTTTGCTCAGTTATAACACAAATTTACTGAACAGTTCAGCTGATAATAAATCATGTAGCTGTTCTATAACGTGTCCAAAAAAAAAAAAATTACAATGAAAGTGGTTAATCTCCAACATTATATGTTTCATCCTCTGATTTACATACGATCATAGCCCAACTCCTTCCACTACTGCATGACATCCCAACAAGGTAGATTTTATTCAGTTTAGTGTAGCCCACAGCTAAATGACTGCCCTGACCCCATACTTCTTTGGATTTTATGATTTAAAAGCATGAACTTTAAAGTAGAGTACCAGAAAGAGGAAAAATCACAGATCCAGTTTCCACTGATTCTGAAAATCGAACTCGGTGGTGTTGTCTCTGCAGAACTGTAGAAATTTCATGATCCTAAATAAATTTTAAAAGGTTATTTTAAAAGTCTTCAGCCAATAACTTAGAAATATTCTTAAAGCATCAGCTGGACCACTATAGATAGATCTTTGGCACTGTTGTTCAAAAAGTATTTCTTATTCCACTAAAAATTTAAAAAAGTACTAAAAAGTTAAACATGATCAGTTTTGAAGTATTTGATTGGAAGTTACAAACACTGAATAATAATTATATATGTGTATGTTCAGTTTGTCTTAGGAAACTCTTGCATTATGCATAAAGAAGTTTTTTTTTTTACAGTCTGTTTTGGTAAGATGTGCAAAGAGAGGATTTGCAGAAGTGAGGATCATACAGTAGCGTGTTTCTGTGACTCTGGTTAATTAGGCTGCATTATTTTCACAGATGTCAGCATCTCAGCTGGAAAATCATTCAGAAATTTTGTATGGGACATGATTTGCTTTAAAGCTTTTTGACAGAAAGCAATCCACCCAGGAAAAGTAGAACATTGCACTATGCAGCATAATCATCTACAGAATGGAATGTGTTTGGATGTATTTTTCAGCCTGCAAAAAGCATTTCTGCAGTATGCTCCACAGAAGCTGCACGAACACACATATATTAAAGGATAAATCACTGAGACTTTTTAGCTAATAACATGTTCTTTAACCTACTCATTCAAAACACAGCCAGCCTGCTTACACAGGGAAGTGCCATGATTTAGTGGAAGAGTACAACAGAAAATGTGGATTGCAAGTGAACCTTGAAGGAGACATTAACCAGAAATGTCACGCTTTCAATTGTCTGGAAAGGGTACACTCACTGCAACTGCTTGGAAGGTTTAGCTACATTTTGCAAAAAAAAAATCTCAGCTTCAAAGCCACTGCTGAATTATTTAATGTACAAATATAAATAAAATCTATATGAAAATGATAGCTCATAACCAAAAGTGATACAGGAAAGCTATAGGTACAGTTTGTGGTAACTGGGAGTGGGACTGGCCGAGCCTCATCCCTAATGAGTACACAGCTGTGAGGAGCAGGTGAGCAGCACTGACAGCAACGAGCCATGGAGTGCCCAGGGGCACTGACCAACCACCAAAGGGAGCAGAGGGCACACAGGTGCAATGCATCAGCATGAGGGGTATAAAAGGCTGGGACAAAGAACAAGAAGGGCAGAGGCTTGCATCCTTCTGAGGTAATGTTACTCTGTATGGGCTGATACATGAAGCCTTCTGCTGTGGTAAGGTGTTGCTCTGTTTGGGTGAATCATTAAAGCTTTCTGAAATGGTATGGTGATGCTCTGTGTATTGTGGCTGTAACAAAAAGCCATTTTGGATTTTATTCAGTTCCTTACATTGCTTTGCTTATGAGGAGGCCTTACTAAAAGCAGTAGTTTTGAGCTGAGCTGGGGGTAGGAGTGAGCTATGCTGGTATAGCTGATGAAATCACTGCCATCCATTACCTCCCACTATGTTATGGCACAAACATGCACAGTTTCCAGGCTCTAAACTGCAAAATGAGCAGGCAAGTAAGTATAGGCTTTAAAGTGAGGTGATTGAGGAATTACTTCAATATGGTTCACCCATTTGCACAGTGGAGATGGGGTGATAACCTTGTCAGCCAAGCTAGCATAAGACATCCTTGCTTGAGAATCAAAGCTCTCTTGCCTCTAAATTCTCACCAGCTGGCATGAAATTGGCCTCAGCTGCAGGAGCTAATTACCAGCTCCTTGACATACCCTTTCGCTTTACTTGGGAACAGAGTCAAGGTTTCTGATGTTAACAGATAAAAACTATATATTAATAGCTGTAAGACTCAGTATTTTAAACTGAATTATGTACTTACAGGGTAATTGTCTACCCCCATTTGATACTGCATAGGAAAATTTAAAATATTTAGGGAGAAATTCAGAAAAAATTCAGCAACATTTCTGATGGAATTATTTATAGAGCAAACTGAAAGAGGCACCAGTGCAGTGCAAAAACGATGAGTCAGGAGAATATCCTAAAGCAGTGTAACTCAGAATAGCAGGTGGCAAGAATACTAAACAGATATGGAAGCAGCTAGGAGAAAATACAGTTGCACACAAAAATAACCAGTATTCTAATAGAAGCAGCCTTAGACTAATACCTGGTTTATCCTGAAAAAACTGTATTCATTGCCATTGAATAAAATATTTCCATATACATAATATAGGAAATTCTTTCAGCCTTTCCTAGTGAGTCAGATGCTGGCCTTCACAAGGGCTATCCTACCTGCAGAGCTGTGCTCATAATGACCGTCGTTATCCACCTTGTCTGCTCCTGCCCGCAACTTTCTGTCATTTTTTTCAGTGGTTTAATAGCTCTGCAGTGAGGTGTCTCTTCTGAAAAGTTTGGGAAAAGAGAGACGACAAATATTTCCCCCCAGTTAACGAGGTGAGATGTTTGAAGCACAGGGACACATTAAAGAGCTCATTAAAAACCAGCGGAGCGCCGGCAGCAGCGAGAGGAGGCCGGGAGGTTCCCCTCAGCCTTTGGGCCAGCTGGTCCCCATGCCAGCCGGGGACTACACCGCCACGAACCCGGCCTGGGACGGCGCCTGCGGAGTGGGGCAAAGCAAAGCGGGGGCCGGGCGGTGGGGAGGCAGCGGGGCCCGCCCTCAGCCTCACCCTCAGGCGTCGGCCTCAGCCCTCACGCCTCAGGAGGAGCCCTCACACAGCCTCAGCCCCCCCCTCAGGAGGAGCCCTCAGCCCCACCCTCAGGAGCCCTCACACAGCCCGCCCCCCCCCTCAGGAGGAGCCCTCACACAGCCTCAGCCCTCACACCTCAGGCCTCAGGAGGAGCCCTCACACAGCCTCAGCCCTCACACCTCAGGAGGAGCCCTCAGGAGCAGCTCTGCGGCTCGAGGGAATGCTCGTAATGGGCAGCCAGTTCTGCCGCTGTTTGTGGGTAAGAACAGGCCAAGTTATTTTCTATAGAAGTTATATAAACATAGAAATTTCACAGGATAAAAATGCAAAAGCGAGAGGCTGTTGTAGTGCACTAACTCAGGCATGATTTCTTACAAGAGACAGCACCACTTTCAGTGAAAAAGCAATGCTGAGTGTGTTGAGGTTTTTTTTAATCATGTAGGAGGAAATAACACTTCCACATGGTCAAGAAGAGCTGGGATGCTGAACCTTTAAAAGCACTGGTACCCAGCTCTGCTCTTTAGCCAGGCATGAGTCTAGCTTCTCATACTGTCTTCTGAAACTGGTATTTTTTCCCAAAAATCAGATATTTTAGTAAAAGCTTTTTGTGAAATACGAAGCTGTGTTTCGTGTCGAGTACATACAGGCAATGTGTGTATTTGTGATTGTAATATGTGTGGAGTCCGACAATGGGACAGTTGTGAGTTCTAATAATAACTGAGGAAAGTAAAGCATAGTTGAAGGCCTTTGAACCTATCTTTTGTTTGCCATTAACCTTGGCTGATTTAGGAGCATTTGAATTAAAGTGTTAAGGATGCTGCTTTTTGCTTGTAGTCAGGCCTTAAAGAGTGCTGCAATAATAACCTTTTGAAGTATAATTTTAGTTTATTGCTTGTATCCTTGAAACTATAGCTTTGGAATATATATAAAGGAAATATGCTTATCTCACGCCATAACAAAACAGAGAAAAACAGCTTGAGAAAGGAAGATGAACATCATCTCAAGGATTTGTGGTTTCGACCAAGTGAAGCTGGACATCATTGTTATGAGATTTATGGTCATTGTAATTAAAAGGTGGACCCACGTCTGGGGAGCTGGACTTCACCAGATGGGATTCATCTTCATTCTTGCAGAAACACGGACTAATATTTTGGAAATTACTACTACCATCCGGGGCGGGGGGGTTACTCCTTTTTGGGATGCATCCTGAGAAAAACTAAATCACGATAGTGTATAGAATTGTGATGTAAAAACTTGGAATAGAAACTGCTGAGAAAGCTGATGAGTACCCCTATAAATACCTGTAAGCCCCAACTATCGGTGTGCAGTTGGAGGGAAACTGCCCCCACTCTACCCAGCGCTGTGTTGTTCATACTTTACCACATTAATTAATAAATTGATTGCTGCTTGAATATTGGCATAGTCAAGCTTCTTATTTATAACATTTTTACTCACTTCTTAGGGCATTTTAGAATAGAAGAAACTAACTTCATTTATGTATTTTTAAAAATGTAATTACAAAGAAATACAAATACTGGATTTAGGCTCCTGATAATAGCTACCTTTTTTCCCCTGATAGTCACTTACTGTGCATGAAGTTGGACACCCCCAAACTCAGAACATCACTTGAAAAGCATCAAAGTACAATGATGGGTAAGTGTGGGACAATGAGAAAAACCCAGATCTTAACAGAAGACGCTTCCTATCAGTATTTTGCTTCCAGTTGTTATACATTTCCTCATGTAAATTATGTGTGTTAATTACAGTTGGCAAATATTTATACTAGAAAGTATTTCTGCTTGTCACTTACATTTGATAGTGGCTGGTTTTTGAAATAAAAATAGGGCTAATTCTGAGACAGAAAGTTCTGAGTGGAATGGACCCTGGACCCTGCACTGTCTCCTGTGTGAGAGCTCCCTGGCCTAATGCTTGTCTGGTACAAGTCTGGTGCAGTGGGACATGCTGAGCCCCTGGGACTCTGCCCAAGGGACAATTCTGGTACAAGTTTGTTCTGCAAGACCATTTGAGTATTTCACGACTTGGCTTTCTCTTTTTTTTGAGCCTGAGTGTCAGAACACTAATTAAGTAGAGCTCGGACTCAAGGAAAATAGATTTTTCTAAATTGTGTGTTCTTCAGAGCATTCTTCTCCACCGTAGTTTCCTTTCCCAAAAAGGACTTCTGAGGAAAGCTGTCTGATGAGCTGAAGTTATTTTCTGACTTACTGTTATCTCTGCTGTGACCATTTCTGCCATTTGGCTTGTCTTAGCTTTAAATCTCAGAAGCATTTCTTTCCCACATAGCTACATGGTGCATTTCACATAAAGGTAAAGTTGCAGGAGAGAGACAGACAGGGCTGAGTCTGGCAGCATATCAAATATTTCCTGGAAGCAGAGTACAGAACCCCACTTAGGCAAGAATAGAAAGATCTTGTGATTAGAACTCCCCTATGATAAAGATAATGGCATAAGCATTTGAATGAATAAGTAATTTATGACAAGGCAAAATCTATAATCCAATTAGTGTGTCTCTGTGTTCTCCTGGCCCCTATCCTGTATGTTCTACATCAGCTCCATTGTTTGATTTTGTGGGACTGTTACATAGGTATCTTCCTCTATGTATTTTTATATGAAAACTGATTGTTGATCTTCACAGACATACCAACTGTCCTGTTCTCTGGTGACAGAATCAAAGAAAAATCAATATTTTCCTTTAAAGGAGAAAAAGGAGTGAAGGTTCAATAAAGATGGAAAAGGAAAGTAATTTTTTTTTTACCATTTACAGAGCACACTAAAAATTCATGTCAGCATTCCACAAGTTGAATGAAGTACAGTGACTCAGCATTGAACTTACACATAGGATTTATTATTTTCTGTCATACAGAAAACTACAAAGAGCCTTGAGTATGTAGCATGGGGAAGAAGGGTTGTGGGACTATGCAACCATACAGATATTCTTGAAACAGAACACTATGTTGACAAGAATTCATTTCAAAATAGGATTACTTAGGCCCCAGCTTGTTATCTAAGTGTGGAAAGCAAGCAGGTGGGAAACATGCAAGCATTTGGTTTGAGAGTTTAACACCCTCCCCTTCCCTCCACAGGACTGAATGGTCAAAATACTCCAGGACCATAAAGCCATGGACTACAGGTAATGACTCAAACCTTTCTTCATATGCATCCCATTATACATATATTGGATTAATCTTGGTTACTAGATAATCCAGATACATGACAATCTTGGTTACGTGGTAATCCAAAAAATAGAGATTGAAGTTTTTTTTTTTTTTCTCTACAGATACAGGAGGAGATTTTGTTATAGGCAGGAAGTTTGACTTAGAGGTGGGTTTCTTGTTTGTGGATATTACTTCATTTTATGAAAGTCACAAAAAGCTTTTACACTACTTACACTGAATCTGGCATGTACACCCAGAGTTTGTCCTATCTGTATTGATCTTAAGCACACTGATACAACTCTACTGGGAGGATGTCATTCCACACTCAAAAAAGGGTTATTAAAAAAAAGTGAAGAATGAAAATTATTTCATTAAGCACAACTGTAGGAAAATTGTAATAATTCCTACATTAAGGATTGCATAGGTGAGGATATTGTAGGTTAAAGTAAGTTGGTGAGATCAGTTTCAAAAAGGTTTTATAGGTTTTATTTAAGGTACATGGGCCAAAATTTTTACTCCAGTAACTAGTCTCTCTGTCTAGACACATAACTAACGTGATCTTCATAAGCATGCATCTAGTACCACTCACACTAACTTAGGTGGGAGCTGAGAAGGAGTAGTCACTGTCATCAAGTGCATAAATTCAAAGTATGATGGACTACCTGGGCAATTGGGCTGAGTCCCAAATTTGTGCATGTGAACTTCTGTTCAGGTTCCTCAGAATACACACTCTAGTCCAGCTAACAGTCATGATCTCTAAGTGTACAAACTCTATTTTGACCATCAGTGTCCTTGTTAAATGTATCTAGTTACTGAGTTATAGTCAGCACCTCCAGATATTAAGGTTTGAGCTATTGAAGACATGTATTCCTATTTTACAGCGCAGTAGAGAAAGATGCATGTAATGCAAAAAGTTAGGTTCTTAGGACTTTGATTTCTCTAACTGGACAGTCTTCTGAGCAATCATTTAAGGAGAACAGGGAAGGAATTTAATGGAATTCCATTATTAATTATTTCACACTTTAACTGCATCTAGATGGTTCATCAGGATTAGAACCTCATTAAGTTGAGTACTGTATAAAAACACAAGTGTGCACAGTGCCTGCCCCCAGTGTCAGCTCCATTACCCTCTCTGAAAAGAGAATGCTAAGCTGAAAGCCAATCTGCAGATGTGGCTGTGGATTCACTTCTGTGTTTGCAGAACTGTGGCTTAATGGAGTGCACAGTGCAAACTGCAAAGAGAAGTATGAAAGGAAGGTCAAATGCAAGAAATAGGTGTGCATGCCTGCTCTATATAGCTTCTTCTGGTTTTAGTTATCAATTGTGAAAAAACAAAGTTCTAAAAAAAATTTCCAAACAGTATTCCCCAGCTGATACCCAGTTCTTAGATATATCCCTTTTCTCTGTTACAGGTTTAGCTTCTTTAAACACACAGTAGTTGTCAATGGGAAGAAGCTAGGTTTTAAATTAGCTGAAGAAGACATTTGAGCTGTCATTTTTCCAAAGTTGAACATTAAAGCTTATTTAAAAAAAAAAATCACATATAGCTTTTGTTCAAGAGAGAAGGATGAAAATCAGAATGGGTTTTCTGCAAAAGATGAAAGCTTCTAATTATATTTGATTTCAGATCTAAAAGCCCATTTCCAGACAATCATCAGTTGTAATAAAGCTGCAATACTTCTCATTTTATCTTTTGTCCTCAGTTCCTATGTAGTCCTGGCAAGAATGTCATCCATCAATGTAAAAATGTTAAATCACCCCAGTAATGAAATATTAACAGAATGCATACAATTATGACTCCTAAATTGAAGTATTTCTAGCTGCAATTTGTCATACCTACAATTCTACAATGTTATTAGTAGAATAGAACTAGAAAACTACGAAATATATATATTGGAAAAATAGCATTTTTAGTACATGCATTATTATAGACAAGTCCTTAACCTCATTCAGCTGAGGTCAGCAGGAGGGTTTTTTTTGACATCAGTAAAAGCAAAATAATAAATTCCTAAATATCTTGGTTCTCAGCAGCAGATGAACAACATAAGAGCAGTTCTTAATTCCTTCATGCAAAGGTTTAGGTTTTCTGGAGCAAAGTAGAATTAGCATGCTACTTATTTTCCAGATGGCAATAATATATATTGAAATATATATAAAATAGTCTCCTACAGTATGAACCTAGAACACGTATGTGATTTTTTTTTTTTAATCATATTCCCTGAAACAAACTGATAGACAATGCTAGGAGAACACATCCTAGGGACAGTCTTTGGGAGAAACATAGGAAGTTCTCTAGCCCTAGTTCTTCCAAAATAGTAATAAAATTTGCCAGCTCAAAAATTGAATATTATTTTGAAATATTTAAAAACCTTAAAAAGTATGTTAGAAGATTATTAAACATGTACAGTTCAGTCACATATCATCCAGATCTTAAAAATATTGCAAGCTAGCCATATTTCTTGTACTCAATTATTAATATTTTCCAATGACACACAGAGTAGTTTTATTGTAGTGAGAATAGTTTAATCTCAAATATCTGTTTCCCATGAGCATTGTGTTTCTGCCTGCTGACTTTATTATCATTTTATATGCTATGGACGTTGATGAGGTCCTAAGTACCCCATCTAACTTTGAAGTTACGCCTGCTTTTAGTAGGAGGTTGGACTACAGACCTTTGGAGGTCAGTTCAAGCCTACATTTTCTTGTATTGCTATGATTTTTCTGTAATTCTTTGATTCTGGAGGAAGATTTTCTAAGGGAAAAATGTAAGAATTTATGAAGTGTCCTTTCCATTACCCCTATACCACAAAAGCAGATGTCTGGGTTTTTTATGCACTTATCTGATCCCTTGTAGCAGTCCAGACTGCCTGCTGATGTCATTTCATGCTTACTTATCTCTTCTGATCTTCACTGTATGTCTCAGCCTCTGCATTTCTTTTGCTACACTACATAAACATGGTATAATCTCATGCATTGAAAAAGCAAACCAAAATATATTATTAACTGATCTGCCTTTCTTAACTTGTTTTTCTCTTAGTGGTTAGGCTTGGTTTCCTTCCTGCAGTTCTGTCAGGCTCTACCAAACTGCTGTCTGTTGCCTTTGGCTCTGTGGGCCAATCTCTCATTGTGACCATAGCCCCTAGGAATACTTTCCTAATCAACCTCAAAACTGGTATTTTATACTCATCTGCCTTGGGGGCTATGTTCAGTGAAGCCAGTGGTGCAGTTTTCCTTAAATCCCCTCATCCTCATTTGACTCCTGCCTCCATCTTTTCATTTCCTTTGCTTCCCTAATTTATTTTAACAGATTATTTGGAAGAACTTTCTCCTCCTGCCTTTCCTGTATGGTTCCAAGTGTCTGGCCTTCCCTTTTCTGTCTGCAGTATGTCTGTTGGTGACTTACTCCACAAATATAATATTAGCTATTATCTGTATGTAAAAACCCTGCAGAGCTGCTTCTCCAGTCCAGATTAGACTCTGACTTTCCAAGTGGGAAAAAAAGTAATTATGCCTACAGATACCACTTTTGGAGGTCTAGTCTTTTTTTAACTTAATACCTGTAAAACATCTTTCCTTATTTTTCACTTTCATAACATGTCATTCAAGGTAGCCCAAATCAGGGTCATTATCTGAGACTGATTGCCAAGTCCTCTCTAAATTTCACGGATAGTTTACTAAATGTGGCATTACTCTCTGTAGGATACAGACATCTTTGCCCATTCGCAGTACAATCTCAGGTAAGCTGTCACTTGCACCTGTTAACTGCAGCCTGGTTTTCTCAGGCTTTGACAAAGCAATTTCAGTGCTCCTATTCCAAATACCACTGCAAGGGTAGTATTCTGACTATGCCATCTTTTTGGTTTCCTCACTGACACCCCTTCACTGTTTCCTCAGATGTATCTATCTACCTTGTCTTTGCTTTAGAGGTCTTTCAGGACCTCATAATCCCTATTCACTTGGAGCCCATTTCTCTATCAAGTTTTCAAACAAACCTTTATCCATTCTCTCCTGTTTTGGAGAAGAGGCAAATACAGTGATAAACTCACTGCCAGGAGGTATGAGAAGGACTCCAAAGAATTCAGGTGACTGATACTATTAAACAAATAGCTACCTACACCTGGCTTAAAGCTTGAACATTCCCCTGAATGAGGTCAGGGTCAAACAGTTTAGGCAGCACATAAGGCTGGTCAGGAATATACATTCTTCCAGCTCCCTTGTTATCTAGCCTTCAAATCTCACCCTAAAGTTTCCCCTTCACCTAATGCATACAGGAGAAAAAATGACTGTTTAAACTGATGATGTGCTGAAACCATTGCTAATCAGCTAGACAAATATTGACACTCTCATTTTACTTTTCCATTCATGTGCAATTTTTTTTGTCTTTTGTCTTATCTTGGATTCTAACCACTCTGTGGGCAGTCTTTGTTTTTGCTCTTTGTTTGTACAATGTCTAGCCAGTGGGATGCTGGTCTGATTAAGCCTCACAGGCGCTCTAGTAACGCGAATTAAAAACAATACCACTTTCTATTCCTGCTACTCCTACAGACACTATCTGGCTGTGGGAAGCTGAATTCTATGGCTGCCTCTGTACCAAGTGAACAATACCATATCCTAATCAGCAGGCTGATGCAAAACTGTTAAAGGAATTGCAACAACAGCACTGAGGACTTGAAGAGAGAAGCTAATTTAAAGCAAATGAGCAAATAAAAAAAGTAAATGCAAAGACAAAACCCACAATTAAAAAACCCTATATGCTATTGTATTTCATACAATACACTTGAAATTTTGTGTCAATTTTCAGTGTCATGTTCTTAATTCAGTAAAAAGTTAAAAATAGGGGCAAAGTGAAAAATAGGCAAAAGGATCCCTTCTTTCACTTTCTGTCACTTTTCCTTTCCATCACTTCATCTTATTTTAACATGAGAATGCCCACTGTCAGAATATCATCAGGATTTTAAAGCTGATTAAACTTTTTGGTAGACAACTTTTACTGTAGTGCTTTAAGCAGACATTAAAAACCACTATTCCTTGGCCTTCTCTAAGAGCTTCTCTTGAGCTTCATCTTTTACTATGGCCAGTACTATAGTTCTCTATTTTATCCAAAAGTTTATCACCTACTGATGTACCTTGTAAATGCTGAAGGTGAAAAATAGGTTTTCTTGATGTTTTGCATTTCTAAAGGTGATTTTAACTCCCTCAATAGGAAGACTGGGTTAAATAAAGAGTATTACATTTATAATAGTTTGAATTACAATATCTCAGACTATTTATCCTGCTGCTAAAAGAGCAGATGAAAGATTTTTATGATGAGACTGAACATCTTCCACAAGTTTAGAATCTTCCACTGACATAAAGAGAAAGGAAGGTTTTCCCTTTTTTCCCTTACCTTGACATTAAAGAACAAGATAAATTTCTTCCTCCATTCATTTTGAGAATAAAAATTACTTTTACTTATGTATCAGAAATTGAACAAAGTGCTGTGCTAGATAAATTATTTTACCTCAAAGATTTTTATTCTATCAAATCCAAAGTTGTAACTTCTTTAATCATACACTAGGGCAAGTTCATATTTCCACAGAACTGAGTTTCTGACTGTGAACAAAAAGAAATGAAGATTGTCAAGTTAAGGTGCACTGCTGGAATTGTGCAAAAGCTTGCAGAACTGACTGTGTTATCAGTGGTTACAGTCAGCTTAAGTTGTGTACTTCTGTAGTTTCAACCAGAATAGAATGTTAGTTAGCCTTTTACTCCTATATGGCACTCACTCCTGAAGGCACTTCTGTTAATGACTAAGAGGAGGTAGAATATGTCCTTTTGAGATTTTAAGCTGTGTGAAAAACTAGCACTACTGTTTCCATAATGCAGATATCTTAAGGGGGTCCAACCTTTGCAGGGAAGAAAGCCCTGTATGTTTCAGGAGCTCTGACTAGGGAAGAATTACAAGAAATTTCTCACTCCTTCCTCCCCTGTCAATCAGAAAAGACAATGATCAGTCCTATCCACACCCAAAGAGCCAAAAGCAGCAAAATTATCTATATATCCTATTTCACTCTGAGTCAAAAGAAAGGTTATTGCCACATTTAGTCTCAATTTATAAAAGCTACACTAGAGATAATAACAAAGATGCAATAATCCTATTACCACTCCTAAAAATGTGGCATCTATGAAAACACACAAAACCAAATTCCTGAGAATCTTGCTATACTTCAGCATGAGAACGTGCAAGTGTAATTAATTAATGCCTGAAGGTAATTGTAGTTAACATCAGACTTCAGATGTAACACTGACCACAACTTCAGATTCAGGTGTACTTTTGGAGACATCAGACATGCTGTTTCTTAGAGCAGGAGCAACATTCTACCAACTCCTTTGAATTCATGCACTATGCCATTTAAAATATTTACTTCAATATGTGCATTTTCATGAAAGAAACAGTGGTCTTCGTACAGCACAGACCCTGTGAAGTCTTATATTTGAAGAAAAGGCAATTAAAAAAATTTATTGGAAACTTCTAAACAAAACAAACCAAAATACAAAAATCAAATCTGGAAGAAACAGATGGAACAAGCTGCTCATATTAACAAGGTCCAAGGCAGATTCAGATTGAAACATTTTCTTTGACTGTTTTCCTGTCATTTAAAGTAGTGTTGGCACACATCACCTTTTGACACAACCATTCTGAATCTTTATTGTTGTAAAATGAAGTCACCATATTGGGGAGAGAAGGAGAGGAATAGGTCTACTATAGTGCATTCATCTTTAAATTTTTGATCAATGAGAACATTAAATGTCAAAAAAGAAGATAAAAGGAAGGGCAGAAACCCAGACTTTTCTTTCATGTTATCTAGTTTTTCTAACAATTCTAGAAAATACATGCTCAAGTTCATTTTTAGAAAAGACATACATTTAAGTCTTGAAAAATTATTGTACTTGTGATTAAATCTAGATGATAAGTTAACATATTTACCTCATTTTATCAGAAAGATTGCCTAAGTATCAAGAATTGCTCGTTCTTGACTGATGCAGTATTTCATTATGGTATGGAAACAACTCATCAAAAATAGATTTGGGGAATGGGTTGGAGTTCAGTTGCAAACAGCTGAAACCTTAATGATGGGTTTCCAGTTCAAGAATTGTCCATTCCCCTTGAGGGGATGAACAGTCTTCAGATGAAAAGCTTGCCACTGTAATGCTTGCTGAGGAGTCGTCAAGAGGAGACATGAGTTCAGTCCACCTGCTGAATGTGTCAACCTGTGAGGTACCCTGAGGATTCGAACCATCTCGAGCCAGAAACAGTGTCTGATTGATAAGACATTGTGCTAAGTTAAGGTCTTCAGGAACAGAGTTTTTGAAATCTATATGTGAGTCCTGCTCAGATAGCAATTGCCTGAGTAGAGTCCAGTCCTGTTCTGCAAACTGTTGATCTTCAAAATCCATCTCTAGATCTGCTGTTTCTGAATCCATCCTCTGCTCAATTGCTTCTCCAACATCCATCTCATATATTGGAGAAAGGGTTTTTGAAGGCCGATGTTCATACATGCAGGTTTGTGCCATTGTGTCATAATCATCTATGTCTCCTGAAATAATTCACAATACTGTACAATGTAAAAATTGTAGATGATCCTCCCCTCAGGGCTGTGTAGAACAAAATTTAATTCATTCAGGAAGGACAATCCAATCAGGTTAAAAAAGGGGGGGTGGAGGGTTATACAAAATTGACAAAATTTGAGGCATTTATTTCCTATATAAAAACAAAGTATGATTTATAAATTAAGTTAAAGCAGCAATCACCACTGGTAATTAACAATAACCTCCATAATTAAGTTTCTGATACAGAAAATGACAATGTAAATATACACTTAATGCACATGAAATTTCTCATTTACTACATAAATTAAATTTAGACCAGGAGGTGCATAGAGGGGATTAATAGAGAATGATTACTGAATGGTGACTTAAGCTATGTCAGCTTAGAAGAGAATTAAAACCAAAATTTTTTATCCACAGGCTTATTTCTACACTGCACATGCAAGGGCAGCTGCAGGCAAGGGCAAGCAAACTTAAAAAAAAATAGTACAACTTTTAATGTCTTCTTGTTCTGTGGTCTGGCTGAACATAGATCATCATCAGTGTTTCATTACTCTCGAATACACAATAGTTGTAATCAACACTATTGTATATTTTTGATGGGATAAACAGACTGGAGTATTGATATAAAGAAGACAAAACACAAAACTAGACAAGTATTCATCTAGCTACATGAATCAAGTTAGAACTTTTTTGTATATAAGCATCAGTTCTAAGTATAATCTCTCTTTAGGAAATAAGCTTTTACTGGTAAAATTTAGAATTTTAGACATCTTATAAGCTCTAAAGCAGAGTTCAAACCTACTCCCACTGGTATATATGGCAAATATTCAGTTATATTCAGTGGGAGAATGATGCAAATTTGTATATAATATATAAATAAATTACAACAATAATGCATATAGCTGTTCAGGTAAACAGTTCAGTGCGCTTTAGTTCAAGTTATTACTTTAGTTATTGCACATCCCATTCAGACATACTATATGTTGTCAAGCAGACAAAACAAATACTAAGATTCCATCAAAAGCTGATGCTGTCAATGTTAGATTGGATCAAAAATAACTGAAGTACAGACAACTGCATCCAATCTTTCTTTTAGCATTACAGGAAATCTCTTTTCTTGTAGTCAGGTTTCTCATTGAACAGCAGGGTACTGACGGATACTTCAAACAGACAAGCATTTCTCTACCCAAGTGAAATACTTAAAAATATTTAAATACTGTTTCAGCCAAAATTACTTCAGTTCAGGATTCAATCCCAGACAAATTGCCAAAGCTTTCCCTATTAATTTGGTTTTGAATGACTGAATGTTTCTATTTCTGTACATTACCTGGAAGTAAATCAGTATTATCGCATTCAGTAGTTGCTGGTTGACTGTCTCTCACTTGACTTTCCTGAGTCAGCTTCTGATTCTTACTGGCATCTACAGGTTTTGCAGAGCTGCTCTTTTGCACGTCAGAATTAGTTTCTCTCTGCTGAAGATCCAGATGACATGGTCTTTCTTGAGATTTTGCATCATTGTCTAAGTACTTATTGCACTGATGAAATTCACCAGCCACCTCATTCTTCATATTTACTTGCTGGTTTTCTCCTGGATGTGGACTACCTGCTGAAAATACTTTCTCTGGGCAGTTTTGTTCAGTCATTGAAGCACCTTGATTCTCCTTTCCTGGGATTTCAGTACCTTGAAGATGCAGGACAGAACTTCCACTTCTATCCGTTCTATTGTCTCTATCCTTTTGCTGTTTGCCATCCAGGAATCCCTCTTCAGTTTCCAATGAGTATCTTGAATAAAATGTATTTCCATGGTGCTCTTGAGAAACACTGTCAAATACTTCTGAAGGAGTAAGAGAATCTATTGAGTGCTGACGTGAAGTGTGAGTTTCCACTTTATCGTCGGCTCCCAATTCATCACATTCATCTACTGAAAGTAAAACAGATCGTTTGAAATTTTTAGTTTTAGAAAACTCCTGACTTGCAGTATCATTTTCTGCTGCATCCTCAAAAGCTAAATTATCAATTCCTTGGAACTGTTGAGTAGGAACATTTGATGGGGGAAAGTTTTCTGCAACGTTCTCTGCTTCAGATCTGTCATCTTCTGTTTCATCGGCAGAAGAAGAAACTTGGTCTGCTTCCTGAGTAAACTGAGCATTACCAAAAGTAGAACTTTTGCTTTCTCTAGTTGTGGTCCGGGAACTGTCTTGATGGGACCAAATTTTTCTTGGTATTTCATCATCACTTGTTGAATTAACACGAAAGAGATCAGAACCCTCTTTTTTCATTTTCACTTCTATTCTTAGGCTGCTATCATAAATTTTTAATTCCTCAGGTGTACTTGTGTCACTGCTGCTTCTTCCAAGAAAATCATGACATAACATAGTACTGCATTTAGAAATTCCTCTTTCATTGGATCCCTCATCGTCCTGAGAGCCTCCAGCATCATAATCTTCTGATCTTGGTTTTATATCATCAGAGGATGTGGTTGCACTGCCAGTATCTGATTCAGGGCTCTCTTTTGGATCTACAGCACCAGTACTCCAATGGTCCACAAATGGAATTTCTGCATTTTCATGGTTTTCTGGCATTTCCATAGGCTCTATAAGCTCTGTGTAATTAGGTGAATACTTTTCTGTTATTTGTTCTGTGGAACATTCTGAAGCATCATCTAAATCTGTTGTAACTGATTTATATTCAGTCAAGGCTGATGTATCACACACTTCATCAACTGTAAGAAATCCTTCCACATGGATCTGAGATGATGTCTCATCCTCTTTATTGGTTACTTGGGAAAAGCTTGACAAAGCACTTTCACCATAGTTATGACCTGTTTCAGAGTTTATTTTATCACTCTGTTCATTACAGACTTTTGCTGCTTTTGAATCTTTCACCAGTTCTCCTAAAACAATAGCCTTTTGATTGGTTTCCTCAGAAAAGTCTGAATATCCATCATTGGAAGACTGTGCATGACAGTGAAATTCAGCTGTATTATCATCTTTCCCTGGATCTTCAGTCTTTCTAATTCCAGTCTGATCTCCACAGATTTGTCTTGTTTCCCTGTCATTTTGTATTGAAACATTCAGTTTATAAGTAGTTTCTTCTGCAATTTGAGGAGGAGAAGATTCGGATTGTATTTTGTATTGCACAGTTTCAGAAGAATCTGGTAATTTTTGTTTATTGGATTGACAGGACTCCAGCAATTTATTGTCACTGCTACTTTCTGTGGCAGGTTTTGAAGACTCATTTGCAGAATAGCATTCATTATTGTCATGAAGCTGACCTGCCACAGCATCAGCCGTGTTTTTCTCAAGTTTCTGTCCTGAACTTCTGTGCTCAGAGGTGTGCATATTCTTCTGGACAACAGGAGAATCACTCCTTGAATGCTTTTGGGCAGAGGACTGAGATTTTAATACAGCTGTTTTCTGTTTTGGGTCTTTACTATTTGTAATCTCAGCATTCTTTGCTGAAGCCAGAGTCTTAGGTGTTATTTTTGAAGTGGCTTTTGTTACAGGTGTTTGTGATTGTTTAATACTCTTCTTCTTAGCTGAAGGATGTTTTTCTGGGAGTGTTGTCTGAACCAGGTTTTGTAACACATTTTTTTCTTCATTATGTTTTGGAGACATTCCTGATTTTAGTGAATTTGGTGATTCCCCCTGAGGTCCTAACAAACAGTAAAAAAGACTATGAAGGTTGTATGTGCCAGTCACAGTATATTCACCAATTTTATGTTAATGTTTGTTTATGTTAAGAAACAAGTTACTCAACTTTTAATGTACTTAAGGGATTTAAGGCTTGTTAAAGAATTAAGATTTGAAATAACAAATAGTAGACAAAAATACCGTCTTGGCACCTTTAAAGCAGTTCATAGAATATACCTACAGGAATCACTTCAGCCTGTAACTGAAGCAGTCATCCCTAAAGAAGAAAGCAGCAGCTCTCTAAAGCATACAAACAATAAACAGCAGCTTAGCACAGGAAGTAATGAGTACTGTATTCAATTTATATTGTAGAGGAAATGAACAGAGGCAGAAGATAATCACATTAGTTATAATGTGATTAGAATACCAGAGTTAATGTCCCTGCTCAGTCAGAAAATACTGCAAGATCTTTAATGACCACAAATTGACAGAACCTGTGTCTTCTGTATCACAGTGCATTTCAGATAATAAAACTTGAATATTGAAGCGCCATCCTTAACACCTTATATCCTTCTAAACAAGTGTTTCCTCTCTGTGTTCTACAGTGTCATTTCCTACCCCTGCTATCAGTAGCTGTTGAAATTGAGTATTTGTTTGAGGCCAGTATCAGCCCCAAACAGCACTACTGAGAAGGGGAGACAGGAAAACACCTAATTAGGGAGGCATAAAGCAGTCTGCAGTCCAGATCTTTGAGGCTTATTACAGATGCTCGACCTACAGAAGTTCAGTTGAGCTCAGTTCAAATGGTTCCAAATGCAGAAGTGCAGGGGATCAGCAAATGGAAGACTCTGCAATGCAGATTAAACAAGCAGAAGAAAACACCGACTGGCAGTGAAGACTTGTCTTTTAAGTATTTTGAAGTTGACACATTAATTTGCATTTTACAGTTTAGGACTGTCACCAAAGTGAAATATGGAAAAAACCCAGAATTCTCCAGAAGATTTTTCCAAATACTCGCGCAAAAAACCAAACAAATCTCAAAGCTTTGCGTAATAGTGGCAGATCATTTAAACCTTACCTTGGTTCTTGGGAGAATTGGTAGGTGTGTTTTGAGTCTTTTGCTGTACTGCAGAACTCATACTCACATTCCCTTTCTTCTTCGGAACAGCTTGTACATTTTGATCATTACACCCTTTTCCTGTTGGTTTTTTTGTCAGACTGCAAAGAAATCATTACATCCATTATTTCCAGGCTTAGATCTAGCAATGTTTAATTATATTTAAAGAAGAAATATATGTGTTTCAATGTGCACACATATATAAACATTGGAAATGCAACCTAAATGCAAGTAAACTTTTTGAAAATAAAAATTAAATATATATCTATATTTTTAATTTATATACAAACGTGTGTATATAATGACCCATTTCACAATGTCACTTCAGCTCCCTCCTATCCAGTTTAATCTAAAGTATTCCAGAAATGGTACATTTACAACACCTTGTGTAGTCATTAACTGTTCCAGTATGCAGAATTCTGAATGACCTATAACAATTTAAAAATTATTAACATGCAGCAGTCCGACACAAAAGCCAAACCAGTTTTATCTTTACAGCAATGTTGCCAATAGCTAACTCAAATTGTTTTGCAAATAACATCCTAATGGTAAGCTTAATAGTTCACCTGAAACCTTTCTTCCCAAACTCATACACTCATGCACACTTCTATGAAGCAGCATATTGCTTTGTAACATACCTGCTTGTTGTGGCATTAGCCTCAAGCTCAGTCTTTTTCTTTTTGGTGGTGACTCCATTTGATACCTTCACAGATACCTTTGTTTTCACTACTGTAGAGTAAATTCAAAGTTAATTACAGAGGGAAATGCACTGCACATAAGTACCGAAAAAAATCTAATATATGAAGATCAGTTATTGAGAAGATCATACATGCTAAAGTTGTAAAATGTTTACTGTTTTAGATGGCTATTAATTGACCAAAAAGTCAGTTTATACTCATTTACAGGGGAAGACTGTAACTCTTATCAATTTATGGTAGATTGCCTTAGAGCTTCCCTGGCTGGTTTTCAGTGTATGACCAGCCTGAGACCAGTCAGAAGAGGACTTTAAAGAAAGAATTAAAAAAAATTACCAGTCTGTTTTTTCCCTTCCTCTACCGATTTGTCCTCTTTGGGTTCCTCTGTCTGTTCACCCGCAGTCTGGATATCCATGTTTGAATTTGCTGACTTGCTGGAAGTTGCTGCAACAGTCACCAAGGAGGGAGATTCCTTCCCTGTGGTTTTTTTCAATGGCTTTGTTTTGTTCTGCATGCTTGAAGTTACTGTCAGCACTTTAGGTCTAGCACCTGCAACTTTTCCTTCATGGTTCTTTAGTCCTTTGCTGCTTCCTGAATTTTTTTGTCCACTTGCAGATGATGTCTTTTCTATATCTTGCTTGGTAAGCATGCTTTCAGCCTTCACATTTCCATTATTTTCTATTTTTGTCTTTATAACAGCTCTAGCCTTTGGCAAAGTAGCTTTTTCTCCAGGTTTGGAATCCTTAGTAATCTTGGAAACTAATTTTTTGCCATCTTTCCCCTTTACATCCTCATGCTTTGAAGTCTTATTAACAGTGTTTCTATTGGTGGATGCATGTCCAGATGCTCCTAATCCATCAGATTTCATTTTATCCTGATTAGTGGAAGAATCTCCCCAGCAATCTTTCTTGCTGTGTTCTGCCCCGGAAGTGTTCCTTATACCAACAGATGTAGTTTTATTTAGCTAGGAAAAAAAATGGCATTAGAAAAAAACCCAAACAAAACATACTTGTAATATATGATTTTACAGGATGGTTTTAACCATTACCAAAAAGTGCATCCACACAGAAATGTCAATATTGATTCTCTCAGGTAAAGAGGAACTCAAACATGGAGAATTAAGTGCACAAAAGGGAATCTCTGTGATACCAGTGTCATTGCAGTGTATGCAAGCCTGTCAAATCATGTCAAACCCATACTGGTTTTTTACAAATTAATGATGTAGTTTTGAGTGTGAGTTTCAATAGAAGAGTTTTAAGAGCAGGGAGTGTAACAGACTCAGTGTTGTGGTGGCTTGTAATAATAGCAGAGATTGATTAGCTCAGTAGCAAACCATTTGCTCTGGGAAACAGATGAGTTTCATTATGTAGCAAGAGAGGAATGTGAGGTTCTGAACGCAAATTCCTGCCTTTTATTTGAGCTTATCTGTTTGAAAATGTCGCAGAACACAGTCTAAGTCCTAAGATGTTTCCAGTAGTCATTACTGATTCTGCAGAAACAGTTTACAAGAAAATATAGATTTTTCAAAAACAAGTTCCATTAAACAATATGGAAAATAAGTATCAATTTAAACAAATATTGAAAATACTTTTGTTTGCAATTATCTGAATGTTTTAAACGTTTGGATATAAATGTTTACCTGAGAACTGGTGAATACAGGTTTTTTACCAAGTCTTCGGTCATCACCCTTGTCAAATGCAGCTGTAAAAGGAACAAGCAGTTTCTTCACTGTTTGGCAGGAAAAAAGGGGGATAGAAATCAAGCCAGCCTACTCAGTTAACATCATGTGAAATCAGAAAGCACTTCTTTGGGTCCTGATTTACTCTAGAAGGGCTACTTTTTGGTGACATGGCAAATGTTAAGTGGAAATACATGGTTTTATGTTTGGAACAAAAAATGTGGGATCTACAATGACATCACATGGCCATAAGCAAGTTACTTAACTCTTCTGTTTCCCCATGTCCATAGTAAGACTTTTGTTTATTCAAGCTCCTTTCATTTATAGCCAGCAGTGCACTGAGACCTTTAAAAGTGTACAAAATTTACAAAAAGATACCTTCAAATTTAGAGTACTAACAGCTTTTAAGTGTATTGTTAATTTTAAGGTATTTATTTATACTCGATAAAGAAAAGAATAATTACATTAAAGTAAATGATATTAGTTTTCAAAACTGGCAAAGCCAAAACACCTAAATGTACACAGTAAGGTCATAGTGCCTCTTTAGATAGCATGCAGCGTAATGTCATGAGAATTATCCCTGTGATTGTCATGTGGAGTTTTCAGGCAGTGAATGCCTTTTTTTTCATCTGATGTACTCTGGGAGGAAAGCAGTTTTCAACAAAGCTTTTGAATCAATTGCACTTGTAGAACACAAAAGGGATATTTATAGACACGGTACAGACCCAGAATCGATAGGTTTCATTTATGTCTGTATTCATATTTCAACTGGAAAAAAGGTTTTGCAAAAAATATATTAAAAAATGTAGGCATTCAGTGCCTCATATTCTGAGGTACTATACATGGAAACAGTTTTTGTATGTATAATACAAAAATTCTCCTCAATTCTTGCTAAAGATACTAAAACAAATTTTTATTTAAGTCTCTAAAAATCACACAAAAGGTATGCTGAAAATGGCACCCCAGGGATCTAATCCTTTTTCTTGCAATGACTTTGCATATTAATACATACCAATATATTAAGACAAAATCCTTATAAACCTGTGCCTAAGAAAACACAAGACAGGCTGTAAATGAAAAAAACCACAATATCATCTCTCTTATTTGGCATTTTCCCTCCTCTGTTATAGCCTTCTAAATCTATATAGGCTAAATTTCTAGGAGCAAAGCCACCAGCAGTAATCTTTAAGATGAAAGTTGATCTAAGTTATCCTACATGCATTTCACCTGAAGATTAAAATTTGTCTAGCAATATTGTAGGATTGCTTTGCCTCTGATTAAAACCAGATAATTCATGCAAACATTTCAGCCTTTTCATATATAAAATATATGCAACTTTAGTCAGAATTTAACCTAAAAGAAAACAAAATAATTTTTGGCAATATGGAGTTTGGAAAATTAAGACACACCTTAATTTTAAATATTTTTTTCTATTGAAAGCACTAGTGTAAAGTGGCCAAAACATCATTCACAATAGGGACACAAGCACCTTAAAAGTAAACCACCCCAAATGAGAACAACCCACCCTTTTTTCTAAAGGCAACTCCTCCACTTCTGAAGGATTTTATAATCAAGAAGAAATCCTATCCCTGTTGTACAGAGTAGTATGAGATATTACTTGACTACATTCCTAAATCATGCTTCGAAAGACTGTCACTGCATCTTTCAGCATGTAATTGTAGAATAAAATTTGCATCTACCTCTAGGTATATAATTATGAAATTGCTGCTAATGTCTTTAGGGATATAAAAATGTTCACATCTCCTTTGAATCAAAAGTGATTTGAATTCAGAGCAGTATTTAACATTCTTTTCTTTTACAACACTGTACTGTCAAAGCTAATATTAAACCAGAACCTGAACTCCATCATCAGTTCCACATCCTCAGAATACTCATGTACTTCAAAACAAAGGAGCATTCAGAACAAAAACTCCTTTTTGCTGGAAGTGCTGTCTGTTAAAATGTTGAGAGCACACCATGCAGCTCCTTAGGGGCTCTCTGCAGCAGCACACACAAGATCACAATGCCAGCCAGCCGAGCAGCCCAGCTATCTGCATTTGCTCCCAGTGCACAGGATGAGCATTATGCAAGAGACGAGCAGTATTTATACATCATGGAGAAAATGATAAAGGACAGAAACGGAGTTCAGGGAATGGATAATCTGCTTTGTGCAAATTTAATTCATCCACAGCTCTTATCTCCTTAAAAATGAGGCAGATCAGGTTTTTAATCCTACTGCAGTGTTTTCAGTAATTTAGAGTAGCTGTAAATAAGAAAAGAATCCATCTACATGATGGTGGAGGGGTTCTATTATATATACTCCTAAAAAGAAAACCAGGGAAGCCTCTTCACAGAAAAAGACTTACTGATTCCCATGTTTGAAACTACCTAAGCGTGCCATCATGCTTCTATTCTAAAACACCACTTCAAAACACAAAGCAGCACAAATTTTGCTTCAGTTTGTATCAGGCTCCACAATTCCATCTGCATTGTATCCACTGAACAGATTGCTAAAAATTTCTAATGCCGTTTGATGCCAGACATACCTGCTTGTATTTTCTGTTGATGGTCTGGCCTCATCAGCTTCCAGCCTTCTGTGTGACGAACAGCATAAAAAGACTGAACCAGGAAGACCCAGAGCTTATCACGCAGCGCCTGGATCTTGCACGTAAAACCCTGTGTTCAAGTAACAAATCAGCAGCTGGCGAGGGGCATATTGTCATAGCAACCAGTCATTATTCCTTTCAGAATCTACTTACTCCCTAAGCTAGATCAATGATGTCATCACTTATATTTTATAACGGTCTGGTAGATGGAGATGCTGTTTTTGAAGGATTATTGCCCACCACAGTGATTTTTTCTACAGTTTAAAACCTACAAATTACAGCACTAGTTAACACTACATTGCTCTCACTGCTCTTTTTTTCCTTTTCTTTTTTTTAAATGAACCCCATAATAGCTCTTCACCATCAGCTGTGTCACAACAAGGTCAAATACTCCAGGGAAAAATAATGTATTTGATTAAATTTTCATTGCTTTGACCAAGTAAATCTATAATAGCAGCAGATTGCAGTAATTAATGTTTCATTTATTTTTTATTCTTTGTCATACTATTTATGAATTGTTCCCAGAATTAGCCAAGCACAGCTTAAATGTCGTTATTTAGATTCTGTGAATATACATGGTATGTTACACACATGGAGGTTGACACCTCCACCCAATCCAAAAAACACACACTGGATTAAGTGTCAGTCCTTGCTTTAGAGGACAGTTTAAAAAAAAAGCTTCACAAAAAGCAGGGGAAATATTTAGGAAGGAAGAGAATAAACTCTCTTCCCCTGTAAGTTTTAGGTAATGGAACATTTTGCTAAGTTTTTCTCTTATCACAAATTTAAAGTGATAGAAAAGATCGATAGGGCAGTGTTGCCCATAGGACTTACATTTTCAGTAATACACAGGAATTTTTTTATTGCCAGGATGAGGTTTCTCTTTAAAGTCAACAAATGCCTACGTTTTCTGTACTTCCAAAAGGACCTTGGATTTATGCAGATGCTTTTCTGTCTGACCCCAGCTGCATGACTGAGCCATCTGAGCTCACACCATATCATCTGATTTGAACCATGGCATGAAACTGTACCAGAATAGTTTTTCTACAAGCACTGCACATTTAAGAACCTACCATCTCCTTCACATTTGCAGAGTCCAGCAACATATCCACTGCTACAAGAAGAAAGCAGCTATTTTCATTATTAATGCTTTTTTCAATTGCATTGAAAATTAGTTCTAGGAGGTCAGGTTTGCTGCTCATTGCCTGTGCCTGAGGAAACAAAAAAAGGCAGTCTTTTAAAACAAAAGCGTGTACTTTGTATGCAAAAGCATTACCGAGCAGAGGGGATCTGCTATCAAGCTGTGCAGGAGGTATTCCAAAGCTGAGCATCTTCTTTTGTATCCATCCCACAACCCCACCCCTCTCCAGGCCTCCTATCCTGAGGCCTCACTCGTTAACAGAAATTTTAGGGACAAGCACACTGTGATGAATTTACAGCCCCACGCAACTCTGGATCCAAAGGCAAATTGTTTTAACATTGCCCTCTTTATTTTTTTCACTCCTCTGTACATATTTAAAAACATATTTCACAGGAGAAATGACCTGTCTGGGTGACTAGGTAAGTTCTCACCAGAGAACTGACCACAGAAATCAGCAGAAGTTTGAATACACTGCTCATACTCATAATCTTGTAAATCCGGGCTGTTTTTCCAGGGGTCTGAATGCTTTTTTGAAGCAACACAGAAACTGTCCCACTAAACCAACTGGAACTTTTGCTTAACTGAAGCACATAATCTGAATGCAGTATTAGCACTGTGTATCAAAGCATTTATATGCTTTAAAACAAACCTGAAAAAACCCACCCCCAGACTCTTAGTTTTGGTGGTTTTTTTCTTTTTCTTTTTTTCATAGAATTGTAATTCAAAGCAAAAGCTGAGACTATTTTGGTAATTTAGCAGCCTGATCTTTCCAAAATATGATATAATTCAATTTATTTGGAAGCATATAAGAACTTGAGGGCACTTTTACCTGCAACAAAACAGAGAAGCCTTCACTTTGTACTATGTGTAGGAAGTTTGCAACGATAAAGGTTACACATTCCTCATGCAGCCGTGCTGCCAAAGCCACAGCTGTCTCTGTCCATTTCACTGGGGGCAGGCTATTGATCAGCCGGTCACTCTCCATCAGACGGGAAGCAGCATTCTTGTGGTTCTTGAAACAGAAACAGAAATTAGCCTGTTGCCAAGCAATTACCTAAAGAATTGCTGATTGTAAAACAGCTTCTGTTCAGTTACTAAGCTTTTACACAGGGATCCAATCATGTCATTATTTCCCTTATTTAAATAATTGCTGGGGTTTATAATTCTTAATATTATATGTGCCTTTGAAACTACAGCAGAAATAGAAATCTCTATTGGTTCAGTTTTGCCTGAAGTTAGGTAGTAAGGTTTTAAAGTTTTCAATAGCTTTTACTATATTTTTTCAGCTGTGTCATTATGTACTGCAGTCCTGAAGGAAAAAAGGCTTTACTGGAGAAGCTGAAAAGACAAAAAGATCATAGGTCACTGAAAGATTTAATAAATTCTTGAATAAAACTGCTAAGTTGAGGTTTTAGGTTGAGTGTGGATGGCCTAGCACTTGGGATACAGAAAAAACTTAATAATTATGAATCCTTTTGATTTAAAGGAATCAGACAACAAATATTTGTCTTCCCAGACGGAGTTTTAACTGAACTTACCCTCTTTGTTATCTAAAGTTGATCAAAGAAAAGTAACTGTAACATTTCTAGCTACAATTCAAACATGCAAACAGATTTGCTGATATTTATTATCCTGGTCTGTGTCTTTGGTTCTTTAATGCATTGCATCAGCACAGTACCTGAGGGCAGTTTCTACTGGCTAACACATTACTTAAAAAGAACTTGGAATTTATGGTTATCCACATTAAAATGGCCTGAAAGCTCTATTCAATGTGACCTAGCAGGACACTGATAAATTATGCAGTAACACTTGAAAAAGCAACAATTCAGAGAAATATTTAACACAAAAACTCTTACTGCAAATTCAGATCACAATCAAATTCATCCTATGCAAGCTAGCAGGGAGTACCTTCTTTGTGCATATTATGGTTAAAAGATAAAATCTGACCATCCATTGTTCAAATATATTTTAAAAATTATTTTACTCATCTCTGGGCAAACTCAGTTTGCTTCTCTGCAGATCACGTAAATTAAGAATTATATATATGCTCATGGTTTGATTTTGCTCCCACTGAACTCAATTACAAGCTTTTTGATTTGTCTCAAATTCAACCCCTGCTTCACAAGGCAATAAGCATTTACTCCTATTAGACAATTCCAGTGAAATATAAAATGCCTTCATTGACTTTAATTAAAACAGCACTTTGTAGAAGTGGTTCTAACTGAATTTTACTTCTCTTATTGTACTTTTTTCCTAAACATTTTAAAGTAAAGTCCATTTTACTTATCTAAAAACTCAGTAAATTTCTTGCATGAAGTTGAGACATCAGGGATAGGCACACATAAAGCACCTGGACAGTGCTTTAAATGATACTCCCATTTTAATGTTTCTGTGTTCATCATTGTGGTTTCCCAGGGATTTTCCCATCAACAATCTCCTTTTCTTTGCACCTGTGTTTTTCCTCTAAAGGGCTGTTACATTAACTAGGTTTTACATTTCCAGCATCAGTAAATTAGAGGAGCAGCAGAGTTATACTGTTTAACTGGGTGTAAATGTTTAAAGCTTTACAGAAGAGAACTCTAGCAGCAGAGAAAAAGGACCTTAAATTGTACAGTAGTCCCTGCAAAATAAATGTCAGGCCTTTTCTTCTTCATTCCTCAAGCATGCTTAAAGCATTTTTGCAGATTGTGAAAAACTCCCCTGGGAATTTCACAAGTTTTTGGAATGGGTGTCGTAAATGCTGAAAGGAATGCTCACCAGAACCATTCTCTGGGCAGAAGAAGCTTATGCTTTATCATTTTATCTTTAATTTTGTAACTCTAGATGCTTTCAAGACTTCAGTCCATAAAATACCAGTGAATCTTGCAAAGACACACCAACACAAATTTTAAATCATTAATATGGGAACTAAAACCCACTTTAGTACAAACTGCAAAAACCTTCCAGTGAAGCTGGGTATACAAAGGGGGCAGCACCAAGCACCACAGTGCCATGGCTGTTCTGCTAACGTTGGCAAGTTTGTGTATTTCAAGACAAACTGTGACCACAGCATCTTTATTGACTGGAGTAAGCAGAGGGGAAGACCTGAATATTTACCTTTTAACTGTCCCAATAATGGTGCACAAGGACCTAGAACTGTGTCTACATATGCTTATAGCTGCAGTACACAGCTGAGGTACTTTGGAGCTGGAGGTGGGCGGTGGTTTAACTGTGAACAGCTGTAGATCAGAATGAACTGACCTGTATCTGAAAATGTTACTTAAAACTTCTCAAATTTTATACTATGTATGATACACATTGCTATGTGTATATTCTAGGAACAGCTCAGTATGCTGATATAATATAGAGGCAGAACACCCAGCATCTTGAGATACTAGACATACTCCTGAGGTGGTATGGCTGCCATCTTTATTCTGTTAGATTTATGCATTGTGGTAGAACTGTTCAGGTTTTATAACTGTGGATATTCTCAAGCTTCTCTTGATCACAGAACCACAGCTGAGCTGGAAGGATACCCTCAAAGACCATCAAGTCCAACTCCTGGCCCAGCACAGCACCATCCCTCAGAGTCACACCCAGTGCCTGAGAGCGTTGTCCAAACACTTCTGGAGCTCTGCCAGGCTGGTGCTGTGACCACTGCCCTGGGAAGCCTGTCCAAGTGCCCAAACACCCTCTGGGGGAAGAACCTTTATCTAATATCCAACCTAAAGGCACATAGCTCTGCAGTCTGTCAGTTTTTCAGGCTTTTGCCTGAATATGCAGTTGCAGCTGCTACTCCTAGCTGACCTACTCGCCTCAGTACTTCAAGTACTTCATCACAGAAATCCTGAAAAAAGCCAGTCCCAAGAAGGCTTCACAGTCCTTTCAGCAAGGAAAGGATCTTGGCAAGGAATGGATCTTGGCCAGAACCATTCAAGAGTGTAACTCTTGAACCAGGGCTGTGTTTGACAGTGCATGGCCACACCAGAGCTATTTAGTTTGGGTAACACGGTAGCACAGACACAGGGACAAGGACTTCAGCATGAGATATTTGTCACATATTTAGTTGTTGGTTGTGTGCTAGAACCAAAATCATGCTGTGAATGGTACCTGAACTAGTTAGATTACATTTTGTCTGTGGCAATCCACGTTACAGTTACATACATAGACAGTCATGTTTGGCAGCAGCTCTACAGATTTACCTTTATTCCTACATACTTTTCATATATCTGTTACATTTCAGTGTATTTACAGGCTGAGTACTTGACCAAATTTCTGTTAATGGGTCTAGTTCATATCAGTTACCTTAAGTCAGCTCTAAGCTGAAATACAACTAGAAAATAATTAAATTTAGGCAGGTCTAAATTGGAACAATGTAAGTGCATGCTACAAAAAATTAAAACTGAGCTTTGGGGGGACCAGTATAGTACTGTTATCTGAGAAGGAAAAGATATGGATACTATACTTCTACTTTATTTTTGTAAAGTCAGCCTGCCTGTAAACAAATAGCTTGTGATCCCGGATAGCCAGTGACCACCTGAGATCTGAAAAAAAATGAAGTCAATTTTTTCTAAATTAGAATACAGGCAAAGATGAAAAGGCAATCACAAATGATGTATGCCATCATGTAACACAGAAATTGATACAGTGATTTCCTGTTTCTCACTATGCAAATACATAATCAGGGAATGACAGAATGGCCTGGGTTGAAAGGGACCTTACAGGTGGTCCTCTAATCCCAGCCTCCCAGCTGTAGGCAGGGACACTTTCCACTAGACTAGGCTTCTCAGAGCCCCATCCAATCTGGCCTTGAACACTTCCATAATGTTGCATTATGATATCACAGTTGTGTTTCATAAACATATTTTCTGTTATTATGGTGGACTTGTATGTGTGTCATGAAGCATAACAAGGACATTTCACATCAAATTAGTTTTTAAAACTGTTATTTTAATTGGAACTTTTACACAGTATAAATGTACTACAGATTCAAGAAACTGTGTTTATTATCTCTTAAATTACATTGTACAGCTAAATAAGGAAAAAATTTACATTGCTCTATTTTTCTACAAAACACACTACTTACCAAAGAGTTAATCAACATAACAAGACAATTGTTCTGAAGTTCAGTAGGTAAATTGGCAAAGCTTTTCTCTGAAAAACATCTTGCAAAATGTTTTCCTACCCATCTGTTGAAAAGAGAGCCATTCTTAGGTAAGGAAGATGAAACATGTTCTATCTTCACTTGTTAGCATAAGTGATACCTCTAAAGTATTGTGAAGAAAAAACATTTAAAATGTAGACATTTCATATGCCCAAATAAACCCTATCTTGCAAAATAAAATAATTTCAACAGAAAGCAGATAAAACCAATTTTATTTTATTTTACTTACTTCATGCAAGCAGCATATAGGTTTTCCACTCCCAATGAATGAGCAATAGCCATGCATTCTAGTACAGGTTGCTGTTTGCCAGGAACAGGCTAGAGTTGTTAGAAAATTATCACAGTTATTGTACATTTGATTTACAGAAACCATACAGAAATACAAAATCTTCATTTCAAAGATTCAGAAGGAATGTCAGCTGCCATGGTATTTAAGTTTGCTCGCCTTTATGCAGTCATCTATTGCCACATGTCAGTAAAGCAGGGTTCAGCCTTATGAGCCTAATGTGTGGCTCAGTTCTAAGCAGGTGTTTGTTTTTAAACCAATTTTAATTGAACAGACTTTTTTTCCTAAATATATGTCCATGAAACATGATATGCAAATATAAAGCATTTCCACATGCCCACCAAGAACAGTTACATTTATAATAGCACATATTAAACTACTACTACTAAATTACTGAGTGTAATTTAGTACCTTGAGTTAATCATGTGGAATACTGCTTTTAATCAGCTGGGGTTTCCAAGTGTCTATAAACAGGTGATGATATCACAGGCCTTACTCCCACCATCTATCCCAGACTCACACCTGAGAACAGGGACTGTTGACTTCAGCCAGCACCTTGATCATGTAGTTCTTACATATCTTGTCACTATGATTTAGTGTTAAGCAATAGATTTGAAATTCTCAAGCGCTATAGCTCACCAAGTAGCATGAGAAGTGACATACCTTTTGGAAAAAATTGCAGTAATCTCTTTTCAAAATGTAGATAGCTACTTCTTTTAGTCCTTCCAGCCCATACATGTCTGCAATGCCCAACATGTGACTGAAGAGAAAGCAGTAGTGACAGGAATCACAAATCCTTGTGATACGTGCATTTTCCATACAGGACAATTTATATGCTACCTTTACCTCTTGCTTCAGTCAGAACTTACTGCAGAAAGAGACTGATAACCAAGCGTAACACTTGGCAAAGAATAATCTTCAAAGCAGAAACATATATTGACCTAATAACCTCCTAGCCATTGAGTTCAGCCTGTAGAAAAACAGGCCTCACTCACTAGCTGAGAACTGTTTAGATGACTCTCAGTCCCTCTATTTTAAGGATAGCAAATGAAAAAAATGTTTGTGCCAGCAGAGCTCTGGAATTTTGTAGGATTTTTCCCAAAGATAACATAAAATGTTATTGATGACAATCTTAAAAAGCAGAGTGAGCAAACTATTAATTATTTTATATAAAAAGAGATACCATACCACAATTTTACTTTCTATATCAATTAATTAAATAAACATTGATATCGGGACATATTATAAACAATTCCATATTTTTAGGAAATCGTAGCATTTTAAGGTTTAGTGGCAAGAGTTCATCACCTACTATATAAATGGTTTTAGAGAATAATTCACAATTTTCAGATTTTACTTCACTAATACAGGATTATGTATAAAACTGTGATTAAAAACGATCCTGGAGGAAAATGCCAACATTTACATTAGTTCCTATATATCATCTTCCATGGATCTAAGACTAATTCACCTTTCCATCACCTTGCGTGATTATTCAAAAATAAATTTAAAATATTAACTGTTACATATTATCACACATTGTATATATATTGTCTGAAAACTAAAAAGAAGGTACAGGCCAATTGGGAATTATTTTGGTATAAAACATCATCCTGTTTTTCACTCTCCTCATAGAGTATTCCAAAACCAGCTGGCACAACAAATAAATAGGATTTCTTCAACAGCTTTTTTTTTTTTTTGAGTCTTCCTTTTGATTTTTCACTGCGAAAATATAGAACAAGCAAACAAGCACAAACTAAAGTTAAGAAATAATAATAAAATTTGACATATACCCAACATCAACTTCGTCTGGGAAGTCCAAAATAGCTCCATATATAAAATGCAAGACAACATTCATTTCTGCATGGCTTATGCTGCAAAAAAGATTGAAAAAAATACAAATAAAGACATGACCATAATAAAATGCATCACATTTCTTAGCCAAAGGAAGTTGGCAAAAAGCTGATACATCATCCAGCTGCTCTGTGAATGGAAGGCAAATGATCTGATAAAATTAAAGCAATAAGATTTTGCAATACAGAAGTATCTCAGTGGACTACACTTGGGGTGAATTTAGCTACTCAATAGATTTGCTGAAACTTTCTAACACTTCGGATCTTTAAAAATAAGCAATAAGCACTCTGATACTAATAACTATATTATTTACACTGGTAATATAGAAGGATCTTTTCATCATTGCCAAGCTCTTTACCAGCAATAAGTCAACTATTAAGTAACTATATATTTTAAATTGTTTTATTATATTGACTCTAAGTCTCTATTTTATGATATATTTTTGTTTGTGCAACACTAAAATATATATTTAGTGGTTTTATTACAATGCTAAGTAGAAATGTTCCTCAGAATATTTAGTCTTTATTCAGCTTGAGAAAGCTGGCAGACCTACACAGCAGTGTTTGCATCCTTTCACAGTCCCAGCATCTTAATGCAGAAAGGCAGTGAATGCCTCAATGGTGGACATGATCTGAACACCACTTGCTTGTACTTGTGCACATACATTTTTGTGTGCAGTCTTCAGGACCCACAAGTGCTGTGTGCATTGGTGTAAATGGAATATTCATGCAGAGCTAAGACCCTTTAAAACGTCAGACAGGTTGAAGCAATTGACATGGGTGACTAAAAGCAAAAGGAAAAGAACCCAGCACTGCAACACGCAAAGAAGAAGCAAAATCAGCACAGCTGTCTCCCTGTATAGCAGTACACACAACAGCCATAAAGGCAGCGAGGAGGAGTTTCCCCACAGCCTTGACAGCTGTTACCTTAAGCAGACTTTTCATTATTTCAGAGTAAGCCATATGTACTTAATTTATAAGTGTTGTAGAAAACAGCACCAAAACCAGCACTAAGCAGAAAAGTGAACTGGAAAAGGTAAAATTATGCATATGACTCCTAATAACAGAAATTATAAGACATTGGCATGAGAGCAGTTTCATATAAGGATTCAGTACTTCTCAGGAGAATGCCTCTACTGAAAAATGAGGATAAAATTTCTTAACCACAGAGAAATCAATTACAGAGAGGTAAGTGTAAACACCAGGGTAATTGGTGACTCTCAGCCTTTAAAACACCATAAATACTAAGGAATAAATTAAATTGCAAATATATTGTTTTATAAAGATTTGGAAGTTATAACCAAATCAACAGATAACCTTTATGATGTTGCAGCAGCATTATTACACTGACAGGAAACTAAAATGAACATTTAAGAAAGTATCACTAGGCAAAGGGATTTTATATTTACACAAAGCAGTTAGATTTTGCAGCACTGTAAGGTGCACAGTACTTTCTGAAGAAAACTGAGTCGGCCAATATCATGCCTGAAAAAAAAGCTAACATGTACATGGATCAGTACTCCTTTGCTTTTAAAGGAAATTGAATGTATTTCAATAGTTTTCTGATACTGAAAAGAACTAACCTAACTACTGAAAAGAACAGTCCCCAGCTTATCTATGAAGTCTTAAGTATTCATCCTACAGTGACAGCTCCATTATTCTCACGCAGAAAGCCATGGTAAACAAGCCCACTAGATAAAATTGCTTTAGTGTATGCTGCTGAAATACCACAATTAAACGCTATTTAAGAAATGTTATTTATCTTTACATTGTAAATATAATTATTGTACAAATAAGTATGAAAATTATATTGTTCAGACACTCAGTGTTTTTCATGACACGGACAACAAGAAGTGAAAGAAGAGTTCTCGAGTAGATTGTAATTATTAAAACATACTCTACTCAAAAGGATTAGTGCCCTTCTGCTGATGAAGAAGACTTTTCTGAATCATCTGACACTATCAACAAATATACTACACACAGAGTTTCATCCTGAAGTCAAAACAGTACTCAGGAAATGTATCAGGCTGGAGAAAAATGTCAAGGCGTATTAATCTTCAGTGCACTGTACACGGCACAGTTGTTACATATTCGCAGCGATTGTAAATTGTCTACCTTTGCTCCCACACGACTTGCAGAGACAACACTTACCCTTGAAGAGTGATGTGCTCTTGAGAGCTCTCAGCCCAACTTCCACTCAGCATAGCAGCAAAGTAACTAGATCTGGCACATAAAATGGCCCTGAGAGAGAAAAAGTAAACATTATTCCACTACATACAAATATTCATGATGAGACTCTTTGATAACATTGACTTAAATCTTTGCCCTTTATGCATTAAGGTGTCAGCTGTGTACTGCATGCCTTTTCTCCCAGTATGTTTGGAATTTTAAAGTATGCTACAGAAAAAACCAAACAGTACTCTATAAATTTTTCAGTTAAAGCTTGTTTTTAGTATGACTTTGAAATTCACACAGAGGAAATCCATTACCACAAGCATCTTCCTTTTATATAAAATTTCACATTTATTTCTCCTGTTTTATTTACCAATTTAGAGTAAATAGCAGTTATTACATAAAGTAAATAAATAGCTTATACAGCCCCATTATAAATAATTATATTCTGAACATCTTAAATTCTTCTTATATTACAAAATGTGTATTTATCAAAATGCTAAGTATGTAATGTCTCGTATTCAGAATTTTCTACCCACCAGAAGTCAAACAAAACTTGCTATTAGCACATGCTGGGACAATAAGATGTGTTTTTACAACAAGAGCTGTCAGCTACTTCTGTTTACACTTACTGCCCATCTATATTTAAAAGGCATATAACTGGCCATAACAGGGCTAATTCAGTTTACTACTACATCCATAAAAGAGAATAAAGAAACCCCAGAGCTGCAGTCTGTGTAGCTCAGCATCTCTAGCAGTATCAGTCTTCAAAATATCAGGTAAGAAGACTTTTACAACAGGACTCTTAAGGTGAAAGTGCAGGGGCAGAGAGGAAGACAAGATAGTGGATGAAAACTGCTTTGTGATTTCAGTTTTCTAGATCCACACCAGTTACAGCGTTAGCGTTATGTATCTTATCTGGCTTACTACAGCCACAGATAATATTCTCATACATAGAATATTTTCATTACACTTTTTAAGCCTCCTATTATTTCTAAAATTAGCTCATGTCATGTATTTCCTGTGGTAGAAAAAGCAAAACACTATACTAGGCTTGAGAATCCTTTCTGCTACATGTAGTTGTCTCTTAAAATGTTCCTGAGCACTCTCATTTTGCGTAGGAAGAAGCATGAAGAACACTATTTATGGTCTCTTTTACAGTCATTTTATATTCTGTATTCTCTCATCTCTCCTCCCTCCTCTTGCTTCAGAAGTCTCAGTACTTTAAATTAGAAACTTCTCGCACATTCCTCCTCTGAGTCATCCAGCAAAAATAATAACAACAAAGCTTTTACTGAACACTTCATATCTTAGTGAAATACATCCACATGTAAATGGGAATTACATCCTAATCTGAAGTGCATGAAATTCTGGGTACACGGAATTTTTTTTTATAAGATACAATAACACAGTATCATAGACATATGGAATACACTTATCTCTTGTTTTTTATTCTGTTAGAAATAAATTTTAGTAATGAACAGTGATCAATCAACTTCAGGGTCATAGTTAGAGTGGGTATTTCAAAGACTCGTTTTAAGTAAGACAGGTACTCAGCAGAATATGGATAAATATGCAATACCTAAATTTAAATTTTATCAGCATATATTTATAAAGTATATGGAGATACCAAATAATTTTGAAATAAATTTTTCTGTGCTTTCCTACAGTGATGGTTGGTGCCAGTTTTATTACTAACAAATCTGACTTGCTTCATGCAAAGCTCTGTAAGAATGCAACACTAGGAAGACATAAGCCAGCAACACTGAAGTCTATTGGAAGTTCACAGGACTTCATGAGAAAGTAAGGAATACTGACACAAGTGGTGGGAGACTCTGGGGGCCTAGCCTGTCTCCCGTTTGAGAACTTAAAAAGAAAACTCTTAGAGTAAGTAAATCATTCTGGTGCTTTCACCACAATGATACTGAAAGTTCCACTGCCCTTATTAACTCCTACTGTTCACGTGACCCAGTGCTAAAACAAGCCCAAGTCCTGTGCCTGTTTCAGAACATCCTTGTTTTCTCTGTGATTTACTGCTGTATCTTTTGATGCTAGTTAAACTAGATACATAGCTCCAGGCAGTAAGTGGCCTAAATTAAAGAAGCTCTGCTGATAGAAGCTCTTTGTTGCACTATTTTTCCTGCATTAAACCATTTGTTTTTCAAACTTATGTATCTGAAAGCATATAATGTAGACTAGAAGAAACAAACATTCTTTACTAAACTTCATTGTGAAAATGTAGCATATATCCAAATACCCACACAAGTGTGATATACCTTCTCTAAAGACACTGTAATGTCAGTAACAAACTGTCCCCCCCAGTTTTGTGTTGACGAAGTACTAAAAGTAATGGAGGGTTTTTATAGGCCCTCTCAGTTACTTAATATACTCAAAAGGAACAAAATACAGGCTGTCTAGTTTGCTATCTCAAATGCAAACAACTTACATCAAAGGTACAAGGAATGGTACTGACACTTTAATTTGCTTTCCCAAGCCACAGGAGTACAATAAGCCAAAGTTCTTAAACGGCCTTGGACTTTTGTTCTAGGAAAGGCTCCTGACAATCTTTACATCTACATAACTGAAGTAATGAAAGTAAAACCAGATCTTCTATGCACAGATTCTGAAGAGCCAAAACAAAAACTACTACTCCAGAAATTTTCTGCCTAAATGGAAATTTTATTCAGCATTATAACTGAATCGTTTGTTAGTAGATTTTTGTTTTCTTTCTTTTTTTTTTTTTGTATATACTGAATATATGAGATAACAGCGGCAATCTTAGAAGTGCTGAAGGTGCAGTTGTTTTCAAAATAGTTGCTGTTGATGATAAATTATATTCATTAGTACCAAAGTACAGCCACTCCACACATAAGACCTAAAAGCTGTAACGGTTCACAGCTAGAGAACAGCACCAGCAATAACTTCCTATAGATAACAGTAACAGCAGCATTTTATAGCAGGTGTTATTGATTAAAAAACTTTTTACTGTAAATACTTATGTACCTGTGAGCTTGAAAATGTTTGCCTTCTACGCAAATATTAATATCTGGACAACAGCACTTCTTGTAGAGCATCAATAAGTCTTCTCCTAACATAGATGCAGTTTCTACCTTGGAATTACCTGCATATAGGGAGGAAAAGCTGTTTTCACTTTGTCAGGTGTACAAGAGACTATTGACAGTGCACAGACAAAATATTTGAAAATAATCTGACGTAATTGTTTATTATTGCATATTCAAGCTTTTCCTTGAAAAGTTTTCCAAACATCACCTTTTACTTCTTATTTTGACTTATCAGAAACTTGACCAATGCTCCCTATTTGGTATCTACAGAAGAGCTACAGTTACTCTTTTATAAGATTATGCACCCAGTTAATTCTTTTCTGCACGGAAGAAGAGCAGCCCCTGAGGAAGTTTGGGAAGATGCAGTGCCACAGGTCCCACCTGAACAGATGTGCTGCTTGAGCCCTGTCACTGACACAGCTGAAGCAGCCAGCACTTCTGGGGAAGATGCAGTTAAACACTTCCTTGTATGATTTCATTCAGAGCTGTAGTATGGAAGATTCTGAAAGGTTCCAGAACCCTCCTAAAACAGCAGTGGAACCAGTGCAATTTGCTAGGAAAGGAAAACAAGGGAGGTACTCTGCTGTGTGGAAGTCCCACATGGTGAAGAGTAGAGCTCACTGCATTTCAGGGAAAAGACAGGACATGGTGATGACCATGCCTGATGCCTGGCAATTCCAGATTTATTACACCACACATAGGCTGGGATCTGTGCCTGCCCAACTTCTGCAGCAATTCATTTCTTCAAACTGTGAGATCACGAGGTGGGCCATAGAAAAGAATATCCATGACAGCTGTGCTGTAACAATAGTTTTAATTTTGCCTGCATTTTTACAACTGTAGAAATATTTGAACAATTATTTAAAAGACAAAAAGAGAAAAAAAGTACAATTCCAAACCTACCTGCCGCAGCTTTGTCGCTTTCTGCATCAATAACTGCTTCTGGCATTTCTTCCTCAGTACCAAAGAAACAAACAACTTCTTTCTGCACAGCTCCACTTGGAGTATTCTGACCAACTGGTGCTCTTTTGCTTTGTCCAAGACAATTTACATTTTTTTGCGTGTTGTGAAGAGTAGTAGTGTTGCTTTCTTGTATTATCCTCATAAACAGCTCCTCAATTTCTTTAAGATTTATATCACATGAATATAGAATCCTAGAATAGGACACTAATTTTTACTCTCATGATTTTTCAATTGAAGAAAACAAATAAAAATTTACATTTTTAACAAAATTCATGACCAGAAAACAAAGAGTTGGACTGTCTTGTGCTTAAAAAACCCAACCTTTATAAAAATTAATCTCTGGAAAACTAATTTCTGCAAATGCTTGAAAAGCATAAACAAGCACCACAAAATACCAAAACGTTCTAACATCAAGATTACAGTAAAAAAAATCATTAAAAATATATAGAAATATAAATGAATTGGAGAAATAAATTTTAATTTCAAAGGAAGCACTTAAAGCAGAAAAATTTGCAGTTAAGATTACCCAAGAACTTTTTCTTTGCCTATCTAGTAATTCCAGCTTCCCACTTTCCCATCTGTTTCACCAGTTTATTTTTGGCTCAGGATCTGGAAAGGCTAACAAAGCCTGCAGTCTCTGACTGCAAAGAAACATTTATAGAAACATACTGCACTCCAGCACAGACAACATGTCTTATCTTTGGTTTCATACCATCTAGATGAAGTTCACAAAGTTTAACAGAAGAGCTACAGTTCCTTTGGATGTAGCAGAAATATCCAGAGATCTGCTTTAGTCACTCCGTGGCAAAGAGGCTTTTTTGGTAATACTCAGAGAACAGTAATTTGAGTGTGTTATCAGAACACTGTACTCTGACGGGGCAGAGAAAACATACAAAGAAATCCTCTTCCTTCTTGAGTCCTGTATTTAAAGGATTGAGATAGGTAGCAGTTTTTTTTGTCTATGTGATACAGGTCCTCAGCAGGGAAGAAGAAGAAGAAACAAGAATGTAGGGAATAAGAATGTTAATATTTTGTTAAGTTTTGAAAGCTTGCATCAGGAACAATAAGATTTCACATGGAAAGAGTAAGATCAGTGGACCTTTTTCACATGTGATTTTAAGGTTGTTGTGTATGTATGTGCTTTCAGAACTCCTAACCTATGAACGGACCCATCTATTGCTTTTCAGATTTAAAGTGCTTTCCAACCTAGCATAATAGCATAAGGGAAAGACAAGTAAAAACATCTGTACTGCTGATTCCCTTAGGCCTTAATGCAGGGAAAAGAACAGTTGTGCCAAAAAAATCCACCTGCAAGTGCCACAAAAAGCCCTTTTTGCAGCTGATTGGTTTTCAAGTTCCATGAATCAGTCATTTAGAGAAGATACTCCTTGCATGGTAAGGTACACCACATCAATAGGCACAAGTGATAAAAGGATAAATGGAAAAGACCATATTAGAACAGTGTGTATAAACCACAAAATTCCAAGAACTTGTGAGGCAGGCTATTCTTCTGAAATAAAGTGGTCTGCAACCGTAACCCACTAGAGGCAATACACAAGCATAGATATTAACGGTAGGATTGCTGAGTGTAAACATAAAGGAATTCAGTACACATATGCATAACTCAGGTTTGTTTCCTCCAAAACAGCCATTATCCAATGGGGACTATGCAATCCAGCAATTGGGAAAAAGAAACTCATAAGACAATTTATTTAGAGAAGTATTTATCTTTTTCACTACTTTATAATCCAGTGTTATCCACTGGATAACTGGGAACTGTATTTAAAGAACAAATATTTACAAACATTCTATTTGGCATAACTTGTTTATGAAAACCTCACATGCAAGAGACTATCATGCTGGAAATAGTGCTAATCCACCACTTTCCTAGTGTCAGGATGATGCTGTGTAATTTTAACAGGTACCCCACCTTATAGCTTGAGGTTTTTTTGTCTGTACACAGAAAAGAATCTGATAGACATGAACAACACTGAGTTTGCAAGAGGGGTGGCTAGGTGGCAGATGAAACAGGAACAATGGTACAGGGTATCTGTTGTATTCATAGCAGTTACTATAGCTGAAGATTTTTTATACAAAGGAAAGGCTCTAGACTCTACATGCTGTCTAGAGTTTACCTTCTAAAAGGCTTCTGCCTGCACTTAAACAAGATGTAGCATCCTTGTCCTGCCTGATACAGAATTCTACAAGCATAACATGGTCGAAGGCTTGGCTGGTCCTTAAATCAACTGCTGGTATTGCAAACTAACCCCTGTGGCAGTAACTGTCACAATGACAATCGTATTCCTTTGTATTTGATTGTATTTATTGCTTTTTAACTGGATCTCACTGTCATTAGGTCCTTCTCTGTCCTTCCTTGTTTCAGACCCTCTAATAGAAATATTAAGAGACAATATCTATATTTTTATTGCTAAAGCAGTATTTTGTCCAACTGAAAGAGAAAATAAAAAGCAGTTTGCCTCTCAGCAGGCAAGACAGTAGTGATCTAATGATCTGTGACAGACAGCCATCCTTCAGGGATGCTGAGTTTCTCTTCTTGAGGCACAGTGCAGAACCCTGCCTAGGCAGGCATCTCCAGCCTTCAATGTACTTGCAACTGTTGACATTTTTCTAGCTGTGTCCTGAAGAATGACAGAAGGCTATTGGAGGGCAGAGTCAATATTACATCAATTTCACCAGGGCCAAATGTAGCAGGCATAGTGTCTACAGTATGGATGCTGCACGTCTGGGGACCAGAAGTTTCTTCCTGGTGTCATCAGATAATGCAAGTGTACAGAAGGAAACAAAGCACTGCTTAGTTGCTCATCTACTTCGTGCTGAGGCTGTGCAGAAAGATCAGCATGAAGTTTACTATGTCCTGTCTCCTGCTCAAAAGAGGGAAGAGGAGCTGCATGGCCTTCGGCACACAAGTGACATGTAGCCCACTTCAACTCTCCTGATGAAGGGAGACAGAGGCCCACAGGAAGTGTGCCTCACTGAGAGGCAGGACAGATATAGCTTGTGAGAAAGTTCCCAAATCCCCATGGAAAGATGAGTTTTACTTGGGAAAATAAAAGCAAAGCTGAATACAAACAGGAAAACAGGAAAAGGAATGAGATTTTGTTATAGCTTTGATGAACTCTGCAATACTATTACAAGTATTTGCTTCTCCATATACACAAGAAACCAGAACTTCTGTAGAAGACAACTACTTTCTCTCAGAAGCTCAGCTGCAGCTACAGGTCTCTGCTACAACTCATCATGACAGTTTACATGCTCCAAGAACTAGGCTGGCTTCCAGTAAAACTAAAGCTCTAATTTAAGGCACTGTTTTGCACTTACAAAGATCTAATTAATTTGCATCTAAACAGTAAGAAACCACTGAGATTCAACAGCTACTGATACTACTTGATCACCTAAACAATGGATTAGGCTTTTTTCAAGCAATCCTTTCTTTGGTCCAAATGAGTTCAAACTTCAGTGCAAGCACTGTAAGCATCAATCTCCACAGAATGTGCTAGGTTAGAGGACTCAAAAAGTGAAGTATCAAACAGCACTGAAAACTAAGTTAAGAAAAAGCAATAATCTTGCAAAGCACACTTCATACACAGTTTAAAACATATGGGGAGGTTCATTTGAAGATTCTAAACTCACTGTGAAAAGACACAAGGTTTACAATTAGTTGAGCTGAGTTTAAAGGTGTTTTCCAATACCATGCTTTTTGGAGAACATGCAGAACTTCTTGCCTCATAGCAAACCCAGACAAAACTGAAAGCAAGTATCAGTGACGTATCAAGTGCTTACCATTAGGAATACAAGCCCCTGATATAACAGTATATAAATAATTATCCAGAATAATTGTTTCAAAATTAATTTCATCTTTTTAAAAATTGCACTATCATACTTCTCCATGAAATTCTTCTGTAACACCACTTAGATGAATGTGAAAGAAATCAATGAAAACACAGTAACAATGAAATCAGGAAAAAGACAAGATAAAACCCATGCTGCTTTGTTTCTTACTACTTGTTTTGCTAATGTTCCTGCCAGGCTGTGGCAATAACCCAACAAATGACTGGTAATAAACCTGCTCCCCTACAAGGATTCTATGTTTCAGATATTACTCTGGGCTCAAAGTTTTCTTTCATAATTAGGTTGTGTTTCAGGGACTAAACTTTAAAACTGCAACACTATCCCATTGCTCTTGGCAACAATCTCTGGAGCCTGCAAGTACGTACATTTTCTAGGCACATCCTGAATTGATGTGAAATCCCAGAATGATTTCTTTCTACCACTTTGCTCCTGGTGCATTCCTGTAGGTGCTCTAACACCAAGTCTTTTTTAGGGAAAGTAGGTGGCAACACCAGACCTTTGTTAGAGAAAAGCAGTTCTTTGAAAAAAGGATTAGAGGAACTTACAAGAAGGAGGATTGCAAGGTCTGGTGGCAGCACCAGCCAACACCCCTCATATAACTCACCTAAGGTTTGGAGCAAGACATGAGAGATGTTGCATATGTGGCAACGGGAAAATAGCTGGCAGTGCAAAAACATGCTGGCCCTTGCACTAGTCCCTGGGGAGCAGCCAGCCCACACACCTCCCTCTGGGATCCCAGTCTGCATCAAAGCTATGCTGTGTTTGGCCTAGCCCATGGCTCACTAGGACTTGAGAGATGAGTTTCAAACTTGATGTATTTTCTTCCAACTTGCTGAACTTCTAGATTCCTATATCCATAACTTTTTCAAATATGAGCTGAGAGTTGGTTCTATTTGCTGCTTTCATCTGGGAATCTTGCTAGAAAGGGTTTTAGTAGGCACTGACAATCTCAAAGGATTTTTGCTGTTTTTTTCTCTTTTTCTATTACAAGTCCTTTATATACAACAAAAAAAGCACGCTAAGGTTGAATGTACAGACATGTGCTATCAGCAGAAGGGCAAAGGCAGAGGAAAGAGGAAGAAGTTACAGAAAAGTCCTCTGCAAACTGCAGGAAGGCTGCGAGAGTACTGCCTTGAACTGGAAAAGTTTTAAAACAGGTGTTGGCACTGGGAGAAAAAGGAGAGGCAGGACACAGGAGCGGTGATGCCGAGGCCAGCCCATCAATCCTGCCGCGGCCGCGCACTCACCGCAGGAATTCCCGTAACTCCGCGGGTTCCAGGCCGTGCAGCTGCAGCTGCCCCCCCGCCAGACGTTCGCAGACCAGCGGCGCCCGCGCCAGCAGCACCGCCCGGTGCACCCGCAACTCCTCATCGCCGACTTGGAAGGTCACGTCGGAGTGAGTTCCCTCCGCCAGCAGCCTGCGGGACGGCACCGTTACCGCGTGTCCCCGCCCCGGCCGGCGCCGCCCCGGCTCGGCCACCGCCCCGCGCCCACCTGTCAAGGTCCTGCCGGAGCTGCTCGGCCAGCGCCTCCTTCAGCCGCTGCCGCTCCGCCGCCGCCGGGCCGGGGCCCTTCGGGGCTGCGCCGCTGCCGCAGCGCGCCATGTGCCGGCCGCCGCTCTGCCCCGCGCCCGGCGCGGCGACAGACACCGGGGCGGGACTGGCAGTCGGTGCCCTGGCGGCGGGCCGCCGCACTCACGGAGAGCACCGGGACGGCGCTCGGGGCGCGGGCAGTAACCGGCCCCGGAGCGGGAGCGCCGCGGGACCCGCGCCGTGCGGGACGCGGCTCCTTCCCCGCGCCGCTCGTGGGGTGGGGCCAGCAGGAGCCTCCGCCAATGAGAGCCGGCGGTGCTGGCCTGGCCCCGCCCCCAGCAGGGAACCTGAGGGGAGGGTCGGGCCTCCCTGATGGGGGCGGGGCTTCACTGATGGGGCGGTGCCTCAGCCGGCCAAGGGCGGGTGCCTCCGGGAGTGCGCCCCCTAGCGGCCGCCGCTCCTCCCTGCACACGAGGGCCGTTCCCTCACACCAGAGCAGTTCCCGCACTCCAGGGCCGTTCCCTCACACCAGAGCAGTTCCCGCACTCGAGGGCCGTTCCCTCACACCAGAGCAGTTCCCGCACTCCAGGGCCGCTCCCGCCGCGTCCCCCGAGCGCAGTGCCTTCCTGTGAGGGGTCCGGCGTTCCGCGGCCGCCCCTGCCGTGTGCACCTGCCGCGGGGAAGGAAGCGGGGCGGGCTGCGCCTTCCGGGCAGCCGGTGCTCTGCTGGAAAATCCCTACTCCCCAGCACTGTCTGTCTTGCCAAAGCAAAACTGCTGCACAGGCGATAGAAGTCTCTCTGTGCCACCTCCTCAGACAAGGGAGAGCCTTTCCAGCTTCATAGTGTAAGCAAGAGAAGCACATAACCATTTACGTTCATAAGTGCTGAAAGTATTCAGGGAAAAATGCTTGAAAGGCAGGTATCAGTGGTGGATGGAAAGAAGCAAATTCAGCACCATGATCGTGATCCTGAGGAGACTGCTGGGATTTGGGGAAGGGGACGAGAGCAGGTCGTGAGCCAGCGCTGGGCAGGCAGCACTGCTTGGTCCTTCCTGGCCAGGGTTACACTGCCCCCACACCGAGCGGGACACAGTGGCTCCAAAGAGATGACACACTTGGCAGTATGGGGATGTGTTGGGGCTCCCCAGCATCTCCCAGCTCTGTTCTGCTTTTGTGTGGACAGTTGTTCAGGCTCACCTGGCCCTGATGCCTCCCTCAGCAGGCTCTTGTTCACCTCTGATTCCAGGGCACTGAGCTTGCTCTGCAGGTGGAGAGGGAGGCTTTGGAAACCTACAAGCACGTGACACCTATTCTGTGGTCTCGTATTTCTGCTTCTTTTCCCATTGCAGTTAACATACAGTTTTCTTCTTCCCTGCCATCACACGCAAGTTAATTCTACCCTTTGTGTCCATAATCACCACGTCTCTTCCTCCTATAAACACAGGAACTTGGCAGCAGTTCTTGGAGACAAGAACAGTAGTTGCTGACATAGGAAGGATAATGCCAACAATGAGGCATTATTTTCAAAAATTGACAACAATCATAGCATGAGTGTCCACGCTGAATACCAGACCAGACGCTTCAGCTATTCAAACCCTATTCTGAGCTTCAGTAAATCTCTCCATAGGAAGTCAGATAAAGTGAAGGGAGTCTTGTAAGTTGCATTTTATTAGACAGAGGTGGATTTGATACATGTTATATCTTAATTTTCCATTGTTCCTGTTCAGACATGTGGAGTGTACAGGTTTCCCATTTTTTAGTCAAGAAAGAAAAACACATTGCGCAAAGCAGCTGCATTCAACAATACAACAAGATACTGATCATTATTCACTTGAAGACTAGAAATGTACCCAGAAAATTGTCAATCGTTCAGTATGCTAAAATATAGATAAAAAGAGTTACTGTTTAATGGTAAAATACATTAAAAAAATTCAGGCAAATCTAGAATGAAAACTTGTGACTTTCTTCAGTATGGCACCACTCTATTGTTTCATTATAAATTTGTAAAAGGCACCACACATTACAACTGTAAAGCAAGGGAGAAAACAAAACCAAGCAACTTTCCATGATTTTCTTTCTGTACAAATACATATGTATTTTAAGGCAGGTGTTTTTATGTGCAAAATACAAGTATACAGGTAAAACCAATGTTGGTATCATATATTCTCAAACTCACTTCTTTTAGCTGTACGATTAGTGTCCAAATGTACAGTACAATGAAAACACTTCTCTAACAGAGCTCAAAATAGAAGGCAGGCTGGAAATATGGCCCTGATAACAATTAGGTTTTAAATCTGAAGAGCTTTTATGTAGACCCCTTAAAACATGTACAAACAGTCATTCTCTTTTTCTTTTTGTCTCTTCCTTAAGAAAGGTCCATATCAACTTGTTCACTATGTCAGGTTGATCCTGCTGGAGCCAATGACTGGCTTCTGACAAAATCGTTAATCTGAAATGATTTTTAACATAAATCCTTGTAATTTCTGCCATCTCAACTTCCATAAATGCATCTCTTTCTCCCCATAACAGCAGTGTTGGCATGATGACTTCATGATGCTGTAGAGGCAGGCAGCTTGAAAAATAAAACACACTTAGTTAGGTCTTATTTTAATAAAAAAATCACCTGGACATATTTCATTCAATACAGCTTTTGAAATCAATGCAGTGAATCTCACTGTAAACTTTCTAGGTGTCACAATATCTTCTACAATATCAAAAAACCACTGTGACTCCAAGTTCTATCAAAATGACCTACTTAAACTTTAAATTTTTATTTTCTTAATGCAATTATTTAAAATTGTTAACTTTATAAATATTACCTCATATTATAGACATGAAAGATGCAAGTAGCTAGTATGAAAGACTTTTCAGCATTAACCTATCAGAGTTTATTCCAGCACATTTCAAAGATGCTAAAAAATTTATCTAAGCTTGAATTGCTTGCTTTTAGTCACATACAGTGACAGATGAGCTGTGACAATTCAAAATAGATTCCATCTGATCAGATACAAATCTTTATTATATTAATGAAAAAATAGGATTATTTTAAACCAGTAATGTATAAAAAAATATTTCCTGAATTAACTTTTATGACATATGTAAGTACTAGTTGTAAAATTAGGAGTTAAGAGACTATGCTCTGTAAAACGAGCAAGAAAAAGGTGACATGTCTTAAAGTAAGACAAATAAAATGAGACTTTGAAGACATTCTTCCTCTCTACTTACATGCAAAGTCAAGAAATGTTAATAAAAGATCACTTTAGAAAATAATTTCATTTTGATTGATGATTATAAAAATTCTTAAAATAGCCCTTTTTACCAGTGGATTTAAATCCCATTTTGCAAACAACCTGACCTCACCCACTGAACCAGAGCTTATTCATAGTACCATATTTAAAAACTGATAATCTGATATCTGATTCCTTGCATTGAGACTAATCTCTTCACCTTTTAATTCAGTATCCTGGATCTCTTCACTATTAATATGTGTGTTTTCTCACTACTGTACAGTTTACTGTTTTGTGCCTGCAAGGTTTGCAGCCTCACTTAGGTAAACTCCATCAGGCTTTATACAGGTTTTTTTTCACAGGCTTTTTTTGTCACTTTTCATTGCCTATGAACTACACTATATTTCTGTTCAGTCTGGAATATGGGAAATTATGTAATTCCTGAAGTTTCCAGAAATCACCTGTAATAACAATTAATGCACAGATTTCTCATTTAGAAAGGGAAGTTCCATTCATGAAATATTAAAGTCTTTGAAAAACAGACTCAGACCTTCATACAGCACTGTTATACAGTTTCTCTGTAAACAGTGAAGTACTTCTTAACTGTTACAAGAGAACTAATGCTATTTTCTAAACAAATGGTGTGTCAGAAGAAATTCAACTTCCAGCTTCTTACCTATCTCTCTTAACCAAGCATGACAGAAGAACTTTGTGGATTTATTCTTAAAATGTTTGTATTTAATGTATAGTGAAAGGAATGACCACTGTGCTATTTATAAAAAGACATGCTGGTGATGGATGGAAGCAGGTTATTTTAATCACCTCTTTGGAAATAACATTCCAGAAAAATTAGGCTCTGAAGAATGCACCTCCAAGTGGATAGTAATGAGTCAGAACCCTTTAACACATAGGTCACCAGTACCAGCCCACTGGGAGTGATGGTGAAAACAAGTCATTAGCATCCAAGTGCTGCTTAATGACTAAGATGAGAGAAAGGGAAAATTCCAATCTAGCTTTCATATTTAACGATTCCCATCCCATAAGGCATGACCATCAGAACTGGTGGCAAGAACTGAGTGACTGATGTTTTTGTTCCAGTCCAAAGCCTGCTGCATTGTGGCTGATAGCACCTAAATAAGATTCTCTGAAATCAGTGCAGGTGTATTTTCATTAGAAGAATAAAGCAAACAATGCACAAACATACACGCAAAACACACAGAGGAATTAATAGCTGTGAAGATATTTTCTGACTTAAAACTGATACTTCACTTTCTTTTTGAGTCTGAAAAGGTCTGAAACAATAGTTTGAATGTTCACAGCTCTTCCATTTGTCTGTGACTCCCAGAGCAGTTCAGCTATCACAGGCACGTCACTGCTGCTGTCAGAGGAGCAGCTGGTTAATGTGCACACGCAGTGGAGCGAGGTGCTGCGGCCGATGGAACGAGCAGGGCTCGGGGCGCTGGCGCCTCTCAGCTCCTCATTAGCCCTGCCCGGGGCTGCTGAGGGCGGGGGAGCCGCTGGGCAGGCAGGCAGCGCCGTGGCCCTTGGACATCCCAGCCGATGTCATCGGCTGTTCTGCACAGCTTTAAATAAGTGTACTGTTACCAGCAGAGCCATCTCATTTATTCCCCACTGTCAGCCGTGCTTGGGGTTAGCTTTCTGCTTTCTCGTTCCAGTTCTGTCTCAGCCTATACAAGGCAGCATCTTGCTCAGGTCCCTGTTTTCCTCACAGTGTTTTCCCTGCTGATTGCTCTCCTTACAGTGACGGCATGGGTGACACAGAAAGAGCAATAAAGGTAGCAGTAAGTTTGGACCATGGAAAAGGAAAAGTTATTCTACTTCAAACACCTACTGCCTGAGTTTAGGGTAAGAAGGGAATTGTCAGTTTATAGGATATTGGGAAGCTGGTCTTTTGCTAGAGAAGCATGCAGGACATTTATCACTGATGAAGACTGGAGATGATAAAGGAAAAACAAATTCAATGCCACTTTTCTTCATATAGTCCTAGTTAGTGCTATAAGTAGAATATATGCAGAATTAAGACCTTCTGGCCCTAGCCCTGTTTTTGGTGGGTAAAAAAGGGGGTGTCTGACTCTAAGGCCAAGCCAACTCCTTTCAGGAAAGTTAAAACTGTTAGAAAGCTGTTTGAGAAAATAAATATTAATCTTGCAAAAATATTTCCTATTATGACGCTATCTCTGTTTTACTCTGTGAAGGAAGTCTCCTAAGACCAATAAAGGAACAAAAAAACCCCAAATCCAAATCAAGTTAGGTTGGTTTTATGCTTAGTTATAAAAAAGCTCTCCCACCTTTCTGAAAAACAGAAATAGCCTAAACACAATAAAGTTGTGCCAGATATGGTCTTGTAAAGTTACAAGTAAGGGTAACATACTTGGATGCCATATCGTCTAGTGGTATTATATAATAATAAGCTCTTGATAGATATTATCATAATATTAATTGTAATGCAAACAACTAATTGGTGTTAATTTTTAAAGTATTGTTTAGAGGTGGATTTTTAGGATTGCCATGGGGGCTGTGAATGAAGAAGAGTCCTTGGTTTATTAGATTTTGAAACACAGATTTTTGTTTTGTGCACTCTGCTTGTTTTACCGCTTTGTGTGGACACCTCTCAGAACACACATCTCCTCTCACTGCTTGACTGGGCCTGTGCCCACCTGGTGAGGCTTCAGGAACACACCTGGGGGTTTTCCCGGGTTCAGCAGCAGGAGAGGAGCAGCAGTAGCACCTCTGGGCTCCAGGGGACTCTCTAGAATATTTTCCTTTGCTTGGGAATATTATACTGACCTGAAAAGAGTTCTGTAATGGTTAATGGGTCCTGTTAATGCTCCGGGTTGTGAAAAGACATAGAGATAAGCTTCAATATCCTCCGCAGTTAATCTGCAGCCTTTCCTTCCAATTCCAGTGGCCTGGCTGGTAAATAAACTTTTCAGAACCTACAAAAGCAAGAAGAAAAAGCTATTATGTAAGATAGCTAGAAAATATGATTTGTCTCCTTCAACAGGACACGTCTTTCTAAAATCTGTTTATGCATATTTATAAAACCTATTTATGTTCAAAATACAATGAATGGTTCAAGTGAGTTTTTAGAGAGCTATGTGTAAAGCACAAGGTAAACATCTCTAGTAGAACTTATTCCAGAATAATCAAGTACAGAGAAATACCAGTATTACCAAGTTACTGCATCCTGACTTGCTACCTGTGACAGGCGAGTGCAGGCACATAGGTATTTTTGGGATGGACCCCAGCAGGTGGCAGGGCAGGAAGCAGGATGATTCATGACCTCCCAGCTGGCCGTGCCCTGTGTGTGCAGCACGGGGAGCTGTGCTCGGGACTCTTGGTGTGTAGGAGGGTGTATCCTGCACTGTTGTCCTTTTCTCTCGGCTCCTGCTCACATTTAAGGTTACACAAAGGGTTGGCCTTGGCTTCTAGGGCACAATTCATCACCTGGCTGAATGCAGTGCCGAGCCTCCCACACTGCCTGCCCTGTAGCAGGCTCTGAGAGATAAGAGGATGTCCTACTGCACACAGGAACTTCAGATTAAGTCAGCAGGAACTCCCCAGGCACCAACAGCGTCCCACTGGTATGGGCACAAGTGGAACCAACTCACTCTCTAGGTGGAGTCATGCACTGCAGTGCTGAGGTTAAAAGTACCTCCTTCAGCACCTCCCAGAAATGCAGAAGTAAGAGTTAATCTCAGAGACTCTATATATTTTTATGCTACTTTATATAAAGCTTAAGAAGAAAAATCAGAAGGCTCCATATTTTTTCCAGTAATTATAACTACATCAGAAGGGATCAATGTAGGTGGCAATTACTCCATTACTCACAGTTACATATATAAACAAGAGCATTCATTTTGCTCACCTTGAAATCATTTAGTGTAAACATGAATTCAGGAAACCATGGCATTTGGAAAAAGAAGTAGTAACCAGATTTAATCAATTGTGATGGATGTCGTAGAATGTATTCTGAAACAAAAATGTCCATGAATTAAAAATGAAAACTGATGGCTCAAACAAAATTACTAGTAATATTACTATTTTTTAAACTTAAAGGAATGTTTTAAAAACATTACATTAAAGTATGCTGTGTGACAAAAGATGATTATTGTTTCAGGAGTAAATATATGATGTGGCCATTAAAAGATACTTCTTATATAAATGTTAGTAGAAACAGCCAGCAAAATAGAAGTTTGCCAAAGATTAGGTGAGGACAGCAGCACTGGAGAGTTTAATTGCATGGTAGTTTTTCACTTAAGAGATCTATTAGTGTAGCTAGTCCAAAGCATTTTTTTCCAGATATGGAATAAAAGGCATAAATAGGTATTTCTCTCATCAATGATGTGATGCACAGAAATCTGCAGATGATGATCCACTGACATTCCAAAGACTGCATCACTACTGTTCATTGAAGTATAGAATTTTTCCAACAGTGTCTTTTTGACAATTTCAAGAATTGTAATCAAGATTACATCAAGTCACTTTTCAAAGATTTTTACAGTCATTTTTGAAGACATAGGAGCATATATAGCAAAAGAAAATTATCTATATCTATCTATCTATGTATCTATCTATAACAAACTTGAATTGACTGTTTTTTTTTTTTTTTAATTGTAAATCTGTGTCTCCAGTGAGTTTCAAGAGCCAACACTGACATTCAAATACCTAATTTCCTCAAAGCAAGCACACAGTGTGTGCAGGTACTAGGAAGTCTAGAACTTTTCCTTCACAGGTACAAATTTAGGAATGCAAAAACCATATTCCCAACAGAGGACAAATCTCTGAAATATAATTCTGACAGGGAATAAAAATGGGTTTTAAGCCAACAGAAATTGAAGTGTTAGCTATCTTCTAAAGTTTCATATCTTATACATTCTTAAATTGCATTATCCATTATATTTTTCCTGATGGACCATTGTCAGCACTGATCACTTTACTTTTCTGTACTATTTATAAACTGTGTATTTTCTTTTAATCCAAAGTAGAATAAATTTGATGTAGGGAGAATTCATTAAGCTACAGACCAGATTTTGTAGTTCAACAAATATGCAAAGAAATACTATAATAAAATGCTATTATCTTCTCTACAGCCTTGCTCCTGCTCTCATTGTAAACACTGCAAAAATCTCCTGCTTGTTTGTGTGGAAAACAGACCTCTCCATGGGTAAGTGTGGATTTACCACCTGGCAAAATGTTCTTTAGTATCTTAGAAAGGTGCCCAAGAACACTGTAAGAACAACTAATATGGATGGTGTGGCTGATCCCACAGTGTCAGGTCAGATTTACATTCAATTAAAATGAAAATTAAAGCTCTGCTGAATATTCTTAGCCATTTATGGGGAAATGGGGTGACTTTTTAAATGGAAATAGGGTAAGGCCAGCAATTGAAAAAATTCAAGTTAGTGAGATAGTACTTTCCTTTTCATTACTGAATGTTGATATAATTCCTTTGAAATGTTTTGAAATTCTGGGCAGTAGACAAACTCAACTCTATCACACAACAAACAGTGAAACAAGTCCTGTTTCAGCAAAGTACTGGTATATTCCTAAGGGTCTATTAAGTAGCCTGGAAAGACTTCTTCCAATGAATATTGTACCAGATCATAAACTGTCACTTGTCACCCAAATCATGATGTAATTCTAGTGTCTGATTCACACTGATACAAAGACAGGCTTATGCAGATTTAATAATGCAGTGCGGCCTTTACCAAAGTGTAATACAATATACATCCCTCTTTGGGAATCATTTCCTGATTATATAACAGTGATAAACACTGATAAAGTGCAACAAAACAGATTCACGTGTTCCAAAGTTAGGTTTGTGGACCCTCAAGGATTAAAAAAAATCTGTAACTTTTTTTGCAGGTATTCCCACTTCCTACAACGAATTTATTTTCAGAGGTCAGATAAATACTTGATATCTTACTGCTTCATGAAATACAGTCCAGACTGTGAGAGCCATAGAGCTCATCTACAGAGCCAGGCTGTTGGTTCTCAAAGCAAGCACAATCATGACCAAAATGCAGATACAACAAAGACTACTGTAAAACTTACCTGTAAATACAGAAGGGTGAGGGAAATTAACCACAATCAGCTTAGTCACCATTTCAGGGTAACATATGGCCACTAACCAAGCAATCATTCCTCCCCAGTCATGGCCAATCAACACACACTTGTTGTATCCTACCACATAAACACAGATACATGCTTTTATTTCAAAGGAATTAGTACCCACAGAAATCAGCTCATACAATAAACTCATTATTGGGCTGAACAGGTGGTTCAGCACATTTATTAAAGTAATACTGCACCTCTTCCATTACTAATGGTCAGGAAAAATAGGGCACTGTTATAGTTTAAAGATTTACAAATATGTCAAAGTATTTAATTGGACTTCATTCAACTTTAACTCTACTACCTCCATGTCACCCTAAAGTCACTCAGTATGCAGATGGCCACCATGTTTACATCTTGGCCAGGTCAGATAGCCACTTCAGTCTGCAGTCATTATAACACATGTACACTGGCCGTGTTTAGGGAGTTTGGAATTTGAAACTGCAGACAAGACTGAGCAGTGTCCTGAGCACCTCCAGAATAAAATGAATCCTAATGTATTTCTCTGAGTATGAGAGGTTATCTAAGCACTCAGTGGCATCATTATGCAAAAAGTGGGCATTATGCTTAGTAGCCTTATATGGAGCATGTGTAAACACTCCCATTTATATACTTAGGAGGCATGCAGCTTTTCTCCATAAGCTGTTTTATTGGCAATTCTGTAAGTTCTGGACATTCACATACTTACTCTTTCATCAATAAAAATTGTATTTTAGCAGCAATAGAAGGGACATGGGCAGGATAGTGACCATGTGTTTTGAAAGCTTAACACTCCTTTAACCACTGCTGGAAAACAACATACTCTAGTGTCAGATACCATCACCCTCCTCATTGAGGACAGGAATGTTGAGCACACAGACTACAACTGAAACATATAAAAGCCAAGATGTTTAGAATTCTGACATAAATTTGGACACAGTTGTCAAAGAACCTTTTAAGCCCTCTTGGATAGAAATCTTTTGGAGCACTTTTGATATAATCAAGTCCTCCAAAAGAATTTAACTTAGGATTAGGACAAACAAAGATAACAAGGCTCTGAAGTGATTTTCCCAAAAAAACTTAAATCCCTCTGAAATTGAATTACACTGAGAGCACTTCTCAAGCATAACCATGGCATTACCATGGAGATTAACACAACCAGCAAAGGCTGGAAAATGTCAACATTGTGTGAGGACTGCCTGCCCAATCTTTTGCCAATACTCAAACATCACAAGCAAAGCAAATCCTAAATTCAAATCTCAGAACTTGAATCACTGCTTTATTATTTCTCCATATGAAATGCAGTAAGTTATTTTACTGTGGCTAGAGTATCCAGGGAATTAAAATTACTCAGAGAGTGACAATCTAATCCCTTGTGTTGATCTTGGTATGGAAGGGAAATACCCTTCACCAGGGGTTACAATTCATCACCCAAACAGGGACACTTCAGACTGAACTGGAGGGGCAAATTTTGCACTTCAGCTCTAGACCTTTACCCTGTATATTTGCCATAGAGAGCAGTGTGCCCCTTGTTCTCCCTTCTGCTCTCACTGTTGTGTAAGACAGTGATTCAGCTCTTGAGAACTGACAGGAGTAGTATTGTGCAGAGGGTAGTATTTTCAGAGGGTTATTTTTTCCCAATACAGCAGATGCACTCTCACCATCTTTGTAAAGCCCACAATATTTATTATGTCTTGTTTGTGCAAGAAGAATGTCATCTGATATAAATTCCTTGGTATGCAAGGCTCTAACTCAGAATATTATCCACTAAGTGCAAGTGGTTAGGAGGAAAGACATTTTAGGGAAAAGGACCCTAGGTTTGTACTGCATTTTACAGCACATAGGAATTTTCTTTTCAAAACTCCTGATGAAAAAATGATCTTTACATATTGTTAATACAGACATACACATTGTAATTAGAAAACAACACTTTTTCATTTATAATTGTCCAAACAATATCAGTATCCTTAGATTTATATCTATACACCTCTGCGATGCATATATTAAAAAAAAAAAAACCAAACAACAAAACCAGTGCTAGATCTTCATGTGGGTTTCTTTTCCTAGAAAATCAAGTAATTTTTGAGTCAAGTAGGTTTTTCTTCTACTAACGCACCTAGAGATTCCAAAATATCCTTTATGTCAGCTATCAGGCAATCTAACTTGTAATTTTCTTTGTGAGGAGGAGCATCTGTTTCTCCATAACCTCTCAAATCCAGGGCCACCACTCGATATTCACTTTTAAATTCCCGCAATTGATGGCGCCAAGAATACCTAACAAAGGGGAAAAAAAGTTGGAGTTACAAGGTCAAGCAGTATGATACCAAAAATGCACTCAACGCTTTTGCACCCAAATATTTGAGGGTAAACCAGCATGGCTTTGTTTGCTATGAGATTCTTTTTCCTTTCTGTGCTGTGCTGATGGTCCTTTGTGGCTGCAGTAGTTTTGTGCTCCCATCTTGAATCCTCCAGGAACAAAGTGCAGCTGCCACAAAGGGGACATGGCCAGAGCCATGTTTTTTCAACAGTTCCTGGAGTCTGGCACAGTCCCTTTGCTGCAAATGAAGCAGGCATAAACCAGAGCACAGGGAGGACTATTCTGTTTTATCTTTGGAGCCATAGTAGCATGAAAAAAGTAAGATCTGAAAAGCTTTCTCTTCTCCCTGGCTTACTCACAGCCATGTTTTGCATTTTTTTTCTATTCAGAAAAAGAATGTCAGATAATTCATACACTAAACAAACCAAAGAAAGAAATCCAATTAATAACAAATGATCTTGGTGAAGTTTATAGGATTTATCTTGTGTACACTTTCATCTGTGTCTCTATATCAGAACTGTTGCAGAACAAGCTCTCTCAATGTGTTGTTACTAGACAAAGTATTTCATCCTTGGGTTTCTATGGAAAAGAGCAATAGCATTACATACATCAAAAGGCATACAAAGGCAAGAACTCAGGCAAAACCCTGGGCTATTCCTCACTCTGTAACTGTATGTGTGTTATGAAGCAAAAAATAAAAAGAAAATGATGGGCAAGAACTACCTGTCCTTCAGCTGTTACTGAAACCAAATAAATTTTAGACTAGCCATTACCAAGACAGACATTGTCTTATCTTACACTGTACTAGAAAGATGTATGAAAAACATGATCCTTCTTGACATATGTAACAGTGACTGCATCCCTCTCTGCTAGGATCTATCTTTTATTTCTTGTTTCAACAGTTTCAGATAAAGGATATATAACATTTGGATCATCAGTGGTTGTAAGTGTGATGCACAGAATTCTATCTTAATCCAAACAACATCTGTATCAGACCATGGGCTCTTCCACTTTACCTTTGCCTCCAGCCTATTAGGGACTTTGAACTTACATAAGGTTAGAGGGACTCTCAAGTGATATGAATCTGTTTTCATAGAAACAAAACAGTCAGAACATTTTCATTTCAGTGCTATATAATGTGAAGACAAGGTTTAGCTGAGATCTCTGGGAATGAATTTTTTACAGGCATTATATAATGACTTGGAAGCTGACTTTGCCATGGTAACTGTTGCAGCTATTCCATATACTCCAGTAAGAAGAAAGAACCAGGCCCATAAATACATAAATCAACTATTTTTGTTTTCTGAAAATGTCTACAAGCTATTCTCATCCTCTGTTTTCACAACAGTCCATCAGTCTCCAAATCTCTGACCTATCAAATGGGTCAGTTTTTATATTCAAATAAACCCTTTTATCCCATATGATACATAACTATAGGACAACTGCTTTGCAAGCAGAATTTGGAAATGTTGTGAATGCCTCCATGTTCATAAGGCTGAATCTACTTTGAGACTTTCTGATCATATTTTTTCTAAAGGGCAAGTAGTATAAAATGTAGCAGCTCACAACTTTTAAGTACTCAGCTGCCTCAACACATTATGTCCAGTTTCAAGTATTTTATTATTGACCTTCCACAATGTATTGATTTTCAAGTTCTTATGCATCTGAAACCCTCATTGGCTCTATTGTGTTACATTCTCTAGTGATATGTCACCTTCAGACATTCTCTATCACTCTTAGTGGTCAGTATTGTCTGGTTGTATTTGTCCTAGTTATAACCTTGAGACATATTGAAGGCAGAGGATTTATTAAAATCAAGAACTGTAATTGTGGATATCATCCTTTTTGTTTTCTTAGACAAAAAATACAAATTTGATGCTGCTTTACATCTCTCTTAAATTGCAGATATTTTATCTTGTGCTGTCAGAACAATCACTATTCCTGAATGAAAAAGTACTCACTGAGTGAATTAATATCCTAACACAAATATTGGTAATATGACTGGTTTACAGACTATTAGCATGAAGTGTTCTTTGTAAAAACAGTGATAGAAACTCTTTGTGGTCCCAGTGACCTACATAATAGGTTTTTTATTCATCTTTTTTGAATGGTCAGACAATACAATCTAGTAGCTGCCACTTACAGCATGACTCACTATTCTAAACTGTAAGAATTACTTTCTGCTTTTTAAAAATAACATACCTAATCTCAGTACAATATGTATATAAAATGCTAATTTCTCCATTACTATTCCCCCATAGGGGAAATCAGCTGTAGTCTCATTTCCTGTGTTAGAATACGCTTTATGCAAGATATGCAAAATGTTTGAATAGAATATGCCCTGGCCCATCTAAATGTCCTTTTAATCAAAGTTTACAATTTAATAATTTTAGATAGCAATTTTTTACTAGAAAAATGTCCTTCTTTGAAAATTTTGCTGAACAGAAACATGACTCTGTCCCATCACCCAGAAGGGCATTAGTACCTAGGGGAAATTGCTGAGGGAAGAGAACTAACCTCTCTTCTACTTGGGTCAGTTTAGCATGGTATGACCAGAGTACAGATTGGAAGATCTCAGCTCCAGCAGTGGCCTCTAGCCCCACAGCTGAGTTTGGTAAGGAAAAGGATTGTTTACCTTGCTGTATTGCTGGCATTAGTACTCCCCTTATTCCCTTACTGTTTTTCCTGTGCAAGTTCTGTAAGCCATGCTTCACTAGTTAAACCTGACAACAACAGCCTGAGCAATTTGGTTAAATCATTGGACACATGACTGCTTTTCATTGTTATAAACAAACATTTAGGATTGGGTTTGATTCATCATTCATCTTGTGATGAACTAATAATAGAACATTTTTCCCTGAGTAGCATTCTGAAATTAGGCTGCACAATAGCCTATAGAACTTATAGTTCTTCCCCTCCCCTAGTTAAAAATTAATGTGTAGTATTTTTAATAAATGGAGCAATCCTGATTGCACTTAACATATAATGGATCCTTATTTTAACACCCTCTGCTATAATTCATAATTTTAGCCATATAGTTCAAGTACTATCCAAACAGGAAATTTGTTTAAAATTACCAGTGCCTTCACAAAGTTTGCAGGAAAGGGTACATACCTGAGGAAAAATGGATTGACAGTACAAAAAAGATGGTTGGTTTGTGTTAGTCTGAAGGAATTTTGTGGATGCAGCAGTTAAAAGAATGTTTCAATGGTTCATTGCCTACTGAAACTTCATGCCATTAGTATTCATAAATACATATAAGGGATCACACTGGGGATATTTAAGCAGAGGTGGTCATCCTTGGGTATCTTATGCAGCCTCTTTTATAATGGAAAATGCTGAAGGGTGTTTTACCAGAATTCTGGAAAGCCATGAAGTAGTAACATGAGTGGTTTGCCCCTTTCTCCAGCAGCCACATAGTGGAATCGTAACCCTGAATCCTAAAATAAAGAGAAAGAGAAATGTGTTTATTGCTGCATAGAACTGCTGTTTTGGGATTTGAGAATGATGATGGTTTCAGGCCATATTCTAAGAAACAAATTATTGCACCTAAAATAATATCAAATTATCAGTTTTGAAGCTGAAGCCTTCTTTACTTCTGAGATCAGGTATCTGCTACACCCTGGCAATGCTGAGTATCCCACACCCTGCACACCCACCACAGCTTCTTCCAGGAAGGGCCATCCCCAATACCTGCCAGGCTGTGCCTGTGTGCCAGCCCAGCCCTGAGAACACAAACACTTCAACAGAGCACTGCCTGGCACAGCCACTTGGAAATGCAGGTTATTGTCACAGCAAGCACATTGCTTTCACACTGACACCAGTCATGTGCTTTGTAGAAAGAGTTTAAAATGCAGAATACTTTAAATGCACTTCCAATCTTTCAGTTGGCTGGTAAGATTATGCAAGTATTCAAAACTATCACATTGCATTCTGGCATGATAAAGGACCACGTGGATTCTTAACAACCAAAAGCAATCAAAATTAAGTAACCAGAAAGCAAGACATATTTGCTAGGTTTTATCATTCTAGGTTTCAGACTCACTTCAGAAAATTAAGCTTTAATGTTATAATCTTCTTTCTGCCGTGTCAATAGTCAGTTTCTGATGACACTTTTAAGGAATTGAGTCTTACGAGAATTACAAGCAGGCAACTTATTTTTGTAGAAGCTGAACACTGAAATGCTATTGAAGTGAATGGATGTACACAAGCTTACACTGACTGAAGGTCAAATCCAGTAGAATTTAAATAAACTGTGATTATGACCTAGAGGTTTTACTGAATTCTGACACAGAAGTAGATACAGAAGTTGGGAGTTAGCTCACAAAATGCTGTTTAGAAGTCATGTGAAGGAAACTGCAGGAAGAAGGGCTGTACATTTCTGAACAAATGTCAAAGCCTGCACTGTCTCTGCTATTTCAAAAAAAGAAAGAAAAACCCTATGCCTTTGCTACACATCAAGAGCTAATATCAGGGCAAGGATCACAAATGCATGAAAAAAAGGGTTTCTTGCCAAAGATGCTTCAAATGCTCCGAAATATCTTTACACTTGTAAGTCACTAATGAGCTCCAAAACCATTAACTTATATCCTCATTGTTGAAAGGGCTCTGAAGAGGGAACCACTTGGATTTTTAATGTTTGCTCTGGATATAATAGGGACTTTTTCTCAGTTTTGCCCCGAATTACACTGATATTTCACCTCTGGAATGCCAATGAACTTGAAGTCCCTAGAGGTAAAAATAAATTGCTAGTAATTTTTGAGGCCATTACATCATCTGTATCATTCTCCAGATCACTCTGTCTTTAATCCTTTTGTATTTAAAAAAGTAGAAGTTTCTTAGTCTTCTTCCACAGTTTCTCATTTAGTGAGTAATAGGTAAGCCCTCCTCCATGCTGCTTCTTCAGTCAGTGTCCTCTTGGGATTTACCCTCCATGTTTTTATTCTAATCTATTTGTTGCTTTTAAGAAACCCCCTTTACTCCTGAAAATTCTATTCCCACTTGTACAGCAGGAGTTTAAATATCACATGGCCCAAACTTTCAGTTGCTGCTGTTCCCTTTTTTCCAACCCCCAGAACAGACATAGGATGTTGCCACCTTTTCCAACACTGGCTGTTTTATTGAAATCTGAATGGATTTGTAGGATATATGTGTTTGGAAAGTAATCCATTAGCCTGCTGTTATCCAACAGCAAGAGTTTCTTATTTCCTGAAATGAGTGATCGACTGTCATATTGACAGCAATTCGATTTGCCCCCAAATGCTCTTCTGTTACTGTCATACCCCTCTCACTTCCCCAGCAGCCTGTTCATTTACTGCTTTGTGGTACAGGAAAAAAGGAACATGTCATATGAGTAAAAAGCCCACACATGCCTCCTAATGATGTTAGCAAAAGAAAACAAGCAAATCATGACAAACTGAGGCTCACTAATTTATATTAGTACTTCATGCCACAAACCATCTGCACAGAACCCTGGGAACAGAGATCTTTATGCTTATTTTACGAAAAATAGCACTTGACAAAACTTGCTATGCATTCTCTGCTCACCTATTGCTGCAAAAGAAACCTAGCTAATAAAACTTCATTTAGAGCATTCAGTAAAGAAGAAAATCACAGAGACCTAAGACGAGTACAGAAATTGACTGGTGGTTTAAACTGTACAACCTGAGGGACAGCAATTAGCTTCTCACTCTGCGTTTTCCCTGTAACAGTGATGCACAAAACAAGCTCCCCGGTGCCACTGGGCAAACCGTAAACAGCAAAGAGAGCAGAGGCGGTGCAGGGAGCGGTGGGCTGCGGGATACCCGGGGCCAAGGAACCCCTCGCCGCCCATCCAGGGCTCCACACCCCGGCCGGGCGGGGACCGCGTCCTGCCGGCCTGAGGGCCCGCAGCCGGGCCGGGCACGGCACCGCTCCCCGGGGCAGCGCGGGCAGGTGCTGAATGCACGCAGCTGTGCGAGCACGCACGGCAGGGCAGGCGGGCTGTCCGCGCACCCCGCACAGCCGGGCAGGGCAGGGCAGGGATGCCGTGCACAGCGCACCCCGCACAGCAGGGCAGGGCAGGCAGGGATGCCGTGCACCGCGCACCCCGCACAGCAGGGCAGGACAGGGGTGCCGTGTACACCGCATCCCGCACCCCGCACAGCAGGGCAGGCAGGGGTGCCATGCACAGCGCATCCCGCACAGCAGGGCAGGGCAGGGCAGGCAGGGGTGCCATGCACAGTGCACCCCGCACAGCAAGGCAGGGCAGGGCAGGCAGGGGTGCCATGCACAGCGCACCCCGCACAGCACGGCAGGGCAGGCAGGGGTGCCATGCACAGCGCACCCCGCACAGCACGGCAGGGCAGGGCAGGCAGGGGTGCCATGCACAGCGCGGGGGTGGGAGCCTGCGCGCCCAGCGGGCCCGCTCCCCCCGCCCGCGCCCTCACCTTGATGCGGACGTAGCAGTGGGTGCCCAGGGAGGGGTCGTTGAGGCAGGCGGGGGGGTTCTCCCGCACCACCCAGCGGAAGGTCTCGCCCGGCCGCCGACCGATGCTCCAGAGCAGCCGCAGCCCGGCGATGCAGGCGCACACCCCGCAGTAGCTGTAAACCAACGCCCAGAAGAGCAGCGCCCGTGCGGCCACCATCACCCGGCGGGCGGGCGGAGGGCACGCAGTGCCAGGTCTCGCCATCGGGCCCCGCCGCCGCCGTCCCCGCCGGCCGGGAGGGGCTCGGAGCGCCGCCGCCGCCAGGAGCCGCCCGAGTGGAGGCACCGGGAGCGGCGGCGGCGGCGCGCCCGCCCCGCGGCCCTCGCCCTGCGCCGCCGGGCACAGCGCCGGGCACAGCGCCGGCCGCCCGCACGTCCCAGGGCTCGCCGGGCCCCGGGCGGTGCCTCGGGGGCGGCGACGCTGCTGCGGGGGTCGCGCAGGGCTTGGCCAAGAAGGGCTCTGCTCCCCAGATATTTGCGGTGAGCGAGGGAGAAGCCGTCCCTGGGGCGGCGGGGCGCGGCTGTGTCACCTGCGCGCTCCGGCGGAGCCACCAGACATATCGGAACGCGCTCGGAATGTCATTGGGAGCAGCGGCCGCGGCCGGCGGGCCGCCCCCGCGGTCGTGCCTGCCCCAGGCCCCGGCGGCGATCGCGCTGCACGCTCCGAGCGCGCCCTTGAGCGCCCTTACCTTATTGCCGTGCAGAGGTGGATAACTACAGGCATGGGGCTGTGTGCTCGCACCGTAGTGTTTTTCAAGACTGCATTCTTTCACTGCCGTTTCACTATTACCCATTTAAAAGTGATTTTGTAAACGTATTTACATTTTTATTTATTATATGCTAATATTAGTGAATATTTCTTAAAAAGATAAATCACATAAACTTGACTTAAGTCTGTATTGATATCTCGACTCCGGAGGGCTGATAGAGGCTGAACATCATTAGTGCATCACTACAAGCATACACCAAGGAGTCACTGTCTCCTACAAGGCCACAGATGCCAGGGTAAGAAGAAAGTCACCAGTCTGTCTCCTACTAACCTACTGATATGCAGGGTAAAGGGTAATTTAAAACTAGAATAGCTCACATAATCCAACACTGTAAGTACAAGTGTAACTATATGCAGCAATTGGTTTTACAGGTTGTAAAAGTGCATTTTAAGAAATTACCTCTAGAAGTTTATTACCTCTAGAAGAAAACAAAATGTGGACGTGGTATGTGCTGACTGCCAGAAAAGTATAATGAGCTTATATGTCAAATCCTGATCTAATTCACTGCATGGCCTGCTCACCTTTACTCCTAGATCCTGTGCTTCTGAGACTAGAGGGTATGGGCAGGTTCAAGACTTTTGGAGGCCGTATGAGAGTCACAGCTCATAGGTAGGCCTATGTGCAGCTTCTTGCCATTTGAAGAGAGCAGGGTTGCCAAATTCTATGAAAAACAAAATTTGGTCTTGGTCCAGATGAGTCTGTAGGGTTAGAACTTCCAAGAAATATTTTTGCTCTGTCCAGCAGTGCAAGTAGAATCTGGTACCAAGACACCATCCATCTGTTAACTCTAAGATGTGTGATTCAATGAGCTAGTTTTAAAAAAATTGGATAAGCATGTATGCAGACAGAATATGTATAATTTTTCACTCTGCATGGAACACAGCTTGTAGATGACTTTTGTCTGTAACATACCAAATGCTTTCTCCTACTTGTTCTAAATTCAGACTTACAAATATAGACACTGATGTTGAATCCTAGGCCCACTGAAGGCAGTGACAGAATTAATGCTGGTTTCAATAAGGTCAAAATTTTTCCTTTTTTTAGAAAAAATCAAATAAAATTAACTAAAGCAGCAGAAAGGAATGTTATAAATAATGGCCTGTTGCTGCATGTTTATGAATTTAAAAGTTTAAACAAGTTTAAGCCCTGATATGAATTTACTTTCTATTGCTAAAGATAACATTTTACATAGCTGTAAAAAGCTTCCAAGCTTGCTGTTATCTAAAACACAAATGAAATATCAGTGACCTACACCAGCTGCCAATGCTGAGTAACACTGTTCATGATCCCTGCTCCTTGTCTGAACTCAAGCCTTACAAACATGAGGTCAGGAGCTTTATCAGTCTGCTGGGGAGAGAGATGCAGGGCTGTTTAAGGCTCCCTCATTCTCTTGGGCAAGAAGAGGAGGAACATCAGATGCAGATGATTCACTTCAGACACCGACCTCTGCAGACTCCAGTAGGATTGCATGAATCATGCCTACCAAGCCTGAGCTTTCCCTTCGTGCTGAGATTACTCATGCTGCCAACCCTAGGATTAGCATACAGCTAATTTCTTATGCATCAGACTTTGTGCTAATGACCTTTCTCGTAGGGAAGAAGCCTTTGCAACTTCTCAATATCAGACTAAGCAGCAGCAGAATTTTCCCTGAAGTGCACCTCAGTAAACCAGTGACCCAGTTAGATAAATCAGGAAGTTTGGCAGGAGCAAAACAACCAATGCTGTTATTTATATCATGGTAGCCATCAAATTTCTTAATGAACCAGTAATAAGAATTAATTACTGTAAAACATCCCCTAAGAAAAATTGGAAAACACATTTGAAATTCTGAATCTGACCACAAGATTTCACTTGCCTTCAAAGAAAGGTTGATGAAAGATTTAGGCAAGGCAATCAGAAAACTCCTGTAGTCATCTAGAATACAAGAAGGAATAAAGATTATGTGCCTTATTACATAAAGGTATTTGGCCATGCTACGCAGTAGTTCTTGTACAAAGAAAGAAGCAAATTTTTTCACAAGAATAGAACCATGTCTGTTTATATTTTATACATCACTAACTGCCTCAATAGTTACGTCAAACTTCTAAATTATACAAATCTTTTGGCTATGGAGTTTAGCTATGCCATCTTGAGATACTGGATATGGATCTGGCATCAGAGCTGGGAAGAAGGTAGTGCTGGTGACCTAGCAGTTCTGAGCAGTGTTTGCACAATGAAATTGCTGCACACCCTAATGCAGGATTTCTTGGCACCACCTGTGCTGCCTTAGCTTTCCTGTTTTCCAAAGAAGCTGTAGAATTCCTCTGTTATTTAGGAACACTTACTTCGTACTCTAGGACCACTGTCCACATTTGTGTGGTAAACGTGTTTGTACATGGCAAATACCTTCCACATGTTTTCCAGGATTTGCAGAAGAAAGCTTAGAATCGTCTACATGTCATGTGAATAAGAAAAATTGAGAGCCCCAACAATTATTTTTCTGTCTTTACATTTTGATTTTCTCATCTTCTGCTCTAAATTATTGTTGTAATGGGTGCCAAGCCAAACCAACCCCAGGGCCGATAGCCTTACGTGCTTTGACAGTGTGCTTTGCCCTCCATAAGGTGCCATCTGCCTGTTTATCTTTTGTCAGCTCAACTAATCCTGGTTCTCTGAGAGACAAAAGAGGACAACTTTGCACATCACTGATTTTGCCTTTGCCTCCAGCCTGACCAACTCATAGTTGACAGTAATAAATTTACCATATTCCATTTATTAATGACAGAGGAACTTCTTAAAGCTAATAACTATCTTACCTTTCATTTATATGTAGACACAATCTACTAACATAGACACATGTAAGTGACACATTAGTATGCAAGTGACACATAAGTATGCAAGTGACACATTAAAGCAGCTGTTTTCACAAATGATAAAGGTAAAGGAATGATGTAACAGAACATAGTACACCTTTTAGCTGTTAGGTAACTAACAGTTTATTTAAGCAGCTTGTTGTTTGCAGGGAGGGCACATGCCCAAGTGGTATTTCTGCGTCTTTAAGGATGTTCATGGCTTTGGGCAAACAGTCCTTAGAGGCTTGTAACTCACATTTGGAAGCCATCTCCCTTACCTCTGGATTCAGCCTTCTGTCTGGGGACAGGAACTGATTATCCTCTCCAAGGGACTTGGAGGTTGCAAATAAAGGGTTTATCAGATCAGCATTAGCAGCACTGACCCTGTGACCCATTGTGACAGTAGAGAGTCATGGAAGCTGGAATAAGTTTTTGAAGGGGCAAAAGCAGCAGTTCATACCAGCAATGCCCATACAGCTGTATCCAATGGATGAAATGCTCAGAGGGAATTCTTGCTCTTCCCTCTGTCACCTCCTATTTCCAAAGCAAGAGCTCTTGAGCTTGCATTAACCCAGAGAGAAATTATATCCAAGTGACATGACAGCAAGGTAGAGAGTCCTGGATGTGAACTGCAGCATTTTGTTGCAGGACAAATAACTCTTAACAATGTCTAAACTACAAATGAAGGCAGGTCACTTTTGATGTGGATATGAAAGACATCCTAACAGCACCACTTTACATTACAACCCATCTTTCATCCCAAATCCCTGTCCTAGCCAAGTCCTCAGATCTCCCAGACAGCATACACATACATGAACATGCCTCCAGGCCAGGACATGCCTGGACATTTCACAGGGTGCTGGCCCAGCCTGAGTGTTTGTCATACACACTCTTTGTGCTATTGAATGAAATAGTACCATTCCAGCAATAGCAGAGTTTGAAGATCCATGACTATATTGAATAAATATATTGGAACTAGCACTAACTCATCAGCTTGCTACCTGAAAGACCAGGCTACCATTTTTGGGCATGCTTTAGCTGGCATTTTTGAATTTAGAAGCAATTTATTGTCTTCTCTGAAAATTCAGTTACTTGTAGAAAGTTTTGTTCACTTAGGTTACTTAGTTTGGTTGCCTGTGGCAGAACCTCACCACAACTGGCAGTGTTACCTTCACTTTTCATCCAGGAACTTGACAAATTGAAGTTCTCTGTTGGGGGAGAGTTTTGAGTGGGAGGCTCCATGAGATAAGTAGTTTCCAAAGTGGAGTGTGGGAATAAAATATTGAATACAATTTTTTAAATTACAAAATAAAATAATAAATAAGCAGGGTTAAAAATAAAACAGAAATTAAAAAAATTATAATGTAATGCAAAAAATATACTAGTACAGTAGAATAGTGTATATAATTTATGAATTAATAAATATACTTGTCTTGGGGTCCATGCTTAAAATATTTAAATGATGGGGTACATGACAAAAACGGTTTGGAGACTACTAAACTAGATTGTCTGAAGGGGGCCCCTTCCACTCAGTGTTTCTGTAATACACATTGTGTTTTGGTAATAATTCCATAAAACAATCTTTTGTTTGTCCTATATTTATTTCCCGTACCTGTATATAATCAACAAGAATGTATGGGTTTTACATTCTAGTTTCTATCAGACAATTTTTCAACACTAGTAATATCTTGCATCAGTCAAAAAATCTTTCAAACTGGAGCCAGTTTGCCATAATTTCTTCCTGAGAAGAACTAGAACTATGTGGCAAACATGTTTGCACCCTTAGCTAAATCTTATGTTAACATAAAATACATTGGAACACATCTGGGCCTTAAAATACATGCAAGTAGATAAGATTTACTGATGAAATGAAAGAGTTAATGGAAGCTTTTTTTGTGATTATAAGTAATGTTACACACCTCCTCCTTAGACAGTATCACTTCTAGAGAGATCTTTTTGTCACAGCCCAGATTTTGTACAGGTGTGTCACAGTAAACTGAATTGTTGTAATACCAGATATACACAAGAGATGAAACTGTAATCAAATGAACAACTCCGTTCCACTGTGCAGCAGAACAGATTACATGTTATAAACAAGCAGTGAAAATAAATAAATCTTGTGACACTTCAGGTATTAGTGAACAAGCTTTTAATACAAAGCATTTTAGAGACGATCTTTAAAGGGGTCTTAGTATTTAAGATCCTAACTAGTACAAAACTATGCTGGTTTTAGTAGTTTGGACTTAAATTCTATATAAACTACTGCTTTCACTCAAGATATTCTTCAAAAGATGCCATAATATCTCTCTGCAGATTCACATCAATTATCCAAGCTGTCTGCAAGAAAGCAAACAAGTGTCTTTTCAGAGCAGTCAGACATTACTGGATACTATACAGGTCAAATACTTAATGATTTAAGAGAAAACTATAAAGCATCTTCTCAGAAATGAATGTCTTCTCTGTTATGACAAGTTTGAGTGTGCATATTATTGTAGCCCTCAGAAAGGATCTGAAGTATGAAAGCTTCAGTGGAATTTATCTGAATCCAGCACGGTCTCACACTGGTAATTACATTCCATTGTACAACACTATGAATTTTTAAAAAATATTTAATTTAAAAAAGCTAGCAATTAGAAAACATTAATTACTGTCACCAATAAAACCAGTTAGTTGTAAAAAGGCTCAGGCCTTTCACACCAGAACAGTATGACTAGCACTTCTGTTGACATGGAACACATTAAGGAGGGTGGACAGCTTGCGATACTCAAGGTTTGAGGGACTCCTCTTCAGAATTCTATTTTACCACACAATTATTCTAAGCTTATGGGAGTACTAGGACCAAGCAGATAGCTTTTCATATGAATGTCACTTGAATATGTTCTTTGAGTTGCTATTGCATTTTCTGCATGAACCCTTCAGTATAGTTTTGTTGTTTTCGATCATTCAGATAATTTGAAATAAGGACCCGATGTAATATTTGTTTATTCTATAGTAAAGTTGAAAAAAAAAAAAAAGCAAGAGTTAGAAACTTACTGCTTCCTTCCTCCTGCGTTCTTGTTCCATCTTTCTAGCCAAGTTACGGTCCTGATCAAGAATACATTGTTGAGCTTCAGGCAGTTTACTCTTCTGTATTTCTTTCTCAAGCTCACAGTCTGTCACTGCCATGGCATCCAATCCTGTGCATTCATGGCCCCTTTAAAGACAGGAGAAGAAATCAGTAGAGGATAAAAGTTCTTTTTTTTTTTCATAACAACCTGATAGAATTCTGCAAATAATTTAAATCGGTGCCTAGCACTTAAAGTGTGGGTCTTTTTCACATTTTTTCATAGTGATTTCCCTTCACAAGAGTTATGTGCACACAGTTGTTGGGCTGTAGTAGGTTCATGCTTCCTTTGTCCCATTTCTAATCTGTATGCATGTGGGATTTATAGATACACTACACAAAATTTACATACACTTGCTTTGAAATTCTTTATTTTCTGTTGCTTTCTTGGCCTGTGATGTTTTTTTCTACCTTCTTCCTCTTCAATTAGTTATTTGAGGTAGATTTCACTAACTTCTGAACCAGGAGTATACTCTTAAGTCTCTCAAATGCTGTGATTACTAAAATAAAACAATCTAAACGCTTGAATTATTCTAATACAACCAGCAATAGGCAAGTGCAGGAGAATTTATGAACCAGCTCAGATTTATCATTCACAGGGTGAAATAGCCAAGGGAAAAAAAGCAGACTGCTGGAGAGGGTAATATTGCAAACAGTTTCCAAAAGGTGGCAAACAAACTCCAGGATCTTACTGCAATGCAGTAATTAGTAGGCAGTTATTTATCCCCCTCAGCATGGCCACAGACCTCAGGGCACTGCCTGAAACAGGAGCTGCAAACAGCTAGGGAAGCAGGGGCTTATTGAAGGTGCTTTTCTACAGCAATGCAAAGAATTCTGCTGTATTAAGTGGTGCACACTGGAACCCCTATAGGGCTATGTCAACAACATGCTCCCAAAGACTGGACTATCCTCTATGCCCTTAGGAGAGCACTAATATGACATTCCTGGCTACAGATATAGAAAAATAGGACAAATGTGAACTCTGGTCATGAGTGCTCCAGGGGACCAAAAACCCCACAAAATTTCCCAACCCCCCCAAAAAACTAAACCAAAAAACAAACAAAAAAACCTCCAAAAACCAAACCAAGCCCCCCCCCCCCAAAAAAAAACAAACCAAAAAACCACCAAAAAAAAAACCAACAAAAAAGAAGATCCAGAAGCAAACTAACAGCAACAACAAAGGAAGAAATTCCTAGGAAGTGTCTCTGGCTGCTGAAGGAATACTGATTTGAAGAGAAAAAGCTGTTCTTTTGGATGTGCAGTTTTGCTTAGCATGGTACAGCTCCCCAGTTTCACCTGACATGTGGCAATTACCTAACCCAAAACCCTCGTCCCTGAAGAACTAAACCCCCCAGTGTCATACAGGCAAAACCCAGAAAAATACTTACACAGAAGTGGTTACAAATCTTTTGTTTTCTTGGGGAAGATTTTGCAGCTCCCTCTCGGCTTGCCCAAGAGACCTTTTTGACTCCTGCACTTGCCCACTCCTCTTTAATACTGCATCCCTGAACTGATTGAAGCTCTCAGCAGATGCTTTGATTGGAGCTGGAAGCTTCATCGTTTTACACAGGCTTACCCAGGAATCTACAGTCTTCAATTCTGTATGCTGAAGTTATTAGAAAAAGGAAAACACAGAAGAGGAAAAAAAAAACCACTCTGCAACTACTTTACCTACTTAGTTCTTACATTAGCACAATGTTGTTTGACTAGGCCTATTGGAAATATCTACACCAAAATATCCTTCCTTTGGCAGGCTATTAGTGCATATACAGCAGTCTGAGCAGATTTTAATGTGCTTTCTCATCAGCTTCAGGAGTCCTTGGCCAACAAACGTTAGCATTTATAGCTATTCTGACTATTTAAGTCTACCTCTCCACTTTTGCATTTCAGAAAACATGAATTCACAAGGCTGAGTTCACACAAGGTCCATTGACAAGGTTTTAATACAGAGAACATCCATTCAATTTCTATATGCAATCCTTACATAACAATAGTTTTATATTAGGCTTGTGGGTTTTGTTTGTTCCCCTGTGGCATTTTTTTTCATAGCATAACTCAGAATAAAACCAGCATTCTTAAGAAATCCTTCTTCTAGTAGAAGCATTTGCTTATGAAAGAAGTACATATTTGTGGAATTAAATTCAACATGTTAGTTAACAGCTTTCTGAAACCCAAGTGCCTAAAGAAAAATCCTAGAAACATTTTAGTTCAACAGACGATATAGAAAACTTTTTAGTTCCAGAGGTTGACATGATCTAGTATTAGTAATTTTGAATTAATGTTTTCAATTAGCTGATTACAAGAGAAGAATTTAGTAGATAAGAAAATGCCCCTGTCCTTCCAGTTAAGATAACTGACTGTATGCCAGAAGAGATTTTGCTCAACTGTCATAAATACCTTCATTCACTAAAAGTGCTTTGTCTCATTTCAGAGCAGGTTTTCCAATAGCACCAAGACTATATTCCACACTACTCTTATTTTTTTACTGGATCAGTAAGGGAAAGCACACTAATAAATAAGGTATGAGAACTAGATCAAGAAACGCTAGTCCCTTGTTTAAGTATTAAAACCAGATGAAACAAGCCATATTTTAATAAGGCAACATGGGAATATTAAATATATATTTGTGTGTGTGTGTATGTATGTATCTTACATACTTTACCTTCTGCAATGAAGAGAGTCATTTGTTTGGTTTTAGCACTAAAAATGAGATAAATCTCTATAGATTATAACAATGACAAAGGCCTATTGTACACTAAATACTGTATTAATTGTAAAATAACAGATTTTTAGAGAAGATCCTAGGTCAGGGACTTATTCAACCTAGCAAATACATTCAGCCTCTTCTCAGACAGAACTTGAGCATCACTTACCTTTGTTGGAAGAAGTTCAGACATTGGCTGTAGTACGTTTTTATCATTAGATTTATCATTGGGTGTACAATAATCTGATGGAAGAATGGAAAAAGACTTTTTGATCATGTTGATTTTGTAGATTATTCTTGCTCAAATTTAAATGATACAACTTTAGTCTTTCAAGAAATTGACTTAAAAGCTTACACTGCAGTTTATTATTTGGTTCAGAATGACAGAAATTCTCCCAAACATTTCCAAAGCTTAAGTTGAACTGGACCACTTCTCTCCACTTTTGGGCAGCTAGCTCAACTATAGATGAGAAATTAACTCCTGGTTAATTCTAGGAGAGGTCCCAGCAGAATGCTTTAAAGGTTTGGTCAGGAAGGCTCAACACAGCACTTTGCCACTTACTCACTTCCTCCCCTTTCCACCCAGCTCTCTTTCCTTCTGATTCCAGCTTTAGGAATACCTGATTGATCATGCAAACCCATTTCAGCTATAGATCTCAACCCTATTTACTTTTTTTAAAAGCAGATAGGTCAGCCATCAAGAGCTAGTCCTCACATTTCCTGTAGCCTACAGCTATACAAATAATTCATGCTGTTACTTCTTAATTATTTGAGAAAAAAAACCCCAACAAACCACCCAAACACTATTTTCAAACCAGAGATAAACAACACATTTTATCTCATTCATCAGCAATCCTTAACTGTAGTTTGAGACGTTTCATTATTTAAGTAAATGCTTAATAAAAACCTTCAGGTAATATGTTGACACTTTTTTTAATCATACAAAAGATAAGTTTTTGAATGCTTGAATCCAGAATGCTGATTCAAAGTATCAAATGCTCAGCCAGTTTGTCATTAAAGGGGTTTTCAGAAAGGAAGTTCTGTGGCTGTGAGGTCTAAGTAAAAATCCTTAGCTGAGGCTGTGTACCAGTTCTAGCTGCAGCAAGTCTAAGCAAAAGAGGCCAGAGATGTATGGCTTGGTGTGTTAAGACCCTAAAATTAATAGAAATTCATGGAGAATCAAATCTCCATTTTTAAAATTGCTTTAATACACTGCAACTACTTAGCATTAGTCTTTGCCAAAAATAAGAATTCATCAGTGAACAGACTGCCTTTTAATTTCATCAAGTTTTCAGAAGCTTCTTCCCCCCCTATATAGGTGTTCTAGAGGGCAAAGAGTAAAGGAGAAACCAAAACAATTGTGTCTGGCAATACTGGTCACACAGAGCATGGATGTTCAGTCAATTCTTTTGTTAGAAATATGTATGAGGTATAGAATGCAGTTTTCAGAGGGCCAGTGTTCTTATCATAATTGCAAGTTTATTCCAGAGTGAAAGTCTCTTTGATAGTGATTTGCTGTCAGATCCTTCTCAAGAGCCAAGGATAATAACTCAAAATACACACAGAGTGCTCTAGGAAAAGAGGTCCATGAAGCTTCAGCAGAAGACATTTCAAAAGCCAGTGAAGTTCAGCAGATTGAAGCATCAATTCTCAGACTTGATGGTTTACTGGTTTATGTATCCCTAGTACTACATTATGAAAGCTAAATTCTTAAATCAAAAAGGAGTTTTCTTTATATATTTTAACACAGAACAAGAACCAAACATCAGTTTAATTTCACTTTTTTTTTTTTTTTTGTGTTTTTAAGCAGCAAATAAAAAAAAAGAATAGCAAGGGAAAACTGCATACACAACCATTATCCTGCAAACTTATTAATATACAAGGTATTCAGCATGGTATTTCTTTAAGCCAGTTTCATATGCATTTTTAACTTTGCACCCCTGATAATGGCTACAGCTTTTATTATGACATTACATACTTTGTTCTTGACTTATGGATATTAAATCAGCAGTTCTCATGCTGGTCTTGTTTTGAAGTTTATTTGATTTGTCTAGATGTCTTGTTTGCTCAGCTTGTTTACTCCCATCAGCACTGTCAACTTGGAAAATGGTGTTGGACACCTGGAAGAGAAGCTAGACTTCAAAATACTTTCTTTATATTACTTGTGTTTAGCATATGAAGATTCTTATTATACAGCATCAGGATTAAAGGTTTAGAAGCTTAGAGCAGTAAATTCTTGCAGCTCTAGCTTCTGTAAACACCAAGGAAGAAATAGATTTCATTCATATTAGGGTAAACAAAGCAAGTTCATAAATCAAGACTTCAGATTTAGAATATGCACAGCTCAGCAATCCCAAGTGATGGAGTGGGTAGAGCATGAGAAACTGATACAAGATCTTTAACCCTTAACATCGTACAGCAGAATAATGTTGTCATAAAGGCAGTTGCTGCACTCCAGCTTGTAGATCAGGGTAAAGGGTGACTGTGATCTTCAGTGCAGTGGTATTTTTTTCTCTGTGCTAGATTACTCTGTGTAGTAATCCCTTGAACTAAGGACAGTGCTGCACAAACCAGAGTCATAATTTGCATTACTTGCTACCTTGGACAATGGACACTAGTAGGAAAGGGTGAGCTGCTTTTCATCCTTACTTGCAGGACACATTCCTGTGCTCATAGATTCAAGAGGCAGTTTCTATCCGTTGCCAAAAATAAAGCTATTACAGCCTGATTAAAGCCACTAAATTTTCAACCATGTTCAGAAGCATTACTAATCATCATAGGATGGAAGTGATCATGCTGCAGTAAAATCAATAACTTCCTTTGCTCCACAGAGGCCCTTCTCACCAGGATACTCTCCAAGAACATATTAAGACAGAACTCAACAGTCATTAAATATTTTACAACCTCATCTAGACCCTGAAAGCCCCAATTTCCACAGCTTTAGGAAAAGGTATGGAAAACAGCACACTTTCCCAGCAGAGCCTCCAGACCCTCAGTATTGCTGAGTTTGTGAAATTGATATTTCTACAAAACCAAAACACATATTATAATCTGCCTCTTTTGTAAAGCTTTTGGCTTACAGGGTGGACTTTTAACCTGTAAGTGTGCAAGGGTTACTTAAGTTCAAGATATAGCCCTGAAAAGAAATAAAATAAGCTTTATAGTACACTATGAAGGTGATCAGCTAAACTTTCCTTTTGTGTTACAGTCAATAGGCAATGAAGTAATACCCTGTTAAAGGATAAGAATCACTTTATTGCTGGGGTTTTAGAAAACTTTTGTTGTAAATCTTAAATGGCCTTCATCACATAAAATTCAAGCCTGAAATATTATATTACATCTTATTTAAAGGGCAAGAACATGCTTTATAGATGCTGTTTGAAATTAATTAATTGGAGAGAAGCACATATTCACCTCTGGAAAAACATTTCTGGAGTGGGTGACAGAAGACTGATTTGTCTTTGGAGTGCTCTGAGGAGTTTCCTGGTCTGGAGCATCATGCAGAGCAGGTACAGCTGAGATTTTACCTGAGAAAGAAGTAGGGTATGATTTTTCCCCTGTCATATAAAATGCAGTCCTACATCTCAAAATTAGGTCACTGTTCAGATCTGTGGAGTAACTCACTATTGAGATATGTATTCGAGCCACATGATTTTAGAGAGTTATTTTTAATTAGTTTTTAATTGATTTCTCAGTTAATCAGCTACAAATTTATGCTGTCTTCTACCAAAATCTCAGCAGTGTCTAACATTATTAGACTTTTATAAATGAGGGAGGAAAAATAGCTCCTTGGATCAAGTTCCTAAGCAACTTCATGTGTCTGATGTGTCTAGACAGCGTCACTCAGTTCAGAGGACCTGTGGCACACCAAGCCTTACATTCAGCAAGAAGGCATTTCAGACATGAACTTGGGTAGTGGGCATGGGTTTAAGCATGTAATGCTGCCTTAAGGTGTTCAATACTTCCTGTAACTCCAAGTTCATTAAGGTATCCTTTTCCATCTCATTGGAAGGAAGCACGAACACCTCCTATTTTCAATACTACTTTGCCCCACCACAAGTGTCCCAGTAATCTGAAACCCCTAGCCAATCCTCAGTGCTCCCACGCTTTAACTCACATCATGCTCTTTGGTAATCCATACCCTGCAAGAACTTTTTCAGTTATCCACCTGCTAACCTCCAAAATTCCAAGATAAGCTTGTTTGGCAATACAGGCATCCTGACAGCCCTTATATCCTCAGCAGTCAAATACAGGCATAAAGGTATTACCTGAGACAGTCTGAGCATTTTGTTCTGATGGATTAAGTGATCTACACTGAAGCATTTGCAGTACATTGGGAGGTTGCTGCTGCAGTTCAGATGATCCATGATTTTGCAAGCTGCTAGTAAGAGAGGAGGGCTGTGCTTGCAGAACAGCATTGCAGGATGTCCTCTGTAAACAAAGTGGTTTTCTCTATAAAGAGACTGCAGTAGTTAATACAGCTGAATCATTTAATAGCTATTTGATCCTCTTTTCCCACCACTACCCAATTCCACTGTTTATCAGACTCAGTAGCCCTTGTATTGTGATATTGATCCATCATTTTCTAAGCATTTAGATGACAAAAAGCCATGAGGTAAAGTGCACTCACTGCCTTGGTGTGACAGGTACAGAAAACTCCTGAGAACAAAATGTAATGTGAGGATTTCAAGTATGATGTTTGTTGCTACTCAGAAGGTCAGTAAGGGGCTGTTACAACTGACCAAGCTGAAGCTCATTTCCTGGATCCTGTTTTTTCAAGTTTATTGCTGTCATTCTGTCACTGCAGATGCTGAAGCTCTTAAGCAAAAAGAGGGTGTTGCATAATTCCTTCCCTGAATTTTTGCTTATGAAGATTCAGAAGGAGCAGCTGAATAATAAATTTGCAGCCTAGTTTCCTATACTTTAAGGGAAAGTCAGTCTATTGCAAGAAGAATGAAGGTTTGGCTGTGATTTTGCTTTGAAATTCAAGGTCTCTGTCTCTGGTAGCTTCAAGGGAAATTCTTAAAGGCAGCTAACCTTGACAAGAAATAACACCCACTGTATAATACAGAAATAGAGCAATTCAATCTAAGAGGCATTAAGAATTATTTCTAGATAAAACTGCTGTTGGTTCTAATAATACCATAACAATAAGCAACATTAAAGTATCCTGAAAATACGTGGCATATTGTACAATGTATTTCTTTTCAGGTGTAGAGGTGAGGGTATTAATAGATTCAAAACCATTACACTGTTAGGTCAATTCTATACTCAGAGATCGATTTGGAGACTGTTTGCCCTTTCTGGGGGTGGGTGCAATATGTGGAGCATTCTGCCCTTCATCAAACACAATCACCACAATGATAATAAAAGATAAAAGCCTTCCAGTATATCTGTTCCTATACAGATGCATAAGAAATTTTTCAAAACAGCTCATGGGACACCTTCATATCAGTCAGTCCTATAGAACAAATAGCATTCAAGCCATATTCATTATTTCCTGATGAAGTTGCATCATCTCTATTACATTGAATGTTAAAAAATAACTTTAACAAAGTTATTTGTATAATAACTTTGTTATTTGTTTAGGGCAAAATTATTATATCTATTCCAGCCAGATTTACCTTAGATTTTTCCATAGAAGCTGGACAGTTCTGCCTGGCTCCAGTCTGTTTTGAACAGGTTTCTGTAACTGTAAATACAGTGAGGTGGGTGGAAAAAGAGGGATGGAAAAAAACCAAATCAGTCATTCACATATGCTTCATTATTCACACATAGAAGGTGTGAGCTGTAGTTGTACCTAGAGTCAACCTCACAGTGAAAGGAACATTCTTATCTTGAATACTTTGACTTGAGCTTGATGTGTTTAGAGAACTTCTCCCAGATATAAAAAGAGACCACAGATTTCTGCAGGATCTAGGTCTTCATTGCCATTGATTCACTGTGTTTGTTCCCCCTCACTGCAGAGGGTTGAGCATTCATCTCACCTTATACCTCATATGGAGATCTACACTGTAGACCTCCAGTTTGGCAGATATATTCTGTCCTAGAAAACTAAAGAGTTCTGTGTACAGAGAAACATAATTCAGTGTTCTGATGCTGTAATATCCTTTAAACTTGAAACATTTTAAGCCCAGAGTGGATTTTGCCTCTACAGTTAATGCTCTAGGCACTTTTGTTGCTCAGGTCACCCTTCATGTGCGGACCAGAAGATATAAAGTGAATCACACTTTCAAAAAGGGATCAAAGCTACATGAGTAAGCTATAGCCTATAGTGTCCAGGTTAGATACAAAGACCTTTTTCTAGCTTATTTTGGCCCCTATAGATTTTCACTGGTAGGTTGAATGGATGTTCTGGGGGGGTTTGATTGTTTTGTGTTACCTGGGATCACAGTATTAAGGCATTCATTTCATTACATAGCATTGGAATTAAGCCTTCAAAATGGAGTGAACCAAAGCAAATATTACTAAAATCCTTGGTAAGCATGTGGAACAGTAGATGCTAAGAGAGGAGATATTTTGCCTACACAAACACAAAAATAAACTTTCTAACCTGATTCAGAGTCACTGCTATCTGAGGAGCTAGAATCACTGCTAGAGCTGCTGCCAGAATCTGAGGAGCTGCTGCTGCTGTCACTCAGTCTGCTTGGCCCAGTACTTGACTCAGCATTGTTTTCAACTGCAGGAGAAAAAGAAAGAATTCAGAACAACCTGCAATGGAGCATTGTTCCTATACAAGACTATGATCAATTTTGCTAGGTCAATTCTGCCATATAAGATTTCATTTTATTTCACTTCCTTGTCTACTGTCCATTTAGCAGTGGACTTGAAAACAAAGACCTCCCTCTAGAGAGTAGAGGAGTGGGATTTACCAGCAGCAAGATACTTGAATGAATGAAATACCCAAGGAGAAGCTGTAATCACACAATTTACAATTCTGAAGTAGATTAAAACAGTAGACTTAAGACACAATTCAAGCAATTTTCCCCCATAAGCTTTCCTGTGGTCAAGAGCCTGTTTGTGTGCACATTGCTGCTGCCAGACTCGCCTGCAGAGTTCTTTATCTACAGCCAGCTTTTCCTTCCCTAACCATATGCACTCCCAAAATTGCCATCTTTTGCCACCTCCCCACCATCTGACTATTTTGCATCTCCAGGGTTGATTTAACTCAGCTTATAATGATTTTGGAGTCAAATCTTTCTCAAAGTTTTTTCTCTGTGGAAGCTTCAAAAACGAGAAGTTCCATGGATACCTGTTTCCCTGCACACAAGTCCAGATTTAGCTCTTGTAAACAAGCCAGATACCAGTTGCAAAGATTTCCTAGTCAGCTTCTTCACTGTCCTCACAATATATAGTAGATAATTGATTTCAGCTGCTGCTTTAAGATTTTCTTCGTAGGATATTTTCAAGCCATTATGCACACCAGACAGGAAGACTTGACTGAGCTAATGCTAGATACAAATGTCCCTGTGTCTTTCAGAGCTGCTTCTCTCATGTCAGCTGATTTTGCATAGGAGCTAAATAGATATCCAGTGGAGGGCAATAACAGCACTCACTATTTTAATGAGGAACAGCTTGACTTATAATAGCAGCATCAGCTGCATTGATCCATTCTCAGCCCCTGATGAGAACTACAAGTAAGTGTACAGCTCAAGTATGCACTGAATTTCTGGCTTTGATCTTGAAATGCATTATTGCCTGAAAAACTGAATTTTTCTCCTAGGACACTTTCATAAGTCTAAGAGAACACAGCACACCTGTCACTGATATACACGTTTTGTTAGCATGATACTGCCATGTAACAAGTATTACTAGAATTGGTTATTCTTGTGTCTCTAAACCACAGAAAATTAAAAATAGATTGTGTGACCCTCCACACCCCACCATGTTTTCATATATTAGCATAGGGGAATTGTTCAGTGCCCCTTACTTTCTGAAACTGTTAGCATCTTTACTTGTAATAAAGTATCAGGTGCAGGAATAAGGAAGCTGTTTTAGACAGGACAAATAACTGACCAAATTTGCTGCTGTGACTCCAGCTCACTCCGCATAGAAAGAATCTTGAGACTATCAGTGGAATGCTTAAGACCCCACCTATTGTGAGGAGAAAGTCTCCAGATACCTAACAGTGCTAAAGCCCAAGGGAAGAACTCCACTTTAAGCTACTTCCATTGCAAATGAGTAAAAGTAAGAGCCACATTACTCTTGAAGCTCTCTCTCTTTGGGTTTAGTTGACCATTGACATCCAGCAGTCTCTTCTCTAACTCTTGTTTCCTCTCAAAATTAAGTTCTTCTTTTGACTTTGTTGGGTTTTTAGCTGCATGTGAAACAGAAGTTAACATGAAAGCAAAGCAGAAAGCAAATCTAATGGGTTTTTAAAACATCATTTATGCTACATACCCTGCATTCTTTGTTTCTTCCTCAAACAGGTTGCTACGTATCTCTCTAGTTCTCTGAGTGTTGAAGCATTTAAAGTTTCAAAGTCTATTTCTATCTCATCAGGGTTAGAGTTCCTCAGTGCAGGTTCTCTTGACTGTATTATATGGACTACTTTCCCAAGCTTATCTCCAGGGAGTTTATTTATGTCCAAACTCAACTGTCGTTTTTCATCATAATTCATAGGTTTGGCACCATCTTCATCTTCTGACTTATGTGCCAACAACACCTGCTGCATGGTTTTCTTTGATTGACTGCAGGAAAAAAGTGCACTGCAGTAACGGCAGTTTAAAATAATTTGACACCCACACAAGTTCCCCACACTTACATGTTTAAAGACAGCTTTCTCTTAGATTTCTTCATGAATTTCAGATTTTTCTTCTTTTGAATCAAGCTTTTTATTTCAGCTTTTTCCTTGTTCTTTCTTTTCTCACTTTTAGCCTTCGCTTTTTTCTTTCGTGGTCTAGATAAGCATGCTTTGGTCAAAACCCACAACTGCTGGTGAAGAGCTTTAAGCTATCAAAACCAAAAAGAAAACAAAAAAAACCACAGAACGTTGATAACTGTGGGCAATGTAGGAGGAACAAGAAACTGGTCCTGAATATCACAGGAAATTAGTGGCAGCTGAATGGATATTAATAGGATGTCTGCTTTCCAAATGAAATTTATTTCCTAAATATTTTACTATATTGTATCTCGGTCACAGATTATGCATCTAGAAGACAGGGGACTGTTTATTTTATGTAAACACTTCTAACAGCATGTGCCTTTCAGCATTCCGTCAGGAAAACACAAACACACTCCCCCAAGCCCCCCAAAAAAGAAAAAAAACAACAATCACTCTAGGGGTTTCCAACAGCCTCTCTAATTTCAGGAATTTGGGATGCACATAAATGCCTTATTAGGTTATATTTCTACAGCATTGCTGAATTAGGCAAGTGGGACTGGGCTCATGCATCTTATTTTGCAATATAAAGTGGCTAGTTGAGACATGCTAAGAATTTCAGAGAAGAGCTTAACACAACTTTGTTTAAACCTCAGGAATTAGAAGATGGTCAGATGATGAGATTAGAAATCACTGAAATACCTCACTACTGTAAAGGCTGGCTTGTACACTTGTGTTCATCCTTCTGCCTATATTCATAAATTGATGATGCTAATCTGACAAAGACTTAAAACTGTCCCTCATTTCACTAACAGAACAAACGCTAATTTTCCCCAGAGTTTATAGATACAGCAGCAACAGATTAAAAAATTATGTTCAAGCAGAAGTAACACCCATCCCACTCCTAATATGAAGTATGGCTTTGCTTCACTGGTAGGCATGAGATACCTTCTTTTCTCACTCATACTGAGCTTTCTGAAGAAGAAAGGAACAACTTGCTTTTGTATGGTACAAAAGAGACTGAGGATAGGAACAATGCTTTTTGACCATGTGAAAGAAAGGACCCTGTTGCAAGAGTATGCCACTAAGCTACATGTGGAGTGCCTGGAGGCTCTCACAGGAGCACACTTTTTTTTAAGAAGTTTGAGATTCCTCTGAAGAAGTGGTAGGCAAGAGTAGTAGAACTATTGCTCGCTTTGTATTTGTTGAGGCACTATTCACTTAACATTTGGCAGTGCTTCCTAATGGGACTAAAGTTCTCCATTAAAAATACAAATTAATAGAACTTTTTGAAAACTGATTTTTGTTGCTAAGTCTTGGAATAGACCATGAAAAGTGACATTACTAGAGATATCTTAAGTCACACACATTAAGTACTAATGCTTACTTGCTCCTGAAGCTTTTTGAGGCTCACTTTTCTTTCCTCTTCAGAGTCTTCAGATGATTTTTCTTCTGAAGAGTTATCATTACTGCTTTCACTGGAATAAGCTTCTGTCATTTCTCTCATAGGCTGTGGCAGATGATCACTCGCAACAGGTTCATCAGGAATTTTAGCAAAGTGCATTTCAAAAACATCCTGAAGAGTTAGGTTTAGGACAGCATATTTTTCAGATTTCTGAAAGTGCTATGCAGCTACCACTTGCAGAACTACACAGCAACACAGTAGTTCAGTAATATTAGTAGATTCTACATCAGGGCATGAAATGAACTATTCTTTTTCAAGCCTGACTTAAGATAACTCACCTGAAGTTTTCTCGCCATAGCAACTATTTCAAGGTCTGAAGAATTACGTTTGTAGCAGTTCATGAACATTAATCTAACATCTGTAGCAAATTCTTGTATATCATTGTATTCGAAGTTATCCATTTTCTTCTAGAGGAAAAGAAAATTAAAGGCACACTTAAGTAGACAGTATCACCAAGAACTAGCAGAAAGAAGGGAGGAACAAGAATTTTAACATATATATTCAGATTCAGCTTGTATCAAGACAGTAAATATTATAAAAAATGTTATGGAAATACCTGCATCTCATTTCAACATTGTCTCCTTAACAAAGTGGGAGATATTTTTTTTCCTCTTTTAAACAGATTTAATTGTAATTGCTGAAAGGACTTTGTAGTACTAGTTTCAGCACTCGGTCAAGACAACAACGTTTGGGTGGTTTTATTTGGTTCTGAACTCAGCATCTGTTTTTGATTCTATGCATGGTATTTCACACAAAGTTTATTCCATAATAGCTGGAGTCAAACTAATGGATTAGAAACCAGGAAATAACCTTTGTATTGTGCAAGTCAGCTTTCCAGAGAATTCAGTAAGCTATTAAAATTGAACAGTCCCCAGAAATATGGAGCTTAACTGGGCTAAATACTTTTCCCCATACAAATAACTTAGCATCCACAGAGGGCTGTCCACCACATACCTCCATCTAGAATGGTTGCTTTCCACTAAAAAGGTGAAATGTGTTATGTAAACATCCAGTGTAGAAGTTCTAGGGCACTTTACCAAGAACACTGAGATTGAGGGAAGAGGAGGAGTTGACAGAATCACATTTTGTTTTACAGGGCATTAACAATAGCACTGTGTGTCCAGACAGATATTTAACATGTGCCATGCTTGGAAGGGCTTCATGGAGATCATAATTCCCTCACTACTTATATTTGCTTTTTCAGCAGTTTGGTAGGTTAGTCACTCTGTGTCACAACGAGACTCAGAAGACTTTCTTCAGTGACTTAGGCTAGTTTGAGAAACAGAGATGCATCTGGTTTCTAGGCCTGTTGTGTCTTCATAGGAGAAGCAGCTTTCATGGCACCTTTTCAACTAACACATTTAAAACCTTGTGATTACACAAATAGCCTAATTTCCCCAGAAACATACTTACTTTAATGGTGCCTAGGTCTGTAGGACACTTGGCAATGGCTTGGTTCACACCAGTGGAGAAAGATGCTGCATCTGCAGATTTTATGAAAGGCCATGAATATGCTGCATGTTTCTTTGAAAACATTTCTTTAAGTATTGCATTACAATGTTTTAGTTGTCCTGACAACTGCATCTTTTTAATAATTCCTGGTGGCTGTTGAGAATCTGAAAAGGATCTCTTCAGAAGCTTGTTTGTTACCATACATTCATTTTCACCTCTATGTGCTTTAACAGTTTTTCTTTCTTTAAGCATTGCAGAAGATTCACCACTTGCTGTGACTATTGAAGTAGTAGGAGTTGTAGTGTCAGCCTTCCTTTTCACGCCTTTTTTTGCCTAAGAAAAAAAAAATATACAAGTGTCCAGAAAAGGAAGAGAATGGTCAGCTTTAGATATTTCTTTTGTGTGTGTAGCCCAAAAAAAGTGTTAGAACTTTTACAGCTATTGAAGTTAGAGCAGAATGCAGCAACTCCACAAGCTTAGACTAAAAACCTACAAGGTATTACAAGACTAGCACACCAAGCTCCATCTTAAATGTCAAGAAAAGAAGTAGATGTACTGCAGATGAGGCTGTGGTCAGATTTTAGCCATTTGTGAAGATTCCAGAAAGCTGGCAGGTTATGAAATTACCTGGAAGTTGACAGCCACAGGAAGGGGGTAAACTACAGCAATTCATTTTAGGCCTGATTGAGGGCCTTATGTAAATGGTTTATCTCTTTTTTTTCTTTAACTTGTGTAGTATTTGGTTTGGAAGCCATATAACGTGTGCTTTGTCATCATTGTTCAGACTCCATGTGAGTGAAACGTAAATATGCACTCTAGGAGAGACTGGCAAAAGTGCCTATTCCTCATTGGAAGAGCACAACCAAAACTAAGTCAATACAGGAGTTTTTCAGATGTTCACATACAGCTCAGATTGAAGTAATGGGAATTTGCTTTGTGAGCTACAAGCACTTCCCAGGCTAGTTACACAGTATTTAAGCACACATGCTAACTTTTGAAGAAACAAGTATTTGATTTACATAGAAAACCATGAGAAATTATTAAATAGAACTTAGAGCTTGATTTTAGTAGTTTAAAAACAATTATCCTCAAGGTGAAGCCTGCAGAAGTATATATAGTAATAGACTTCAAGAATGATCATCTTAAACTTAATTTTTTTTCTTTGAGAACAACATTTTAAAATCACATCTATAAGAAAAGATGTGCCAAGCAATCATGCCAATTTCTGTTTAAACTTCTAGAAGTAGTACTGGCCTGGGTATTTAGCAGAGACGTAGAAGATCTAATAGAGATCTCAGTCACTATCTTCTATCACAACGGAAGTTTCAAAAACATACAGCAATAAGCATGGCTCCTATGCTTTTGCCATATCTGCCTGAAGGAGCAATTTCAATATATTTCATTCTGAAAGTTATTTGAAGAAACTTACTTTTGTTATAGAGACTGCAGCTGGCATTAAAGCAGTCAGCTGAGCTGCAGACAAAGGAGCCAGTGTAACCTGCTGTCGCTCTTGAGTCATCACTGGAGGCTGCTCACTGCTTTCAGCTTGCTTCTCGTTTGTGCTTTGTTCATTTGAAATCCCAGGGTTGGGCTGCCATGTTTCTGGTTATTTTAATACAGGAAATTTTAGAAGTTAAAAGTCTTAAATCTTGCAGTTAATTTCTTTCATGGTCAAATTGACCAGCTGTCAACATAACCACTCGTCTCTACAGGAATGCCATAAATGAATTCAAACCCAAGTGTTTGTTACTTACAGCAACATTGGTATCCTCCTCTGCTCGCACCATTAGTGCCTCAGCTGTATCATTCCCAGTTACACCTTACTTGGCTTCAAGAAAGTGTGGGTTAACTTCAGACCAAAGACTAAAGAGGCATCATACTACACTCTGTATATTGTAAAAATGTTCTTGCCAGGGAAAGTATCAAGTTGTTTTCTACAAAGACCAAGCAGCAAAGAGTGCAGACTGCATCATGTAGGTTCATGTTCCCTAAGCATAGTTAATACCTGCATATATTGCTTAGCAGTATTACAGACCTCCACTACTGAGGTCTGAGAACAATTTAGACCAATGTTTTTCTGTGTTTGGTTTGGCTGATTAGATTACTCATGTATTTTTCAGCTGTTACTCTATTTACTTCCCACAGATGTTCACACCTATTAGTTTATATAACACGATGCTGAGCAGCATGACAGTCTCTGAATTGGAAGTCAGTTCCTTTTCTAAAAAAAACGGAACTTAAAAAGTAGAAAAAAAAATCTGAAGCCTTATAGCAGTATTGTTATTTGTCTGATTGTTCTGGAAAGAGTAGAGAACACCCAAACTGTTCCTGGTTTGAGTTGTGACAAATAAGATTTCCTGTTTCCAGTGCTGCTTGCTTAATATATTATAACTTCAGCATATAAAACAGGCCTTACCTTCTGTTTTCTTTCCTTTTCTCTTTCCTTTCTTGAGACTCACTGGTCTTTCTTCTGGTGGCATATGGGCTATTTTCTGCATAAACACTTTTTCTAGTTCTTCGGCCATAAACACAATGTCATCACCTGGCTGCAAAATATGGTCAATACCATACCAGCACCAATTCAGTAAAGGAGAGGCTGCAGTAAAGGGAGCTACCTCATAAACAACCAGGCTAGAGAGTCCTGCCCCAACAGATTAAAAAAAGCCACCAGTACCAGAGAGGTCTTTAAATCATTGCCATCCCTGCTCCTGCAACTCACTTTAGAGCAAATTACTTCACAAGTGAAATACTCTCTCACTGTCCCATTGAAAAATTCTCCTTTACCTCTGCATGCCTCTATGGCAAAAGCCAAAGGGGGCAGATCTGCAACTCCCTTACTACCCCCTGTGTTCTGAAGGAGCTGTTGAAGCTCAAAGATACCAAGACACAGCCAACAAGTATCCAAGCATAGGGAGATGATCATGCTTCATTAAGTTGAACTTGTTGAAGGAACAGAGCATTGCTCAGGGTTTCTAGCCTTGGACTTGTATAGCAGTGACACAGTGTTTGCTGTTCATGAGCTGTGCAGCTAAACCCCAGAAATTTTGGATGTGGAGTCCTTGTACACCCAGTTGTTGGAACAGCAAGCAAGATTTCACTTGCATGTCCTCAGTCAATCCTAGATTAAAAAACCTCCCCAACACTTCAGAGAAAATAGTTTCAAAAAAATCATGACTTGTCAACTAACTTACTGCATGTTCTAATAACCATGTGCTTGTTTTAGACTTGTTTGTATCATTCAATAAAACCAGTGACTGGTAAGAGTTGGTATTCCACATACCTTGTTGTACATGTAGCAGTTCCAGAACATAGTTTTAAAGTCTTCAATACATTCTGCAGCTTTTGTGTAGTAATTGTGTTCCAGTCTCTTTTTTATGGTGCCTAAGTCCATAGGTTTTTTTATGATGGTGTAATAATCCTGTGGTATTGAAAGAATAAGTCACCAAACATATCTTAATATTAGGACATGAATATTTTTACACATTTAGTTATGAAAGCTAATTTGCAAGAGAGAATTGCATTATATTAGAAGCAGTATATTATTTAAAGGAAACCCTTCCCCTATAGTCATAGGTACCAAAAATGTAAGTGTTCAGGAAATGTTCATCTTATATTTTGTCCTTGTTCTTCCATGTAACATATATCATTCAAAGTCCCAAAGAATACTTTTTTCAACAAGCTCCAGAGCTCTACTGGTAGTATTACTTATTAAAAGTATATGCACTTCCCATTTGTTGTCTCAAAGCCAATTACACAAAGCAGCTCTCCAGTTTACAGAACAGAGGAAAAAGAAGCCAAACTTCAACAAAGTCTCAGTCACTGACAAAAAGAAGCTGCCAAGTTTTCACAATTGCTGTCAAAATACTTTATCCCTGGCAGCATTTCTCTAGAAATAAAACACTTTTCTTGTAGACTTGGATTAATGACAGTAGTTCAATAGCAAAAATAGTCTTCCATAATCTGTTGCATTAGAAAAAAACCTTTTTAACATTAATTGACATAATTTACATATTAATACTCCAGTTCCAAAATGGTTCTTACAGGCAGATTCAGTGCTGCTGCATCTACAGGTTGGTGAAACGGCCAGGAAAAGTTGTGTCTCCACATGGCTCTCATGACCACCCTCTGTAAGTACTGAAGTTGGTTTGTTTGACATCCACTACTGTTGTTATTTATGTACTCTGGTGGAGGAGGGTTCGTAATAATGGCACAGTGCTGGCTTTGAACAGACATCTTTAGCGAGTTTGTAGATCCACTTGTTCAAAGAACATTACACATTTAACCTGAAGGGAGCAAAACAGAAGCATTCAGTGAAGATATCTAGATTTAATGTTGCTTACCTGTTCACTTCTGTTTGTAGAACATCCATACTTTAACTACAGGCATGCCTTTGTATTCTAAGCAAGACATTGGTTTTAAAGTGCATATTCTGACTTACCTAGAGTCTAGGGATGCATACTAGCTTTCTCCTAAAAAAATCTGATAGCCTACTTCCAGAAGGGAGTATTGCATGAGATGTGAAAAAGATGATAATAAGATAGGTACTGTAATCAGCACACTGCTAGAACAGTACATATGGCCCACTCTTGCAAGCATTGCTGTAGCATCCCAGTAGATATTGCTGATTACACATCTTATATTTTAATTTATTTCAGCATTCAAAGCATACCTCTTCTGAGCTCCTGAAGCCTACACCTGAGGTAATAAGAGTGAATACTATTTGCACCACCACATATCATTAACTAATTGCTAATCCTTTGCTAATCCAAAGTATCTATCTTAGAAGGGAACGATCCAGACACATACAGGATCTGCCCCTCCTATAACTGGCCAGCATTTGAAGAAAACTTCTGAGGTAGTTTTAAGTACCTCACAACTCAGCCAAGTCCTTCATACACTATTTTCAACTATTAGGACACACTATCATTCTTCCTGCTTTTTTCTGCCAAAAACCCCACACTAGATGGTATCAAATGCAAGCTGTTCACCTTCCCCATCCAAAGCTCTGAGGCTAGAAATGGAAGGCAGGAGCAAAAGAGTACAGTCTAAACTTAGCAACAAATCTTATAGCAACAAGCAGATAAATAACAACATTTAATACTTAAATAAGAACATAACATAAAACATAACATCTAATCTCTTGAACATTTTGTAAATTAGTACAGTAGAGTCTAGAATAAAAGCACAAACTTGGCATGAAGAGTGCCAAGGAAACCAAGAGACTGAAGTTTTGTGTACATAACAGTGTCTGAGGCTTAGATGCTTAGCTTTTAAAACCTTAATTTATGCAATGGAAACTACATTCCCTGCTTACAGGAGATCTAAGCCTTCACCTTCTAAAGACAGACAGAAGTCTGTGTTTTCAATCCCTCCTTTACTACCTCCCTCTCCATCTCCCCAGTCACAGAAGACTTCCCTATCTTAAAATAAAACTTATGTTTGCATACTGAAGCAAAAGTGTGATCAGATTCCAACCAGGTAAGTGTTTTGATATTTTTCAAACCACCCCTTCCCAGCCCCATGTGTCCTTGAGCTGCTGACTCAGGTCCCAAAGGCCAAGTAGTCTTAAAAAGAGAAGCCTTGAGTGTTTCCTTAAGACCCAGTTTGAAGATTCTAGGTAACTTGATAGAAATGTGGTTTTAGTTTAAGAGTAAAAAGCAAATAGCTTACAATGAATTACAGAACTAGAGAAGTCAAGGCTTTTGGCACAATATCACATCTTGTAAGAATCAATTTTTTTTTCTTTTTTTTTTTTTTTGTCCGGTAAGAAGAGATTACGTGCTATTAGTGAGTGCTCTCTAAAAGCAAGCATTAAAGACCCTGCTGAAAAGACATCTGCTTCCTCTTGTTTTAGCTCTGTTGTAGTATAAAACCTGTAAACATCATATACTGTACAAGAATAGCAGCTGGGGAAATATTAATTTACCACATACAGGACAAAGGCAGACAGTGTATCAGGTTCAGCACACTAAGAACTTCTCATTCTTTGAAGCCTTTTTAACAAATTTTGTTTAGGTGACTGCCAATAATCACACTGGGCATTCATAAATATTGGAACCTCCTTACATAATTGTATTAAGGCTACACAGAACAGAGCACTCCTTTCTTAGTGCAAGTAGAACCATCTCTTCTTTCAAAAGGACAACTGTGTCCATAAAGATACCCATAAAACAGCATTTCTGTATGTTCAGGATCTCTCTTGGGATACATGACACAAACCTTAGTTTTAAAGACAATCCATATAAATATTAGGTGTTGAGAAAACACTGACTTACACAGCTGTTACCATAACCAACACCAACCACTCTTGGGCAATTCAAAACTCAACTTCCACCCTCAAAGAAGATCAGTCATATTTTTTACCTTAATTTTAGGGAAAGCCACAATCCAATTCCTCTCCTCCCAAAAGATGAAGGAAGAAGAGAGCTTTAGAAGGCAGAGAGAGTAGTCTTTATAAGCTACTCACACACTCATCTTATTCTCTGACAATAAGGCCATCAAACACCTGCAACCCTAACTAAACCTGCCCAGTCAATGGTTCTCATTGGCAAGCTATCAACATAAAATAGGAACAGCTGCTAAGGGCTAAAGCACACCAGCTGGCTATTGGTGCCAGATCTGCTCTCTTGGTAGCTAATAAGACAGAGTAGAGGGACACAAAAAGGGGAGTAGATATACTTAGATGAATTTTGGTTTGGTCTTCTGACCTTAACTTCTAAGTCTTAAATTTGATATCATGGGAGTGTTTATGTTTTATCAATTATTCTGGGTTATGGTATAAGATGATTGCATAAATAGTATGTCTGGTTAGGAGTGGTACAGTATTGATATTTTCCTTAATTAGTTAAATTAAAACCCAAATCTATTTAATAAATGCACAGAAGTATAAAAATTAGGACCAGGTTCTTTTATAATAAATTTAATTTTAGTCATTAAAGCTACAAATACTTGGAATTTAGTGAGCTTATTTTGAATTTTGGTTATTGACTAAGCATTTGTTTCTCTCAGTACACATAACAAGATTCATCCCCAGCTTTAGTGCAAGGCAAGTCTGTAAGATCAGATTTCTATTTAATTTCTTGTACCATTCACATTTATGCCCCAATTTGGGATCAAAACCTGCTTGGATTCTCGTCATGAAAGTAATTAATCTGCATTATTTTCATATTTCCCTTATTTTTTTTCACCAAGATGTCCTGGCAACTTTGAGACTCTTGCTTTAAGACTGCTGCATTATTCTCACAAACACATGAAACACAAATAAAATTGAAACTTGTGATTGAAAATTTTGATTTATTTTAAATTGTAAGAGTTGAATTGTATTTCCCAAAAGTGTTCACTTTCAGCATGTTAAAATTAGTGAGAGCATTTGAAGCACTGCTTCACCTAGTGAATGCTGTATGACAGGACCCCTAACTATGAAAGCAACAAATACTTAAAGAACCACTGGAAACAGAGTAACAGGAACTGAAGCTCCCCACAAATAAAACATGATTACAGGAGGCAGCTTTGCATCACAATAAGACATAGAAATTGAGGTTATTTGCTTCTGCTTTATGTCTAGGCCAAAAATGGCTCTGGATAGCTCCCTGAATTTGGAATAACCCTACTAACTTCAACAGAGTTGCCTTAGGTTTTCATCAGTGTAAATGATAGCAAAATAGCAAAATGTCATTTCCTTGTGCTGTTTAACTCACTCTATCATTTTCCTAGATGTTTATAACTCTGTTCAGCTGTGACTCTATGGCAGAGTACCCACGAAAGTTGTAAAAGCATGTACAGGAAATTACAGTGAAAAAAATTCATCCATTTCAGAAAGTTGCACTATTCCTGCTTGCTTTCTCACCCATTAGATTGTTCTCACACCCAGAGAAATCTCACACTTCATTCACTCAGCCTTCAGCTAATGTCCAGCCACGGGGCTATTGCAGAATGATGCCTGACTGGGGAAATATTACATCATCACCTGATGCAGCTAGCAACTATCTATTCCTCTCTCTGAAAATGAATTTCTTAACTCTTTCATTACAATTGAGTCAATTATTTCTGACATTCAGCTGGTGAGATGCTCCCTGCACCCCTGCTGTGGCCTGTGAAGAAGCAGCCTCCTCTTCCTTGCTCTCCCTTCTGGCACTCCAGCTTCTCACCCAAAACAAACGCGTCCCTCCACCTGTTCTGCTCCTGCCTGGCCTCATTGTTCATTGCATTGGTATCTGCTTACTCCCTGGACCTTCTAAGTTTTTTCTTTTCCCATAGTCCCTTATTAATTACCTTCTCAAAAATAGTTTCACTGTGGTCAGGCCTTCATTTTTGATGGCCAGCTTTTGTTTCTGTACTTTCAGAGATCATAACTGGGTGTGGATGTGGGGGCTGCTCTGCTCTGAAAGGGAGGTATCCTGTGAAAATTTCCATTCCTCTGTAAACTGAGCAGGAAATAAGCCCTCAGTTACTAGGCTTCTCTGTATAGGACTTAAATGCGTTATTCTGAAAAGTTCAACTATATGTCAGTTCTTTGTCCCATCCCATGACCTTTGGCCATCTTACAGTGAGAATGGAAAAAAAAATTCAAACTCTTCTGATGTGGAAAAGGGAACTCTTTTTATTGTGTGTAAAATTAGCAGGATGAAATTCTCAGCATGCTTTTCACAACCAAAGATTTAAATAGCTTGCCAAGGGAAAATGACTGGCTTGTTCAGTATATTTTTGTACTCCCCGGGATGCTGATACTCAATATCAGCACTAAATTTGTGGTTATTAGAACTAACTAGGGTGCAAAGAACAGAAACAAAATAGTTTACTAAGTCAGATTTTCACATTTTTATTTTCCTTCATGTGATGCCTTTTTTATATATTTCAGGAAATAAACGGTTCTTTTTTTCTAGGAAGTCCTCTAATGTTTTCCTAAAGCAACAGTACATGATAAAATCCTATTTGTTTAGCCATAAATTAGGGATCTTGCTGCTGTCATATGATTGAATCTAAAGAATGTGAGTGGCCCTTCCATGTGTATCAAAGTTTGGGTTCTCCCCATGCTGTCAAGCTCTTCTCGTGCTCTGTGAGAAACTGAGGGTGGAAAAGATACATCCACAGCCTTGTCTGCTCACTGAATTTAATTTGTTGAAATAATGTTCTTAGAGTTGAGTCCCTGAGAAAACAATCTTTTTCTGAGCATAATTTGAATTTTTAAATCCTCTTCAGTGGTGGCTTTGTGTCAGCTGAGGTGGCTCTATATTACAGCTGGCTAGGGTAACATACATGTTATTAATTACTGTGCCTCAGCTGAAACCTAAGAACTTTTTTTTTCTGAACAGCTTTAACACAATTGCAAGCTATTATGTGTTCATACCCTTCATGATCTAAGCTAACCCAAAGTAGATCTGACTAAAATGAATTTCAGCAGTCATTTCCATGAATAAAATTGGCTCAAAGTTATGCTTGAAATGCAAAACTTGAGGTGATGATTGAATAGTTACATCCCCAAGCTATGTGCTTGCTTTCTCTGTGAGAGATTATACCCTTGCAGCAGAATTGCATACATTTATGCTTTCATGAGCTCTTATCCTTTCAAATCCCAAATCATTCATCAGATACCAATTGGAGATCCTTAAGAAAATACTTCTCTGTTTCCTGTTGCACTGTTGCAATTTTCTGCCAGTAGATGTCAGCTCAGAACTGGTGAAAGTTTACTCTGCTTGTTTCAAGGTAATTAGAATCAGAAGTTCTGTGACTTTGGCCCTAACTGTTAATATCATATTGCTCGTTCAGAACATCAGAAAGCATCATGTCACTATTCAGACATTGAACGTATGACCAGTGTGACACTTGCACACTTGGACATTTGTAAAGAGAGAATTCAGACTGAATTTGCTGTGATTGAAAACAAATAAAGCCAGGTAGTCAGTTATTAAACCTTAAGGAAAAAATTTTCAATTTTTTCTGATTCCAAGTTAACTCCAATCCTAAATTATGCTAAGAAGCTGGGGAAAGGAATCACTGTGTTGCAGAGGGTGGTAGTAATTTGTGGCAACCTCTGCACTGCCAGAAACAAAGTTACTGAAGCATTCCCAGGAGTCCCTGCCCCAGTAAACTGGTTATCCCTGTGAGACAATGTGAGGGAGGGATATGCTTGCTGCTGGGAATTTTCTTCCCCTTTCCTTAGAACTGCAGGACTAGTTTGTATGTGTATATGGTTGCAGTTTGTATATGTTGCTGGAACAGGATTTGAGAGGACCACTGGTGTTCACAGTAACATGGCACCATGCAAACAAGCACCTGCTGGGACAGGAGGAGTTGTTCTTCTCTATACTGTGCAGACAGGCCCTGTGGCACTGCCTTTGCTTGCTTGAGGGCATCTGCTCTGCAGGAAGGCAGAAAGACATTACATGTTCTTGGCACGTGGTATATGTTCTGTGAGCAAGCATGGGACAGTTAGTCTTACCTTCAGAAATTTCTGCTTCAAGGATAGAAGCATGCTCTTAGTGTATTTCCCCACTTTCTCCTGAGGACTCTGGAGGCCTACCCCAGAGATCTGAGTGCCTCAGCCATGGAGCTGTGCTATGGTATGGGAAAGCTTGCTGTGCCCTGTGAGGCAGTGACTTTAGCCCACCGTCATATCCTGATGGGTGTGTTTCTGAGTCTTGCCTGCTCAAATCCATGCTTTAGAAGTAGTTTGGCTGCTCCTACTTGTAGGTGAGTTGTTTATGCTGTGGAGTAGGTATTTGGTGACATCATTGGCATTTTCTCCTTGAAATGCAGAAGGCATAGGGCATGGAGGACAGACAAGGACACGGACAGGTGTGTGAATGCTGCAGTTACCGTGTAATACTGTGAAGGGACCCAGGCTTTGGGATCACAGAATCATGCAATAGCTGGGGTTGGAAGGGAGCTTAAAGATCATCTGGTTCCAACGCCCATGCCATGGGCAGGAGCAACTCCTAATAGAGCAGGTTGCTCAAAGCCCCATTCTGTCTGGCCTTGAACACTTCCAGGGTTGGGCCATTCACAATTTCTCTGGCCAACCTGTTCCAGTGTCTCACCATCCTCACAGTAAATAATTCCCTCCTAACATATAAACTAAATCTCCCCTCTATTAGTTTAAATGTCATCCCTCCATGTCCTGTCACATTATTTGGGACAGGCTGAAGCCATGTTGTTGTCGACATCTGGGAGAACCAACAGTTTTGTTCCTGCATTCAAGGCCAGCCCTGACACAGTGCAGCTGTGTGGCTTTGGATGGAACTGGGAAGAGAGCAATGTGAGAAAGGGCTGTGAGGAACATCATAGGATGTTCCTCTTTTGGCTCAGGTCTGTGCCCTTGCCTGAGCTATGTGGTACTTGTACCCATTCCTGGCCATATTCTTGCTAGTCCTGATCCTCAGCTGGCTTCCCGGCTTTACCTGGGACCTACTTGGTCATCACCAACTTCTGTGACAATCACTGGACTATCAGCTGACCCTGGGTACTGTTGGCAGACCTGCTTTTCTCACAGTGCCTGGGGACTTCAGGATGGGGACCTTGCTGGTGAGGCCACTGTCACCACTGGCTTTGTGCTTACTCAGCCTGGTGGAGCAGCCAGCTTCTGCTGCTCCCTGACACTAACCTGCTGCCACCAGGCAGATATCACAGGCCGATTTATCTTCTGTAGATTACATATCAATATTTTAAAATACATGTATAAATTAAGTTAAAACTTGTCTTGGCAGTTCAGTTCTCTGTACTAGCACCATGGAATCTGTTAACTGATTAACGATGTGTCTCCTTAAAATTCATGAAGATAAGAAATTATAAATTACTTTCAGAGATTAGGCTTTTGAACTGGTAAGTGTCCTATAGATGGTATATCTGCTCCCACTTGATCCTCTAAAAAGAGAAAAGAAATACATAAAATCCAAGAAAACATTATTCCTTTTTTTTGCAGATTGCAGCCTAAGTCAATGCACGGTTGTGGATGTCAATACAATAAAATCACAAAAGTTGAGTTACACAATTCCAGTGTCTTTAGGATATTAACTGCCTGTTTGTTTAAAAACTTGTTTCTGGTGACCTTGCTCCTTACCATGTGTCATTACTGGGTTTTTTTGAAGGTGGGGAGGTTCCTCACTATTGCCATTGCTCAACAAATAGAACTTTTTTAACATCAGAGGGCCAAGGATAGTAGAACTGGCTGTAAATGTTTGACAGTGACAAGAGGTGATTTTGTTGAACTGCATTGAAGGTTGATGCTGGTGACAAAAATCCATTTGGGTACCAGTGTTCTCAGGGCCCTCAATTAGACTGAGTGTAAAAACCTTGCACTGTAGACCCAGAGATATTTCTATATGGTGTGCTTTCAGGAGCCTGCTTGTATAGGGGGCTGATATGGGCAACCAGAAAATCCCATTGTTCCTGGGGTTGGCTCAAGATGGGTGGGGAATTAAGATATACCCTGCATACCTACTTCCAAGGGGCTTAGGAAATGAGTTTCTGAGGGGAGCCATAAGGGCTTGAACACTTTCAATAAAATTTTAATTAGATTTAACTATACAACCCTCAGTTAATTTGTAACAGGCTTTATGGGTTTATAGGTTTAGGAAGATTTGTAGGTGTTAAGTGACCATATGTTTTACAGGCTTAATATGACTTTAGGTTTTAGATGATTGCGACATTTTGCAAGTTTTTCAAAGCTTAGTAATTCATTCCTTGGTTCTTCTGCATGTGCAGAACACATATAGCAATGTGTTTTAATAAAAAACCAAATCATTAAACATTCAATTAAAGCCAACCATTTAAAGCCTACTAGGTGCTTGTTCACATACAGAGAAAATAACTCAAGTGAAATGTGATTTGAAAAGATATGTACCTTTATGTGCTTAAAACATTTAAAATAGCTATAGTGAAATTATGTGAGCCCCTGATAATTAGAGTAATAAAGGTCAGTCTCTGTGGTAATGGATATCTGAAGAATTCTGCATTCCCAGACTTGAGCAGTTCTTATAACTGCTTGTGTGAATTGACTTGAAACTGAGCATATGGGTGCTGGTGCTTCAGGGCAGTGGCTCTGGTGCTGAAGCTGGTAGAAAAGCCACTATGACACTGTGTGTGCAAGCTCTTGTCCCCAGACTGGTGACTGATTTCACAAACATGAGGTCCTGCCCCTAAGCCTCTATCCTTCTGCAAGGAACTTGCCCTGCTATTTCTGCCTGTGCATTCTGCATCCACTTCTGTGGAAAACTCATCCAAGGCTGGCTTGACTTTTCTCCATTGCTGAACACTCCCTGCTCTGTTCATGTCAGCAGCAGCTCTTGCTGTTAGTGTCCACAGGCACATTATGTCTTAACATGCTGTTAAATAATGTTAGAACTTGGCCTTCCTCTATTACCAGTGCTGATTCTAACTTTGTTTCAGGCCAGAGAACTCCTGGAGACTACAACAGTTGCTAAAATATCCTAATGGAAAAAAGAACTAATATTTGAAGCCAGTGGGAATATTCCAGTTCTCTATGCCAAGGAGCCTGTGAAGGGAGTAAATGGAGAGGCTTAGTAAGTGACCAGCCCAGTCCTGGGGAGTTTGCCCAGTCCAGAAATCCAACAGCTTGTCACTGCTGTTGCTCTAACAGGTAATGCTGACCAGCATTATTATTAGGGAGGAGGAAGGCTAACGCAATGCTGGACTGGGATGCACATGCTTGCTTTCATTATCAGAATGGCTCCTCCTCCTTCATCCTCTCAGCTATGCTCTGCAAATAAATGAGGAACGATAAACAGCATGGATTTGCAGCTCTGTTCTTGCAATATTAACAGTCCTTGTGGGAAATGTTTCTCACTTTATCAGTGTGGTGATATGTTTTCCAAGGGTTGAGGTGGTGTGATAACTAAAGCTACAGTCTGTAGAAAGAGAATGAGGAAGCTCACATGGGAGGAGAAGAGAGAGGTCCTTGCTGCATCCCACCTCTTGCAGCTAGGACTGTCCCAGCTTCTGCACATGGCCATTGCCTGAAGCTCAACAATCCCTACAGGAGCTTTGAACCTTGAAGGTGGCAAAGGAGAACAGAGTTCTCAGGTTGAGACTGGATCCTGAGTGCTTCTGAGCCACCTTCAAGGGCTGAAATGCCTTTAGCTGGAATGGGCAGGGGAGTGCATGGAGAGATGTGTTTCTGGGAGTGAGAGGTGCCTAGATTTGGGACTCTGGTACTCGGTGAGAACAAATAATGAGGCAGAAGAAAAGGGGATTTTGGCACAACTTTTCTTTTTACTGATGCAAAACCGAGAGATTTTTCAATCATATAATAATATTTAAATAATTATGTGGAGGATTTACCCCTCCAGCATGAAACTACACTGCATATTTGGTTTTAATCTTTAAAAAAAAAAGTTGAGGCTTTTTTTGGTGGGGGGGGGAGCTAAGGGCAAGTTGTAGATGGGAGAGTTTTTTTTTTTTTAGATAAATGGCTGGCTGGAGTCTGTTTTAGCTTAAACAAGAGTAATACAACTTGTGTAAAACTGACAGCAGAGCCTGTTTATCTAACTTTTGTTTATTATTATCTAGCTTTCTGAATTTCTAAACCTCTGTTTCAACATATTTAGAATTCCCATTTCATTTTGCAATATGCTGTATTTTGCATGATGCATTTGGTTGCATTGCATGTGCAAGGGTTACAGAAAAGGTATTATATGTACATTAGTGCTGTACCTTTATATTTATCTATATGTCAAGATTAGTCCAAGATGCAGTAATGTTTTGCCAAGAGCAATTGTACCAATGAACCTTAACCCTGATCTTAAGAGACTTATGCTCTGTTCCTGTGACAGTTTGTTTATTCTTCACTTCGGGGCCTCTTCTGAGCTAAAACAGCCATTAAGAGCAAATTGTTCTGGACACCTTTCCTGCCTCCGACTAACAAAAACTGTGCAACTTGTTTTCATTTTTTCCTATACCTTTTCCAGGTGATTCTTAAAAACATAAATCCACTGTGGTACCCATCCAGCACTGGAATGTTCTAAATGCAGAGATATTGCTTGACTCTTCATCAGTGTGACCTTTCAGCATTCCCTATTCAGTAGGGGATGAATCCCACTGTACTTTGTTTACAAATTATTGTGCATGCAATGTGTCCATATTGGAGGAAAAATTGCATCCAGGTGCTTGGTATATTTTCAGCTGTTTCTGTAGGTTCTTGTGCTGAGTGCCAGATGAAATTACAGCTGTATTGTAAAAGAATGTTACGTGTTTAGAGTTTAGTCCTAAAATAGATCTAAACCCCTGTAATTCTGTGGAAGGTGTAAGTACTCTGTATTCATTTGAGTATTTGATTAATCCAGTTATCAACTTAATAATTGAAATTAGTAATCTCAAAATAGGAATGAAAATATATTCCTATATAAAGCAGAAAGCAGGTTTTTTACTTCATTATAAACAAATATATTATCTGTGAAAGGGTAGAAGAAAAGAAATGAAAAAGATTGTTTGCCTGCAGTACAGTAGAGATATCAAGGGAAAACTGGAGCTTTTGTTAAAGTTAATAAGAACTGGATCAAGCCTAGGATTTCTTACAGCTCTCATGAGGCACCACAGCTCTTGACTTCACTAGTCAAGAATTAAAAACAAATAATTATGAACTATATCTTTCTCTTCACTAACAAAGAAATAACTCCCAGGTAGATTTAACATGGCAAAACTTGCTTTATGAAACCTTTTTTAATTAACCAGATACCTTACATTATTTCAGGTGCTGCTGTTCTGGTTCTTCTTACAGGAGGACTACTGAAATAGAAATGAAGGTCAGTTTAGTAATATAAAATTTATTTTAGAATTATATCTAAAGTGGAAAGTTAATCAGAAATAAAAGTATCATTTTCTATCAAGCTAAAATCTTAGGCTGGCAGTGCAAGTAGGTTTATAGTAGAATAATAAATTAATTACTGCCCTTTGAAAACATATTGCAGTTGCAGCACAATTTTTGGAAAATTGTTGGAAAGGAGGTAGAGTTTTTTATTTGCTTACATTTTTACAGAGATTTTTCTGTGGCTGCCACAGAACAGAGATAGCAGTTACTTCTGTAGTATGGCAGATACTCTTCCTTTCTGTTTACATAATTTTAACATAACTGAGACATTTTAATGCTTAGAATGAAAAAAAAGACATGAACAGATCCATATGTATAATGATTATGTGATTATGGATTTTTTAATAGAAGTAATTTTATTGCTAAAGGTAATTGAGGTTTTTATTTTGTCCCCTCTTTTACTTTATTAGAAATTATGATCTAGGAAAATATGAACAAGTGAAAAAATCTAATTTATTGTTATATATTCCATCTCATTAATTTTAAAGCTTCATAATTGTAAACTACAGTAATACTTTTGAACAAATTTATTTATGCATAGTTGAATAGCTAGATTGAGGAGCTGAAGTGGAGTCTTAGAGAATACTTAAAATATTCTATGAACACTTTGTACTACATGCATTAATGGTAAATTTTGAGAAGTGTGAAGTGTTGATGGGTGCAATGAACAGAGGTGGGATTACAGCTGCAGAGGTTTGTAAATATGAGGCTGTGACAGCTCATTCTTGCAGAACAAGCCCCTGCTCATTGGCTATGTGACCAAACAAATGAAACACTGAGAGGAATCTCAGACTGGTTTCTCTGTGCAAAATCTGCTTCTGTTCAGGTATTATTGTCCTGTAGTGAGAATCTGAGGATGAAAGTACAATTTACCACCTGAAGCAATCTTGTCCTGTATGATTTTACTCAGAATATGTAAATTTCTCAGGTGGTGCTCAGTTAGCTGTAGCTTTCTGCAAAATTATGTAGGAACATAAATAATTCTGATAGTTCATGAAATATGAATAAAGGCCTATTCAATACTTTCCTTTTATTAGAGGCTCTTGGGAAACCTAAATTGAATTGTTGCTGAAGTTCTTTTGAATACATATTCTGTAAAATTTTTAATGTGCCATTAACTTTTTCATTAATTTGAAATAGCTTTCAATTCTTTCAGTGTTCCTTCCTGATGAAAAGTTTTGGCAAATGCCAGTCCTCATTTGTACGTGGTTTCCAACAAGGGCTGTTGGACATATCTTAAAATTATTAACCTCAGTGCTGGAAACATTTCACTTTTCTGCATTGCTACTTCTTGTTAATACAGAGAGAAACTGTCTTCTGTTATTGTTGGGCAAAATGTTTTGCCTCTAAGTAAAATTATAGAGATGTTGTTTGTCTTTTTGACATCTATGAATACAGAAAGCCAAGTGCTGCTGCTTGCAAGCATCCTCAACTCCCTGTGTGCATTCAAGCAAGGGGCTTTCCCTGCATCTCATCACTGTGCACTGTGAATGTAACAGGAACATAAAAGACAGAGTGTCTGTCACAGATGTTTCTAAGACTCCTGCTGCTGCAATGTCTTTCTCGCCCCAAATTACAGCAGGCTACATCAAGATTAATTTGGTCAAAAAGAATGATAAAAATCCAGAAAAGCTTTCAAATTGAGAGAGGTGAAAAACTTCAAATAAGATAATTATATACCTTAGATAAATAAGATGTGCCATAACCCATCTGTTTTAAAAAGTAATAACAAATGTTGCTAAGTTAGAGAAGGAATGGCTGTTCACTTCATCTTACAAAGCACAGTGAATAAGATAGTCGTGAAACTGAAATGTTTTGCCTGCAAAATTGAAAGGAAGTTTTTCCATGCAATGCATATTGCCCCTGAGGAAATCATTATTTCAGCATATGGTTTTGTATATAGAGTTTATTGGGATCTAGAAAAAGAGTTGGTCATGAATAAAACCCAACCAAAAAAACCTAAAACCATCCTTACTCAGATTTGACATACTGTTAAATAAAGAGTTAAGTATTTTAGAGGACAGATAAACACGCTACTGACTTATGGGGTCTAGAAGAATCTTTACCTGAGGCAGGTGTGACCCAACTACCTCTTGCAAAACACCTTGAAGTTTTATGAGGCAGCTGTGGCCAAGGGCAAAGCTCTGCACCAGTTGAACCATGGGCCTCATCCAGCACAACAGTGCACGCCCATGACATTAATTCCCCATGATGGAGAACGAGGTCCTTGCAGTGCCCTGACACCTGTTAGCTTTGGGGAATCTGAGTGTGTTTCCTAGCTCCTAGGGTGTAAGCAAAGTGCAGCTCAATCTCCTACTTTGCACTAGCCTGTAGAAGCACCAAGGGTTAAAAGCTGCTACTCCAGTATTGGGGCCATCAATGTAGCTCAAGTTGGTCAGGTACCCCCGTGCTGCTGGTGAGGAGCTGGAGCTCCCACGGCTCCTGCCAGGAATCCTGTGTCCCTCTGTAGGGGCAAGGCACTGCCAGGCACCCCTCTGGCTGCTTAGGGCTAAGGAAAGGAAGTATTGGGTCATCTACTGATCTCTAACACAGAGGTCTAGGAGACTCCAGGTGTGCTTTTCTTTTCTGATTTGCTCCCCTGTAAGCAAACCTGGGTGCCAGACACAGCTTGATGCTTTCACACACACTTTGGTGTCTTTTTGCTGTAAAAAATTGCTGATTGGCATCCTAATGAAAATCTAATGGATGCAGTCAAATTGATTCTGAAGTACATGTGATGACAGACACTGTAAACAATTTATTTTCATGTGTAAAGAAAATACATCAGCTCCAGTGTGCCCCTGGTTTACATGAAAGATGCACTGTTAAGAGTTTTATCTGATAATTAAGAACTAGCATGAAGCTCAACTGTTATTTTAATTTATACAAATAATTTCTATGAAACAGCTACTTTGAATGAGACTATTTGAAATTGAAACATTGGAAGTGCTTTTCAATAAATGAGGCATTCAGCATTCTAACATTTACTGCTGAAATATGACTAATTATATGTTACACTTTATTGTGAAAACTGGATACACCTAAACATAAACTCTCATCAGTATATATGAGCTACCCTATTTGGATGCTTTTCATTCTCTTTTTAGCAGTGAATTTCATACATTCTAAGTGAAAACTCTCATTTTTTCTTATTTCTGTTCCATGCCTGAATTCTAACTTTTCTCCTGTAATGCTGGGTGTGGTTTTACTTGCTTTATCACTGGCATTTCCAATAGTTTTGTGGTGATTTGGAATCTAAATGCTAAAGACATCCCATCTCTAAAGTAACAGCAAAATTACTAGAAAACCTGAGCGTGGTACTATTAAATTAGGCCTCTTTTACCCTCTTTGCACTTCCCTGTCCCAAGGGCTGAAGTTGGCTGAGCCACAACTAGTTCAGTCGAGAAGCTTATTTACAGTCTTATGCAAGGGGCTTTCATTCTGCATATGTTACAAATAATAGCTTTGGACAAATAGGAAGATCCTAGAACATAACTCTGCCATCTGTAAGTGATTATTGGAAGTTACATTCCTGGTTGGAGGATCTCTCCAACTCCCCCTCCTCCTTTTCTCCTAGATCCCTGCTGGAAAAAAAGCCAGTCTCTGTATGTTTGAGGGACCTGGTTCTGGATGTCTTATAGTAGGTATGTTGTTAATCCTTATGGTAGAAGTCCAGTCTCGCTTGTATGTACCAACAATGGCTTAGCTACATGACAATTACTGTGATAAAAGAAATAAAAAACCCTAACTTTTGGTAGAGCATATTGTCTGGTGAACTTATGCCTAAATGCTAGAAGTCACAGGGTCTTTCATCTGCAGTGGCCTGATTCAGGCACTTGTGTCAATGTGTGAATTTTCCTAGTAAGTAGAGCTATCAGAACCTTGGCCGAGTTATGCAGTATCCCACAAGGAAGAAAAAGCAGCACCCTAGAACACAGCACGTATTTTTTTCTTTGCTTATTCTGGCCTGAGTCTCATCTATGTTTGAGTTTTGGTCTTTGGCTAGCGTTTGTTTGCTAGTTCCACTAGGAGATCTGAATTCATGCAAACTGAAATGGTGAGGGGTTCCAACTTGCATCTCTCCAGGCAGATGATCTCATCATAGTTCTTGGCAACAAAACTCACACACTTGAGCAATTTCATTAACTCTGAGGGGAAAAACTTATTAATGGATTGGTACATACATCAGTAATGGTAGAACTGGGGCTTCATAAGATATGCATTATGGATAAAGTTCCCTAAGAACTTCACTGGCACAGATGGGTAAAATGATCCCCTATATCAAAGCACCACAATAATCCAGGTGCTGTTCTGGCATGAAGAACAAACATAAGGTAATACTAAAAGTAGTAAAGTAAAACCACTTTGTAAAAGTTCTGTTTGTTGCTTTTTTGGTTTTTGGGTTTTTTTTTAAACAAGAAAAAGAGAGAGTGCTGTAATTAGACATGATAATGAAAATGTTTTGTAAAATTTCTCAAATCAGCTGTCAAGCTAATGTAAGCTCTTTTTTCAGATCCACAAATAAGATTAAATTAATGTTTGTTTTTTTAAATAGATTGACAAGAAAAATATTTAAGTTTACTCTGACCAGATTTAGTGTATGCAGAAAACATGTAGTAGATAAGTGTGAAAGACTTGCAGACAATTTGTATGGGCAATTGCTTGTCTTTTCATACATGCCAACCTTAAAATCAAAGGATAGCACATTTCTACAGTATATAGTTGATCAAAATATTGTAAATAATTGTAAATAATTTTGAAAAATAATCATCATTTTCAGAATAATGCTTATTCTTTTGAACATGTTACAAGGACTGTGAGAAAGCAGAAAAAGCGGCATGCTAAAAAGAAAAAAAAAGGTTGCTCATATTAACATAGCAATTTAACAGTGGGCTTGTATAACACTTCTTTCTGGTGTTATGTCCCACGTGCAGTATCTCTATTTGTTGGCAGATGGAAAATGGGAGCAGAGGGAAGTGCTCCTCATTGAAACAGACCTGCTTTCCTTTTTTTTAATAATAACCAAGAAATACGCTATCCTTTTAGTGTGCTTGGCTGTATGTGCTTTGCTGCTTAAAATGGCCCTGAGTGTATTAACAGTATAGCACAGGATTCAAATATTATCATTTGTGGTGGGTGTGGGAGTGAAGGCCTCGTAGTTGGATTTGGGAATATATACCATGGGAAATCTCTTATGAAATAACTGTTACTTCACTCAGTGTGGTCCATTCCAAATGCTAACCATTTACTTGTCAGATATTTTTCACGAGCCTTGCAGATAAGATAGCTCTGTGGGGATTGATTTAGCTGTGTTCAGAAAACTAAGCTCACACTAGAGATGGGGAAACCACCCCACCTTTCTTTCAATTTGGTATAGAATATTAATGAGGGGAGTGTTAGTCTCTGGAGCTTCATCCCACCCTTCAACACATCAGATTCATATTAGCAATATTTATTATTTAGAAGGGTGACTCACTGCCAGCTGTTTTCATTTTTGCTTATAGTACCCTGGAGCAAAATGTATATGTAAGCAACAATTTACATTTTCATTTCTGTATTTTATTGCAGTGGAGCTGGTCACAGCACCATAGTAACAGTTGCTTTGCAGTTTCACTTTTGACAGCATTTGATTCCTTGCCATAGGGGATGTGGTTAAAAGGCTTGCTTGTGGTAAGAACTGGTAAACCTGCAATTCTGAATAATTAAGTGCTATTATTTGTTGCTAGAATTTAAAAGGAATAATTTGTCTTTATTTAAATAAAGACAAATATTTACAAAATAGGTAAATAGAAATATTCAGTACATTATTTAGCTTCAGGACTTGCTTCATACATAATGTGTATGTATATTATATTCAACAGTATGTGCAATGTGTAAAGACAATTTTACAACTTCTACAGCTGTTCACCACATGTGGGGCTGCATGGGGAAAACAAATATGAGCTATGAATGGTCCCCAGATTATGCTCCTCTGAGAGATGTATATGGTTACAGTAAAAAATGTACATTTAGCATTGTTAATAAAATACTAATAGTTACCAAGGTCTACGTTTTGAGTAGTACAACAAGCCTGCATATCAAAAATTACACACAGAACAAGAAAATACAACTAAACTGCTGAATAACTTAGTTCAAACTCCTTTTTTTTAGGCACAGAAATTCAACAAATACACAAAATCAATATAGGCCTTAGTGTTACTACTTAGGATATAGGATTTACTCTCAAACATTCACTGCATGACCTGTAATTAGAAAAGACAGCGCTCTTCGTTTTGGTAAAAAAAAAAAGTTTTCTCAACCCATGGTAAATAAGGCTGTTTTATCATTAATGTATTTGGGATTTATTATGCAGCTGTTACAAAATTACCTTCGTAATCTCTTGTGCACTTAAGAGAATTTGGTTCCTTTTACATGTCTAATATTGAACTTTTTGAACCAAGGAATTAAGTGGTTTTCTCTTCAGGGTTCTGAACTCCATCCCATACAATGAAATAGAACTGTGGTTGAATATTTTTAACTTGAAGAAGTAAAACCATTTACAAAATAATAGTCACCACAATACAGTATCTACTTGGGTGTATTTTCCTCACACATACAAGGATATGTATGGATATGTAAGGTTCCAATTCCAATCGAACAGTCACTTGTGTTTTGTTTGAGACAAGAAAGAGTTCTGGGGAGAAGGATTCTGCAATCCCTTCATGGACAGTCAGTGAAGTTCTCCCTAGCAAAGGGCCAGTACAAATTCTGGACACAACAAGGAATCAAAATAGGAAGGAAGAAGGGCAGAGCAGTACATAAAAGCTATTTCTCTGCATTGGCATGGATTTTGACACTTAGAAGCAAAGACCTGGAAATGTTTTGTGAACTTGCATTCCCTATGAATGTGAACATCTTAGAATCATATCAGATGCATGTATTTGGCAGGTAGTGAATGCTAGTGCTGTCAGTGCTCTGCAGTATCTTACTTGTCAGTTTCTCTTGCCCATGTGTGTCCCTGAAGAGAAATTAGAGTAAAATTGTGTCCTTTGAGGTATTTGGGATACGCCTCCTTCAGCATTTTAGGCTGGACCAGGAGCAGGCTTTGGAAATTAATCTCCTGGTCATTCCCACATGCAGAGCTTTGGTTTTTGAGGTGGTTTACAGTGTCAGAGTACACAAATGGGATTACCTCCTGAGTAAAATTAAACTGGGACTCAGGACCTAACATGCTCCAGCAACTGATGGACATGCAGTCCACACTGGAACTTGTTGGAAATAACTTCCAATAAGCTGTGTCTAGTGTAGATACCAGACTCTCAATACATGTGATTTTATTCTGTAGATCCCTTCCTATTGTACCTGGCTAGTTGTTAATGGGGCGATACCCACAGCCTGATCATTAACAGGTCATGTTTTTAAAAAAAAATTATTATGGGAATCTGCTCTCGTATCTTCTATTCCTTCTGGAATTAATTACTGGTCATTAACAAAGTGGTTGGTCTATTTCACAGGAGAAACAGGATGAGACAGATGGAGGCCAGCCAGTGTTCTTTAGCATGAGGCATTTCTTACCCTCATAGTGATAGTTTTGTGGTTTGCATATTAGGAACAGTTTTCAATGTAGTTAACTATTCTGCTTCTGTTGCCTCTTGGTATCTAAATATTTTGACATCTATATATCTAGATATCTAAGTAATCCGAAAAAATGTGTTCTTTATCTGTGAGATAACAAAAAATCTCTGGTTTATAGATTTTTCTATCTCTCTCTGTTTACTTGTATGGATCAGTGTATTTTCTAGGGTAGGCAAAGTTTTCCTTCCATGTTCTAAAAAAAGCACATTATATAGAAATGGTTTGTAGAGTTTTCCATTTTTTCTCCCCCCCCGCCCCCCCCAAAACAATTGAATTAAACAAATGAAGTATCAAAAAGAAAATGTATGTATATAATGTTTCTGTCTTCAAATGTTTGGGCTCTTACACCCTATAGAAGTTGAAAACTCTTAGATCCCTTTTGGCTAGTTCATAAAAACATGAAGATTTCAGTAAAAGTTTTGAAACCTCCTGCAGATCTATATTGCTATGGTGGCCACATACCACGCCAGCCTGTAAAGACCTTAAAAAAAAAAAAATTAAGTACAAATGAAACTCCCAGTCCTTAAGAGAAAATTAATCCTTCAGGCAACAGCAAAATGTGAAAGGCCTGAATAGTAAATTTACTGGATGCATGTATTTATAATCTCTGCGAAAGGCATAACTTGCCTTTGATTGTTTCCTTTTGTCTGTGGTTTTCAACAACACTGAGAATGCAGTTTTGTTGCCTGTCTGCTAAATACAGATGGTTTGACAGATGAGCAGGTTACAGGTGGCAAGTATAAGCAACCTGGTTTGTGCAAAACGTTCTTGGCCCTCTGATTTAGCAGGCCTGGACTGTCCCTGCTTTTAAGCAATTTCCACCTGATAACACTGGGGGCACTGGCTCTGACGTGCTGAGTTTGCTGATGTCCTTCAGCTCATTATCACCTTCATATTTGACATTGCCAGTTCCATGGAAGTAATAATCCAGAAATACGTAAAATTCTTTTGAAGTTGTGCAAGGGAGGGAATGGTGGTGGCTTACAAGAAGCAGCTGTGAAAATTACTAGGGCTTGTGTTTGGGCTCATAGAGAGAATTATTAATGAAAATACAGCTAGCTGAATATACTCTGGACTGCTTATGATCCAGTATTTCTCATTTTTTTCTTCAGATATGTGCTGTGATTAGGGGTGTTGGTCAGCTGCTTTTGAGTTATTTATGTTGATTTTTATGTTGAAAAATTGTCTTTCTCCACAAGTCTTTTTCTCACTAGTGCAATCAAGAGACCCAAGGGGTTGAAAGACCAATCTTTTCCCTCAAGATTTGGTAAAGGAGCAGATGGAAGGTTGGGTTGTTTTTTCTTCCTCTGTCTCATTACTCAAGATCTCTCCTGATCTTTTGTGCATATTTAAAGAGAAAAGAAACTTGCATTTGACTTTTTTAATGTGTAAATGGCAACAAAGACTGGATTTTTACAGCAATTCACACACATCTGCACTAAATAATTGATACTTCATGAATCAATGTATGACATTAAAGGCTTCTAGAAGCGAATTATGTGTCAGAATAAAGTGTAATATATATATATATATATATATATATATATATATATATAAACACACACATATATGTATATTGCATGTAATAGATATATTATATGTATATTACATGCATATAATATATGTGTATATATTACATATATACATACATATGTATGTATATATGCACTTGCCTTACATCCCCATCCAGACTCAATGAAGGACAGTTAAGACTGATAGGTCACATTCTCTGGCATGTGTCATTGTAATTCCAAGGACGATGAAACAACACATGGGGAAAACAAACAAATATCTAACATAAGGTATTAGTCAGTAACAGTCTAAAGTAAAATAAAGAATGTCATGCATTGCAGATCACTTGGAGGGATAAAAATCAGATCTAATACTTGCATAAAGACTAATTCTCATATACACAAAGACAAAAGAATACGGTTTCTGAAAGAGTTAATGCTACACTGTATATGGGAAGGAAAAACTTTTATGTTGCTTCACAATTCCAGCTGGATCTAAACTGTAAGTCCCATAGGAAAGTACTAAATTAAGCCATTTTACAAATTTGTTTTGCAATAGTATTGGTAATTTCCATTGTGAAAGAAAAAAAAGGTGCATTCTCCAGGAGCAGTGCTAAACCCAAGCACAGAGCAGCAGTGCAGAGTTCCTTCCTCAAATCTCTGGAGTTTAAACAAGGAAGAATTCGGAGCATGAGCAATGCATTACTTGGTAATTTTCAAATCACAAAATTTTGCCACAGGTTGGTATTCAGGTTCATACACCTAATAGGTTTAAATAGGTGACTGTTTGTTGCAGGGAGCATGTTTGGAAACACCCTGTATACTGAAGAGAGGCTCACTTTATGGCTTTGCTTTAAAATGTGACTACCTATATTGGCCTTCAAAAATACCACACTGTATCACCTTATAAACATCTCATGGCCTCCTCCTCCTCCTCCTCAAACCACTTTGGAGCTGATAATAAAACAGTGGATTTATTTAATAAAATAAGGACTTGCAACTTCTGTTTTTTGGTTTGGTGGGGGTTTTTGTGGAGCTTTTTAGGTTTGATTGTTTACTTGACATGAAATTTAATTGGCAAGTGTAGCTAGATTCTGAACATCTAGCCAGCCTATTCATTATGTGACAGAAATATAGCTAAACCAGTCTTATTTCTGGCATTTTTACAGTGCTGGTTAAAATTTACTTTATGAAAGATAATGACTAGCTATCTAGCAGCTTGATTTTTGGCTCTGCTCCATCTGGGAGGCAGACTGTACATAAATCTTCTTCCATTTCTTTATCATGACCCATTTTATCATGTCCTTGCAATTAAATCGGATTGGGAAGAAAAAGAGATAACCAGATCAACTAAAGATCAAAAGGGCTAGAAGAAAATGTCCAAGACAAATAATGATAACAGTGTGTCAAACTTCAATGCACAGTTACACTTTCTCATGTCCATTTCAGTCACTTACCTTTGCTTTATTGAAGTTGTTAGCTCTCTATGCAGCAGCTTTGTCTTGATGTTTTTCAGTAAAACATTTGGCACCCTGTGGAATTATGTGGATAAAAACAATGAAGTAATTAGGAAATTGTAGACATGAAGAACCTGTGATACTTTCATCTTGGCTACAAAGAATTTCATCCATAATTTGGTTTTGAAACCACAAGCACGCAACATGAACTTCAAAACAGAATACAGCAGTTTGGAACCCAATCCTGCAAACCACAGGTAGCTTTAGCAATATGTATAGTTCCATATTTCAGATATTAGAGGGTGAGTATCAGTTATTTAATATATTGAATCTGAAAGTATATCTTATTAAATAATTGTTATATGACTAAGTTCTAGGTGTGTTATGATCAAACATAAAGAACATTGTTTGGAACTGAACAGTTTAAAGTAATCTACTGATTTTTGCCTATTGGATTATATTTCGGAGTGAGCTCTAAACAGACAACTGCAATATAAGAAATGGGATCAAGCCAGAAGAAAGTGATTGAACAGTAAAGGTATGCTAGTTTCACATTTTCTCTGTTTGATCTTTTGTTGATTTTTTCCTTCTCTCATATAATCTCTTTCTTTCCTCTCTCTTCTGCTCTGATGTGTTTGCATTTGGTAGGTTGAGGGCCTATTAACATCTTATCAGAAAAATGCTGGAAGGAGGGCAAGGGGCATATCAGAGTCAAGAAGAGTGCTGGGTATAGAGGAGCCTGTGTAAGGCAGGCAGGGGAGAAGAGGGGGCACAAAACAGATGGCTAGTCATGCTGGAGGGGTTTGGTTTTTTTCTTTCCTTTTTAAAATCTGAAATCTATAAGAATGTGCTATTTGAATTGGATATATAGCCTCTGGTTTGAGTTTAAAACCCATGGTATCTTCCAGGTTTGTACTATACATGACTTGTCCATGTTTGGAATTATTCCAGATTTGCTGCTGCACTTGAAATTCACTTCCTGCCTTAATCCAAAGTAACTTTCAAGTGTAGACAAGCCTAACAGTTCAACACTAACATTTACTTACCTTTAGCAAAAGTTTTAGGTGTTCAAGGAATGCAGGATCATTTAGTAAGGAATGTAGAATTTTACCTCATTAGTTTGTATTAATGACTTATTTCCTAAGAAGCTTTTAATGGCTTAATGACATTAACTGACCCTTCATATTAAAGGTTGTTGGGTAGAGTCATATGACTAAAACAATGCAGTTAATGTAATGCAGCATAACAACCCATACCTAGTCAGCAACCTATGGTTATTCCTTCTAGACCTTTCTTTTCCTTGCTTTCAGTGGCACAATAAATCAGCTTAAAAGACAATGCTAATTTTAAAGAACAACATTTTACCTCAGAGAGGGACAGAATGGATGTGCTGGGCAATCACTGTACTCATCTGAACATACTCCCTTGTGCTTGATCCCAGTTCTAAACCTGTCTTATGTACAAGATATCCCCTCAGGATACCTATCCATTCATTTGGTTTTTGGAATTTAGTGAATTAGCATGCTTACTCTTTTCTGGACTTTCAAAACTACCAGAGGTTCTTTAGTGGATCTTAGTGGTTCAAGAACATGGCTGCTGGCTTGTTTTCTGGATCCACTGTTACAGAACTTTTATTGGCTTAATGTAGAACATGATCCATTAATTTAAAAGCAAACAGGAACAGCTCTTAGGACAGTTCCTAGCTTTCTTTTTCTTTTCTAATGCTTTTATTGTTTGGGACAATCTTTTAGCCTTGAAAAGATTCTAGACACTGTATGAAGTAAGAGAGTTTTGTGAGAATTAGTCCTTACTAATGTCCAAAAATAATTTCTGGGATCTTAAAATACTTTATGACAAGAAAACATTTTCATACCAAGATGCTTGTTTATAGAAGTCTCTGTTTTCAATTAGAATCTCCAAGTCAGTTTGGAAATAAACATTTTGTAGAGCTGTTGTACCCTTCATTTCTTTTGGTGGGTGAAGCACGTTTAAATAGTCCTATAAAGAGGTAAGTGATCATCAGATGCCTACATCCAGCAGCAACTATTTAAAGTGCACTTGGACTCATGGCAGTGGGTCCATCATAAGAATCTGTTAATTAGCAGGCAGTGTATTCACTGCCCCATTAATGACAGCATGCACTCCCAGCTCCACGTTTAGTCCCAGGGCCCCAGTCTAATGTCACTCCGGAAGGCAGAGAAGATTCTGTGTTTCTTAAAACTGTAGAAATTTCCCAGGCAATGACAGGTTTAATGCTAAAGTTTTGAGAGCAAGTGAATCCTAATTCTCCTTTCCAGCCCAAACTGTTCTGTGATTCTATGAATATAGAATGATACCCAAATGAGTAACCCGTTCCTGGGAAGGATTAGTTAGCTCAGCTTGGATGCCATTTTAACAGACTGATGCTGCTCCTGGTGTCAGTGACCTGAACTCAGCTGGCTCTTCAGGGCAGGTTAGGGCTTAATGACCATAACATGAAAGTAGTAACTGAAACTAGTCTAGAACTTTTTGGGAGTAGTAAATGGGTAGTTGCTATCTACTGCAGGACTGTCCCTACTGTATTTTCTGGGAAAGGAGGAAAAAAATTAAAACTGTGATGTTAATAGTTTTAACAGCAGATATTTTTTAAGAATTTACATTTACTTAGGCCTAATTCTGTAGCACCACACCATGAAAACCTCTAAACCTCCTGCAAAAGGGAACTGTCACAGCTTTCATACATCTTAGTGAGGGTAATACATTACATTGCTGGATTGGGCCAATGCCTGCTAAGTGCAATAATTCTGCCGTGGACTGAAGATAATCACTAGATCAGCAAATACTTAAAAAGTAAGTAAAATGTAAATTATGTATATAATTGTGTTCCTCAGCTGCAAAGATTGAACACTATAGTTAAGATTGCAGGAATTTTCCATGGTTTTAAGAGGAAATTATGTGGTTTCTGTTTATTCTGCCATGAAATGTATAAATAACAAAAATGCCAAAGCCAACAGTATATTATGTTCCTGGGTGACCCAACCCACGTGCCTAATTGTACTTTAATGTGGCAATTTGTCATGGCTTCAGTCTTTGAACATCATGTACATCAGCTGAGTTACATACTAGTTTATAACTAAAAATCAGTGTTCTTTGTGTCTTAGCCTTGAACTTTTTAAAACACCAGGGCAAGCGGTGTAAATCCTAGACTTTGCTCAAGAATGCTGACTACCGAACAGAATTGGCTCCATGGACAAGAACCAGTTCTTACCAACATCAGTGAAAATGGTGAAAACAATTTGGCTAAGGTTAGACCTATATACAAACAATTTGATTTTACAAAGGCTTGTGCATACATATTTGATGTCACATATAGTAACTCTCATGGCTACTTGTTTGAGTGATCCTAATCTGTTTAATTTAATTTTTGCAGGATTGGGACCTAAATGAGTAATAAAAATAATGTGTTTGCTTGAGTTTCAATCCCATTTTTAATCAGCAGTCTGGAATTTTAGCTAGCAGAAATATAGTAGACACACAATATGCCTTGAAATACATATATTGCTGTAGAATATTAGTTTTCTTCTCTGTTGAAGGGATTTCCCCCACCTCCACATCTCTCTTGCAAAAATTTTTCATCCTACATATGAGAGTGATAAGAGAGGAGGTATGTCATGCTCCAACATGCACAACTTTTCAAATGCTAAAAATAAATAAAAAATTCTTCAGGCGAGCTTAGGCTGCCAACAAGCAGTCTGAACTTGTATTTTACTTGTTTCTGCAGGTTTTTCTCCAGGTTTTGTAAGCCTGTTGGCTAAAATATTTAATGTACACGTAATGCTTGTTATTTGATTTACTTTGATTTCCTTGCTAGAGCTCTCATATACAGATAATGTAGTAGTTCTGAGGACTAGTCTTTGGGGGACCTAGCCATTGACTGATGTGTGGTGCATGCAGCAGAACTGTGAGTAAGGCTTGTCCAAACACAAAGAGGTTAAAGGTAATGGCAGTGGATTATTCTAGGTTGCAAACTGACATTTCAAGAGAGGTTAAATTGTGTCTGAACTCTTGTAACACTCCTCTTGGGTAGATGTAAGAACTTGGCATTTGTGACTCAGGGAAAAGGGCCTGAAGTCAAAGAGCATTATGAAAAAATCAACTTACACCTAATCCCCTCAGTAAGAAAGCCAATTAAAATAGCAAAATTTTGCTGAGACAATGTGGAGATATAGAGAAGTAGAGAGGAGTAAACTACTCCTCTCTACTTCTCTATATCTCCTCATTGTCTCCATGCCTACAGAAGAACAGTTGCTTACTTGGATAGTAATAGGAGTAGGGCTCAGTTTTGTGGTGAGAGTTTTGCTAGAATAGTTTGCCAAATTCTAGTACTGCTATCGCTACCATGACCTTTAGAGGACATTATAGGTTTGGAGAGCAGCACAGACCTGATGTTGCAGGACTGTGTCAGAAACTAACTCTGTTCATCTTGCTGAAGTATAAAGGTGTGGGTGGAAAGGCCTCATCTGTGGTGTAGCTCCCTTAATGACAGTTTTCTCCACAACTCGATAGTCTTGAAGTTGGGGGATTTGACAACCTTAGGCATGCCTTCTGCACTGAACAGCACTTTCTGTTATTTTCTAGTACAATGAACCTTGAGTGAACTGGAATAGTTTGCTCTGCTGTAAACGATGTCAGCTTTGCGGTGTTGGCCAAAACTCGTTCTGTTGCGGGCTTTTGGCTGCCCTCGGCTGGGGTGGCAGCACTGAGGGGGCGGCCGGGGCCTCGCTCTGCGCCAGCCGCCGGTGGGAGCTGGGCCCGCTCGGGGGGCTGCAGGGACGTACCTCGGTGCACAGGGCAGGGCACCGTCACACCTCCGCTCACACTGGGCCCGATACCGAGCGAAGCCCAGGCTCCGTTACGGACGCGGTGCCCGGCGGCCTCACGCGGTTTCGAGGCCGGTAACTTAAAGGCCGTTGCCGGTTCCGGCTGCCGTGAGCGGGGACTGTGCCCCTAGCCCCGGCTGCGCGGGGGTTTTCGAGCCGCTGGCCGCCAGCACAGCCGGGCCGTGGGCGACCCCAGGGCCCCCTCACAGCTCCCGGCGGGGCGGGCGGGTCACAGGTGTGGAACGGGACGGGACGGGGCAGGCAGGGGCCGCGGCGCGCGCTCGCGGCACGCGGGCGCGAGGGGCGGTGGCGGCGGGCGTGGCCGTCACGGCGCCGTCTCCGCCCCGCGCCCAATGGCGGCACCGCCCGCGCCCGCCCGCCCCGCCCCGCCCCGCCCCGCGGGCCGCGGGGTTACTGCCGGGCCGGAGGCCGGGCGGGCGCACACGCGCCTCCTCCGCCTCCGCCTCCTCGCCGCCTCCTCGCCGCCTCCTCCGCGCGCCGCGGGCCGGGCAGCGGTGGCCGGCGCTGGGCGGCCTTGGCGAGGGCTGCGTTCCCGTCCCGGCCGGCGGTGCCCATGGCGTAGCTGCGCTGCTGCGCGCCTGCTCCGCGGGACGCGGCGTGGACGGACCTGCTGCCGGGTAGGTGCGGCGGCCGCGACCCCCGCCCCGACAGCGGCAATTCGGGCCGGGCGCCCCGCAGGGATGCGCCGTCCGCTGGGGCGGGCGCGGGGTGTGCGCCCCTCGGGGTGTCACCGTGACCGGGCTGAGCGGGAGGGTCCCGGGGGCCTCCGCCGGGCGCGCGGTGCGGGGATCTGCCGGGGGCGGTCAGTGTCCGCACGCGCGCCGGGAGGAGCGGCTCGCCCCTCGGGACCGTGCGAGCTGCGGGCTCCCTGTGGGAACCCAGGGGAGAGCCGAGAGGTGGGCGCCTGGCGAGGGGGAACTACAGGTGTCCCAGCGGCAGTCACTGTGTCCGGCTGGTGGGTACGTGCTGCGCGCGTTGCGGGCAGAGGGCGAAATGCTTTGCAGAGGCTCGCTCTGCTGTGCGCGAGTGTGTCCTCGGACACTTTATGAGGCCAGGTGTGAACTCGGCGATGTACGAGCAGAGCATGAGTTCAGTGTAAATGAGAATAATATAAGGGCCAGTATAATGTCCCTTCAGTGCTAGTTCAGTGAGGAGTTGACATGTGGGAGTTACTACTGCATATTTTGCAGGGGATGCACTGGAGTCAAGTCACTGTGGTCTTCTGAGTACGGCTCTCCTAGTAATAACAAGAATGTGGCTGTAATGTTAGATGTAAATACAGTAACTTTTTAAACACGAGCTTTCCCCAGTTTCAAGTGCACTTGTAGTTCCAAAGTCATTGGTGTCAAACAGCTCAGGATATTATACTTCTTCTCCCTTTCAAGAAAAAGGACTTCTTCAGGTGTAGTGTGCATGTGCAGTTATGCCTTTTCCACTTACTGTGGATGTAGCCAAATGTAAATCTGCTTATCTCAGTTCTATTAAGCTGTAGCTGTTAAAATTGATTTGCTGTCATTTATTATTTTCTTCTCAAATGTATGATCATTAGCACAGTTCATTTTTTACATTATATTTCTGGTAGGGTTTGTAACTTGTTAAAGAGACGCTTGGACATGCAAGTGCCATGATTTTCTTCTAACAAAAAGTTTCTCTGGTTGGGTGTGTATTTATACTCATCTAAGTTTATGTACTTTTTGTTTGGTGAGGTCAAACAGGCTGATATCAGACTCCCAATGGGGAAAAAACCCAAAGTGAGAGAGCTGCCTGCTCACTAACTGTGGCATCACTTAGATTTGTCTCATGGTGACCTGGAGGACTGTTGCTATTGTAGTCTCATATGTGGAAGACTTTACATGTGTAAATGAAAATTCTTCCCAAGACAAAATCTATTTGTTTATTGCTACTTATGAAGATTACTTTATTTCCCTTACAGTGCATGCTTTTTCTCCATGAATGCCTGCTGCAGCACGAGTTGGTAGCTGGGTTTTAATTAGCTCTGCACAGGTATACTGTCTAAGTATTCCCAACAAGAGTGCTAGTAAAATGTTAATGGAAGATGCTTATTCATTTGAAGAGCTCCATTTTAACCCATGAAAGCTTACAGGGCTTGAGTTCCAGCTGAGGAGGAGCTGCTCCTCGAGTGCAGACGTGGGCCACTGCTGCAGCTGGTGCTGGGCTGGGGGAGGAAGGGAGGGACGTGTGTTGGAGGGGGGGCAGGTCATTGGCTTCCTTCAGTGAAGAGTTCTTTACTCTGAAACTTGCTTCCCCCAATTGTTTGCTGCAGTCCAACCTTTTCAAGTTTAAAGTGACACTTGAGATTTTTCTCTCTTGACATGCTTTCTCTCCCTGGGGAGATCTTGTTTCGTTGTTGATTTTGACGCATGTTTTGTGTGTCCAGAGCCTCATCTAGTCAAAGCGTGTAAGTGATATCCACTGAGGATGTGAGTTCTTTTAAAAAGTAACTTTTAGTTGTTGTTCCTGGCATCCAAAACATATTTTCATGCCCCAGCATCTTGAGGCCTACCACATGAAGTGTTTGGAAGTCAATTGCTAAACCAGCAGGGGGAACACAAAACTTGCTGTCTATGAAGTCCCTCCTTCTACCACAGTTGTAATTTATTAAAACTTTGGGCCTATACTTTTGATGGTATTTCTTTAGATGGTGAATGTTAATTTACTTGGAACACCCACATACATTGAAATAAGCACATTGTTTTGAAATACTTGCTTATAAATTTCCTCTAACAGGCATATCTCCCATTTTTCTGTATGCAATTTTTGTCATATTAGCCATGACTGATTTGTGAAAACACTACAGGTTTATGTGAGTGAAATTTCTCTTTGAAGATGTTTGAAATGAATTAAACCCAAGAAATGATATTTTGAGTAATCCTGCAAAGTTTCAGATAATGAACTAGACAAAATATTTTCACAGTGGAGCTCTTACTAGATCACATATGATTGTATGTAGACATCTTGAGAGCTCAAGTTGACTTGCAAAGCAGTTGAATTCTCACAAGAAACTATTTCTAGTATTTAGGATTTCCACAAGAGAAAATATTTTTAGATAGTCTCTTAGGTTTTAAGAAGTCATTACTGGCTCATTACTGTAGAGGTCAACTGATGGTCCCAGCACAGAGCAATAATGATGTTCCTTTTTGGTTCATATTGGCATAATGATTAAGTCTTTTGTACCAGGAATACTGAATGTAAAGGCTGTTGCCAAAGAAGGTTATGTGGATGGCTTGCACCAGTCCATATTGCTTTTTGGTCTGTGAAGTCTGGTGCAGCCAAGTGGCAAATACTGAAGGTGTGGATGCACAAACAGATGGCTGAATGGGAATTGGCAGAGTGTCAGCTATTCCCCAGTAAGAGCTGGGGAACAGCCTCTTACCCACAGTAAATGTGAGAATCTTGCTGCTTCTACTTCGGGTTAAGCCACCTTTCCCTGATGATGTGATAAAAACATGCCAAGGAGCATTTGCTACAGAGTAGCCAATTTGCTGCTTGTGAGTGATAACAATTGTATATTCCACTAGCAGTAGGTCTTAGGGCAAGTACAGACACAAAAAAGTTCATCCAAAATTAACAGTCCCAGGTCAGGTTTACAGCAAGATATGTAAGCTCTGGTTCTGGAATGGCACTAATTGCACAGTGAAGTATAAAGTAGATATAAATGTATATAAAGTGTATGCATATTTCAATGGCCATGTGTTGTTCTCTAAGAGCATCACGTGATGTTGCCTGCTACTAAAGGTACAAAAAGATGTATGGTAAATTCCATTGGCAATCTGCATCGTCTGTCCTTTTTGTGGAATCCCAAAACATTCTCTCCAGACGGTTCTCTGAGATGCTCTAGTCTAGTGTACTTTGTAGAGCCAAACTGAAATTTCTGCTTTAATGTGATTTGCAGATATTGGTAAATCTTTGCCTCATTTGTCTTACAATTCTTTTCTTTGATATTGCCAATAATATTGTGGTAAAATTAAAGACACAAATTATCAAGTCTTGGGCCATTTATGTGAATCTCAGAAAATACTATCTGGATACAGATTGCAAATATTTTTGCAATCACATTGCTTTTGATCTAGTTCCACAAAATATTTGTGTCTTATAAGTAGGCATTGCTTCTATAGCAGTAATATTTGTGATGATTAACAGTGGTATGCTAGTTTCTAGCCACTTCATGAGTACAAGCATGTTGTGCCATAAAAAGGTGCTAGGAAAAAGTAGTGCAGTTGGAATTGCTTTAACCATCACTGTGGATTCGCATTTTTATGTGCTGGCATTCATCCAACAGAGCAGCATTTCTTGTGCTGTTACAGCAACAATTAACTCTGTGGTAGCCAAATTGAAAGAGATTTACCAGATTTCAGATATCTCTGGAAATCGTGGAAAGAGGAACTTTGAAGCTGCCACTTAATTTATATTCTATATTTTTTAATTTCAAGTATCACAAAATAGATGTTTTAAAGAAGAACTTTATGACCTTGATTATCTAAGTAGTCATATTTGTTGAGTTCAGCAGAGAACATTTCATATATTGCATTTTAAGTGTAATAACTGTTTATTTGTACTGCTTAAAAATAATTATGTCTTGGAAAGTATGCTAGTTTCTGATGTTTCTATAATGAAATGAATGGTGTTTTTGAGGAAAATGTGAAAACCATTTCATCTTCATCCTGTGAATATCACTTCAAAATAAGTGACACTTGCTTATTATTAACAAATTTAATTGCATTGTATTTAGCACTTCTGTGTAATAATCTGTCTAATTTCAGTACACTAGTTGGCCAAATTCAGATTTTTTTTTTTCTTCTGTCCTGCTGTAAGATGTTATAAAATTTTGAGAGTCAGCTGGAAAGGGCCTCTCTTTTAGATGATATCTGTTGTGACCTTGAAAGAGACCTGTTTAGATGGCAGGAGAGCAGCTTATCAAGAGGTCTTGGGTCTGAAACAAGTTAATTATAGAGCTACTGTCTAGAGGTTGTTTTTCTGCACAGAAGGCAATAGGGGCTGTGATACATAAGGTGTTATTAGTGATTCTGAAGAATAGTGGCAATTCATTTATTCTCTGATTCTCCTTTGTAAACATAGGCTTTTTCTGTTGGAAACTGGTGAGCTATATTGTGTGAGTCAGGGACAATAAAAAAATCCCAAAGTATCCAGTGAGCTTACTGTGTAATATAAATTTGCTGAATTCATTGCCAAGAAGCTGGAGGTGGATTGAAGACTGATATGTCCTCTTTTGCCTAACATTTGACAAGTAAGTTGTTAGACTGTAGCTGCATTTGACACTGTGTGATTAAGAACTATGGTAGTATTTTATCACACATGTGATGCATTGTTTTTTACAATGATCTGAGTGAAACAAAATCTGTTCTGCTTTCCAAAGCAGCTGTTGCAGTATTTGAAAAGAGCCTTTTCTTGTAAAAAAGCTATTGCATTAATGAACCAAGTCACTCCTCCAGTATGTACAGCTTGTGTTCTCTGATAGATGAGTTCCTCCCTCCAACAGTTAAAATCACCACTGTTTCTAAATACTTGTAGATCTGGTGATTTGGTTCACTCCCGTGATGATTATATAGATGATAATTTCCTTCTGACAGAAAGATGCACAAATTATTTATATGACTACAGGAATTTGTTGTGGTCTTCCCTCTCCCCATACCTGTGCCCAAAAATTTTTTTACAGTTGTCATTTATACATTTAATGTAAAATGATGAAAGGAATTCTGAATGATAACAATTTCATGGGAGTGTTCTCCACTCATTCTGAGTGGAACATGCTAGCATCTTGAGTGAAGCAAATCCCCAGTGAAGTGCTTATAAATTAAAAAATTAATGAAAAAATTTTGCTCCAACCTGAATGGATTTTTCTGCTCAACAAATGGAACGACACCATTTATTTGACAGAAAGTGAGAGGGTAGATAGCCCTACGCAAAGGGAAACTGCCTTTGACTCCTTTTTTTAATCGTGTGTCCCTTTAAGGACTTCCCTATTTGTGTGGGAGAAGTTTCCTATCTGCCAGATGTGCAGCTGAAAATTTAGTGGCTAACAGATAACTTTTGGTAAGTGTGTTTATCTTGCATTCTTGTTTAGCAACCTGAACAAATAATCTACTAATCTGCCTGCCTATTAGTGTTTGCCTTATTCTAGAGACCAAAAGACACGCTTCTTTTGTTGTTGTGTTTGCTTTTTTTACTAAAATGTGGGTCTGATAATGCATGCAGTTAACTTTAAAATACCTAGTAGTTAATATTTCAGCCTGTTAATTTACTTCTTGTAGTATCTAGTGGACCTTGGCAGTGAGGAGGGCTGGTTTGTATCACCTCATCCAATTCCCCTGTAATGAGAAGCACTGATTTTCAATCCTGTTCACTTATTTACTATTTTTTTTGTTTGTTTCTTTTAGCCTTCCCAAAGAGGATTGCATCCTTATACAGTGAATTTGTTTAATGCTGTAGTCTTGCTTTTCATCATACTCTTTGTGGGTTTCTCACAATTAACCCAGACAGTTGCTGGTATTTATAGGTCATGGTTTCAAAACTACTCTTCTAAATGTCATTTCAAGATTTTAAATCTACCAGTGATGGATTTAGTTTTTTTTCCTGGTAGGAAGGTTTTAGGTAGAATATTTCTAGATGCAGTCCTAAGGTTTTGCAGTTCAGTCTTGAAAAAAATAACAGTGCCAAGCATTCATTAACAGCAATTTGCTGAAATCTTTCACCCTGTGCGGACGAAGCCTTGCTGAATTGTTGGGAACTTTCCATCCTGCTGTGGCTTCAATTCCACAGAGATGCACTCCCTAGGGTTATATCTGTCTTGATAGGTACATTAGAGCTGTTATCTGTTGAGTTTAGGTGTGCAATTAGAAACCCAGCCAAGTAAAACTTGAGATAAATTAAATTTGTGTGAAGTTGTTGGCTGCTACTGTGTTTGTGAGGAGTAAGATAGTCAGTGCCAGGAAACCTATTCTGTTTCCAATTAGAAACAATAAAAAAGTTGGTAATTAGTCCAAAGAAATTTAACTATGAGAAGGAAATGTTGTAGAGATGTTTTTGCATGCAAGTTATGATGATCTTGCTTAGTGTGAAGATTCCTATTTCTATTATTTTTGTTTTAGGGTAAACTTCTTAGAAGCAGCAAGTCCCATTTAAAAAACATGAGCTTAGGTCCTGTTAGATGTGGTGAGATATTACTGGTTAATTGGGAACTTGAGTTTTATTTAAATGTACATTTGAGATTTCTTGGGTTGCCATGTTTTTATGTATGTATGTTTCTAGTAATCTCTGCTTTTTTGCCTCCTTAATTTGTATCAGAAAGATGGCATAAAATTGTGCTGCTGGTATTCCCTGGTAAGATCAGTGAGATTTCTTGTCTATCTTCTAACTACAAGGTGGAAGCTGAATGCCTAAAGTAGTGTTGTCTTTCCAGGCAGGTGTAAGGGGGTGCTGCTGTGGTCAAGGTGAGGTCCTGTTATGACTTCTTTTGCTTGTGAAAGAACAGAGTAGCTGTGAATTGCCCAGAAAATACACAGCTGAAGCTGGTGTGAGATTGCAGATTTCTTGAGCCATTACAGTAGAAGAGCTGTACAGCATCCCTGCTGCATGTTTTCTCCATTCCTTTTAGAGATGTCCTGATGTAGGAAGTGCCTGAGGGCTCTATGATAAAGGAAGACAATTCTGATTTGGTACTCAGATTACATGTGGGATGTTGGTCTTGTTACACTCTGTCTGCAGTGCAATCTGGGCTTCCTCCTGTAGAGGTTCAGTAACCTCTAGGAATTTCTGCTGTTGACAAAAAGCAATCTGTTCCAGTCTGCTCCTTGTGGAAGCCTGGTGTACTCCTTCCATTAAAAGATGCCCGAGTGCACTTCCTTCCCTTCCACGCATTGAAACCCTCCTGCATCCTGATCCTTTAAGAGACTATTCTCTTGTTTACACTTGGTAAGCAAAACCTTGCCCTCAACCTAGGAAGATTTAGCTGCATACTTCCCTGTGTTGGGGGGAAGGGAAATCCTGGGAATATAGAACAGAATGATTTTCTGGTCCTGTTTCTGTAAGCTGTCTCTTACTTTTGTGCTGTATTATGCAGTGATTCTTCACCCAAAACTTCCAATGTCTGGTGTCATCTAAATTGACAGCAATAAAATCAGGTGATTAAAAAAAGGGAAAGTTGTGAATCTGAAAGGGAAGTTGATTATGAAATGATACTGAGAATAGTCCACACTTTCATTCCAGCTGTGGGCAAAATATGTACCAGGTAACAAAATCCCCCTCCAGTACATTATTACTAAATAGGTGGAATGGTTTAACATTTTTATTGGACTTATTTGATTATATTTTTGTTCCTGTAATTTGGCAGGCTACATTGTAATACATTAATAAGAAAATAAATAAACAAAATACTAAAACAAAAATCACATGGAATAGAGGGGCACATTACTAAATGGCATAAAACATCTTCATTTGGCACTCTTCCAGTTCCCATAGCCTTTAACTGGGACTTGTTGAAATGTCCCATTACAAGCACAGCAGCATGTGAACTGCAGGACATCAGAGTTACTTTTTCCCTGGACTTTTTGATATGTCACAGTTTTTAGTTTTATTACTATTCATATATTCCCTGAAAATGCAACCAGTTTGTTGTTTCTAAACCAAAATCTGTCCCTTTATAGTTTATGAATAAGTTACTATTTTGAGTTCTGAATGAACTTGTGGGACTTTGTGTATATGCCTTGGACATAGACATTTAAAAATACAGACAAATTTTCAATTCCACACGAACATTTGTTAATACTATTAATCAGCTTTCCTGCCTGTATGTGTGCAAATCATGCAGAATTGACATGATGTCAGCTAATAAGTCTTCAAAAATGCATTTTTAATAGGAGTAGGGTTATAAATAAACTCTTTTGCTGTTCCTAAGTTTATAGAACTGCTCATATAGTTAACTATTTGTGGGGTTTCTTTACTCGAGATTCGGTGTACTTGATTACAAATGATTGCCTTATTTACCCACACATGGCATGCATGTATTCACTGCATTCTCACAGGGAAGCAGCTTGGACAAATGGAAGAAAAACCGGTTAAATGAGTGAAATGGTTGCCATGCCTAAAACAAGCAAACAAAAAGTGAAAAAGCTTTGGCTGTGAAGGCGGCCTTGGATGGCCTAGAAACTTGGGTTCACGTTGCTATGGCAAAACAACACAAAGGGACAGTTCCTGCTGGCTTCACTCAAGTATCCCCATTCACTTTGTTGGGACTTGTGATGTGACTTCAGAGGAGGAGGAATTTTGGCTTGCTTTGGTAGAGAAGTGTTTGTTAGCAGTGTTGTAGAGAGCTGTGCAACCTCTGGCACCACATGTGGAAAGAGGAGGGAATTACCAGAGTCCACGCTGATAAGGCAGAGAGGAAGTGGAAGTTATTCTTCAGGCAGTCAAGGAAAAGTTTAGACAACAAGAAGGGTAGAGTTAAGGCAGGGGAAGAACTTGTATGGGAAAGGTAGGTGCTGATTAATGAAATAGACGGTGGCTGTTGGGGAAGGGGCTTAAGGGAGTAGAAGTAAAAGGGATAAATAAAACAATAAGATCCCAATTCAGCAAGAAATGTGGCAAATTCCTATGCTAGAGAAGCTTTAATAGGGAACAGAAACACCCTAGAATCTGTGGCTCTGGCTGCCTGCAGGTTGGACTGGGCAGAGAAGCTTTGAAGAAGTAAGCAAAAATAAATTTACCAAGAGAAGAAAAGCGTGTAAAAGTTGAAGCTAAGGAGACTGCTGATTTCAAGAAGACTACTGCATAAAAAGTACTTGGCTAAAAGTACAGAATTGGGCTGAGTAGAAAGGTGCTCCAATGTCCTGAAGCCTGAACCTAACCCAGGGTGTGCAGTTGTTCATATTTATAGTTCTTCAAGCACTTTAGAGCAGTCCCATCCCTTTCTAGAGAGCATTAGGCCCGTGTGGGGGTGGAAACATTTCTGTTAGTGGCAGAACAGTGCAGAATGTCATTTCTTAGTGACAAGCCATCCACAGACCACAGAGCCTTATGGTCTGGGAGTGCTTGTCAGTAAGAACTGGAAAATCCATAGGGAAAGATGGGTTTTTTAAAGAGTAATCCTCATGCTTCTAGCCTGTGAATTCTTCCATGTTGTCGTAGTATTAAAGGTGACTTTTTAGTTCAAAGGCTAGCTTTAAAAAAATCCAAAGACTGAAATTCTGAGGAAGATGAGTAGCAGGTTTTTACAAAGAAAACTATTTATGTAGGTGAAAGGCAGGGAGGAAACAGCAGTGCACTCAAGTGATTTGTGTTTCCTCTGCTGCTGGCTCTAACAAATGTAGATTGCTTGAAGTACCACTGAATTAAGGATAACATTTCTTGTCCTCTAGCTTAGCACAGCAATGAGATCTGTCCTTCCAGTCAGTGCTTTGGTGTGTTTCAAAAGCACCATGCTTTTCACTGGGCTCTAGCTGAGCCTTATGCGTTGAAATTCTCATGGGCATCAGAGGCTCCTAATTGAAACCAAATTAAAACCTCATGCTTTCTCCTCTGCTTGTCCTTATGTACTTCAAAATGTTTCCTTCCCTTCCATTTCCCCAGCCTTCTTTTAAACCTAATAAAAGCTAGAAGTAGTCAGGTTCTTCCTGGTGTTCCTAGCAGCACATATTCATGAATTGATCTGCAGATAAAAATTTCTCAGCAAGATAGGGTCTTTGTGCTTTTTAGATGGCCCCATAGTCTTCAATGGTTTTGATTCAGATGCCCTCTTTTGCCAGCCTTCCTTGCAGCTTGTTGTAGTAAAAAGCATTGGCATGAAAACATATTTAATAAACCCAAAACTCTCGTGTCTTCTTCTCTTTCTCTTCCACATGAGGATTTTTTGGCTATACTTTTAATATGCCCTTTTGTGATCTCATTTACAAAAATAGCCACCCAGATATACCCCAAAGGAAAAGATGATTCTCTTGGAAATTTCTTCTGAACGTCTAGTTCGCTAGCAGTTGTGTTTACTTCTTGGGTAAATAGTTTAGGTTCCTTATTCCTTTGCTCAGCTTTCTTCTCTTAAGGGAGAGATCTTCCTATTTTGTGGGCTGGCTTTTCCTCCTTTTCCTAGTTTGCAATTTTGAGTTACCCATCAACCAGCTAGAGCAAATGTGAAACATTTCTCCATGCTATAATAAAGGTAGCAGCAGATAACTGAGCAAACAAATGTTTATATGCACCAGAGAAAGTCTGATGACTTAAAATAAACATATCTGAGGGTGTGAGTACCATTGGCAGGCTTCAGTGGGACTTTGGTATTAGCTGACAGAGAGGACTCTGGGGCCTCACTTCCAAACAGATCCTAACTTGCACAATGTATAATATAAGGGAGCAACATCTGCAAAGAAGTACTGAAATACAGGGGGAGGAGTACTGGGTTATTGGTACCTAGGGTATCTGACAAAATAAAATGCACTCCCCTACTAGACCTTTAAGAAAAAGTTCTGTTTCTCTTCTTACAACAGACATAATTTTAAATATCTAACAATATTTCTGTTGTTGTATTTGTATTAATGTTTATTTTTATTTCTTTCTGTAGGCAATTAAAAGTCCAGAAGATCTGATTTCAAAGCTCACCACAAATTTCAAAGAAAGTAAATCTACATGAGGAGCCACAAAGCAAGTTGATTTGAGAAGATAGAGCATTTACAAAAATGTCAAGTTGTGTGACTTCAGTGTTTGCTTTGATGGTTTTGTGCTTTGCAGCTGCAGGTAGGTGGTATTATGCAAATCATGCATTCAGTGGATGAACGAGATGTACATATTTAGAATTGTTGATCAGAAATACTTTCATGCTGAAAAAAGTAGGTCAGCTAAAGTTTGTTTATGTCTAGGTTTTCTGTAAAACTGTTGTGATCTTAATTGCATAATATATGATGTGAGAACAATGCTGTTCCTATAAGAATGTTTTCTTGCATCTATGTTCACCCTTAAAATTTAAGAACTGCAATAGTAATGTAAATTGTTTAGATTATTTACCTATTTATTTTTAAAAATTACATGGTGCACTTAAAGGGGAGGGTTGATATGGAAGCCTTTGGGAGTGGAAGCAGTGTAGCTCTGCCAGCATGATGAACTATTGGCTCTGCCAAGAGTCTGAATTTATTTTCCCAGGTGCAGAGTTGGGCTGGTGAAGTTGAGGCTGCTAGAGTCTCTCTGCAGAACTGGGCTGAAAGGGTGTACCTGCTCAGCTCCATGCTGCCTCCAAGACCTGTAATCTGGAATTAAGCCCCAATTATTTGACTTTATAAAAAATGTCAGACAAAATCCCAGAAAGATTCATAATAAGTCACAGAGCCTGTCCATCCTTCCTGCCTTATTGGGATAAACCTCACCTCAGTCATTCCTGACAGTTGTCTAACCTGACTTACAGTCAACCATTAGCAATGATGGCAGAAGCCTGTTAGTACCAGTTGTCTGTGTTAATGGAGTCCTTTTAGGTTAGGAACATGCATTGCCATTTAAGGGGATTGTTCCTGTCCCACATTTTGGCCTAGCTGGGGATTTTTTAAACAGTATGTTGCAATAACTTGTGACAGAGAAAGGAAAGATCTGTAGAGTTCAAGTACCTAGTTTATTCTGTAGTTTCTTCAAGCACTGAAGTGATTCTACTCAGAATGTTTGTTTGTCCAAGTTCTTTCTGTGGTTGCAAGGGGAAGCCTCTTATGTGTCCAGCTTGTGTACAGCGTGGGTCTTTGGAGAAGAGGCCAAGTGGATGTGCAGTCAGTCAGTCAAAATGAGACAGTGGGAAAAGTAGACAGTGGACAGATGGCTTGCTTAAATCTGAGATGTCCTCACTGTGGAAAAGATGACCAGCTTTGGAAGAGACAGGGCTAAACAATTAAATGTGTTACAATTTGGCTTCATTTCATCTTCAGCATGGAAAATTATGTTATTTCAAGCCCTCAAGCCTTGTGGGACTTTCTCTGGGTTTGACCTCCTTGAAGGCATCCATCCAACATGAGTAACTTTGATTGTTTAATAGTACGTGATGCTGACAGTTTGCAATAGCTTCGTTACAGACAGACTTCCAGCAATGCAGGGTGTGTCTGAGTGTGTCTGCAGCTCCAGCTGAGGACATCAATGCTGCTCTTGGCTGACAAAAGCCATTACTTGCAGCAAATCTGTATCATTCTAGATGTGTAAAAATCTACTTAAAAGGAAAGGCCAGTGCAGAAAAGAAAAGCTTTCTTAATTGATCAAAACCATAATTCTGTTTTACTGCTGAGGAGAATGCTTGCCTATTGAGTCAGTTTACCTCTTAATGCTAGCTTTAATTAAAATTCAGTGATTTAAAAGTGCTATCAGGCAGTACTACTATTAGAAAGTTATTCAGTGTTCAGAAAATGTAATGTGTCTGTCTTGAAATTTGTTGTGGTTTTTTTGGTTTTACTCCCCATCTCTGTGTTTTCCTCTGGCAGATATTCTAGAAACAAACTCTTAAAAAGCTTTGGATTCAATCAGATGCTTAAGTAGAGTGACAGAATTACTTTGGCTGGAAGGGACCTCTGGAAGTCTACTCCAGCACCCTGCTTGGAGGAAGGCTAGTTTCAAATTCTTTCTTTCTTGGAGACTGATTTTTCTTCTATCTGTATGGGAAGAAATCAGCTGAGGGGAGTAGGAAGGGTTACAGTCTGTTAGGAGAAGGTGAGGAAGCACAGTCTTTGTGGTTTCTGGCTATATCTGCCTGTATGTTTTGGTTTTCTTCCATGCTTTTTAATTTTTTCAATAAATTCTTAATGAGAACAACTAGATAAATGTCCTTTACAGAGTATAATGAGTACAGCGAGATAAAAGCAAGAACTGATGGACTATGATGAAGAGGGAAGAGATGTCAGATAGATGTAATTAAAACTGAGGAAGGACAGCTCTCTGAAGGTTATTTAGCTAGAGCTTTTGCAACTTGGCTTTGAGTCCTTTTAATGCAAACAGTTATGCTTTAAATGCAGGGAGTTTGTGGCTCTGGCTGAAGAACAGGTGGGAGCACACAGTGTGTTCCAGTTGTGTGAAAAGCTGGCAGAGGCCCCCAGGCTCTGGTCAGTGTGGTGTCCAGGGCACTGCAGGCGTGGCTCCTAATTGCCTGTGTACAGAACCCGTGCTTTTTCAGTCTTGAGCCACAAATGTACTAGTATAAATAATACTAGAAGTCTAAATAAAGTTAAGAAGTATAAATAAAATCCCTTGCTTGTGGTGGAGCCTGGGGGAGGCAGGGGGCAGCATGCCACCTCCCTAGGGTATTGATTTTTTTACTTTTGAGTCTTTTTCCAGCTTGCTCGTTGTTTCTGAAGAAGTGAGGCTGCTGCAGCAGAGCACACCTTTGTTTTGTTTGCCAATCCTACACTGAAACTGCTACTACTGGTTATGGGGGGGCTTTTGCTGACATTATAATAGCTTCAGCATTCTTGTATTTTCAGGTGTCAGTGAGGTTCTAGACAGAATCGATGCTTTCTTTGGTTTCTTTTTTTCCAGTCTTGCTCTTGAAGGTACTAGTGTGTTAAATATATCAAACCCCCCCAAAACCCTGGAGTTACATGACATGATGCACAGAGATGGGTGGTCAAAGACGAGTCACAGACATGCATGTATTTCAAGCTAATAGTTTAAATATTACACCTCACTAACTGCATTGCAAATAGTCTATATAAATATTCAAAGAATATTTGCCTGTTCTTCTACCTCCTCATACTACCTGGATGTATGTAGCTAAATGCTTATCTGAATTTGGTTTGCTTTCGTCTTGTACATGGATTTCTTGTAAGCTTTTATTTGTAAAGCTTTAATTGGGCAGAAAAAGACTGCAAAGAAAACCTTGATTACTCTGAGATTTTTCTACTTCATGGAAAGTCCAAGGCAGGATGAAGAGAAACTTCTGGCAAGCTATCTACCCGACTGAAGGAATTAAGTTTTTGAAGTGGGATTAAATTAAGGTCTGGCAACCTGCAGTAGGAGCTGCACACAAACACTTAGAACTACACACAGTTATCCAGGCCTTGGATGACCTCTTAAATTAGTCTGGCTTTGTAATCTTGGAGCAAAAATATTCTGTCCTAACGTGGCTTAAATCAAAGGCTGGAACATATTTATTTTACTTGCTGGCAAGTTAGTGCAGTTGGGTGCGTGATGCATGTCTTAATAAAATGTCTTAGAGGACAACTGAAATACATACCTGCTCTAGACCTTGAGGGCCAAACCTTCAAGACGGGTTCTTCCTTGAATTTAAAAAATATTCCCATTCCTTCAACTTCTATTTTTTTTTTTTGGTTGGTATGTTTGTTTGTTTTCTATCCTGCATTACTGGAAAGAAGACAGAAGGGTGATAGATCCTATGGATTTACAGTGGCCAAAGGTTCTCACTGCAGCCTCTGTGATAGGTCCTCTGTTGGTGCAAATCGTTCCTTCTGCTGAGAAAGCAGTGCAGCTGTGGTGCCTGATACCAACTGGAATTTGCCCATGGAGCCATGTTCACTTTGCTTCAGCCCCCCCTGATATTTAGCATTGCGTGTGCTTGACTTGTAGGCACCTTTCTCCTTATGACTGTGTTTCATGGTTGTGGTCAGGCAGATGAAGATCCTGTAAAATTAGATATATTGAAGAATTTACCTATTTTCTGTGATACTGAGGTCACTGGTTTATCTTCTCATGTTAGGTCTTTATGGTTCTCTTCTAACAGCTCTTTACTCCCTGGTTCTCCACTCTATTGTATTCTTAGCTGTTTTTTCTTTCTTTTTAGACACTTGTTTTTGTAAGTAGTCTTACATTGTTCAGAGCATGTGTGCTTCATTTTCAGTAAGACTGTTCACTTGCAAGCTCACGTTATCTTCTGGATCTGTGCCCCCAGATGTGATGGTTATGGGTGTTAAGTCAATAATCAGAACAGCAGGAAGAAACAGGCCTTGTCATGACACCTAGTTTTTATGTTTTTTAAAGATGAACTTCCCCTGACCTTGAACATTGTGTTTCGAAAAGCAATATATGATTTCTTCAATGCACAGTAGAAAAACCTTCTAATAGAAGATGAAGGACATGATTAAAAAAAAAAAGTAGAAATTAATACTTGGAGTTACACAAATTTCCTTCTATTTTAAACAGTGTTTGCTGGGTATTTCCCAGATGTAATTAGACTGTAATTATTTTTCCCCCAAAGCATTTGTTGCCAGAGGTGTGGAATTTTTTGTTTGTTTAAATTGTGTTAAGGGATGAGAACCAAGGGACAGAGGTTGGATCTTGAATTCTTAGGACTGAAGTAAAGCACAGGCTGGTTGCAGCATTCAGCTTTTGAATGGAAGAGGATTTCACTCTCAACTTCCCTTTCCCTTCACATCTTTTGCATAATCAGCTGACTTCGCCTCCCTTGTAAAATCACCTATCTGTTTATGGTCTGGGTGTTCAGACTTTTGAGGATGAAATGAGCCAGCACTCAGAACATTTGAAGATTTGCAGTCTCAGAGAATTAGAGGTTCGTGTGCTGTGCCGTGTCAGAAAGGCTGCAAGCCCTCCTGCAGGGGCTGCAAGCGAATGCCCGTGCTCTTCAGGGGAGGCTAACATGCTCTCAGTTCTGAGAAATGCTATTGAGAAACCAGTGACTGGCTATTAAAAGTGGAAATTGTTCTAATTTTTTTATTCCTTCATCATCCTGATGGTGATTTGAATCATATTAATACCACATGTTTATCTGATAGGGAATCAAATGATGAATTCCTAAATTCATGTCAGTGAGCTCTGTGGCATAACTTTGAGATGCCAAAATATACATAAAAATGAGTTAATTTTCATTTCACACAAAACATAATACCTTTCAAGCAGTGAATTGTTGTAAGTGAGCACTTTAAATACAAAGACTGATTAAAATTGGGAAGCTAAACTAAATCTGTGTCCCCTGATTTAAGTTTCTTCAGCATTCTTGTGCTGCATAATGATCTATTCCTTTGTAAATTACTTTTTTCTGTTCATCTGTCTGTCTTTCAGCAACTGAATTGAATCAAATCCTGTGCCATTTCTATGTGCTTTATGCATAAATAGTGGTTTTTTATCTTCCAAACCCACGCAAAAATTCTGAAGAATTTAAAGAGTCAGGACACAGAGAAGGGTTATGTATTTTCAAAGAGGTAATTGTATCACAGACTTGGAATGGCTTGAACTGAGCAGACTTCATTTTTCCTGTATCAGCAAGGCTCTCAAGCTAAAACCAGTTGAATTTCAGCAGAATTCTGCACAATTCTGCACCCATGTGGAGCAGTAGGATGTGGGATTGTGGGTCCTGATTCAGCAGAACAGCTGAGTGTATATCCAAGTGTTTGCTGAACTGGGGCATTTATCACTAAACACAAATATCTGGTTCTTTGAATCAAACTGACTCTGGCAATGCCAAAGGAGTCCTAAGAAATATGCAGCCCATAATGCAGTACTGGAACTGTGTAAGTGCAGGCAAATGGCATTACTGAGGGTCTCTGGGGGGAGGTACTCCACTGATGAAAAGCAGTTTTGAGGAAGATTTTATAGCACAGAATGGGGATGGCATTAATCCTTGTCTTTGTAAGGGAATTTATTCAAGTTTTTCTTTTTTTAAGAGAAACTTGTCTTTAACAAGTTCTAAGCCTCACATAATTATTTTATAAATACTTTGCTAAAAATAATTCTTTTGTTTTCTGAAGGGAATTGGGATTTGAGGTTTTGCTTGTAGATCTTTTAATATCCTTTCTGTATTTCAGGCCCTTATTAACTCTTTCTTAGCTTTTCCATCTGTCATTTGTCTTATAAATAACACGATCCCTTTAATTAATAAAAAAGTGAAAAGAGCCTATTTAGTTAACTGAAGATTAGACTTCAGATGCTGTAGAACCCCACAGCCAGCATTCCCAAATGGTCCTGGGGTGTCTCAACAAGAAATGAAGCATCTGCTATTAGAAAAACAATTGCTATTTTAATATGAAAATTGTATTGAATTTCTGCAAATCTTTTATAAGCTCCTTCCACTGAACCATGCTTGTATGATTCAATGCCATTATTTTACTGCCGGTGATGTTATAGTGTAGAGAAAATATAGGAACCAGATACATGCCTTTTCTAGAAAGAGAAATAGTTTAACCCTCTGTAGCTAGTGCTAAAAAAACTGAAGTCCCTTAGGCTGTAAGTCATAGGAGAGATGAATTTGGAGTGCAAAAAAAATATATTTAGCACAAAGACTGTACCATGTTTCATTACCTGAAGGCACTAAGTTGGATTCCTCTTTGGTGTGAACTTATTTTAAGTCAGGGGAATTTCATCAAGGATAAATTTTGACCCCAGGTGACAAAAGCAAGGGTTTTTAGTAATGCCATGAAGTGCAGCTGCTTTAAGCACAATGTGCTTTTCTTCTTAAGCGTACTTTAGAAAAGATGGAGCTATTGTTCCTTTTTTGGCAGCTTCCTCACTGTGAGACTTACTAATAGGCATTTAATAAAAAAAGGATTTTACCTGTCAGGGGTGGAAATAACTAAAGTGAAAATGTCAGTACTCTCATTATTGAAGTAGTGCAGCGACGATGTAACAAATAAAGGAATTTGGGGCTGGGCAATGGAAACGTGTGAGGTTTGTTGCTGTTCTATCTCTTCAGCAAAAAGTTGGCTTTCACCTGAAGCATGTTTGGTGTTTTGGTGGTGAGTTTTTCTGTTGTTTTCTTTTCCTTAATACTTGAAGTCAAGAGTGAGTGAAGAATTTATTTTTATGGTTATTTTCCGTCATTTTCCTCTTTACTTTTTATTCATTCCCTTCTGCCTGGTGTCTGGAAAGGATGATGGATGCAATCCATTTTGGAATAAATAGTTTTTCTTTATTTATGTTTTTAATTTAAATAGAGCAGTAATACATATGTCCTACTAGAGATGCACCTCAAGTTATTTTGATTCTAGCTACTATGTCAAAATGAATTTTTTCCATCACAAGAATACATGCCTTTCATTAATGTGTAAAAATCAGGGAGGGACATTTAGTGTCATAATGCCTTGGTGATTCTTTAGGCTTCAGGAATTGTGTGTAAAGGTTATTTGAAAATGTAGCTATTACTGAAGGAGCTTAGCATAGTTCAGTTTGCAATTTTGGAGTTGCATTAAGGAAATCTGTAGAAGATTAAGAACTTTAAAAGCAGTGGTCATGCATTTTATATATTGCATGTGTGTGTGTTTAGTCCAAATGGGCATTTTGGTTACTCCTGGGAAACATCTGTAGCATAAAAGCTGGACAGAAAGCATAAAAAGCACGGCTGAGCAGTGCTGCTGTGTCTGAGGACCATGGTGGAGTCCTCCCCTGCCCATGGAGTGATGTGCACTCTTCATATGGCCAAGCACAGCAGCCCCGTGTGATGTGATGTGGGTGTTCATCCCCTGTGGTGACTGAATGTAAGTGCTTGTCTGAAGGACCTCTGGGAGAGGGTGGAGCGACTTGTGGGCTGTCAGAGCAGTTCCTTCCAGCTGTGGCTCAGCCATGAGCAGGGACTCCTGAAGGAGAGCACAGGGATGCTGGAGCAGCAGCTGGAGCTGTTCTCCTTGTGCAGTCCCCCTGCCCAATGGCCATAGCTGTGTCAGATGCCCAGGGCCAATCTATGAGCCTCTGCTTTTGACTGAAACATGAAAGGCTTGGGTCTGGATTTGTGGCTTTCTCTGTGATCTCCCTATGAGTTATTTAATCTTGCAGTCTTGGTCACTGGATAAGTAAAATGTTCAACCCTGACATCTTCCATGCAGGCCTGTTTGGAGAGCCATCTCTTTACATATCACTGTAAAGTCCCATGAATCACATTGTTGCTAACTGCTGGGATCTCGGAAATTGGTCAAAACCTCCCAGTGCCCTTTTTGGAGCTATGAAAATGGCCAAGTTTTACTGAAGGTACTGCCAGACTTTTTTGCCAATTTTGCTTCTTTTTAGACTCGTGGATGCTGAACTGCAGAGGTTTGTTGTGGCCTCTGATAAGGATCAAGGTGGTTGATGTTTTGGCAAGTCATAGATAAAGTGTGATGTTCTGAGAAGTGTCAACTCATGGAGTTACTTATTTTATTCTACCTGGCATCCTTATTAAAAAAAAAAAAAAATTAAAAATCACTGTTTGCAGGAAATAGAATCAGTCATAGCAAAGCAAGGAAGTGGGAAATCTGAGACTGTACCAAAAATGATTTTCAGGTGAAATACGACTCTTGTCTTGCATCATTGGGGGACAACTTAGAACAGCAGGTAGAACTGCTCTAAATCCCATGCATGGCAACATGATACAAGTTAATTTGTGGCTTCAGTCTCCTGCATTAGGGTAGATTTTGACTTTGGATATATAGTAACTGCATAATTTTTAAAAGTGGCCAGATTTCTGTATCTTCTGCTTTGAAATTATATGGTAGTCTGGCAAAATTTTCTTTTATGGCACTGATGAGTTCAAAGCAGTAATTAATTTTTCTGTGGAATATTTTCACCTTCAAGCTGAAAACGTAATAGATATTTGAGTAAATTGGCAAGAAAACTGTTCAGAGATTACTTTGGAAATTACTTGTCTCAGTTGCTTTTTGGAAGTAGGCCAGTAGTAGATATTTTTCTTGCTAAAACAGTACTCATGGCCATATTGTTCACTGCCTTCATTTTCATTCTCCCAGTGCTAATTTTTGATCTCTGTGATCATGTTTACCATCACAGATGGAAGTAAGAGAGCTCAAGGATGCATCGTAGGAAGGTCTCTAGGTTTTTCTGAAGACTGCAATTGTTTTAATTGAGATACTTGACAAATGCTTCTGTAGTGCCTCCTGTGAAAAGGCCAGTTATCTGACTTTAGTTTCTTTACCAAGGAAAAAAAAGTAACTGAAATGTCAGAATAAGGAATGCTTCATGCCAGTAACAGAAAAATAAAAGCAACCCTGAAAAAGATCTGGTTGCATTACTTGTGTCTCTTGAAATCTTTTTTCTTTTTTTAAATTAGCAAAGCAAGAGGTATTTTCAGCAATTTAATGGCCAAGATAAAATAATGTTTAAGGTTGTGTGATGGTTGATTTTGAATAAATCAGTTGAAAAAAATAAAGTTCCTTAATTCTAGGTCTCTGATACACTCACTAGATCTCAAAAGTATGTTTGCAGCAAGAAGCGTATAAGTCAGCTCTTTTAAATACTAGACTTAGCTTCAACGTTATTGATGTGATTCAGGAGAAAATTCTAATGAAACAGTTCTAAGTATTGAACTGCTTAATGATGTTGTTAAAATCTTGTATATAGAGAAAATCAATCCAGCTTATTCTTGTTTGTTTCAAAATTGCACAAGCACTATGTAAAGGATTAACCAAAAACATTGTCGAAAACATTTCTAGTAAAAGTTGCTAACAAGGAACTCCTTGGTTTCTTTCCCTGCCTTGAAGAGTCCTAAAATGTATCTTCCCTCTTTCTCCAGAGAAATAATAAAGCACTTGAGATGGTTTTATAGGTCAAGCATTCATGTAACTGTCTATGAATGCTTGACAAGATTGCTCAAAGAAAAAGTGGAGTGCAATCAGGATTTACCCAGGAGGATTTTTGAGCAATGAATCAGTGCTTTTTTGGCTTAGTGGACTGAAGTAATTTAATTGGAGCAATCAACATTTTTGGTACTAGTTGACTGAACTAATTAAGTTGATTCAGTTTTGATACCTGTGTTGTCATCTTGTTCCAGTTGCTTTCCTTAAATTTTTGGAAGGAGCCAGCCCGTATGCTGGTGTCCCTGTGCTCCCTGGTGCCATCTCTTGCTGGAATGCTTTTTTGAGGATTTGGTTTTCTGCTTGGTGGGCTACAAGTGCTGCAGACGTAACAGGTTCATGTTGAGACCATAACTTTTTGCAGAGTCGCTGTGTCTTCTTCCCTTTAATCCCATTTTAAAGCAGTCAGTAGGTGTCTGATCCTGAGACAGTTGTATAGCATTATGTCTCTAGGAGGATTTAATGGCAGAAATTTGAAGATGGTGTAGCACAGGTCCTCTTTCTTAAGGGATTTAATCCTAGGGTTCATGTCCTGAAGCGATAACAAAACTCGTGTTCTGGTCTGAAGGCTTTTGGCCTGCCTTCTCCATTGGTGGCACATGGGTTTGTTTACTTTTTCTTCAAAGCAGCTTCTTCTTAGGTCCTCTGTGCTATTTTGTTAACTAGGCCATGACTGGTGGAGTTGGAGAGAGGTTTACTGAGAACCTGCTGTGCAAGAGCTGTTGTGCCAGTGAAGGGAAAGCAGGCTATTGCTCACTTTCAGTGGGACCCTGCAATGAGTGTGTTGCTCTCTGCTCCCCTCTTTACTTGGGGCTATGTTCTTCCTCCTGTGTTAAATATCTCACTGTAATTGTTTGTATCCAAGATGTGTATTAGTGTTTTGGTTTTTTTTTCTAGTTAGGATGATCTCATCACTAATGAGCATTTGATGCCTTTGCAATGTTCCTAATATACACATGGAACAGCTGGAAGAGACTTTTTAAACAAGCATCTTTGTAATATCCTGGATGATCTCAAGGAACATTCAAATACAACAGTGCAGTTATATTGGAAGCTTTAAAGATAAACATTTTTTTTCAGACAATGGCTGAACAGTGTGTAGTGGGTGACATATGGGGTCCCTCTGCATTTACAGCAAATGAAAACTGCAGTGAACTGTCCAAAGGGATTAACTAAACTGTTAATGGCTAATAGTAAGCACAATTAAAAAGCAGCGGATGACAGTACACTTCTGTGCTATATTTCTGAACATATTCAATTTGTTATTGTAGCCTTGTTATCCATAGAAAAGATTGTTTGTCCTCAACAAGAACTTGGTTCTTTTCCAGCCAAACTTGTGGCACTGGTGGTAGGGCTGCGAGTAGCGAGACTCGAACTGCTCTGCCTGGGCTCTCCCTGGTCACCAGGCAGGTCTGTGCTGTGCTCGGGGCAGGGAGTGGGGCTGTTTGTTACCCAGCTGTTTGTGGGGCTCTCCCTGGTCACCAGGCAGGTCTGTGCTGTGCTCGGGGCAGGGAGTGGGGCTGTTTGTTACCCAGCTGTTTGTGTGCAATTAGAAAAGGCTGATACCGTGCTTCAGTTGGTCAGTAGGGGGTGGTAGCTTTTCTTAAGCAGGCTTTTGCTTCACCAAGTAACTTGCCTTGCAGGATAAGGTTAAGCCTGCTTCTGCGTTGGATGGCCAGTAAATGACCACAGATTTCATGAGGTAGTAGTGAAAGCATGGCTGTTAACTTCCATTCCATTCAATGAATTTAAACTACTGGTCCGCTGGTGGGAAGAGTAAGTTTCAGCTGGGCTCCTGTGTGCTTACATGAGAGCTTTTGAAGTCCTAGAAGTGGCTGTTTTGTCTGAACCATCATGATTTCTAGAGCAAATAAAGGACCTTTGGAAGTATGTGGCAGGGGTAGTGGAGCCTCCCTTTTTTGCAGCGCGTCATGTTTGTACTAGGTCAAAAATGAGTTTCCTCTTATAGAAAGAGAGCATTTAAGTATTTATTGTTCAAGTATTTTAAGTAACTTGATCTATGCCTCACCTGGTGGCACAGTCAGACACAACCACAATGTAAAACAGCCTGTCAGATTTGGAATATACAGCAGCACAACCGTTTGGTTGACTGGCACAGCTATACATCCTTACCCAAAAGAACATGAAAAAGCTGACAGAAGCACTATTTTTGTTCATGTAACCTATGTAACTCTACCCATAACAAGGGTTTGCCAGCTAGTTTCCCACAGTGATATACAATACATTACAGAAAGGAAACGTACTGCTGTACAATGCAATGCTGAAATTTCTATGCTTTTCCTATGAAGACTGTTCAATAAATGAGAAGCAGCAGTCTTCCTCTGGACTCTTGAGCTGGAACCCTTCACAGTCAATGTGTTATGCTGCAATGTAAGCAAGTGAAAGCCTGAACCATTTGATCTTGTTAAACTATACCCAACCATATAGTTTAACTGGGCCTTGCATTAGTTTCTGTCTGTTTGGTTTTTTGTTTGTTTTAAGATGCCACTTGTTTAGCATCTACGTTTTTTCAGTCCCTAGCTCTTGTTTTTTTCCCAAAATCAAAACCTGATATTGCCTCCTAATTACAAATATGCTGAAATAGATTGCTTACATGGTATTTTCTTCTACAAAAACAATAGTAGTAACTTTAAAAAAAGAAAAGGCCGTGTAATATGCATAGCAATGGCCACTTTCTGGCTGTCAAAAATTCCAGCAAACCAGATGAGTTACCACCACCAAGTGCTGACTCAATGATAGCTTTTATGTGTACTTTGAATGTTTAGCAGGAAGAGAGATTACTCATTCCCCCACCTTTCTGGAGAACTGTTTGAAAGCTTGCAAATAGTGTATGAGGCCCCTCAGACTGCCGACTGCACTGAAAAGATATTTTGCATCTAGTAAGTTCCAGGATATTGTGACTGTTTTCTGAATAACACTATCCTTTACTGATTGTACTTGAAAAGGAATAGTGCTGTTCCAAGTGTTGCCGAGTCACTTTGAAAGGCTCACTGAAAGGTTTCTCCCTCCTTACCCCACGTGTAGGACTGGGGTGTTGGTTGTTCTTTTTGTAGGAAGCAAAAAGCCATCCTGCTCACTGAGGTCTCTGCTTACAGTTATGTCAGAGGCTAAGAAAGCTTCTGTAATCTTGCACTTTTACATTCAGTTACTGTTTTCTGGTTAGTTTTTACAGAATGTACCTGCATTTTTTCCCCTGAAGCCCGATTTGTTTGCTTGTTGAAGAAGGAGCAGCAGGCGTTTTCCTGTACTGGAGAAGAGAAGGAATTGTACTCCATTGCCAGCTATTGGGCTCCCCATGTGTTCCCTGTAGTGTCAAGGAGGCTCATGCTTCCTTTGTGTAAGCCCTTAAATGGGAATTGAACCTTTGCCATACAGAGAGATGGATTTCTACACCTGTGGGGTCTCTGAAAGGGAAGTACTTCAGATGTGCGTGTGAACATTTTATATTTTTGTGAAACCTGAATCGGCTTTGAGGTTCCCTGAGACTTTTTTCTGTGCAGCAATGATACTAAGAGGCATGCCTTATAAAGACTACATTAGCATTGGGCACAAATGACTTATTTCCTGAGTTAAAATTCCTTTCCCCAGCTTCCCTTAAAAAAAAACAAAGTTAGTAAAAGATTATTTGAGGAGAAGAGTCATTGTGATTCCATATGGAGGCCATCTCAGTTCTCCTTTTATATCTGCTGCTCGCCTGGGAGAATACGCTGTACTCGTGTCCAGAGCTTGAATTGTTTTCAGCTTCTTATTAGTTTTGAAAATGCATTTAGCAGTTAACTGCCAATGTGCGTGCTCCTTCTCTTACAGCTAACGAGCAGCTGGGCTGTGCATTAAGAAAAGGTGGAATTGGTTAACTCTTGTAGAACCACATCTCTGTGTTTCTTCAGTTGCCCTTGTAGAACTATAGGAGGAGAAATCCTGTAGGATAGCACAATGTGCTTATTAATAAGGGAAGAAATGAGCAAGAGGAAGTCAAGGAGGAGAAAATCATTTTGTGTTCTGGCAGGGAAGAAGGGCTGTAGTGAGCAAAGTGTCAGTTGTTGCCCAGATAGTGAGGAGATGAGCGAGTGCTGGCATTTAGTAAGAAACTCCTTAAACAGAACTTTACCTCAGGGGGAATGGGAAGAGATGCATTAGTGAGTGATTCATTTCAGAGCTCTGATGTTGCAGATGGCCTTTTGAGAGACCTTTCTTAAGTGAGCAATTTTACTTTTTCATTGAGAGTGATTTTGGTTTGGTGTGGGGTTTGTTTTATTTCTGGTTGGCAGAAAAAAACCTCAGGGATACTAGTTAGTGTTTAATTTTACAATTAAATATATGTCCCTGTATGTTACTTCAACAGTTTTGAAAATCTTGTTACTGGACCTACTCTGTCAAAATTTACGTTTTAAATGATGGAACTAATGCCTGTCTGCTGATGGGCCTTTCTCTTTTCAGTGAGGATGAGGCCCAAGTATAGGATATATACGGCCAAATCTTTTTACATGTGCCTGCCATCTGTGTGAGCTCAATTACTGCCTATGAATCAGGCATACAATATGCAAGCTCTGCTCTGTATAAAGATCTGCTCCCAACTTGTTTAGAGTCATCTTTTCTCACTCTCCATTTAGTCTTTTCTCTGGCAAATCTCCCATGGACCTCATCTGGATTCTTGCCTGATTAAGGACTAAGAGCTTGACCCTGTGAGATAATAAAACCCCAACATCCCTGCAAGAATCTACAGATTACAATGGGAGTTAAAGGCAGTGTGTGCTGCTAAAGTCTTCAGCATGTGTGCCGGGTTTAAGGTAATGATTTCAAGAATTGGCTGTGTTACAGTGTACATACTGGCCCTAACTTCATTAAGCTGTGAGTATATTACTATGATTTCAATCCTCTGTGGAAAAGGAAGCACATAGTCTCTCTGTGGATTTTGTGGCTTATTTAGAATGAATTTTCATTTTCTGAATGTGTATATTGAGATGCTTCTCACCAGAAAATTTCAATTTATTGGTACTTGTACTTTTTTAGGAGCTGTTTTCCTAAAAGCAGGGATCCAAGAGCAGATTGCTTCGGGAAGTGGAGGCCATGGAATTGTAAGAACTAGGAAGGGTCGTAACTTTGACTCTTATTGCCACAGCCTTCTAAAATGATTCACTGTTTCCTAAAAAGATTCCAGTATCTCCACGTTTTTGTTAGAAACAAAGAAATACAAAGCTAATTATCACATCCAGGAAGAAAACACATTACTGAATTAGACCATATAATGAGATAATGAGCACAGTTGGATAGTGACCTTCAGCTCTTTGTATGGGTAATGCTCTTTAGACTTGCTTTATTTTAATAGCGTGGACTAGCCAAACCCAAGGTTTAAAAAGAATTCACACAGAACCTCCCTGTTTAGAAGGGGTTAAGAAATATTGAAATGCTCACATAACCCCCCAATTATCTTTTAATTGAAAACTGGGTAAGTATAAAATGCATTTTAACTTGCAAATAATGTCTAACATAAAAAAACCCTGTTATTTAATGTTGTATTACTGCTTATAGGGTTCTTTTGGAATGCTGTTGCACCTAGGCACAAGAAGGGGCCTGAAATTCAATTTTAGGTTGAAGGAATAACTCCTAAAAGGCAAAAGTTTCATGATTTGAAGGCTACAGCACAGCTACAGGATGCTTGCCAGGAAACTCATTTTTTATTGAAAAGCTTACCACAAACATAGGTAGTATTTAATTAAAACAAGATTTTAAAAAACCCCAAGAAACAACAAACTGTCACTGAAAAAATCTACATAGTTTTCTGGTGGTAATGCTCTTTCATTATTTTGAGACCAGCACTCCTGTTTTTATAAACTTTTTTGGTGCATATACTTCTTTTTTTCATGCACCTATAATTGTCTCCATACAAGGCTCACAGGGCTGGGTGTCACTGTGATTGCATGCTGGATAGTATCTGGTCAAACCTATAACACTTGTGTGTTTACAAGCATGGTGTGTGTTTAATCTTCTTGCAACATGGACTTGTGCTGTGATGACCTAGTAACACACAATGTTTATACAGATAGGAATAGTCAAGCTTGGATGGTTTGTGAGTCAAGGAGAACAGATTGCAAAGGCCCAAGCCATGGAACCCCAAAGAGATTCTAATGAAAAAAGACAGGAAACAAAGGCTAGTAAAAGTGCTCTTGTACACCCTGATGCATATTCAAGATAGTGCTGTGAACCAGTAAGTTTGTGCTCACTTTTCCTGTAGAGACTGAAGGAAGGAAGATGAGGCTTGACTGAGAAAAGAAATGGGAAGCTGTGAAAAGAAAGAGTAGAAGGCAAAGGCTGTGAAGAAAAGGAAGGAAATAATGTAATTTCTAGTATCCAATCTGTTGTATATGTTCATGGTTATCACAGCTACATGGGGATGGCAGGAAGGAGGCATAAGGATTCCTCCTTACCTGTAAATGCCTTTGGCTGGCTTCAGCTGAGGAAGTGTCCCAGCCTGTGTGCAAAGGACTGGTAGGATGCAGTGCCTGGAAAGGAGCGCCCTCAGCCACTGATGGCACTGAGCTGACACCCTGGAGGGAATGAGTGCCACCCAGAGGGACACTGACAGGCTGGAGATGTCAGCAAGTCCAGAGGAGGCCACGTAGTTGATAAGGGGAGTAGAACACCTTCCCTCTGAAAGAAAAGCTGAGAAAATTTGGGCTGTTCAGCCTGGAGAAGAGAAGGTTGCACGGAGGCATGAGAGTATCTGAAGGGGGTCTACAATAAAGCCAGAGAGGAACTCTTCATTCAGGAAGTATAGTGGCAGAACAAGGACTAATGGGTTCAAACTGAAAGAGGAGAAGTTTAGGTTGGATATATGGAGGACATTCTTTAGTGTGAGCGTGGTGAGATACTGGAACAGATTGCCCAGGGAAGTTGTGGATGCCCTATCCCTGGCAATTTTCAAGGCCTGGTTGGATGGGGCTTTGAACAATCTGGAGTAGTGGGAGATGGGTCTGCCCATGGCAGGGGTGTTGGAACTAGATGATCTTTAAGGTCCTTTCCACCCTAAACCATGCTATCTTTCTGTGATTCCAAGAGGAGGGAGCATGTGTCCATTTTCCTGGCAATTTGTACAAAATAATCTTTCCAGTCCCAATTTTCCTTACATAATTCTGAGATTTAAATTCCATTTAAGTCTGTGACGCTCTGTTGTTTCCCATGTATGGCTGTTACTGTGTTTCAGGGCTGGACTGCTGGGTTCAGAGGGGTGGAAGATCAGGCAGGGCATGGAGCATATGCTGTACTGTGGCACTCTGGCCAGGTGCTGTTTGATTACATACTCCCACCATCAGTCTCTCCTCCATTAAGTGTGTTTTGCAATATGCTTTTTTTTTTTTTTTTAAAGGAAGATGTGAGCAAACTTTAAGTGGTGTTTTTCATGTAAAACATTCAAAGGGAACCTGCTGTGTTAGCTAAAAAGGGTTAATTTGAAGTCTCATTTAAAAGCCACCAAATCATTTGCCTAAGGACAAGCTCATTTTTTCAGCTGCTGAATTTGTTTTGCCCTATAAATTAGTGGTAGTAATGTTAACAGGTTATAAAAGGGGAAGATATAGCAATGAAGCCATATTAGTGCAAGCCATTTATCTTAAGTGCTAAGTTGCACTTTCAATGATAATTATGTTTTTAGGAAACTGGGGCCAAGCATTTCAAAAGTCTCAGACCCTTAACTTCTTGAAAATACCCTGAAAAATATTTGTCTAGGTTTATCCATCTGGAATTTCTGGGTTAAGTAATCTTTCTTTGGGATAACTTTGCTGTGATGATGGCAACCCTGAGCTGTGGTGTAATGGCCTGTGGTCCAGTGGAAGGTGGGTTGGTTGTTTTTCACACATCAGTATTAGAGTAACAGCTGAGTTTAAGATGTAACATCACAGTTTGAAAACAGTGGTAAGAGGCAAGAAACTGCGTATCAAGTCATCATGCCCAATAAAACCCAGTCATGGCAAGGGACTTGGATTCTTTCTTTGGTCACACAGTTGTGCTGTGCTGATGATTCAGGCTTCCTAGTCCCCAGGTCTGCATAAGAGGGATATGATTGATCACCTCTCTCTTCTGGAGAGGCTGGTGTCTTTAAGACGGGTACCTGGCAGCAGGTGGTCATGTTGGCATGATCCCAGCATTCAGCTGGGTAGAATGGATGCTGACATTGAAACACGTGCAGAAACAACATGCTTTAATCCTACTTTGATGTAGTTTTGAACACTTGGGTTTTCATCTCTATTTAATATTCAGTCCCTGTAAGCGTAAATGGCCTCTTGACTTAGTCTGCTCTTTTGCACCATGCCTTCTTTTTCTGCCTGGAAGCTTCTTCTGGACAGAATAAAAGGAGTTTGGTTGTTTGTTCAGGACTTTCTGGGATCTATGAGCTTGGTTAAAGCTGCTGTTACTGATCTTGAGTAGTTGACAGGTGTTTGGAAGTCCAGGACAAATGTCCATGCGCTGTGTAGATGCAGATGCTACATTTGTTGCATTTGAATGACAATACTGCTGCTTTTGAAGGAAAAGATTGGACATTTCAGGTCACACTTTTCAGGTTGTTAGTGGTTTGGGCTTTATTTTGTTTGTGTTTTAATATTGACCTTCATATTAGTAAATTTCTCCCAGGACATACTGGGAGAAACATGTTTTAACAAATCACCCAGTTTCATTAGTTATGTAGGTGAGGCTTTGTGTGGTGTGCTTAAGTTAAATCAGGTCTTTGGGTAGAACAGTGATCTTGCAAGGTGAATGCATAGAGAAGTTGTCTGCAGCAGTTTTCAAATCTGTAGCATCTTGTATACATCCAGCTTGTCCCTTAAGAAGATGCTATGGCAGCAACCTGAGATGATGAAAATCTCTAAACCAGACAGAAATTACTCAGAATCTGTTTAATCAGAACAGTAAACAAAACTTCTTGATCCTCTTTTTCAGCTTTGTTTTTTTTCCTTTTACTTTTATTAGCATTTCTACCCTAACTCTTCTATGCCACCCTGAGAGCTAGAGGCAAGTCTAACTTGGACTGAGAGCTGAGCTGGTAAAAGCATTGTATGGCTCCTTCAGTCTCCTTGAAAAATTATTCTCTCTGAATAAAACGCATTATGTTAATTCAACAATAGTAAATAACTTCATGGTATCCAAAGGTCTGTGCAGTGAGATCTTAAATATGTAAATGAATTGAAGTGACATTGTATGCTCTTAATAAATTATTAAACCAGTTCAGACTTCTCCCACATCAGGTCTAATACTGCTACATTTAAGGTGATCTTTGCAGTGCAGCTGTAAATGCAGTTTCCAGGAGTTGAACACAGGAAGTAGAGATGAGAAAGGAAGGGGAGTGCAGAAGTGCAATGTGGTTACCCCTTACAAAGGGGTTAGATCCAGGTTTGCATTTCATATGAGGTGTTGAGTGTGCTTACAAGAACATTGATTAGGGAAGCAATTTTAAGAGACCAGGTGTCATGACTGCAATGTCCTGTCATTGTAAATGGTGAGATTAGTAGTGCTGAGGAAATTAAATGAAATTCCTTCAGGAAAAGCTTTTATGTTAAAAAACCAGTCTCTCACATGCTCTGCAGAAGTGAAGCAAATACATTTATATGACTAAAGTTTGATTGATCTCCCTTCCCCTGAATATTTTGTCAGCATCTAGATGAGGTAGCTATGGAGAACATGTATGTGTATATATAAATATTTACACATAAAAATATGTACATACATAGAGTGTAGTGAGGTATTGCATGAAGTCTTCTTGATAATCAGAGCAGTTGTTAAGCTGAGTCTATTTGTGTTCTCCACCATGGAAATATTTATTCAAAGTGAAAATACATGAGGAGCTTTTAAAAGTGGTAGTTTGTGTCACTATTGTGCTTATCATGGACTAAAAGGAAACTGCTCCTGCACAGTCAGCACATTTTCTAAAATCAGCAGTATCATCTCTTTCTAGGAAGGTCTTTTCACGTTCAGTCAGTGAGGTTTCACAAGCACAATCAAGTCTGAAGGCTCCCTGCTGCCCGTAGAATGGACAGGGGTGCAGGTTTTTCCGGTGGCCTTGGTGACAGCCAGTCTAGGTACTCCCCAAACCTTCCTTCCTGCTCTCAAATGCACCAAAAACCAGCAGAAACCCACTTAGTGTCTTTATTGCTGGGTTACTTTCCTGTCATGTCAGTGAGTTGAATCAGCTCCTGTGGTCAGCATCAAAAGAGGCATAAGATAGCTGGAAAGTGTTGGTGGGGAGAAGAAAAGTGGGGAGACTGAGGTGCCCTGGGTTTGGCTGGATGATTCATCCTGTCTCATAAACCTGCAATGCTAGGTTTTATTGGTTTTTCATTACCTGTAGAAATAAGTGTGTGTGTGTAGCTCTGTCGAGCCTGCTGTCCCACAGACTTGTTCACTTGGGTCCGTCTCCACCCAGACGATGTGGCCCCTGTCCGCGTGAGGCTGAGAGCCGTGCCCTGGGTGCCAGGCACCGCATTTGTCACCTGCCAAGCAGCCACCAGGGCCTGGGGCCTGTCCTGCAGCTGGACCTGTGCTTCTGGGCAAGCTTCAAACAACATCCAGGCATGAAGTCATGTGCCCACAACTGCCTTGGCTTGAGGCATTCCTCAGCACTGGGGCCAACATGGTGTTTCCTAGTCTTCTTTAGAACCTTGGAAAATGTTGAGCACAGAGTCTTTCCTCGTTAAAACCAAACTAGATAATAAGTATTCAGAAGTCTGAAGAGAGAACCTTTAGCAGGACATTTTCCAGGATTGATTTCCTTACATTACAGCCGAGGGCAAGAAGCATTTAGTTAACTGAGTGGGGACTGTGGACTTGTACAGTAGTTTTTGCCTCTTTTTCTTTATTGATTTTTTTAAGTATCTCTTTTTGTATTTTTCAAGACAAGACTGAAACTTTTAATTGTTTTGTGGAGGGAAGTTTTGTCTTGTTGAGCACTTGATCAGGATCAGTTTTCAAGGTTTGTTCAGTGAGACATATAGTGATAATGAACTCATTCTTAAAGGGTCAGTTACAGGAGTTCAGCCTTCAATTGAACTTGCAATCATGTTGGTTTTGATTAGGAAAAAGCTGGTTTGCTTTCAGTTATGGAGCCATCTTTCCCCAAGTTTTTCTCCTTCCTTTTGGCTTTTGCCGCTTCTGCGATCCCCCCTGCATTTGACAGGACTGAAGCAAGCGGTGGCCAACTGCTTGCAGCTGAAAGCCTGAGTAGCAAAGCCAGGTTTCTTTATTTTACAGAGGGTCCTGTCCACTGATGAGGATTTTCAATCCCGTTGCAGCTGAGGATCTGGGAGAAGCAGCCTCAGCGTGGCCTGGTGTGGCTGGCAGAGTGCGGATCACGTGTTTCAGTGCCGCTGCTCTCGTTCCAGCCCTGCGTCCAGCAGCAGTGTTTATCAGATCCTCTGACACACAGCGCTGAGCAGATGTTCCCTTTTTTAGTATGGACTGATGCTTCTGACGTGCAAACTGAGATTAGCAGAGGGAAGGCTTATGAAGTTTCATGCTTGAGTGAAGCACCTATATGTCAGTTTCTGACAGGCAGAACTAAGGGGAGGAAAAACCAAACCCCCTCTCTAGCTGCTTTTCACTGAGTGCCTGGTGTTGCAAGCAGAATCCACAAGCTTCGGTATTGGCCAAGGATTAGAGGCAGTGACTGCTAGCCTGTTCTTCTGATGGGCTAGTCACAAATGGCAAGGCTCCCATGCAGCCCTGGGCCCAGTGACAAAGTTAAAGCAGAAGATGATCGCAGGAAGTTGCTGTTGAGCTGACAGCTGTACCATCTGCTACTCTGCATTTCTGTAGCTGTCAAAAAGATTTTTTTTTTTGAAAGGAAATCACTTTTCTCTTAACTCTCCAGATGTGCATGCATCCATATGCCCCAGCATCCACAATTCATTGTTTGCTCTCTGAAGACCAAAATATGACTTGCTGATAATTGAATTGACAGATAAAAGCAAGGCATCTTATTGAAAGAAGAGCCCTGTGTACGCAGGTGTAGTGAATGCCAAGTGTTGATGAAGCTTAGGGGGCTAGGTAGGAATGGTTAAATGGAATAACAAGGATTGAATTGGATAGAAAACCAACTACCAAGAAGGAAAGGAGCTCGTAGAGGTGGTAAAAAAAGGGTACAAACAGAACTCCTGTAAGTTCAGTGTGTCTGTGTGAAGAAAAGGAAGAAGCTTGGGCCAGATAAAAGAAATTAAATAAAAGGAAAACTTTGGCTATGCTTTTACTTTGAAGCTTGGGTAGCCTATCAAAAATAATACTAATCTATGAATTAAAGGAAAATCTGTTAATGGTTTGTAGAATTGTGTGATACTGTCATTGTTTAGGAATGCTTGGTAAGTGTCTAATAGATTCAGTAAAAGCAATTGGAAAATTTTCTAAATTGCAAGAGTTGCTATCACCTCTGTGGTTGGGATGCTCCTGAACACGTAAACACAAGACATGTGTAAATTTCTCCTGATCTCATTAAGATTGCTCTCATTAGTCACCAGATAAGATAAACTCTTCATTGCATAGTAGTGCCCCTTGGACACTATTTTTGAGCAAAAGATGGCTGCATATGTAGTTCCAAATGAAAGTCAGTAAGGATCAAGCATATGACAGCTACTTGCAATTCTGAAAAATTGCCATGGGATATTTTTAATCATTATGATTAAGAAAAGATGAAAAACAAAAAGGCAAATCAACAAAATCCACTTATGCCAGAAATCTTACCCCACCCCCCAGTCTAGTGTGTGCATTTTGTAGTCTTACTGTATATTTTGGTACCTTCATCTATGCTATTGATGCTGCCTTAGATGGGAATCCAACACTTCTTGTGTTGGTTTGAAAATCATTAGAACTAGTATCAGCCCTTTCAAGCACACCCATGAGTATGCAAAGAACTGAAGTATATATTTGCAATTTAAATAGGTAGCATTTTGCTGAGAGGGACTCAGAAGACTTGTTTCCTTAGATAAGCACTGATTGCTGAAGTTTACCTGTGTGTTTTTGTGCATGCTCTTTGATGAATTCTTGTATGGCTGGTCATGAAAGTAAGTATGGTTCTCTCTCTTTGCCTCCTGAAACTGATTTTATGAAATCTATTATTTCCTTCTCTGTCATCTTTAATTTACCCAGTTTTAGGAATACAGTAAAAGCAGTAGTGTGGGTTGGGTGGTTTGACAAGTTCCAATACTGATTTATTAAAAATAAAATGGTTTTGAAACGTGGTTTAGAGTTTTTTGCTCTAAGCAGGCATTAAATTTTTATACAATTTTTCCCCTTTTGGCCCCAATACAGAGCGCTCATGTAAACCAAGCAGAATGCTTCCTGTTGTTTTCTGATAAAAAGTGCACTTCCATTCATTGTTTCCATGCAATTTCCTATCTTTCTGTGGTCAAGAGGGGTAAATATGAGACAATTTACAGGCTACCTCTAGAGAAAATAGACTTTTATAACATGAAGTTTGAATGTTTTTGGGAATAATGAACAAGAAATTTTAGAAATAGTTTGTGTGTGTTCATTTCTTCCTCTTTGCACAATCACTTTGCTGAAGACAACTTTATCCATTAACAGTGATGAAAACTGAATGCTAAATTTGCTTCTTCTCTTCTGTTAAGGCTGTTAAGGCCCAATGTTTATTTACATTTTTAGGTATTGCTTGTTATCTGAAATAATTTTTGCATCTTTTACAGTCTTGTTAAAAGTTTGTGATCTGAGTCAGGCATTTCTGAAATACAGCCATGCCAAGGGGGCAGGGAAGCCCTCAGTCTAACATTGACCACTGTTTAAAAAAGTATGGGTGCTTCGTGGGACAGAAGATTGGTGTAAGAGAATAATCTGCATTTGATTTTTAGAGTAATTGCTTGAAACTTGGGGTTTTTTTCTACTACTTGAGGATAACAAAGGGAAAAACCCAACAATCCTTTTTGGAACACTGATGGACCACTTTGTTTTCAGTTCTTTGACATGGAAACCAGAAATTGTGCTTTCTGGATGTGTTTAAATGAAAGTCAATGCATACATGCTGTTCTGTTTATGAGTATTAAAAAGATGATCTTCTGTTAGTGGAAATGTTTTCCAAATATTGGCTCGGGAGAAGGAATGGGGAGAGAGAGTAAGAGCACATGGGGATGAGTTTGCACATTCAGCCATGGAAAACTACTAGGAAGAGTTCCTGTAAGCAGTGTTTTGCTGCAAACCTCAAGAGAAGGTAGGGCTCTGACAGTGCTGGTCAGAACGAAGTACAGCAGAGGTTACATAAAATGTAGCTCTGTGGTAGAGTACATCTGCTTTTGAAAGACTTCTTTGTTTTCCAGGTGCAGATGTTTGTTTTCTAAGATTATGCCTCACGGGTAGCAATGTCTTGAGACTGTGCTCAGCGGATGTTAAACCAAACAGGTTTTTCATTCATTGCCTTTTTCTGTTTAGTTAGCTTAATATGTGTGTAAACAAGACGCCTAGAGTTTCTTTTGTTAAACAACATGCTTAACTGCTTGACACTGCCTGTCATTGCCTTGCTTGCTCAGGTGTTGAAATAGAGTTTTGCTGCATAACAAAGGAGCGTGACTTTATAATTTGCAATTTTTCATTAAATTGATAGTTTAGGTTTAATTCATATTTTCTAAGTAGCAACACATTACTACAGCAATTGAGTTTTATTTGAGAGTTGACATTTCCTATTAAACTTGGATCAGTTTTGTGTCCTGATAAGGACAAAAGATCAATATAAGCTTATTTTTCAAAAAGTGAAAGAAAGAATTTCTGATTTAAAAAATGTAATTTGAATTTTTTTCTACATGGAAAAAAAACTGTGAGGTCCATGCAGGTAACACTCAAAATTAGATTGTCTTTGCTAAACAGAGATAAACATTGTGCTTTTACCAGTGGCTGGGAGCCATGGGAGTGGATCTTTTGCAATACATCCACCAGACAGGCATAAAAAATTATTTTGCTTAGAAGGAGAAGCCAGCATCAGGAGTTTGTACCAAGCAAAACAGCAACCTAAAAAGGTATGGGGCATGTCATCTGAATGATTCCCAGTGGGCTGGCAGATGATGTTAGATAGACTTTACTATGTATAACAGAAATGTCTAGAGAAACTGCAGAGGAATAGAGGATCAAAAGACATGGGAGATTAAGTGTAATCTAATGTGTTGAAATGTCTGAATAGTTTGGTCCATACATGGAATAAGTCTGGGCAGAGTTGATAATAGTGGAATAGGAATTAATTGGAGGATAATGGTTGGGGATAGACAGCACATGGAGCATGGGTCTAATTGCACGTAGCATTAGCACCAGATGTCAGTGTAAAGGTGAAAAATGTAGGTTAATGCATAGTTCCAGAGAATTATTTTTGTTCCTTGAAGAAAGGGGAAGGGTGCAGGGATGGTGTTGTGGAGTTGCTGGAGGTTAGTGAGCTCGATGCACTGGAATAGGAAACCTCTGCTGAGTTTCTGCAAAAGCATGTTTTTAGTTAGTACAACTTGTATGTTTCAACTCCTTCTACAACCAAATCTTGCCACCTATACTGGATATTTCTTCAGGATATTTTTTTTCCCAGTAGAAGTTTTATAGCTCATTGAATTCAAATAGATACCTGTGGAGTCTGGTATCTTGGGTGTTTTGGTTGGTGGGATTGGTTTGTTTTTTTCAAAATAGCCAAAATTAGTCCATGTTTGTGAATCTTCTCCCTGCAATTTTAAACCTCTCACCCTTACCCCAATGGTGATTCAGTCAAACGTAGCTCTCCCGTGAAAAACATGCACTAGATGTGGCAGTAAAAGAACTCCCTGAAAATCAAGGATCTGAAGGGAAATGTGTAGATTTATACAAATACAAAATGCTTTAGACAGTCTTCTTATTTAGTCTTCCTCCTGGCCACTATGAAGGTCTGATATTCTGTACCCTGCGTCTTTCTTACGGCAGTCACACTTACTCAGAGAGGAAAATCATAGAATCCAGGAGTAGTCTTGTACAGCCCGGCTCCTTATGGTTGCTGATCACTGTGGAGGTGCTTTTCCTATTTGTGAGCAGAAACACTGAGGTTTCCTCTATGCCATTGTCTCTCAACACAAAGCTGTGTAATATTTCCTACCACCCGATTGTCTCTTTTTCATCTCTCAAGGCTGCTTGCCAGAATGAACTGGGCCTGAGCATTGATGTCTTGTTCAAGTGCTTGCTTGCGAGTGTGAAACTGTTTTTTTTTCATGGTTATCTTTAATAAAAGCTGCTCTTCATATTAATAGAGGAGGTTCTCCATTATCCTCTACATTCAAATTACTAGGAATTTGGCTTTCCAGATGGTCTTCTGTGAAGGGGTGTACAGGAAGGAATTTAGTATTTACAGAGCCACCCATACCGAATAAGTAGTAGTGACTAACATTTTCTCTGGTAGTGATAGTTGTCACTTCCCTCTGTAAATTCTTATTTGCCTCAACTCTTGTGTGTATTTTTTGGTATAAATGCTTCCCTCAGAGAGAAACCCTCTATGAGAAGAAGCTTGTGTAGGTGGTAACAATTGCTCCATGCAGAACAGTGGCCCTTTGCCCATGCACTTTTAACTTAAGAAATGAGTGGTGAATATCAAGGGAAGAAGTTATTGCTGAGACTTGCTCAAGTGCTCTGTGAAGCTTTTTAGTTCAAGATTCAAGTGATTTCCCCTCCCTGTTGTCATTCAAAAGTAGGTTTGATCCAGCCATCATTGTCACTGAGAGATTTAAGAGAATACCCTTAAAATTAACCTTCTCTTTTGTGAAAGTCTGTCATTTGGGCACACTGAAATCTCTGCTTGAGTTAGCTTCCTCCACATATTAATGTGCCTTTCAGCATCAAGTGATGAATTCTGGGTTTATACCTAATGACTAGATTGTCATTCTCTCATTCAAAAATCAATTACAATAAAGCTGTCCTTCTGAGGAGGGTTCTATCCCACTGCTGTGGCCTGTACCCTCTGCTATGGCATATGGGGACCATGCTAATGTGCTGTGGAGCCCCCAGCACAGATTCACGCAATTTGCGGGAGCTGCTCATGGTTTTCAGCTGACAACACTGCAGAAATTAAATTACCCTTTACTGTTTGAATAAAATCAATCACAGTTACAAGTTGGTCTTGGGTTGTTGTGTTATCCCCCTCAGTCTTACTCCCATTTCTGCTACCTTCTTACAGCAGAACACATGTTACTCATTAGTAGCATGGATGATATGGGAAACAAGAATGTTGAAGTTGGATTGAATATGTTCCAGATGGACACAGCTACACAGTGTCAAACAAGGTTGGGTCTGCACTGATTTCCTTTAAAATATTAATTGAAAGTGAAAAATAATTCCATATTCAACAATTCTCTAGAATTCTGAATTCACTGAACATTTGCAATAAGTATTATATTGGAAAATGCGTAGCTAATAATTGGTTCTTATAAATAAAAATGTCTAACCTGCTTTCCATCCTCTAAAGGCATTAAGCAACTAAAATTTGATTGGGGTAGGAGCCCGGATTCACTAACAAGATTAGGTGGTTACATGCTCCGAAGTTAAACAAAACCCAAGGATGGCTGTGTATGTGCACTTAAATTCTCAGCAGAGAAGGCACTAAAGGCTTGTGACCTTACTAGGATGGATAAACTGGTAGATATCTTTGACCCTTAAGTGCTTTGATTGGAATGGAGATGCAGGAGAATATCTGTACATATTTAGACTTGATAAGGCAATCTTGATGTGCTAATTGGACATTGATTATGAATTTTGGCAGGATGTTGGTGTCACTGATGCAGGTGAGGACCAGGGTGTGAGGCTGGAGTGGGAAACTGTCAAAGCCTCATCCTGGGGTTTGTGGAGGCCTGAGTGACTGTAAAGCCCAGGTAAATGAGGCTGTGGTTTCCTGTTGGCTTTTCAAGTAGGTGGTGTGGAGGTGATAAACAAACAGATGAGTATCCTAGGGAGGACTTTGTTTTGGTTTTTTTTCAGAGTGGTAAATATGCATTTTGTAGGATTTAAACTACACAGAGGAAGTAGCTGGCTTTCTAGCCGGAGAAGAGTGGCAGGAAGGAAGAAAGATGAAGGATCTGCGAGGGAGCCAGAAGTTGCTAATTTGGGTAGAAGAGAGCTCTTGCTGCTCCCACTGGAGTGACAGTGCCTTGTAGCAGCATCCTCCTTTGAGTGGGGCAGACCTGCAGGTGCAGTAGGAAGGGCTGGAAAGAAATGCAGTTTATGAATGTTGAGCCAACAGCTCCAGCATTGCTGTGGTGCATGCAGTATAAGAATAGACTAAAGTACAGCATAAATGCAGAGGAGGTGGCAGAAGGAGCTGCCTTGTGCCACTTACAGGCTGAGCATTCAGTGGACTTTGTGATCTAGAAATAATTTTTCCTTTAACTTGCTGCTACCTCTAGGCATGCCAGTGTATGAGGGCATGGCACTACACCCAGGTTAGTGGTTGGCCAGATATGCCAATAGCAGTACATGAGGATTGTGGTTTGATATTGCCAGTGTAAGAGAAACGGTGATTGTGAGAGTCTTGAGTTGCTGGGAAGGGCAGTATGGGCCCAGGACACACCTACTCAGGCACCTGTGTGAAACTTGGCAAAAATTAGACAGCTGGAGCACCCTCTCAGTCATTTACCCCCACAGCATGGTTTGCATGTGGGCAGTCTCACAGCACGTGTGGTCTGATTGCAGTGGAGCATCCTCCAGGTAGTCCAGTCATTGGTTCAGATTTCTAGGGCTATATCCCTTTCTCTTATGAGACTGCTCTGGTCCATATGCAGTTCTATCAAATGCAGTAATTCCCCCAAAACATTGCTTTCTTGGACTGAGCGGCTTAGAGCAGCTTTGTGCACCCCTTTCCTCCAAACAGATGTGACAGAGTGGACATGTCCCAGGCTGCCAAGGTGTGCAGGCACATGCTCTGAGCTGCACTGTTCAGAGTGGCCCTACACCAGTAAGCCCTGCTCAGGAGTGGCACAGCACATGGGCTCGCTGCCAGCGGGGTGATGGAATTTCTGCTGGAGATCTGGCCCCTGTCCAGCCAGGGTGGAGTGCAGGCAGAGCAGGCATGCCTCATTCTGCCTGTCCCTGTGCAGATAAGCTCAGCTGCACACAGTTATCCAGGATGTGAACTTCTGCTCCCTCTGGGACTGTTTCCATCTTGCATGTTGAGCAGAACAGAGGGATTTCTTAATGTGCATTTGAGGTGCCAGCAAAGAAGGCAGTTACAGCCTGAACGAGACAGTCACAATCATCTTCCCCTTGCAGGATGTGAGGGGAAAATCCAGATGTCTTCTATCTAATGTATTAAATTTGTTCAGAGTAAGTACTAGATGAAGGCTGAAGGAGAGGATTAGTAGATGTCCTGCATGGGAATAGGTGTTCACAAAGAAATCACAAGGGAGGTATTTGCTTTTTCTCCTCAACCTTTGCTAAGTGCACATTTTTGTCAGCAGCTCCATTCCTGATTTTGTTCAGTCTTGCGCCTTGTTCTTTGTGGGTGAGTGTGTGTTATGATTGAAACATCTTAACCATCAATTCCATTCTGGCTGACAAGAAACAATTCTATGAACAAGTGCTCCTTTCCTTCCCAGCCCAAGAAATGCTTGTGGAGTTGAGAGAAGTGTTTTGTGCAGGTTGTGTAACATGATGTGCTGTAAGACTTGCACATCAGCGGCTGGGCTAATTTATCAGTCAGTTCTCTGATCTGCTCTTGTACATCAGGAAAATGCAGCCTCTCTACTGGTTTTGTTATTGTTTCAAATCCTCAGTACTTCTTCAGCTGTTACAAAGGGCAACTTTTTAATTCTTTTTTTTTCTTCGACCTAACTGTATCATTGCTTGGACTGGTTGCATTTTGTATGTGTCTTCTTTAAAAGGAGCTAAATAAAAACCAGAAAACCTTAAGTCAGTGCTACTTGGTCAGTACTACTGCCAAGCTCCTTATTTAGGGAGAAGAAAGTTTGTTTATCCTGTGTACCCCAAGCACATGCATGTGTAATTTATGCCTTGAGCATTGCCTCTACAAATATTCTTGCTCTGTGGGAGCTCATAGGATATGCACTATGCACTGGTGGGTTTCAGGAATGGTCTCTTTGTGGCCCAAGGCACTGCAGAAATCACCCTGTGCTCAAGGGCTTTGCTTTTTCTAGATAGTCTGGTTTAAGACAGACTCTGATTTGTAAGTAAATGGCCCACTGCAAGCTGTATTTTGAAAGAACCGTAGTTTTAACCAGCAAAGTGTAGGTCAGTGCTAATGCAATTAAACCTAAGTGTACACCAATTGCAGGTGATCTCTAGTGCTACAATAGCTGGCTTTAAACTTGACAAAACCAGATAGAGCTCTTCCATTTAATCAATTGAGGATTTTCTTTATTTTGAACTTCGTTCAAAGGAAGCATTTTACTTCAATTGCAGATGTGCACAATTTGAAAAAAACCTATATTTCTGCCTTGTATTTCTCTTTTATGCCTGGCAGCCTCTGAACTGACTGGTTCATGTGAGTCTAAATCTTATCTGAGTGACTTTGGTGCAAATTAGGGGTTAAATCAATTCCGTTCTCCTGCGACCTTCTGAATCAAAAACATACAGATATCTGTTACTGTCAGGGGTGGGCTTGAGCCGTTTTGGAAAAGCAGGGCTGCTTTTCATAAATATTTGTCTTGATTTAGTTTCCTGGGATATAGTTTAAATGTAAACTGCTCTGTATGCTTTGCTTTTGTGCTATCTTGCTCTATCACATCACACGGTCTCACGTACTATATAAGAGTATGGCACTACATCATGCTGTGGTGATTATTTGAAAGGGCGTACACTCTGTTTTGGACTAGATAACTGTTATCAGTGCAGATAATTGCTGTCAGACACAAAATAGACTCAGTAAACAAACATTTCATTTTATCATGTGACAGATGCCTGCTGTTTTGTACAATGTATTTGAATGATGTTCACTATAAATCAGCACTGCTTCAAAAGCAACAAATCCAGCTCACCCAAATCCTTCCTGACATAATTACCTTACTGGTAGATAGAAAGTTTTCATTGTTATATACACATGATGGCATTTACAGTTGCAGATAAGTGTTTGACGTAAACATTGAAGAGAAACCAATTCCTCTGACTGCTCTTGGGGGGGGGGGTGTGGGGTGTGTTGTTTTTTTGGGAGGTTTTTTGGGGTTGTTGGTTGGTTTTGGTTGAGTTTTTTTGGTTGTTTTGTTTATTTTTGGTTTTTATTTAATGGGTTTTTTTAGACTTTTTCCCCTTCTGTTTTCCCCTCTCTTTGTTTTCCCCTCTGGTATAGAAAAGAATACCTTCATTTTTGGAATTCATACTTGAAAATTTAGACTTTCAGAGAGAAATGAACAAATAAGTTAGCATATTCAGGACAACATAGAAGTGCAATGGCAATAAAAGTCTTAATTTTGTGTAGAATGAACACAAAGCTTCTGCTTGCGTTCCTGTGGATTTTCTGAACAAAAGGATCCTCATTATTTGACAAGTATAAACAATGCACTGCTTTTTTTTCTCCCAGTGATGTGTGTCTGTGTCTTTCTCTGCAGGTCCAGTGCCTCAGAGGGAATGTGTCTTATCGCCTGTTAACAATTCGCACCCGGTCCATGCCTTATTGGAAAGCTTTACAGTCCTGTCGGGCTGTGCAAGCCGGGGCACGACGAGCCTGCCCCAAGAGGTGCACGTCCTCAATCTCAGAAACCCCAAGGAGGGTCTTGGCCATCATGAAAGAGAGGTAAGGGGGAAATTACTTTTACTCCAGATCCCTGGTGATAAGTATGTCTGCAAATGGGATTATTATATGTTAATTTGCTGCATAAAGTTATTACTGAATTGTCACCAAAGTACCACAAAGAACCGTGTACAATTTGCATGGAGACTGTCCACCTACACTTTACATGTCATATGAATAAACTGCTTCCATACCTAGCCACCCTCTTCATTATCTTTCACAAACACAAAGTATACTTAAAAAAGGTAGGGGGTGGGCAAAGGAAATAAGAAACAGATTTAGATCTCCCACAGGCCTTTGCAGAATTGGCTGTCTTCAAAAGCAGTTCGTTTACCTAAATGTGTTGTAAATTAACATGAATACCTTTGGATCCCTGCCATGACCACTATAAACAAATACTGAAGTTTAGATTCTTTTACCAGTGTAATACAGCCTTAGTGCTTCACTGAGGGGGGACTGCTGTACAGAAAGCAAGTGTTGCTGACTATGGTAGTCTAATTACTTGTTTATGTGTGCTGCACTTGGAGGGACTGACAAAAACTTCAGCTGTTCTGAAAGCAACAGTAGAATACAATTTTTGATGTGAAGTTGTGCCATACTGTTGTTTACTTTCAAAACACATCAAAACAGAGCACCAAAGTGCAAAGAAAACATTGCATGCCATGACAGCTGAGCCTGTTAGTTCATATTCTTACAGTATTACACACACAAATCCTTAGTACTGTGTCCTGTGGGAGCAACATGTGGGTACACAACTAGAGAATTTGTAAAGAAAGAACAAAGATGATGATCTAACAGGGAGAAACTTAGGAAAAGAGGGTCTAAATCTGTGCTGAAAGAAATTTCAAGTGGACTCTTTCTTAGTGAATAAAATAAAGGCAGATTCTCATGACCAGAATCAGTCTTTCCACTGACTTCAGTATCAGCCTTGTTGGGTTTGTGGTGACTTCAGCTCAATGTGTATTGTATGCATCCATGAAACTTCAGCTGTTGTGTTCATTTTCAGTATATATATGGTCTTAAATGTCTAGTTTATGATGAGAAAAATTATTTACAGTTTTTTTCATTTTTCATTGGCTTCTATTAATCAAAATTGTCAGATCTACTGTCATGAGATGAATAGAAAAATTATGCTTTTTTGGTGGGACTGTGAATGAGGAACAGATACTTTTATATTTGGAGAGGGTGGTGATGCTGTGGGGGTTTGTTTTGGAATTTTTTTTTTTTTTTTGGTGTTCTTAAAACCTTTCTTAGTATGCCAGGCACTGGATGATCAGCCTGTTAAGTACACTGTGGATGACTGAAAAAAGTGTAGGTATGATCAGTTCTGTGGACATGAAGACCAAATTATAGGGCTTTTTGGTTTTCTGTGGGTTTTGTGGGTTGTTTGCTTGGGGGAGGGTGCTTGGGGTTGAGCATAGTTTCCAATGAGAACTAAATAACTGTATGTGATTCTGCTGTAGATTTTTCAGTGCTTCTCTCATTTCCCAGGAAACTTTAGATCCATTGCTAAGTCATAGGCAAATTTGGTATGAGTGGCTTTCACAAGGTAATGACAAGTTTTATTGAAAGTGGGTGGAAGAGTACCCGCACTGGGGCCGTGGTACTGGGGGAACTTGTAACTTCTTGGTTACTAAAGGGTGCCCAGGGCTGGGATGAAATGGGCTGCAGCTGGAGCTTGTAGCTCCCGAGAGAGCAGCATGACTCAAGTGCGTGTGCATAAGCCCAGATGCAGATTTCCCTCTGGAGTGCCGCCGGTGCCGCCGAGCTCGGTGCGGCTGTGCGCGCACAGCGTGAGCCGCTCACGCGTGCACGGGGATGCGGGCTGTGCCCTGCTGCCTGCTCAGAGCTACACAATGCTGCAGTTAAATACTTGGCTTTGAGTGAAAATACTTGCTGTCCAGCAGAAAGAGGCTGCTTCAGCCTCGTCTAATGTGCTTATGTTAAGAAAGCAGTTTGCCCTAAGCTGTCTTGTCTGTGTGTTTTGGGGCTGTACTGAAGTGTAGGGCACTAAATAGATCTCAGCATTTGAAACCCATAGCCTCCTTCTCCCATTTCCTGAGCTATTTCCAGTCACGGCCCTTGGAGATGGCTGCTCTAAAAATGCACAGGAAGTTGGAGCAAGGTTTGCTGGCAACAGCGTTGAGCAAAAGAGTGTAAACAACTTGGAAAGATCACATTTTACTTAGAGGATCAGACTCAGAGAACAAAGCAGAGCAAATGTTATCTTTCCCATTATTGTAGAAACCAACTCCAAGTGGCCCTTTGTCTAAAAGTAGAATGTACCCATCACATTAAGTTACATGAGCTTGATTTACCAGCTGAGGTATTTCCTGTTGCCTGCAAAGACTGATAGCAAAGGTAGAGGTCTGTTTGTCATGTAGTATTTCCAGTAGACTCCAGAATAAAACCAGTAGTTTTGTTTGACAGCACATTACTTAGATTTAGCAACATTGAAAGTATGTTTAAATAAATCATGTATTTGTTCAGAGATTGACTGAAGTTTTAATGATATGGAATGCAAGATCTGAAAATCTTTAAGCGAAGGCTTGCTTTGGGGGAGGAGGTTGGGTTGTTTTGTTTTTAACCTGCACCGTGCTAGAATGCTGCAAAATTACACTTTCCTTACTTGCTGGGAGGAGTGTAAACTTCCCCTAGCAAATTCCTTGGAGGATTCATGCATTAAACATACTTGTGTAGTTATCATGGTTCTCATAAAGATGCAACATATGTGGATGCATTAATTTAACTCTCTTTTTGCACTTCTGTAGAATATACAGACAACAAGCGTTTGCAAATTTAAGGGGTGGCTGATGAAGGGGAGGGCATGTGGCAGGGGTGATGCAGGCAGGCTTTTCAGTAAGGGTTAGTAAGATTTGGGTGCTTTTCTTTCCCTATAAACTGGGAAAAAGAAGACAAAAGACAGACTGGAAAAGTATAGGAGTGTGTATTCTGAACAGTCTTTGTGAAACTGAATCATTAGTTTACCACTTCTGCGTTACGGCAGAAGTCTGGTAAATATAAGATCATATCACAAAATGTTATCACATTTATGATCTTCAAGGAATTTGTATTTTAATCCATTAATCTCATGGGGATGAAATCTTGTATGTTGAGACTGGGAATTTCTTCTTTCTTCAAGAAAGAACCCCCGAAGTTCCAATCTTTTTCAAATATTTCTTAGAAATGTCTTTTATCACAATTCATATTTGGCCATGCTTTATCATAGGAAATAGAATACGGGTGCATGTAATAGCCTCAAGTGTTTATATTGAACTTGGCAAGAAAAATGCAAGCCTTTTTTGTTTGTTTTATTTGATCAAATATTCCTGGGGAAGTGAGTGCGTGTGTGCATTTCTGTACTGATCTGGGTCTCAGCTGAATGCCAGGAACTACTGAACTCTTACAATAACTTTCTCTTTGGCTTTGGGTATCTTCACTGCTTCAGTGTCTCAATTTTTAGAAAGGAGATAGTTGCTTCCTCCTGGAGCTGTTTGTTCTGAGGAAGAGTTATTGTTTGCAGAGTCGCTTGGAAACTCTAGAAATTTGCACCAGAAAAATGTGTATAGAAGAGCATAAACTTATTTTAAAATGAAAGTCACTCTTCAAGTTTATTATCAAGTCTTAAATAAATGGAGGATTCTTTTCTTATGCCTGTTGGTTGAATTTCTCTGAGCTGCTTTGGGCACACAGTTACAATTGAAATAGTTAACAGGAGAGAGGAGGGGCATGTAAAGTTAATCTCATGTGAATACTTAGGATTGAATACATATGAATACATGGAATCAGAGTTCCTGGCAATGGATTCCCTATTGTTTTCATTGACATCCTCATCCTCAAAAACTGTAAGATGTTATGCCTGATACAGATGTTTAACATGTGTTATATGAAATGAAGGCAGGAAAACTAAGGACTTGTCTTTATTTTTATGATTTTGAGTAACGCCACTGAGGCTGTAATAATTTGATGGACCTTTTTCCCCACTGTTTAAACAGTGCTACTCAGCAAAAAGTTAATAATAATGGCTTAAAATTTTCTTTGAGAGTAAACATGATATTAAAATGGCTGTTAGCTCCTGGAATAGGCTAATTATAATAGGCTAATCCTGAATTCAGAATAATTTTTCTGTGTCACAGTGTTTTTGGTTTTGATGATTTTGAAAATCTGGGTGAAGAAACGTAGTCCAAGCTGCCTATTATGCTGTATATTTACTGTATTTCCCAGTGTGTTTGTTTTAACTGTTTTCAGAAGTTTAATACAACAGCAGCTATACCCAAGGCTATGTCAGGGAAAAATGTTTTGTTTCATGCTCAGGCATCCAGAGATCCAGGAACAGCCTTGATTCAGCTCAGATAAAGGGGCCACTTTCTGGGCATATTTAAACATGCTGACCTGCAGCACCAGAGTCATGGTCAGAGGGAGCCTGGAGGTCATGTGCTGACAGCAGGCAGGAAGGAATTCAAGGTTTGTTACTTGACAGCTGGAGTTAGTGAGGATTTTGTTACCTATTCATTTGTTTGAATAGATATACAGTGCTGCATGTGGGTATATTTAGTACTTCTGGTAGGTCAAAGGCCTTTACTTTGAAGAAAAATAGTTGCTGCTTTAGAAGAAGCAGCTTTGAGAGATAAAACAAAGCACTGTGCCTCTGCCAAGGTACAGACAAATTCTGAACTTAGCAATGGTGTTTTTCTGTTCTTGCCTCTTTACTTGCTGACCACCTTAGCTTGGCAGCAGTAGTGGAGCTCTAGCTATAGCAGCAGACCTGTGTGTTTCAATGCATGGTCAGGGGTTTTGAACCTTCAGCCTCTTCAGCTGGCCAGCTCTCCTGTTATACTGAGTCCATAGAGGTCAATTCGGTCACTTCATCCATTACTTCTCGTTCCTTGATCCTGTGTGGTTCATGAAGTTGTGCAGAGGCAACACAATCAGTCATCCTGGGTATACAGAATAACAATGGAAAATGAGTTTGGCCACCTGCAAGCCTCTCTGTCAAACTTGAGGTTGACTACTGCTTTTTATGTAATTATTTTGCACGGTGTTTTGTGAGGGAAGGGTGCTGCCGAAGAGGGTTGAGAATGGGAAGTCCAGATGAATTACTGCTTCCACCAGTGCTCTGTGCCAGCAAGGTCTCAGAGTTAATCTGTGAGTGACACTGTGGCAAATGTACTCCAGGAACACCCTGTATTTGTTGCTTGGAAAGCAGGAGTTCCTCATCACGTGCATCTTTGATCCTGGGGAGTTTCCAAAGCTTGCCCACAGCTTGTGGTAGCTCCACTGGCTCACCAGGGTGGTTTCACAGGCTGCTATTTACTCTTTACGCACAGCCATGCCCAAGAGCCCAGCTGGAGTACTGGACTGAATAAAAAAAAAGTACATTATAGACCTTATAAAGCCTTAAAAATAGTGGGAATGTGTGCCTCAGAAATGCTAATCATTCAGTGTCTGTCTCAGATAACTCCATGTTTGCTGAAAGCTGCAACTCCCATGCAGCTGATACATTAAAACGACATTGATGTCTTAATTGCCTTCATGATGAACATGGCATTACCATATTTTTAAGAAGTGGAGTTTGCTTGTTAGAAAACCTTTACAATGCTCTTTCCCCTCTTCTCTTTGTTAGCACTTTGAGTCATCTGTGCTTGCATAAAATCCCACCTTTTTTAATGTGGTTTTTTCATCTTGTTTGTCTGGACTGCAGTCTTTGCATGTTGTTTTTAGCCAGCTCAGGATTTGCTGGTCACTGGATTTGGCAGTCCTTTCGTGTTCTGCCCACTAGGACTGCCAGAGGAAGCCCTGTGTTGGCCAGAGGAGCCTGTGTGTACAGATCCTTATGTCCTGCAGGAGCGTGCCTTGACGCGTGTCTGCCCTTAAAGAGGCAGCAGTGACATCTCACGACTTGGAAAGTGCTGTGCAAAGCCTCGCTCTTTTCTGTTTTTAGAAATGGGGCTGTTTGCTGTGTGCAGAAAGTGAGCCCTGTTCTCAGCTGACAGAGCTGTGTGGAGCGGTGGCTGAAGCCCTGCCAGCCTACCACAGAACACTAGCGGCTTCAGAAGGAAAAACGTCAGTATGAGTTTTTTGGCTGCTCACAGTTTTGGGTTTTGCTGACTGCTGCTTAAAATGTCGTGTTGGAAGCTGTAAACTGGACCCTTGTTTTCTTCTGCTGCAAGATGCTGCAGGTGCTGATGTGCTCTTGCAGGGCTGTAGAGAGCAAGAGGGCGGCTGCTGCTGTTTACTGGATGGGCTCTTCCTGTCTCTCTGTGGCTTGGATGTGTGTGCACACTGCGCACATGGGCTCACACGTTTCTTTCAGGCAGATGTGTGTTGATTTTTGGTCATAGACTGTGATTTGTGTTCATGGTCTCCAGTTTCCTCAAAGCTTCTGACATGTCTTCTTTATAAATTACCACTTTGTCTGTAATTACTTTCTCCAAGAAAAGATAATTAAGGAAGTGATGACATTTCCAGGAGTCCATCTATATCCCAAACTCCATGGTCAGGTTCCAGTCTAGCTTTGGGCTCATGCATGTATGTGTGAGATACTGGAGCAACATTTGTCATGAGTGGTCATATTTATGTTGTTCTCTAAAGTGTCTGTTTGAACCAAAAGCTGGAATTAATGAAGTCGTTCTTCTTCAGCCTCCCAGTGCAGGGGAAAATTTCCAACGTAAATTGTCTGGAGCTTGCCATGCCTGACAGCCATGCTCCTGTATCAGCTGAAAAAGTAAAACCAAGATAAAAGAACAACAAGTCTTTTAATTGGTTTATATCGATCTTGCTTTTGATAACACTCAAGTTTGTGTTTGTCTAGAAGAGTCTCTTATTTTCCCTGTGAAACATAAGCAGAGTACTTATAAAGTAGGAAAATGTTTTATTTAAAGGAGAAGATAGCACCACCATGAGGTACAAATATCTGAAACTTAATTTACTTGAAAGAAGTTTGAAGGAAATATAGATAATTCATAGCTGATACTGTCTCTTTAACAATTGCTGTGGCAATTTATAATAAAGAAATGTTTTTATTATGATTGGACATCATGTCGTATGTAATAGACATGGTGGTGGCAGTAGTTAGTGTGTCTAGATGAGAGGCAGTATTTGGTGACTCAAATGCCATCAGTGAGGGAGAAGTATTAAGAACTGTCACCATTCTGGAGATAACCAACGTTCTTTTACCATGAAGACAGTTTGAGATCTGTCTCACTCTTCCATCAGTTCTCAAGGAAGCACTGTGTCATGTTTTCTGCATGGACACGGTGGGCTGGTGCATGTGAATGTGGACGTGGGATTCGGAGGCCTCTTGGGAAAGGTGGCTCTGTATGACATTGCTTTTGCAGACAAAGACAGTGGCCCTTGCTTTGTAGGTGTATTGTCTGTGTAGGCCATTGGAACCTGCCTTCTTCCCTCCACTAACTGGGTTTCAAGTGATACCTGCAATGAAGTAAATTGAACATTGAAAATGTACCTGGATGCTGCATGGAAAAGTACTCCAGGCAAGGAGCAGCAGTTAGTTCTTTCTTACTGGAAGGCAAGCCAGTGTGGTTTTCAGTAAATCTCTTTTCAAGCAAGAATCAGTGAGACAGTGCAGATATGATGTGCATAAAATGGCATCATTGTGCAAGAAAATACTTGATAGCATCACAAATTTCTCCTGGAGGTTTTTGTCAGATTTTATGGTATTGATTCTGCAATTATATAGAGATATGAATAGTCCTACTTATATGGCTAGGCCTGATTAAATAGAAAATCTGGTTCCTTAGGGGTATTGGTGGGTTTGTTGTTTTTTTTTTTTTTTTTTCCTGTGTAGTTAATATTATAAAATCATTATTTGAAATATTCCTCAAATATTCTTTGTTTGTACAGAGATTAGAAGTTTTGATTATTGGTAAGTTTGAAAATAAGAAAAAAAATTGGGAAGATTGAAGACCCACCCCAGGGGAGCAGAGCTACCAATACATTGGTAGCAATTACTTTTAATCTTCTGAAGACAGTTTCCTTTGTATTTCATTTCTAAGACTGTTTGTGAGCATATGTAGTACAGACACACATTTTGCACCAACTCTTACTTGGGCTGGTGAGTTACTGACAGTAAAGTAAACAAAACTGTTTCCTAAATCTGGAGCTGCTGCTAGGTTTTCAGTTTTTTAGAGTCATGCTGTTCCTAACCCTGGCTTGAAAAGCAAGATTTTCGATTTGCATGTCCAGTAAAGATGTGAGCACTGCATTTTACACTTGCTCTGTGACAGTGCCTCTTTAAAAGACACCTGTAGAATGAAGTTTCTTTTTTCCAGTCATCTGGATCTATGTGAGGTCTAGCTGCAAGCCCTGAGGACCAAAGTCTTTTGTGTGTGGAGGCTTTCTAATGGCACAACCCTTTGCTCTTGCAGTCTTTCTGTCATCTTTTTCATGTTTGTTTGTAGTATTTACTTGCTGTCTGAAGCCCTATTATCTCAGCCTTTTCCCCTTCCCCACCTACAGCTTGTGAAACAGTGGAAAGTATGATGTTAAACCATTAAGGATACACCCTGAGATTTGGAAATTGTGTATTCATTTACCAGGTTTGCCATGATTTTTAGACACTGTGTGCTATGTTACATCTGCATGGTGTTTTGTATTTGAGATGAGACCTGCTGTCAGCTCTAGCCTCAGACCTGGTGGAGATGAGGTAGTGCTAGTACTGTCTCTGAATACACACAGCATTCAGTGTTAGTATTGTACTGGGCTAACAAGACCTGTTGAGAGGCAAGGTGGATCAATACTTCAGTGATACATCAGTGCAGCTCTGGAGTTTCTGTTGGGTGGCTAGCACCTATCTAGCTTGCTGAGAATACAGGCAGTGGAAACTTGTGTTTACCTGAAATAGCCTGTGTAGATCAGTTTAGAAGGCCCCAAATACATTAAGGAAAACAGTCCTGGCAGATATTTATCATATGTCTTTTATGTCTCAGTTTAAGAAGCTTTTCCTTTGGGACTGGAGCTGCTTTTTAGTGTGTTCTCATATATCCTCTGACATAGTTAACTGCCTCCACATCCGTTTTTTCTCTTCAGGGCACTGCATACCCTGTTACACCGCTACCTAGTAGTAGTTTATGGGTGGGAGAAGGGAAGGCAAATTAAAATTTGCAGCTCAGGCAATGCACTGAAGGAAAACTTAGATCTGCAATATATGTACAAATAAATGTGGACTAGAAAACTACCTGAAAATTTGTTTCATTTCTGCATGAGTCTTCTACCTTTAATAATTAAGTAAAGCTTAGTGTGATGATAGCATTTTCTGAATAGGCCACTAGCAACAGTAGGGGAGATGCTGTACTTGTGGTGTATAGGGACAGATCCTCTGCCCTTGAACAGATCTAAAGCCAACAAGGAATTTTCCCACAAAATGTGTAAAAGGAAGACTGTCCCCTCAGGATCCATTGTATGCCATGTGAGTGGTGTGGACATCTACTGATTTATGCAAAGCTGAGCAAAGCACTGTTTTGGGAAGCCTTGGCTGATCTGCAGAAGGGCAGATGGCACAAATGGTTTCACTTCATCTTTGGGAGCCTGAGCATCTCGATAAGGTCACAGACAGAATGGGCAAAGGGGTCCCAGCTTTGCACTGATGGGCATCAGTTTTCCCTTGACCAAACCATGGGGCTGGTCAGCGTGGGCAGCCCTTGCTCTGCAGGTGACCAAAGTGGGGATTATCATGTGAAAGTGAGATTTGGCTGACAAAGCTGAGCAGAATTGCATGTGCAGAGGCTGCTTTGTTTGCTGCAGATAGAAGTTTTTGAAAAATCTTCTTTTTCAGGAGGAAAGAGAATTCTGGTTCTCCAAGTATGTAATGCAGAACACGTTCAGTGAAAATTCAATTAAAATGTATATGTACAGGGAAAGCTGGATTTTGTATAATTCAGGTAAACAAAGCTAACATAGGCAGTGTGTGTATGATAGCTACATAAAATTTATCAGTAAACTCTGTGGGTTATATTTTCAAGATGATTGTTACAGAACTGTCTCAGTATGACTTATGGTAAAACAGTTATTGGCCTTTGTGTTCTGTCCTTTTACAAACCCTCGAGTTTTTTTACTCTTATTATTCTTGCCCTGGAAAGTCATACCCCTTTCAATTGCAAATAGGACTTGAGTAACTGTCCTGCATATTTGCCAGGTTATTTGTGTGAGGAATAGCTTTTATTATCTAAGTATTTGCATAAATTATTAGCATTTGGCCGCTCCAGCTTAGAATAACAACTTAGGAACATCAGACATTAATTTGCTATGTTTTTGTCAGAAAAGAAATGAAGCGACTAAACTGTGGGCAGAAATAGCCCAATATTTTCATGAAGCTAGAAGAACTATTTTGTAATGTCTCCTTATGTCAGAATTTTCTTATGCTGTGTGAGCTGTGGTGCTTTCTGAAGAGGCACTGCATTTCCAGTGAAACCTTACCAGCATGCTTGCCTGCTCTTCCACTTTTGAGGAGAAAGTATCACTGGTGCAGGAAACCACCAGTTATGAACCAGACACAGGCCACTCTGCTGCCAGGAACCGAGCAGTATGTTTAATGTCATACAGCATACTCATCTGGCACATGATGTCTTTGATAATGTTATAGTACTAAATTTTATTTGTAATTTGCTTTTTTTAGTCTGTTGTTTGGAGCAGCTGAATTACAAGCCACATGAGGAGATCTAAATGTGCTGCAATTCCATCCTATTACACAGACCCTCAGCTTGGCCATTTAATATTGGGGCAAGAAACATACAGGAACTTGCACTGGAGGCAGAACTACAGATAATTTTTCACTGTGCTGCAAGCCCTTCGGCTTTTGTTCTAAAGGGCTCTCTCTCATCCAACTGTTGGATACAAGTATGGAGTCAGTGTATGGGCAGGTCAGTTTTCTAGCTGGTTCTGATGCCTTAGGTCTTCAGTGAAAACACTGTGCTGCTCTGCAGGGAATAGGTGCCAAACTCAAGGGTGATGCTTCATCCCTACTGAAGGTGAAGGGACTTTGTTTGCTTCTTGTCTTGAACACATGTTTTGGGGCTGTTGTTTAGTGGCTGAGGTCAGTTGGTCTGTTCAACATAGGGAAGAGGAGACTGAGGGGAGACCTTACCACATTGTACAACTTCCTCATGGGGGGAAGAGATGGGCAGGCACTGATCTCTTCTCTGTGGTGACCAGTGACAGGACCCAAGAGAGCGGTCTGAAATTGTGTCAGGGGAGGCTTAGATTGGGTATTAGGAGAAGGTTCTTCACTCAGAGAGTGGCTGGGCACTGGAACCCCCAGGGACGTCGTCACAGCCCTAAGTCTGACAGAGTCCAAGAAGTGCTTGGACAATGCTCTCAGGCATTCTTGGGGATGCTTCTGTGCAGGGCCAGGAGTTGGACTCGATAATCATTGGGGGTCCCTTCCAACTCAGCTTGTTCTGTGATTCTCTGATTTTCCTCTGAATCATTAGTAGTGGGAACATCACACATAATTCCAAATAGTTTGTTAGTGGATGTTTTCATATTCATGTGCTGTAGGACTTGATTTTTAAGCTCTTTGTGTCTAGCACAGCACACCCTGACCTTTAGCCACTATGTAGGACTAATGTGGGTGAAGGGAAAAGGAGTTTTCCAACACCTTGTGGTCAAAGATTTTTGAGAGTGCTTAATGAGGAGAGTGCAGTGGGCCACAGGTCATAGTTGGGCAGTCCTTATCAACTTTTCTGTTTTCTTATCTTCTTTTTTATGGAGCCTCGTTTTCCAGTCTGGGTGGTAGATTGTGCAATAGTATTCTCTCTTTCATGAAGTAATGTATGGGATCTCATCAGTCTCTGGTTTAATGCCAGTAGCTTCAGTGGAATTATGCCAGGGGTGAATCTTTCCCATGATTTTTAAAACTGAGCTATAACTGCTGTTTAGTCAATCTGGTTCTCTAGTAGTGTGTGGGCGAGAAGGTCCAGGCAATGCCAATCCATTTGCAATTGTGTACTTAGGGTAAAATAAGCAAAAGGTCGATTTTAAAATTAGAGTGTTACATGAGCCTTGGAAATAAACTTCAGTCCCCCATGCACCTGGGTGGATGCTACCTGGGACTCAGATCCATTCCCTCAGGATTGAGTTGTGTCTCCTCCTGGAAGAACAGGTCTTTCCTTCCCTTGTACCTCATGCCTCGCAGCTCCCTCCCTACTCTCTCCCCGAGGGACAGGCCCTGCTCCAGCAGCATCCATGAGTGCTGCTCTGGCAGAGAGAAGGTGGCATGGTGTGTCCCTGGCAAGGGCTGGGAAGGTGGCACATTGTTGGGTTCTGTGGGAGAGAAGGTAACTCTCTGTGGATATGAGTGCTTGCTTTTAGTGCCCTTGCAGTTTCCCTGCAGTTGTGGTTTCTTTGATACTGTTTTGCAGATCTTCTGTCTCATCGCTGAGCTGAGTTTTCAAAATTTGGTGCTTGCCCTGTCTGAACAAAGAGTCTGCATTTGAGAACCCTCCCAGAAGGGAAGCAGTAGGATCTTGTGTGCTTTTAGGAACCTGCTTATACAATCATTTGATTTAAGAATGCAAATATGTAACCCTGCGAGCAAAGTTACATTCAAGCAGTAACACCATGTGAACATATTTTGAGTTTCTTGGAAAAATCAGCAAACTCTCTCTCAGAAACTGCTGGCTCTCAAAAGCTGGATATTGTGATCTACTATAGCTGGCTTGGTATCAAATCTGTAACACAATATTCAGTGAGCATAGCAAAAATATGAGGGGGAGGAAAAAACAGTATTCCATTTTGAATCACAATCCCTGTCTAAAGAGTATGCTTTTTCTTTAGTTTTATATGAAGAAGAAAAGGATCCTTCCCAAAGTACTTGATAAAAAAGTGATGCAGTACCAGATCCCACCAGTTGAGCTGGATTAATGGATTAATCCTTAATTGAATTCTATTATGGCCAGTGTACTAACATTATATTTTTTCTAGTGAATTCCAGTAGAAATTCCAAATCTCCTATACTGATAGACACAAGTGAACTGTAAAAATAAGTTTCTTCATATTAATTTATTTGACTTGTAATACCAGAATAAATTTCTGTAAATATTGTATTAACAAAAGGAGTGAGAACACTTAGGGCAGAGATAGATGTAAATTTTCGTATTTCAGCTCTAAATTTTGCCTGCTTTGAATGAGTTAATTTAATCTTTGCAACAGAGTAATGAGTTAAGATGTCATAAATCTGTCTTTACTGCATCACTTGTAAGTCAGAAAATATACTTATGTGATCTGAGAGTTAAAATTCTTTTTTTCTTCTTTTTTAGAGAACAGCTGTCCAAGCCTAGACAGTGTAATTCAATACAACACCGCATATTTTGTCCTGGCTTTTTAGCACAGATTTGTAATGGTTGTTTTGGAAAATGTGCTATGAATTTATCTAAAGGTCTTCATGCCGGAATAGTTAATTCAACCTTACAAATCCTTGGCACTTAGCTTTCATCTTTTTAGAGCAAAACACAGAGCCTGTGATTTGATGCCTTGAAGTCAGCAAAACAAAATGGTACTTTAACAGCAGCATTTACTTTGATCAGCTTTCAGCATTTGTGTCCTTGCCTTTCACATAGTACAAATTGCTTTACCAGAGTAGCGGGGCAGGAGCCCGTAGACTGTTTTTGTAGTTGGTTTCTGTGGTGATACTCAGCCTTCCATGAAACTGATCTCTGGGGACAGAAGCCTCTGCAGCCTCCTTAACCTTGCTGCTGCTGGAGACCTTAAAGGAACTGTGCAGAATGTGCAGGCAGCAGTGGCCAGCACGCTCTGGACAGAGGCAGCTGGCTCAGCAGTGCCAGCAGAGCTTTGGTGGCACTGCACTGATGAAGGGAAAATGCATCCTAGGCAACAGGACACAGCCACTGGGCTTCACATCCCACCTGTACCTGGATGCTTCAAAGAGGAACGTGTAGGTTTTGTTCTAAGATTTTCAGAATAGCTTTAGTCTGTCATTTTCAGCTATGACCAAATCCTTGTATTCCTCACAAGTTAGTCATGTATTATTTGGAGGAGTGTGTGCCAAAGGGGGCCAGACGTGAGTCTGAAGAGGAGCTTCCTCTGACAAGCAGCTGCTGAAGTTGAGCCTTGCTGAGAGGGCCATTGCTGACACACATGCCCAGAAGGTCTGGCCTAGCTATTGATTGCACAATGAAAATGTTGGCTGTGCAACAGCTTTGTGATCAAATGAGCCCTTCACTGGGAGTGAGGAATGTGTTGGACCACATTGACTTATTTTCCTGAACTGTTGTGGTGCTGTCTGCTTGGGTAATAATGCTGTCTCTTAATATGTTTTTAAAATAATATGGGCAAAGCAATAGCAGCTGTTTTTTAAATGGACTAGGTGACCTAAAAATGTCCAAGTCCATTTAATGATTCTGGTTTCATTTTCTTTTGATATTGTTTGACCAAACTGGTCACAGAGCTGCCTGAGATGCAGAAGACTTTGAATGAAGTAGTATGTTGTTAAGAAGTACCAAATGTGTGTACTTTATAAGCTTCTTTGAAAATCTAGTAATGTGTGGAGAATGTCCCTTTTCAGATCTCTGATGTTTTGGGGGGTTTTTTTAAGCTTATATGGGAGTTCGAGAAAAAAGTTAGGAACTTTACCACAGAGTTCAGTGAGTTCAGAGTTTCACACCATGTCTTCAAAACACTCTTTACAGCACTGAACACACATAGGATTAGTTTCTGCTGGAGTTTCTGGGCAAAGCTTCCATAAATATTTAGTAATATGGATTTTGCCAGTGAAAATAAAAAAAAAAGGGGGGGGAAATTTATAGTTATCTCTTGTGCTATTAATTAGAAACTTTTTTTTTTTCTGGTGGTTGAAAGCAATTCAGTATCTTTCTATCAATTTGTGTTGTGTTCTGAAGATGCTGTGAACTGCAGCCATGAGAAAGGATGTGTCTTGAATAGCTCTTGAGCTAAGATGAGACAGAGAAGTGTCCAGGGAAGGGGGATCCCTTGGGACTCAGCTAATACATGGTCTAACTAGAGCCACAGTGGGGACACTGCAGCAGAAATGGTATTTTGTTGAGATTGCTGTAGTGAGAGTAGGGATGAAGGTCTTCCTCTGCAGTGCTGTGGATGGAGGCAGCCATGCCAGAAATTAGCCAAGGGACAAGTCAGTGGGAGCCCAGCTGTGGCAGCAGAAAGCTCAGCAAGGCACAGCTAAAGAGAAGGCTGGTGTCAGGCTGGAGGTGCTGGTGCAGCTGAAGTGTTGAACCTGTGCTTGTGTTGATGTCATAACTTTTAACACCTTAGAGTCCTGTTAAGCCTTTCAGTCTCTGAAGAAGTAGTGGGAAGAGGCATTTAATGCCTCTGATGCATAGTCAAAGTCCTGGCTTTCACTTGGACTCTGCAGTTCAAATCACTCTCCCTCACACAAACACCTCTCTGGTGAGCTGTTCTGACCATAGTGGCTCTTTTCTATCTCAAATATCCTTTTAATTTCTCTAGCAGGATACAGAATAAATGTGAATTATCTTTGTGATCATTTCTGTTTGCCACCACTCAAACTGGTGGTTGTGTTCATGTTTGCTTCCTCTATACTTTTTTAAGAAGGAGCTGTGATTGTCAGGGAACCTGCCTGTCACCAGTATGGTGGGACATCAGCTTCCCTGAGCAGTCTATGGTAGATCATCTCTCCATTGCACACTAGAGGTTTTTTCCTGTAATGTGAGATGAAGTATCGAGCTAAATTACTGCTTAAACAGCTTATTAGGTGCCACAGAAACCACTGTACTATCAATTGCAAGTCTGTATATGCTAAAAAAGGACAGGCTGTTCTGTTGAGTGTTTGGTTATGGTTTTGTCCAACACTGACCCCTTTCTGGAAGGGCAGTACTGGGATACGAGGAGCTGGGCAGGAGGGACTTCCAGCAACTACAAACTGCTTGTTTCAAAGCCACTTCTAACAGGTTGCCTCACTTCTATGATGTCCACTTTCCTCAGATCATTTACCCTGTGTATCTTTTTAGCCTCTGAACACAGGCATTTTCTTTCCCTAGTGTACGTTAAAATTTCTTTTAGAATTCCTTCCATAAAGTAATGTAGTGTTCGCTTGTGTTTCTGGATTTGTTCCCCCTGGGTTTTGTTTGTTTAGTTTTATTTGTGTTGCAGGCTAGATTTATGCCCTTAACAGAATCAGCAGATGAAGTTTTATACTCTAAGCCAGCTTTGTAGACTACCATCTAGAAACCAGAAATCAGAGTTTGCTTTGCAGTTCTTTTTATCTCCTTGTTCTCCAACTCTCAGCTTAGTGGTTTGACCTTTTGCATAAGATATTTTTCATCAGCATTTGCCAAGGTTTTCTTTTTAGCAGTACTTTGCAAGCATAGAGCACAAATGTTAACTATTTCATATTTTATGTTCTCTGTGCTGTGTTGACTGACTTTTGTGGAAGTAGATTTGTCTGTAATCTTGAGTCAAGAGGTCTGAATGCTAAAAGTCATAATATGTATATATATAAATTACCTTTGATTCATGGTTTCAAATTCCAGGAAGTATTCACATATTTCTATGTTTTTCTGTAGGTCACATTGCATTTGAATCCAATTTCATCAGTGCATATTCATCAGAAGCCTCTGGTGTTTCTTCTCAACTCTCCTTTGCCATTGGTCTGGAAGCTAAAAACAGAAAGATTGGCACCTGGAATCAGAAGAGTTTTCTTTGTAAGTGTACACAGTCCTCTGGCCTGCTCTCTGTCATAGCTGCTTGTCATATAAAGTATGGAGTTAATGGCATTCATTTGGAAAATTTTCAAACTTAGATTAAAAAAAAAGTTAAGAGAGGGTCAAGTTTCATTGTGGGGCTCTGGGGAACAGTTAGGTGGCAGGGCAAAGCAGTTTGGAAAAAGTAGCCAATTACTTGTTATGTGAATTTAAGAAAAGGAAAGCAAAACTGCTTTTCAGAATCTGCACATCATATAATTATTAATACTAACAGCCATTAGAGTTCAGAAAGCTGTGAGGTTATACCAGAGAGCCAGTCCTGATGAGAAGTCTAACAGTACCATAAAGCAAAAAGCCTCAGAGTGATTGGAAATATTAAGAGTGGATGCTAATTGTGTGGTCTGTGACCAAAACAAAACTTTGTATCTATTGAGCTCAATATGTCCAGTTATGGTTTATGTCTCTGATGAAGTTTTGGTCTATTGAAATGACCAAGTTAAGCCCAGAATGAAGTCATTTTTATTTCTCAGAAAGACTGGAGCACTGCTTATAATGCAAGATCCAAATATTACCTAGTATTTGTAAATCATGTCCTTACAGTTTGCCAGGACATTCAAGTTTGCTATTTGTAGTGAAACAGACAAGTTGTTTGGATTAAATTTTTAATGCATGACATCATGTCTAATCATGAGTTGTCTTTATGAAAGTTGCAGCTTTCACTATATTCAACTCTAATTGCAGAACTAAACTTGATTATTTTTAGCAGTGTCCTTATAGGGCTTAATTTTGTTCCTCCAGCACAGCTGACAGTGGTAGGCAAGGTTGTTTCTGCAGCACCCAGTGGGAACTCAGCTGTGTCACTGTGCATCTGCAGGACATGAAGATGCACCATGGTGCAGCATTAGAACTCTGAGGAGGGACACTGCTCTCTCAGTTGACATGGTGCAGTGGTGACATGGGGAAGGGTACCAAGAGTTCTGTCACTTGCTGGACACTCCAAGCTTTCTGGAATAGTTTTTCTTTTTCCTGTCATCAAGCTATAAGAGTAGGAGTAGCCTTGATATTTTGAACTTGAAAGGACTGGGTCCTGTTTCCAGTACAGTGTATTACTGATTGGTGCAAAGAATATGGCTTTGTTTTTATTCTAAGGTATTCACAATCTTAGGTTTTTCATTGGTGTTTTGGAGACTCATGACTGTTATCTTCCTGTTATGTGTCCTTAATGCAACCAGTACAGTTCTGGTCAGCTCAGAAAATGACTGAGGAACAATATGTGCAACAACAGTGTGACAAGTCCTCGTTCCTCTCGTGGACAAAAGCAGGATCTTTCATCAGATAATAAAGCCTTGGACTTACTTTCAGTTTAGTTTTGATCTTCTCCACAACACATCATCACTCCTATTTCCTATCAGCTAGATTTTGTTCAGCTAGTTTGTGTTCTTCCTCTGCACCCAGGATTTTCCCTCTCCCCTTATCTTGCTCTGGGAGTGGAGAGATGGCCTGCTGAGACCCATGCATTTCTGCTCAGCTGATTGTGCTGAGCTTGCTTGGTTTGTCTCAGTGGGGTTTCAGCAGCCTGCATTAAGGCATAGGAACAATAGGAATGTGCCTAAGGCTCTGACTGCCAAAATTGTACCCTTAGATAGGTGCTTGCTGCAGATAACTGTTTCAGGTGCTTCTGGTTACAAAGTCAGGCTTGAAGAGGTGAGCAGCAGCAGTCATGGATCTTGTCAAGCAAGAATTTGTCTGACCTCAAGAATTGCCATGGTAAACTTGGCCACTGATGCTGCAGGGAGGAGTGTGCTGTTTCTAAGGTGGGGCAGGAGTACCTGGTAGGCACTACAGATTTGCTGCGGTGTTGGGGGGACTCAGTCAAATACCTCCTCTCACAACTCTGTCTCTTAGTCTCTGCTGATCATGGTAAGGGCTGAATGTTGTGGTGCCTGGTGCCATCCTGCCAGCCTGTGGTGCTGGGATTATGCTGCTGCCCATGGGACCTTGCCTTTTTGTTGCAAGGGCCTGAACTGGCTCTCAGTGTTAACCCACCTCTAACCCATCTGAATAGCTAGCTCTCCTAACAATATTGGATCTCCTTAAGTGCCGTAAGAGTTTGTGTAATTTTCCTTCCACCATGTTAAGGTTTCTATTTTTCTTTTCCTACAAAGAGCTCAGAGAATGAGATTGCATGATGCCAGGGTGCTGATCCACCATTATCTCTCCCAGTTTAGTCTGTCATCTATCTCACTCTTCAAGTTCACTTTGTTCTTTCCCTAAGGTGATATTTTTGCTGTAAACATAAGCTAACTGCAGTCTCTTAGCATGGATTCATCAGCCTTCCCACTTTTCATGGCCCAGTTTCTCAGGGCATCTTGGGGTGATAAGCCATGAGGTTATGGGCTGAACAACTTTAAATGTGGTCACTATCTGTTGCTTTTCCACAGTTCCACTCTGCTCTCAAGGACAAATACATTGTTTTCCCAAAAGCTTTCTGAAAAAAAAGCACAGATTCATGTGGCACAGAAAACATGAAAAATGTGGAGGAAGTCCTAGCAGCACCTGTGGGCAAGTTCAGTATGCCAAACAGAGAGCAAGGGGCTCTAGTTCTGTATACAGCTGTTTGCCTGTGTTGAGCTGTGCTAATTTGCAACCCCTGCGACACACTCTGTCCTAGGAAAGGTTGTTCTTTTCCAGAATCAAGGCTTCTTGTTTTAGGTAAGTTGTGGGGCAGGGGGACATCCTGCTTCTGCCCTAGTTGCTGAGAGGTTCCCTGCCTCTGTGCCAGAGCCTTCAGTCAGTTCCAGACAACTGACCCCTAGGACTGTAAATAGCAGCTCCAAGGGCTGCAGAGTGCAGAGCTTGCTTCCTTGGGCCTTGTTTAAAAATACTTAGCTCTATGGCCCTGACTTCTTCAGTCTCCTTAAATGTATAGCCAGAACAGAAGACTGAGTATGTTGAATCATGAAAGATTTAGAATTTGAAGAAACTTTTCTAGTGCCCATGAATTCCATGGCAAGCATTCCACAGGAGTGTCATAACTATTGTGTCTGTCTCTATGGAAGCCTCAGGCAAGATATTAGTTGACTTTCCAGCTTTTCCTTCAGACTTTCCAAACAATGCATTCATTCACCATTTTATTAATATACTGTATGTAAAGTATGAATTGCAATGACTTTAATTGATTGAATCCTGGTTAGAACAGTAAGTAGTGTAAAGAAATTTAAAAGACAACTTCCAGGACTTGCTGCTGATAAAGACCACACTGCTAGAGCCAGGTCCAAGTTTGTACTGAAAGGATCATGGAACCATTAGTAAATGGTTCTCTTTATTTCTTTTTAATATTAGCTTTTTTTCCCTTGTAAAGTATCATAATAAAGTTCTCAAACTGTTACAGAGGCATGTACTTTAAGTAAATAATTAAATAAAAATTAAAAATTAATTGTATTATAAGTTTCAAGGTTATTTCTAACAAAGGTGTCTCCAGGATATGAGTAGATGATGAACTGGAGCACGAGTGCTGTTAGCATTGTACAGGTGGAGAAACCAAGGTACACTGAGCTTGAATGGTGATTGTACTGGAGAAGAGGGTAGAGTTAGGGCTGTGTCTTCTCAGTGTCCTCATTAGCAAAATGGTTTGTTTCCTTCATTCTGTGAATTTGTTTGAGTTTCCATTAAAGCTAAGCTGCCCCAGGGAAGGATGAAAAGATTTAAAGCTTGTATCAGCAGATATCCAAAAGACTGGGAAAATACAATACTGCTGAGCTGGGCTGGAGTTTAACTTCTTATCGTAGTTTGAGCATGGATTTTTTTGCCTTCAGGCTGGTCCTCCATCAGTTAAGAAGCTTAAAATGAATGTGGAAGACAATCCAGGCTTTGGTGCATGGTTGTAGTATGAGGGAAGTACAAATTAGCTTTTTGGTAAACATTTTTTAAGTATGGACATGTAGATTTGGTGTATATGTGTGGTTTTGCATTTATTTTTATCATGTAATGCACAGTTCCACTCAGTGACTTACGTGTTTTATCTTCATGGAAACAGCTCATGGTTTCATTTTCACAAAATGCCTGCTGGTGGCTAAACTCACAGTGGAATAAATTATCATTAAAATTAGGTAGCATGCCCCAAATAAACCAAAGTTTGTGTTGGGTTAGCATCAGGATTTTTTTATTGAAGAGTTTTTTCCAAAGTGGTGCTGAATGGAAGCACAGTGATCCTCACAGGGTGACAGTACCTTGGAGGAAGCCATCGTGGCAGGCCATGGCTGCTAGGAGGAGTTGTGCTTCACTATTCTGTTGCCTGCGTTGTCATTTTGCTTCTCAGGGTGCTTTCCCCATCTATCAATCAGAAAGAACACTAGTGAGTAGTCTTAAGAAAAAATTTGGGCATCTTGATATAAGCCTGACAAAAATTTTCTGTGTGTGCACGAGAAAGAGAAAAGAATATGTGGTGTCTGCCTAGTGTGGTGTTAACAATACTTGGACAGGTTATTTTCAGACTCTGCATGAGTTGCTGTATATTGATGGGTGAAGTAGGTGATGTTGTGAAATGATTGTAATTTTAGTAAAATAAGTCTGGGGTTTATTTTCATTGTGTTAAAAATAAATGTACCTTAGTATCATGGCATTTCAATCCAAAAATACCTGAAATGGGTAAGTGCATGGACTGCCTGGCCTAAATAATTGTAAATCATCACTTCAGTTGCTGGTGCATGTAGTCATATTGGTCTGATTGTATATTTGTACATGTCACAAAAAGACATCAATCTGGGAATTGGGCCCTTCCTGTTCACGTGTTTGTGGGCTCATCTCTCTGAAGAGTATTGCATGGGTGGGAGGCTCTGTTCACTTCAGCCAGGGGAATGCTTGGCATCTGTGCTCTGTTTTATTTTTCTTCCTTTGCAGGGAATAAATGCCAAAATTGCACTATAAAGGGGAGTGGGAGAGGAAGTTGAAGGACATGTTCACAGTGATTAGACTGCTTAAATTATGACATCACAGTTTTATGTAAGCTAGACAACTACTGTAGATACTGCTTTTACCTGTGATTTTGGTGCAAGTCAGTATTGCAGAAAAACATTACCAGACCTCTTCCACCACCCCACTTTTAGGTTTTCATACAGCAAAATAGTTTCCTTCCTTCCCATCAAGTCGTCATTTCTCTCCTTCCCTAAAGCTAGTTTATTGCGAACATGTCTTGGCAGAAAACCAGAAGTTTTATGAAACCGCACAGAAAGAAGGTTTTATAGGTGCTACTCAGAAAGTAATTTTTTTCCTTTGTATTTGGTAGCTTTTTCAATTGGTTTTATAGCCTAGGAATGTCTTTACTCAGCAAGTGAAAGTAGTGAGAATTAAATCAATGAAAAAAGATCCCAATCCTTTGTGATTTCCTGTTCGAAAAGATCCAAAACCCCCTTAAATATCTACATATGTGATTTTATATAATGTATGATTTAAGAAGTGGTGCTTCAGCTTTTTCTCTGAGTTAGTTATTCAGGCAATTGAATGAGTAAAAGTTATGGATAAGAAAACACTTATGCAAACAAATAACCTTACTTGCAAGAGCTAGGAGTGAGTGTGTGTTAAGGTAGTGAAATGGAGGAAGCAAGAGCAGTAATGATAAATACAGAAACAGATCACTTGCTCTTGGTTTGAGATTTGAAAAGATAAAATAAAAACTTTAAAGAACGTGAAGTGATAGAATGATGAGTTTAATTATTAGTCATTTCTGTATTTCTACGAAGAAAAATCCATGTTCTTATTACTTTAGCCAATTGCTGGTTTATTCCTCTCACTTCATGAAAATATGGTTCACATATTTTGGGTCACTGCCACCAAACCACAGGCTGTTCTATGGTTTGCACTAGATTTGGATGACTGACAAAACTCACTGAAAAACAAGTGCTATTTGTTTTCCTGTGCCTAGTATTTAACGGGAAATCAGGAGGCTAAATTTCCAATCACTGGTTAAACAGACCCAGATGTGAACAGAGTGCTCTGCTAGGAGAAGAGTGAGGAAGGATAGGAAATGCATGACTAGTGATAAATTTGGTATAAATAGTGACCTTTCACTATTCAAAGTAAAAGCAGGAGATTTTCAGTGTTGTGTAATAACAGTGTGAAGAGGAATTTAAAAGGACATTTACATGACTGTAGAATCCCGAGTTTGCTTTTTTTTTTTTTAATAAGTCTTCGTTATTCTTCTACTCAGGAGCTGGAAATAATCCTGTAGTTGCCCTTTTCCACTTGGAAAAGTACATATTCTCCCTTCTCCTCCCCACACTGTTTCCTTGCCTTTTGAAAAAATGTGAAAATTAACATTTTGTGTCAAATTAAAAGCAGTGCTTAGTAAACAGTAACTCTTACTATGCTTTTCACAATGGTAAATTTCCCTGTAGACTTTGTCTCCTGGCATGATTCAACCCTGGCAAGATACTGCTTTTCTAAAGTCTATATAAATGGGTTATTCTCAGAAATATGAGGGGGACCTCGGGCTACCTGTGGTGGTGATTTTTGGCAAAAGAGTGGACAGATTTCAGCAGTAGGAATGGCAGAAAATGACAGAGTAGTCAATACGTGCATGAAAATGATGCATGTAAAAGGAGTTTAAGAGCACAATAACCCCAGCAGGCATCTTTAAATATCCAGAGGGTTGAGAGTTTTGGTTTTTTTCAAAGCTTGCTTCAGGAAGACATTGCAGAAAAGTGCTATTTCTGGCTTAGGAAGCAAGACACAGTACATGAAATGAATATGCAGAATATAGTAAAAACATTCTGTATGTGTGATGTCCCAAAATAGGGAAATTTTATGATGTATAGCTATCCTCTGCCTTCACTGTAATCACTTTGGGCAGAAATGTTTCAAGAATACCAACTTGCCAGTAAATTTCACAGGAAACTAGGCAGGTCTGTGTGCCTTGGATTCTTCTTTCATGAGGCTTCAAAGGCCTGCATTTTTTGGGGGGAGCTTGGTTTGCTAAGAGTGTCACTGAGTTCATACTAGATCCCATATGATTTAAGACATGTTTCAGACCTCAAGCTTTATTGTGTGGTGTTTGTTTCAGCTGTGAGAGTGGGCTGTCTCTGTGGGTCATTGTTCCAATCAGAACTCGTGTTAGGAGTGTGGGTTGGACAGATCTGATGATGCTGCCTCCTGTCTCTCCTGATCTTTCTCATTGCTGCCTCTGTTCCTAAGCATTCCTCCTTCTCCTGGTCCCTCTAGGAGCCCAGACCCATCACTTTCAGACCAAGGCAGCTGGTAGTCAGGAAGATGTGGACTTGAAGTTAATCCAGCCTGAAAGAGTGAGGAAACAAAGACTCTTTGGGCATTTAGTTGTTGAGGTGGATTCCCAAACCAGTCTTGCAGGAGGCTGAAGGACCTGGAACAGGCACCTGTGATAGTCTTTTCTCTTCTGTATGGTCATGGCTCCTTCCTTGCTTTGCTTGCTTCAGTAAACAGGGGGTTTAGCCAGTGGAAGTTTACAGAAGCAGGCAGTGGATTTTGGCAGACTACTGGTGTTAGTGACATGGAGATAATAAATCACAACAGGTTGTTACTGAGTCACTGGTTCCAGTGGAAACTATAGCTGCAGTTGCATAGATAGGCTTTAATTCTCCTCTCACTTCTTCCACTAAATTGCCTCTAACTTGAAACAGAATCCCTGGAAAAGCTTCTGCTACCTTATTTTGCTCATGTCAAATGAGTGGTATGTTGAGTCTGTTATGATGTTGTTCAATTAAGTGGGCAGTTACCTGTGTGCAATTAATAAACTCCTGCTGAGCCTTAAACCTTGGTACCAGGTTTCCCCTTTCCACAGATTTTCTTGTTTGTTTCTTCATCGTTCTAGTAGCTGTTCCATAGGGGTTTGGAAAGTTCCACTTGATTTGACACAGATTCAGCTTTGATAGAAAATCCCAGGATCTTTTTCCTAGGTATATAAAGGTATAAAAATGTGCAGGATCTCTGACCTCGTAAGGTTCTGCTTTCATCCTGAGAAAACATTCAACAGCCTTAATTATATAAAGATCTTTAGTAGCTGCAAAACTATCTCCCAGGAAGTTAAATTAAAATCTAAAATGTATTTAAGATAATGCTCCTTATGTCTATGTTTTTAAAAATGTGAGAACTGGAAGTGGAATTTTGTAATGACTGCATGTGGTCTTGAGAACACTAAAATGAAAAATTTTTTCATTGCCTGAAAACATCACACCTCTGTGGCTGTAAGGAGTGTGCAAATTTGATAGATGGTTCACAAGTGTGGCATGTAATTTCAAAAGCAGCATGTTTCTTATTCACTTGAGGAGAATTGTTCTCTTGATGGTTCAAGTATGTTGTATATGGGTTTATGAACAACAAAAGATACATTTCTGAGTTTTGGAATACCTGATATTTCTCCATCTGTGGCTTTATTTTTCCTCTGTAAGAGGATGAAATTACATCAAAGTATAATACCAACAAACACTAGCTGACTGATCCCCATGTAGGCCACTCCAGTAGTTGGTTCAAATATTCTGATTTTATTCTGAGCAGATATACTCCTCTCCTTCATGTTCCACCACAGGTCTGATACTGTACAGCTCAGATAAAATATGAAGGATGCTGCTTCTTTTCCTCCTGGTATATTTGCCTCCATCATGGCTTTAGGGGTGATGAGGTGGTCCTTGTGCTGGCAGGCTCTCAGTGGGTAGTGGTGTAGCTGTTGTTGTGAGGGGAGGGACTGGTTCATGCTGGGTCTCTGTGCGCACTGACCTTTGTATCCTGAGTCATGGCCCAGAGGTGCCCACCTCTCTCTCAAGGCTGAATTATGAACTTGCTTCCTACTTGGGAGTTCTGAATTATAACTGTGTTAAATACTTAAAGTGTTATAGAGCAAAGTAAATATCCCCTTGGATCAGATTCAAAGGAAAAAAAAGGCAATAAATGTTTAAAGGGAGAGAAGGAAATAGGTAAAATAAGAAACAGAATATGCTATTTTGTGTGTGCAGTATTGCCACTCACCACTCTATGTACTTGAGATGACTCAGGTTTGGTTCTGAGAGTTGTTCCCTCTGGGGAATATTAACTCCTGAAATTTGGCACTTCTGCCAGGTAACTGATGTCCTGAACCACCATGGCTGCCTTGCAAGGGCAGTTTTATTCAGACTGGGAACTTTTCTTAAGGCTGTATGAAGGCTGTTTTTGTTTTGTTGCCCCAGCATGAGGGGTGTATGTTTCTTTGATTTGGTATGGTGCAGAGAAAATTTCAGGCCCTGTTTTCCCCAATGGTCATCAGGGTAGTAGTGTATGCATCCAAAATATGTTCCTAAACATGCTTTGTTCTTTGATGGAGTACTCAGGTTTTGATAGCATATTTTCAATATCCTATGCTTGATCCTCATTTCCTCTGAGGAACAGATCTTTGAACTCTGGTGCTTGCTGTGGTTACTGGCCATGCCAGTATCTTATGGTCTTGCAAACAGATTTTCCATGTCCAGCTTCTTCATTAAGTCTCAGAAAAGTGACAGGACGTGTAGGTTTACTCAACAGCAGAGGATGTTTCCACTGCAGTTCCTTTTCATGTCCTTACAACAACTGGAAGAAATAGAGCTGGGGCACTTTTTCTTCTCTGCAGCCTCAGAAAGTAACCACTAAAGGAGTCAAAGGGAGGAGATAAGAGTGTCTGTGGCAGCAGTCTCTTAATCACTTAATCAGTGCATAATTAGTGCTCAGATAAAAATTGGTTAGTTCCCAAATATTTAAAACATTATTAGACTTTAATGCTTTGCATTATCCTAAGCATGTTAGATTTGCTTTTGATTTGTTCTGAAGAGTAAGTAGTTAATGTTCAAGGCAGGTGTTGAAACAGTGATGGTTGCCTTTTTTGGAAGGGTCTGTTGAATTCTTTCCAGAACAAATAACGTGCTTGGCTCACTTAACCTTGCCTTAGGTCTGTGTAGTAAAAATCCCAACATTGGCAAGCACAGCAGAACTCTGCAGTCCTTTCTAAAACCTGGGTAGTGGAACCAGCATTTCAAATAGACTTTAGTATGTGATTTAAAAAAATAAATATGATAAGCTTGATGTTTGTTCAAAGATGTTTACTGTATGCTCACTTAGTGAGGATGCTTGTGCCAGACTTTTTAGTTGCTCTGCTTTCTGTCTCTCGGTTCCTCCCTTGAAGCATGTGGTCACTCTGATAGGATCTGTCCCTCAGGAAGACATTTGTCATGCTGCAGGATGATGAAAAAGGTTTTCAAGTTTTAATTAGTAATAAATGGAAAACCAAGTGTATTCTGAGGAAGACAGCTGTTGTGTTAGCAAACATTTAACCATCTCAAATGAAAAATACAGCAAAAATGTATTATTGCAAGGTAATCAATTTCTTTGATTGTTATTTACAAGGAATAATGTTTTCTGTCATGCTGTTCTGAAATGTTTAAAAAGACACACTGATGCTGCTTTACCCTGATGCTGACCATAAAAAAGAAAAAATAAAAAAGGAAACAGTGTGTAAATGAAAAACAACTACTGCTCTTACTGGATAAACTGTCTCTAAGGCTGGAATGCCAACATCCATTCAATATTCCTGCAAAATAATCACTGATTAAGTCCCTAAATCCTGTGAATTTCATGCATGGGAGATTCTTCTAGTTAGGCCAAAGCTCTATGAAAATGTCCCACATGTCTCTGATATAACAGTACACAATCCAGCATGACCTGGCATGTGCTGTGTCAGTGCCATCCTCTGAGACTGTACACTTGGAACTTCCACAGAATTTGATGTGTTAGGAGCATTGTAGAGATGCTCCATGAAACCAGCCTGTGGCATAGGTGCTTCTAGGTGGTGAAAATACAGAGTGGAAAGAGCCCATAATCACCTTCAGTCACTGTGTTTGGGTGTGACAGGTTACAGTGCTTAAACATGCTGTGTGTCTGCGTGGATAAAGGTGCCACATTAAAATATGTTTTTGTTCCCATCAGGTGTCTGTAGGTTCCGTTGTTCAGTTTGAGAAGGGAAACTTCTCCTTGTCAGCAGAAACAGAAGAAAAGTTTTTTCCTGAGAAAAATGAACATCTACTGCAGTGGGCCCAGAAGGAATATGGAGCAGTAACGTCTTTCACTGAACTGAAAATATCAAGAAACATCTATATTAAAGTAGGAGAAGGTAAATCAGAGCAAAACCAACTGAATTCATAGACACTTTCAGATACTGAGAATGTGTTGTTTATATTTCACTTATTTTAATTTTTACACCTAACTCTCATTTTCCAAGAGATATGAAAGGAAAGGGGAAGCAGAGAAATAAGAGCAAGCCTAAAGACCAGACCTTGGGTTTAGGACACTTTTAATGGATTCTGGTGCCGTCGCTTTATGCTCATAAATGGGGATGCAATTGCTCAGACTCTTACAAGAGTCAAACTTTGCCTTTTAAACAGAATCATGGTGATGGTTTGGGTGCATTCATCTGAAGAAGTAGAGACCTGAAGTAGGGGGAAATTTCTAGAAAGAGCTGAGTTACATTTATTTTTTTCAGTATTTGTTCATATAAGGATCCAGGCTTCTTTGGGCAAAGAATTATTGCTTTCCTCACCAGACTAAGTTACTTTAGTCTGTACTTATGTATTTTCATCCCAAGGAGAAAGATTTCCTGTCCCTCTGAGCCACATGCCAGATTCTTCAGGTGGCCTAGTGCAGGTGGGAGAGGACTCCAGCTCCTTGGGGACTTCACACAGGCCCGTACTGGGGTGGGGCTCCATAGCTGAGTGGTGCTGGCACAACAGAGCTGCATGATCCTCTGCAGGAATATCTCTACAGAAACTCCCAAACAGCTGAACTAGCTGGTTACAGGAAAGAAAAAACCAATGAGAAGCCTTCTGTGCACAAAACATTCTTTCCTAACCACATGTATCTGATAATTTGATTTCCTCACATAGGAGGTTTGCCCCCCAACATCAGAACATGCCTGAGTTACTTTTATCCAAATCCTGCCAAATTTGAAGAGGATTCCCTTATGTGGGGCTTTTTTTTTTTTTTTTGGCTCTACTTGGCACCAGTCATGGTTTCTAATGCCAGAAAATCATTCAGAAATATATTTCTTAGCTTATTAAAATGCTCTTGAAACATATACATGGGAGTAGTGATCTCTGCATTGTGGAGACAAGTAGTTAATTAGATATGTTGAAAAAAACAGATAAAATTGTGTTTGTTGATTTGCATGTCTCCAGTCAAACTGGGAGGCTAAAGAGGAGAGTTTTGCATCATCTTTAGAATGCACTAAAACACAATTTAATTAGGAGCAAGTACACAAAATGGAACTTGGCAGGCAACCAAAATAGACAGTTTCTGAGAAGGCTCCTACAAACCAGCTCAGCTGTAACCATGTTTGATTTTGATTTAAATTCTTGGCAGAAGTGAATATGTGTGTATGTGGGGGGGTTATGCATGTGTTCAGGGGTGGGGACAGGGTCAGTGCTTGAACTGCTGCAGTCGTGTGAGGAGTTCTGTGAAAACCACGTGGGATGTGCTCCTGGTTTGCTTCTCTGCAGAGTGAACAATGGAATCGCTGGATTTCACAAACCACAGCATGCAGTGACGTACATTTTAGGCTTTTCATAGAAAACTTACACTCCTCATGAGATTTAGTAAAGTACCCTCAGCAGACTGTCTGTGAATCACTGCTAGTATTGCTCACAATCTGTAGGTGGTCACACAAAGCCGTCCCTTCTGTGTGACTGATGCAGAATTTGATGGCTGTATTCATTTAATTGCCTACATTTCAGCTTCACTCAAGTTAGACAAATCTGAAACTGGAAGATGTAACATTTTAGAAATGTAGGCTGTAGCTGAATACAGAAAACAGAAAACGCAAGCCAAAGGACAGAAAGATCTGAAGAAGGCTGATCTTTCATAGAATAAAGCTGCTTCTGATGCCATGGGTCTTTTAAGTCACTTCTGAAACTGCAAATGAAAGGCAGCTGAGAGCACAAGCAAACTGGATCAGGGCCAAGTGCATCTGAATCCTGTTGATTCTAAAGAGTGGCTGATCAAATACTGCAGGGATGGTGATCACAGCTAGAATTTTAAGGGGCCAGAATGGGGGTGTGGAAGAAGAGGGCACAAGAAGTGGGGTTCTTGTTCTTGCCTTGGTTTGTGTAATGAAGGAGATGGCAGAGTGACTGCTGTGATAATCACTGTCAGATTCTAGAAAGCAGGACTGCTCATGGTGAAAGTGCTCTTGCTATGTGTTTTTCAGCAGAAGTCAGTTTAATTCCTCATGGTTCAGTAAGATGTGATTGAGCACGTCAGGAAGTCCTATCAGTTAGCTAAATGCCACCTAATGCATCCAGCATCACCAGTAAATGCAGGGCAAATGTGCTAGCCTGGAGTGACCATAATTTCAACACATTTCTTAGCTAAATAAGAAAAAAAAATTAGCTTTAACAGTAGCTAAATTAGAAAATGTACAATCTGTTTACAGGCAGTAACACTGTGCTTCTGTCCTGACTCTGAATTTATAGCCAGTACACACCAGTGCACATATCCTGCATGCCATGCTTGCCTGGTTTAATGCTGGCACATGGTCCCATTGTGTCTGGCTTAGCTGTGTGTCCTGCTGCAGGATGAGCACTGCCTGGAGTTTGCATCCTCCCTCCTGAAACCCCTGTAGGCCCTTCCCTGATCCCATTTCTGTCCTGCCATTAAATGCCAGCCAGGGTTCTGATCTCTGTTGTGCTAAGGGCTAGAAAACTGTGAAATACACATAAATAAGCCTTTCCATCAGGGTGCACAAGGAAAATTCCAACCACCTTGCTTATGCCCAGATGAGATTTTGAAAGGCAAGCTCTGCTTGGATGGGATTTTTGTTGCTGAATCCAGCTGCTGCTGCCCAGGGTGCCTGTCTAGGGAAGTGACACTTGATTAACAGTGCTCATTTGCACAAAAACCTCCTCAGGATGATGTTAAGCTTGGTTATTCAACTTCAGCCCAGATCCTGTGGATGGCACCTAATTTGTGCAGAACAGAGCAGACAGTGTCTGTCCTCATCAGGAAAAGAGAAGTGCTGCAGACAGAAGCTGCAGCCCCTGGTGTGCAGTGCTCTGTGTCCATCGCGGCCGCCTGGCACTGGCTGAAGGAAGGTGGCTGCCAGCCACTGCTCACAGCTGCCTTTGGCCAGCAGGGCTCCTTGGCACCCAGCTGCTGGCCAGAGACCCTCTGCTGGGGGTGCTGCCTGCAGACCCCACGTCTGATTCCCTGTTGGGAGTCTGGGGAGATGAGAGAGGCACAGAATCCATAAACTGACTGTTTGTTGGCTGGTTTGGTAATGTTTTTAATTGATTGCAGACACCTGCAGTCCCTTTCCAAAGTATGTAGACAGCCCTGCAGCTAACAAAGAGGAGATGTGCAGTGAGCAAAGAAAGATGAAATGGATCCACTTTTCTTTTCTGCTCCAGCCCGATTTTGGTAACTGGTGTGGATGAGAGTCAATTCATTCTGGTGTGAATGTCAAGTAGCCCGTGACAGAGTTGAAATCTGCTGCAGAGGAAAAGCTTGCTATCAAGTGGAGGCCCAGGCTGGGGACTCTCTGTGCTTCTGGCAGCAAGAGCAGCACTTCTGGAGAGCTCCAGAGACGCCTGATGGAAGTGCCAGGAGCAAGAACTGAGTTCTTTGCAATGGCAAATGATAGCACGTGTGGTAATTACCCACAAACTACTCCAGAACTGGTATTTTATGACCTGAATCACGTTGTACAGCAGTTAAGAAGAAAATACCTAGTGTCCCTGTGTGTGTGTGTGTGTGTATATATGTACATTTAAAAGCTAAGTTCAGCACAGACCATTTGGGATCATTTTCCATTCTGTGCTGTTGTGGGAGGAGCTGACAGAACTGCAGCTGCATTCAAGGCTAATCTGGCAGGGCACACACCAGATGTTACAGAAGTGCTTTGCTTGGGCAGTATGAATAGTTACAGCCTTATACAGCTTTAGTGGCTTCTCTAGGGGACACAGCAGGGTTAATATTCAAAGGCTACTTTGTGTAAGATCAGGAGAAGAAACTCCCCTGATTTTCTGCAGAGACCAGGGTCACAGGAGTTTCTGGTCTTCCTGCAGAGTTGGGTAGCACGCACAAATGCACTTCAGAGGTGACATTTCAGCTCTCATTTAGAGAGTGCATGGCCTCAGCACAGCTCATAAGAGTTTCTTCACAGTTTTGTGTTCACAATGCATGCTAGTTTATTTGTTTGTTTGTTTGGAGGTTTTTTTTGTATCTTGCTACTGACCTTAATAGGAAAAGTCTTTCTTGTATAGCAATGGTTGAAGACCAGGCATGTGGAATTGTATTCTTACAGGATTTCAAGTACTTGAACGTGGTACTTAGTCCTTCTATGTATTATGATAATTCATATGTCAGGCTATCTCAGAAAGGCAAAGTGCTCCTGATTCTCAGTAGAAATATTGTTTCTTGGGGTACAGTAATATAGGCATGAGAATTTCATATGAAGTGACTGCTTTTTATGGTTTGCATTTTACACTAGTGGCTCTTCACCCAGAGGGTGTTTGGGCACTGGAACAGGCTCCCCAGGGCAGTGGTCACAGCAGCAGCCTGGCAGAGTTTAAGAAGCCTTTGGACAATGCTCTCAGGCACAGAGTGTGACTCTTGGGAATGGTCCTGTGCAGGGCCAGCAGTTGGACTCTATGACCCTTGTGGATCTCCTCCAGCTCCACACATTCTGGGGTTCTGTAATGCTCATATTCAGCTTTTTGGTTAAAACCAAAAGAGATATTGAATAGCTATGCTAGAATTTCATCATTTCAGCTATGCATATTGTGATCAGAGTTTCTTAATATCAACAGCTGATTCCATAATTATCTTGATGCTTTTAATTTTCCATGTGCAAGACAAATGCAATATTTGTTGCTTTCTAGACAATACTGACTCTGACTACATAGCATATAGGAGGAAATATATTAGGTAAGGAAATGGAAAGTACTTTCTGTAGTATTTAAAGCATGGTAAGTTTATAATAACAAGAATAAAATATTTTCCACAGGGAGAAGGAGTTGATTCCAAAAGTTATCTCTGAGTAAATTGCAATAGAAAGAAATCTCTTGTAAACATGCAAGGAGCAAATTAAATGTATTTTATTAATTTGGAAAATTTTTTCACATATTTTTCTTCAGAATTGTTTTCACACTTTTCTTTACAGTTATTTTCTTTCATTAAGTGTTTAAATCCATAAATAATAACTATTAGAAAGTTGATGTATTGGTGCAACAGTAATCTCCTTTTCGATATGATGATTTGTCATATGTGCTTATAATAGATGGTAGATACAACTTTCAGCAATATAGTGAACCCTGAAATTGGTGTGGTGTATGCATACATCTAAGCTGACATCTGTGTTTAAAGGTCCCTATGCTTTCTTTCTTTCCCCACTCCAGATCAAGTTTTTCCTCCCTCGTGCAACATAAAAAAGAATTTTCTCTCTTTAAATTACCTTGCGGGATACCTACAACCGAAACCAGCAGAGGGGTGCCTTATGTCTAACTTAGTCCAAGAAAGAGAAGTTCATATCATTGAACTAAGTACTCCAAATTCCAATCCTAACAGGTAAAGTATCATCTAAATAGACTAAAACTGTTTGAAGTAATAGCTAAAAGCTTCACTTGTCTTATAAAAATCAACTGAAAGTAGCCATTTCATCCTTAAAGAAAAGCTTGGGCTTTCATACTTTAAATAGAAATTGGTTCTTCAGTATGTAAAGATTTTCAATTCTGCTTCATAATCACAGGATTTTTCTGGACAAGACTGCAAAGCACAGCTTTTATGGACTGTATACTGCTCTCCTTCTTGCTCAATCAGTCACATTTTTCCAAGGATAAGGTGAATAAGGGAATATCAGTAAGAGCAGTATCTGACAGAGAAGTTTTAAGGTTAGACCACTGTGTGAGGAGGTGAGACAGAGGTTGAAAGTAATCTTGACCTGTCATAGGTAGGGATGACTGACAGCAAGGTCTAGGACAGTGGCTCCCAAACAGTGTCCAGAGGCTGCAAGAGATCTGTGGTCTATGGGAAGTGTTCCATGGCTGCTCTGAAGATTCACAACACTATTTTCTGTAGAGTTTCCAGTTGAGTTCAAGGGGTAGTTTGATAATTACAGGAATTGTTAAGGGTTGACAGTGGTGCGCTGACTAAAAAACGTTTTAACTACTGGTTAGGAAAAGTAACTCTCTGTACTCATTATGAGGATTTTCTAAATTGTCAAAGGTACCTTTGGGAGGTAGGACATATAGAATACTCATCTTTTGCTGGTCTTTCCTGGATCTTAGTGGGGTTTGCTTCAGATAGGAAGAGGTTTTCCAAGTATGACTAAGGGCCAAGTATGATTGCTAGAACAGAAATTTGCCGTGAAACTTAGATGGTTACAGTTTCATCAGAGATAAGGTAGAATTAAAATCCTGTCTGCTTACTGCATTCACTGGATATCTGGCATTGTCTGGTTCTGCTCCTCATGCAGCTGCATGTGAGTGCATCCTATCCCTAATGAGAAAACCACACAGGGAGATGGAGGTGGGAGGAGGTGTTTTTGTGAAAAGGATAATTCTCATTGCAAGATGCTAAACCCAGAGCCTGATAATTTTCTCACATAGTAACCTGGGGAGAATAACAAAGTGTTGAGGTTGAGTGGAGTGGAGTGGTAGTGTTGTGGAGGTGGAGTTGGTAACCCCAAATGATGATGCAGCCCCATCCTGAACAGAGCTGATGCTAAACATCCTTCCAAGTCCCTTGCAATGCTACACAATGACTGACCTGGTTCCAGGCTTTTGGCTTTGGATGATAGCACAATAGGAATTTGCTTTTGAGATGATAATGCTGCAAGAAGTTTAAATGTTTTGATATTAAAAGTAAAAAAAAAGGTACTAAGTTACTTTGTTCTTAGTTTTATGTGTTATCCACAGCTATCCTTAGGAAGTTTAAATCCCCAAAGAAACATACAGAAGCTGAGCTGGGCATGTGTAAAGCTGCAGGAGATGGATCAAAGGTCCCAAGATACATGAAGTCTCAGTGTAGAATATTAGTTGGAACCTGTTACATGGAGATGAGCACGTTTTTGTAATGTATGGCCCTATAAGATGGTCTGGAAGTATAGGTTTTTCTGTTGAATTGGTATTTTGCATGTTGAGATGTTATTGATGGGTAAGAACCCATTTGCTCTACTTATTTTACTGTGATCTTGAAAATCTGGATAGTTTTCATCTACTTTCCAGCAAGCAGTAGGCTGGACATCTGGGTTTTTTTCTTTTTAAAGTAACTATATGCCCAGAAGTAGTGGAAACTGAATACACTGCTTAATTCCTCAAAGCACGCAAGATCTTAAGCGGAGTCATTCCACAATTTAACTGTTTAGGCAGAGACACCCCCCAGTATAGTACTTGTGGTTTGGGTTGGGTTTTTTATGTATGTGTGTTAACCTGCTTGTCTTCTTTACTTTTTTTTAAGGTATTATTTTAAGTTTTTAATACAGTTATAGCCAGAGAAAACTGAAACAGTTATATTTAGGCACTGTCACAGTGAAATAAGAAAATTATGTTTACTTTAGAAAGCAACCTGCTAGTCATAGAACTTACCTGCACTAAATAATAGGTGAATTGAGTAGCACACTTCCTGTAAATAAGAGACAGAAATATATTTTTTTCTAAAAAGTACTTGTTTCTATTGTTATGCAAAATCACTTAAGTGTATATGGAATAACAATCTGTTTTACACATGTTGTGTTGCCCGGGATAATATCCAGCATTTTAATCAGCTGGCCAGACAGTGGAAAAATGATGGATTGGAAGAAGGTTGATAGCTGAAAATTTCTGGCATTCTGTTCTAACTTTCTATTTTCCACATACAGTGCTCTCCAGGTGGATATAATCGTTGACATTAAACCATCTCAGCCAGGCGCCAGACTTGTCAGGGATGTGGTGCTTATCCTCAAGTGCAGAAAGTCTGTCAATTGGGTTATCAAGTCTCATGACATCCAGGGAAAGCTGGAAGTGATTGTAAGTTAAGGCACCTTGATTTTTTGTGAGCTATCATAATGCAACAGTATAGAATCCATTTAAATGTGATGTAGTGCTAGACCATGTTAATTTCTGAATGTTTTCTCTTAGCTGCTTCTTTTTAATAATTACTGCATTTTAAGGAGTAAATGCATAAACTTGTTATTCTCATTAACTTTCACTATATGGGCTATAAAACTGACCAACACATTGCAGAAGCTGGGTGGTTAGAACAAGGATTTAGTGTGTCTTTTTGACTTCTGTTGAAGCACCCTAAACACAGAGTAGGATGTTCATTTCTCTTTTTGCTGTTACTATGGTGTATGGATCCACAGGTTCATGTCAGAAGTTGGAACAATGCCTTCTAGTGCAGAATAGATAATACTAGATGTGCAGCACACACCCACATCCCTTTAGAAGTGGAAACTCCTTTACTTCTGCTAGTGGTTGTAGTAGTATCTATCCCTCCTCCCTGCCAGTACTTCTGTCTCCAGTAAGTGTTTGGTCAAATTGACCTAACTCTCCTCAGACAGCAAAAAATAATTTTTTTTTAAGTTAAAACCAGGCTCTCTAAAGTTAAACTTCTTAAATTACTGGAGATGCTGATTCATGTTCATTTTTGGTACAGGCTTTGTGGTTTAACACACTTTCTACTAAGAAAATGTGTGTTCCCTTGCTCTGAAATAAATAAATATAATATATGAACTGATCTTGCAGCCTATAAATTTGTGGCCTATTTCCATCTTAAGTGATCAGTTAAGAGCACATTGTACAGCTGAGCTGAGTGTTTGCTCAGGACCACCCATGAGCCTCACGATTAGCAGTTTTGCAGCAATTCAGTTACATTTTCAAACTCCAGTTCTTGGTATTTATAGCAATTTTCCTTTGTTTAGTTGCTTTCTGCTTGTAATCTCTGCAGAGGAAATTCTGGCAGAATGCAGAGGCTAATTGATCTAAATCTCCCAAGAAAATAGAATGGTAAGAAGGATTTCATAGTAGCTTTGGAGAGGGAAGGGAAATAAAGGAAAGCTAATTTTGGTGTTGCTCAGAAAATTTAATGGAAAAATTTTCTAGGGTGGATGATGAAGTTCCCTCTTGATCCCTGGCACATATTTATCTTACAGACAGGAGAGGATGTTCTGGTCATTCTGTAGGTCTGAAATAGTCCTTAAAGAGAAAGGTCAAGTTTGGTTGCTGAGGATTGCCACTCTTGTAAGCAGAATGATGAAAAACAATGCTTGACTTCAAAGTTTCATCCTAGGTTATGACATAAAATTCAGCACTGTATATTTGGGCATAAATGGATCTACTTTCACAGGATAGAGAATTGTGCTGTAGTTCACACCATGCTAGGAAATAGCTCAAGTAGTGTGTTTCATGCCCATGAAGCTGTCACTTTGTGGATGATCAATTTTCACAAGACATTTTCTACAGGTTTTTAAAATTTCTAAAATGCTGCACTTGAATACAGAAAAGCAAGACTGCTAAAAAAACCTTTGTTTTTAGAGTTCTTCTTTATTAGTTATTGATAATATAAGTAAAAAGTATAATTAAAAATAGTTTCTGTAATGAGTGGCAGAAGGTAACATTTTATTTAGATTAACAAAAGCAGAAAGTAATACATTAAATATATACAGAAATGTCAGTATTTAAAAGACTTTGGATTCATATTAGGATTTGTGAGTAGCTATTTATTTTACCACTTCATTTATATAGATGCTTCATTTTCTGAATATATGTTCATTTTCCTTTATTTAGAGGGGGTAAGGGAGGGAACTAAACTCCCCCATGTCATTAAAAAGCCTGCATATCCAGCATTTAGCATCTTTTCATATCTCTATTAAGCTGAATGCCTTTCCAAGCCCAAATTTAGACAATGCATAAAAACATTACTAAGCAATTAGGTAATGTTTCACAATGTTCTTTTTATTAGTTGAAGCAGTTCCATGCACTTCAATTTTCCTAACTTCTTGCCCTCACTATGAATTAGAATTGTCTTGAGGGGATTGGCAAGCTGAGAGGGGAAGGTTAGTGCTAAGCTGCCTCAAACCCAGTACTGTAAATTACTGAGGTCTAAGTTCACAGACAAAAAATGAGAAAGATGTTTTAGGTCATAGAGCTCATCTCCCAGCTTGTTGTGTTTTTTGGAACTCTGAAAGAGGATGGACACAAACCCAAATAAGATGGGAGTACTTTAGGTAAACCAGTTGCACATAATGTGTGTGCAGTGCTTTCTTCTGGGCTGTGTTTAACTCCTGTGCTGAGTCCTTACAGGCAGTGCTTGTGTGGCTCTCTGCTTGTACACTGCTGTTCTCATCACTTCCTTTGCAGCTGGTGTCCCTCTGCAAAGCTGGGAACTGTGCAGTGAAGCTCCAGAAAGAAAATGAGTTTGAGGGGCAAGGAGTGAGAGAGGTGCAATGCACAAAACAAACCCTTGAAGATTTCAGAAGCTTGGAGGGACGGTTGTTTACCTGAGAACAGCTGCCCAGCACTTTCTGAAATGGTGTCTGTTCTGAGTGGGTTGGTGGGGGCTCAGATTGCCTGGTTTCAATCACTGTGTGTGAGAGTGTTGGCAGGGCAGGCAAGTGGAGGGAGGTCTATTACTGCCAGCCCTCGTTCTTGCTTTTGTTTCAGTGGGGCAATGCAAGACTGAACATTTACAGGCTCACTGTGGAGTGGAGGGTGTAAACAAGCCCTGGAAATGCTCAGGTGCCAGCTAGGACAGTAAAGTTCTGAGATAATATTTGTTCAGCTGTCTCCTCGTGACAGAAAAGTAAAGAGATGCAGCCAAGTTGGGTTAGCATAATAACTCCTACCAGTCAAAGTTGTGTGGTAATATGTAAATACATGATCAGTTGTCTCCAGATTTGCACCTTGTTGAAGATCAAAGATTAGTTGATCCCAAAGAGTCATGAGGCACTAAAATTAGGACACCTGTTGCTCCATTTTTGTTTCTTATCTTCAGTGACCTTTGCTGAGCATTGGTAACTGTTCTGGTAAGAGTATCCTCAAACCAGGCACTCTGTACTTAAAGTAATTAATCTTTAACTTCAGTTGTGAAGCCCCAAGTGTTTAGAAGCTGCAGAACTGGGTCTTTAGGAAGAAATGAGGGAGGGAGCTAAAGGTACACTATGCCATTCCATAAGGGCTCTCTACATGCTTTATTCACTTCTTAGTTCAAAAACTCACTTTGATGTCAGGTAGAGAAGTACAGCTGAGCTCTCTGACCTGTGTAGCATTTCCGTGGGAGCACTGTCTAAGAGAGATCTCTCTGGTCAGTCTTCTGGAGCTGCAGAGTGAAAGATGTAAGATTTGTTCACATTGAGGAAAAACCAGTGGGGATGAAAAGAAGTTGCAGCCTACATGATGGGGGAGGTAATCAAGCATGGGAATGAAAGTGTTTGTGGAACATTCCGTGGTATCAGCTGCATTATAAAGTGCATTTCAATCACATTGCAGAAATGGCTGAAAAGTGGGTCTTCGTGCCTTTGCTGCAGCATCTGTGTTCAGCTTGTTCTGTAGCCATTGATGGGATTGTTACAGTGATAACAGTAATGCTGTGACTGTAAGAATAAATGTATAGCTATTTAGCTTTGGTGTGAATGAATACATGTTAAAGATCCCAAGCTGCTGAACACGTGTTTGTGTAATACCACTGAATATTTTCAAACTGCCTCTCTAACAGTGAGAGATCCTTATTATATTCCTTTGACTTGCCCGTTTGGACAAAAAAAATTGAAATTTTACAAAACGTTTACAGGAAAATGAAAACTAAGTGGTTGTGTGACTCATTTATTTAATAATACTTTATTTAATAATAATTTACCTCATTCATAAGATCAGCATGTGCATTTATGAGTTTGCTGTATTGAGGTATTTGTGTAAAACTTGTATTGCTAATTAATTGTAAAGTCTTTTCATTTGCAGAAAGTAAATGGGTTTTTTTAAGTAGTCTGGCCATGCATAAATGTGCATGCTCTCACTTACTGCTCTACTGAGTGTTTAGTTCAATTGTGTTTAACAAACTCAGTGCTTTGGAGGAGGCACACGGCATTTCTAGGGTGAAGCTCATTCAGACCCAGCCTGTCCTTGGTGCCAGCTGACTTAGAGCATTAGCTGCTATCAGCTCTACTTCATGAGCATGCTTTTTGCCTTTTTCAGTAATGCTCATTTGAACAAAGGTTTTCCTTTATCCAGCTTAAGTAATGCTCTAATCCAAGAAATTAGGGGACATTTGAAAGTTCATTTTTCATCATCAGTTCACTTCAGGAGTAATTTCAGATCAGTTTTGAAGAAAGTATGGCCTTATACAAAAGGCAGTAAATATGTCTTTGTCTCAGTTAGGGATTAACAGTTTCTGATTGCCTTGATTTACTGTACTCCAGGCAGAGGCTGAGAGGAAGCAGGGGGTTCTTTTCCATCTGTGCAGCAGTTATGTGCTTAAGGTGGCAGGGTTTGGTTTATTTCCCAGGTGTCCTCAGTTTGCTGTTATTTAGTAGATTAAAACAGAATAAAATACCAGGGTTCAATCACTGTCACTCTTCCATTTTAAAGTATCTTTAAGTGGAAAATCACAAACCAAGTTTTTCTTTATTTACAGACATCAAATAGTATTGGTTTTGGAAAAGAAACAGAACGATCCATGACTATGAGTAAATCAGTAATACCTGACCTTCCCTCATCACATGAGAGTTTGATCAAGTGGGCTTATGAGCATAATTATAGTCCAGTTATTTCCTACACAAAAGCACCTGTTGCTAACAGATTTCATCTGCAACTTGAAGATATAGGTAAGTTTGAAGATGAACTTTTAGGATATAGAAAAACGTATCTTGTGTTTCTAGGAATACAATTACTTGTGTTTTCTCAGTTTTGAAGCTTTGGTTTTGGCTGTTGCACTTTTACTACCTGTCATCAAGAATGCTGGTAATATCTATGAATGATGGTTGCAAATAATAATCTGTGGCTTTTTGATTGGAAGAGTCCAGGCACAGTTGTGTTATTTCCTGAAATTTGGTGGAATTAAATGTTTATAGTTTATCCAATGCACAAGACTTCATAGCTGATGGTACCCAGTGTTCACCGAAATAGATGTCAGCAACTGGATATCTTGTTAGTTAACAAATCCAGCTTTGATTTTTTTTTAAGTGTGTTTTTTCCTAAAGTATGAGCATAGTGTTTCCTTGAGACGATTAAATAAACACTGAAACTGTTTACAGACATGAGTGGCTTACCAAAAAAGTCTGGGCAAACAGAATAAATACAACTATTGAAAAAAATTGGGTATTTGGCCAAAGTAATTGCTGATGTGCATCCATTGAAGCTAGCTGAGTAGCATTTGTTTTTTTCACTAATTCTGAGTTTCAACCACTTAAACTATTGTTTTACAATTTTGATAAAGCTTATGTTCACATTAATTTTATCAATTGCACTCCCATGGGCTCTGTCCTCAGCAGTCATGTGTATAAACTGAGAGATAGTTTCCTCATTTACTCACTCTAAAGTTAACTCTTATTTAGCTTCATTCTGGTTATATAAGTAGTTTCACAACAGTGGTGACTGAATTTCTGATGGGTCAGGTAGTGGAAGAATTTCACCTAATGATTTGCACTTAGGCTCTTTCAGCAGTACCAAAATAGTATATTTAATGAATGTAATGTTTCTTTTATCTCTCTGGATCCTTTACATATAATAGGTCCACTCATCAAAAGTTTATTTTAGCTCTTGGTGAGAGAGATTTCTGACAGGGACGAAGTACACCTAGATTAGATGCCTCAGTAACAGCTAAACAGTTGTAGGAGATGTGACTACTTACCTAAAAAGTACAAAGATGCTGCTTTTAATGACCTTCAGGAGCTCCTTTTATGGATAATATTTTTTTTGTATGAAAATTATTAATTCAGAATACTTTTTAGGAAAAATATTTAATAAACTAATGTGGATTTGTTTGGTTTTGGTTTTTTTTTTTAGAAGAGATGAATGATGAAGAAGACCATTCCCTTCCTCCAGAGCTGACAGAATTGCTGGGTGCTAACCCACTGCCGCCTCCAAAGAATACTGATGGCGTGACTTTTCCATTTCACATTAACAGAGGAAGACATGACACAGTGGGAGAAGAAATCTTCCCATCCAGGCATTCAGTAGATACATTAATAAATCATGACTTCGGGCATTCCCTCTCAAAACATAAAGAACCTGAAGAAGTTCAGGGCAGTGCTGATATGGCCCTGTCAATAAAGTGTGATGACAAAGTTATGACAGTAGCTGTAGAAAAAGATTCTCTACAGGTTGGTGTGATATCTTATTCTCAGAACTGGGGAAGCTTTTTTGGACAGCCCATTTTATTTGCATTTTGATTGAAAAAATAAGCATTCAAAGTCCTACAGCCATCACCACACAATCCCCCCAAAATAGTTTGGTGAGGAAACTATACTGTGGAACTTCTTTGCCATAACTCAGAATAGTGTTTTCTCTCCCCAGCAATCTGGTGGTTTTTAGAGGGATTTCTGATTAAAGGTGTGCACAGTTGGTTCTGTCTCAGAACCAACAAAAAATTACTATGCTCAGCCATCAGTCTGAGTTTTTAATTTCCAAAGAAGCTGCTTTTGGTAGCAGTGTGAGACCTAAATAGATCTAAAGATCTGTCTTTACCATCTACCAGCTGATAGGTTGTTTGTGTCCATTTGTATTGTGGAAAAGAGCCTGAAACAGCATTTTAGCTCATTTCAGACCAAACAGAGTCAGCATTATTAATCAGCAGATTAATAATGAACCTGTTGTTTCCTTTTTTTCCATGTTACATTTATTCCTTGTGTGCCATGTATCACAGCATTTTGAGAGTGACCTTGCCTGGAAGTCAGTACAATGAACTGCCCTTCCTGCTGTCAGCAGTCACGCAGGGTGCCGAGCTGCAGTGCAGCAGGAGCCGAGCACAGTGCTGCTCCAGCCCCTGACAAAGCGCCTTTGTTTCAGGCCGGCGGCCACGCCCGCACCGAGCTCTCGCTGCTGGACCACTCCTGCAGAGCCAGGATGAACGGCACCCACTTCATCTTGGAATCTTCACTCAACCAGTGTGGCACTCGGACAGCATACATCTTGAACAAGATTGTTTATTTTAACTCTGTGAGTGTTTTACAAAGAGGATCCACCTTCTGTGCTGCACACTGTTGTAGGACAAGGAAGCCATTGCAGTTAGCTTTAGTCTTAGCAAAAAGGAGATCCTAATCCTTCCTGCCTAGCTCAGTTGCAACCACAGTCCCTGTATTCAAGGAGGTAGGAAGGCTGCACATCCAGTGTGCTCCTGTGGTCAGATAGTATCCCAAAGGAAACAGAGGAGTTGGAGTTAAACACATTTTACAACACGGCTGCTCTTTGGGGACCATCTGTACCAGACTGGGAGAAGTTGCACTGGTGTTCCCTGGGCAGCTCTGATCATCCATACATAAGCAGAAATACATTGCTGTAAAGAGAAATAGGAATGAAGTTTTGTAATTGCACAAAGCACTACCTTGTGATTCATACCCTGAATTAAGTGAAGTCTTTCTTCTAAAATTGTGTGTGAAAAAAGGCTTTTAAAATGTGAGGAAATGACATTATTTTTGCATGCTTTTATCTTACCATTTAAATTTTTTTTTTTAGCAGTTGCTATACGTATTGAAGGGACTCTTGAGTACTTGTATATGAGTGATGATGCAAAAGAAGCCCAGTTAGGTTGTAATCAACTGCTTCCACATTGGCTCAGCTTATGAACCAGAGTACAATGCAGATATTCTGGGTTCAAAAGTAATGACACGTTTCTCTTGCTGAGCTTTCCAGTACCTAGAAGTAACTTTGGCAAATGATGGAAAGCCTGTGGTCCAACCCAAACACAGCTCAGGCAATCTGATCTGTCCTTGCCTGGTTAAAACTGTTCTGTGCTGGGGACTCAGTAGCACCTATCTTTAGAAACAGTCCCAACCCAAGACAGAATCTTCAGCAAACGACAGAACAGCACGGGTCTGGAGCTAAACACTCTCATGGTCCCTGTATTCTATCATGGCCCAAAGTAAAGTGGTTATTTACCTCCTCTCCTTTCTCCATCATGTCTTGTAATAGTCTTAGCTATACACTTGAACTCCCAATGATGTATGGGATTGTTCAGAATTTGGTAACGTTTCTCCTAAAACACAGACCCCCTGCAGTGGACTGTCAAAGAGTGTGTGTATGTAATTTTTTAGCAGTTGCTCTAAGTCTAAGAAAACAAAGTTGAAATCCTGAGAGGGAAGGAACTAGCTGAGAAGCGGCAAGCATAAAGAGGCAGAATGCAGAACACTGGAAAACAAAACCATAAATTTCCAGGTGAATAAATGAAGACATATGAAAAGGATGATTTAAAAAAAAGGAGGGCAGAATTCAGTGGAAAAAAAAAAAGGTAGCAAAATGAGGAAGTAATATTATGGTTTTGGGTGTACATGTCCAAAAAAATTGCTGATGACAGAAGAGAAAGTCCTTTAGTGACCCTAGCATTTTTAGTGATTTTTTATGAGTACACTAAGGAGAACTGCTAGTAGCTAAATACCGCTTTAGAAAGCCATTTCTTTTTTCAGTATTGGCTATAGAAATACTAGAAATAGAATGGAAATGCTGGGTTGCTCATTCAGACACCAACACCCAGACTGGTGTCCTTCTTCACTGGCTCTTAAATCTGGATAAAAACTCAGGCATTCTTTAAATATAAGCTACATATCCTACACGCTCAGCACAAGGCTGTTCAAGACATGCTTTCACCATTTGCAAGCTCTTCTTGTGGCCTTTGCATTGTTCTGAAGAGAGCAGAAAATAACAACCATGAGAGTGCTCAGTTAGCACCTAATCTAATTTGTTTGCAACCCTCTCTGTGCAGATTGTCATCCAGCTGTCAGCACCAGCTGAAGGCAGTGGCTTTGAAGATGACGACATGGAATCAGGTGATAATGGATTTCCAGGGGATGCTGACGAGGGAGAGGTGGCTTTCTCAAGCTGGCCTGAAATAGCGGTATGTTACCCCCGGTTTTGCACCTGACAGTGAAGAAATACCTATTGTAATAGACCTTCACATAAATTATATTCATTGTCTAGAAATTCATTTGTCTTTTAACACATTTCTTCTTACTGCAGTTTCTCATGACCCTGTTGAAGATTTGCACTAAGGAGATGTAGCCTGGGTGGGTCGATATTGTACATAAGAAATGTGTCCTACCACTCCTGACTCATGACCTTACTGTATTTTTTTTTCTCATTTTAGTTTAATTGCACACTGCACCAGCCAGAGGATGACAGAGGCATTTTCTGGCCTCCTGAACCACACATCACCAATGTGACCTTCAACATGGACCTGTACAAAACAGATTTGTTCCTTGCTCCCTCCCAAGGGCTCTTCTCTGTTGCCAAGAATGGGCCAGTATATGTAGAGGTAACTGAAAAAGACTTCAAACTAGCAGAAGGGTTTTGCAAGGCTGTGCAACTGAGCCAGATCTGTTCTTGTCAGTTGAAGGGTTTTGTTGGGCAGCTGGTTCAGGTCACTCTGATGCCTACAGAGAACAAAAACTGGGGGATAAGAAGTAGGACAATATTTTGGGTAAAAACCCCAAAAGATTCTTGCAAAATGGAGGAATTTAACTTAAAAGGTAGATTGGTGATTCCTGCTAAATCTGCTCTTCCATACCAAATTTAAGGTGGTTTCTGAGCTCATGCTCTGAACTGGCATGTCCTGATGGGTTCATTTTATTGTATGTCTGAACCTCATCTGAAAGATGTAGACATGTAAAAAAATTATTACAAATGTGTTTCTTTCATATGCTAGTGTTCTCAGGTTGCACAGTTAATACAGATTCTGGTCTCTCTCCAGTCTGCCTAAAAGCATCAGTTATTATTCTTTTGAATGCTGGGACACATAAGATCTAGCAGATTTAGATAAACCTAACACTAAAACAAAATCAACAGCCAGGTGCCCTTGACTTCAGGTACATTTTACACAATATTTCCATGTGTTGCTGAGTTGCTTATGAAATCTGTGGAATTTCACACCAGTGCAGTCAGTGTTTTTAAAGATAGCTATGTGAACAGAATTTTGGATTTTCAAATAGTGGCAGACATTAATAAATACAGCTTTGGCAATGGAGAAGTATTGCCAGTTTCTAGGCAAGTAAATCACAAGGTGTGAGCTATGGGGTTGTAAGACCAGGAAGAAGCTGCAGTGCTGTGCTGTGTTTCTCATGCCCAAGTCAGTTCTTCCTTGGGAGCCCATGTTGCACATGAGAAGCACAGTGACCCATTTGGTGCAGTTTTCTTCATTATTTCAGGGTCCTTTGTCATTTATTTTTTCTCTACCCAGTGGAAAGTACTTAAGACAGCTAAAGCAAAAATAAAGTCTGTTACACTCAGTTAAGAATATTTTTATAACAAACACTTAAAACCATCCACTTCCTTCATTGATCTGGGATGAATCCCTCTGACTCTGAGCCTGCTGGAGCTGTTTCTTCAGACAGATGTTCTGATTTCTTCATCACCTGTCCTGGCAAAAGACTTTTTTTTCTGTTTTTCTTTCTTGCACAGTGGAAAACATATCAGTTTTGAACTTCAGTGACTCCATTTTTTTAAGATGACTCTGGGGGTTTTTTTCCCATTTTTTGTTTCTCTTTTGCATTTGTTACTAAGAAAAATATTTTTGTGTTTTGATAAATACATATTTGGTAAAAATTCTATATCTCCTTTTTCCTTGTTTGGTAAGGGTTATTTTGTGTTTGAATCTTTTGGATTCTGGAGTTTTATTCTTTCTTCTCTGCTGTCATTTTCTTATCATATTTTGATCTAACACCTTCCTCCTGTGTATCTTTTCTTTTCTTGAAATATCATTCATTTTTTTTATTTAATTAACTGTAGTATGCCTGTCCTACTTTCCATAATCTCTTTTTTAATTAGTTTACACCCTCAGCTTGTTTCCTGTCAGTATCTGTGGCTGACTTTTGTTCATCCATCTTTATTTCTGTTCTTTTTAGAAGATAGTCTTTCTTGCTTAGATGCTTCAGCACATCCCTTCATCTCTAATTTGATTGCTGCTCACATAAGGGAGAGAAAAAAGGAGAAATGCTTTTATTCACAGCAAAACTCCTAGCATCCAGAATTTACTGCATAGACCACACAATTTGGCAGGCTCTTCCTTAAAGATGCATGCAGCACATATGGATTAAATATGCATATAAAGCACATTTCTTCTAAGAAGATTTCTTGTGGGACTGTTTCATTGGGCAGTGTTAATGGTTGGATAAATGCTTCTGTTGTTTATTAAGAGCAACATGCCTCATTTGTTACAAATTCCATTTATTTTTTCCTTCGAATTATTCTGTAGCATTTATTGTCTGCATTCCAAACCAGCTGAGCAACATCAGGGCATTGGAAGCTTTCAGTCTTAATTATTTTTTATAAAAGAATATGAATTTCAAACTTACAATAAGCTAAAAGGATCCTTTCACAAGAAATGAGGGCTTTTTAGGAGGCTCCCTCACCCCCTCCAGCCCAGGAATGCCACCCACATGTCAGACCATGACCTCCTCTCTGCCTTTGCATTCCTGTCTTGGCTGGGAGTGGATTCTCTGTTGTGTCTGTTGCCTTTTTTTTTTTTTTCCCCTATTTTCTTTATGATTTTGAACAGATACAAACCCATGGAATTAGTGATTGATTTCCATACAGCTCTGTCATAGCCTGTGTGTCTAAGGGAGGCAGTGCCATCTCAGGTGGCAGACACAGACATTAACTGTGTGTCTTATCTGGGGGTGGGGGGGGGTTCATCTGCTTTCAGAAAGATAAGGGATTGCTGTATTTATGCATGGTTATGCTATTAAACAGCTGCTGGTTTTGAAACCACAGATTTTCTGTCTCTCAGTTTGACAGTTTACCCTTAACATTTAGCCTTCAAAATACTTCAGATGGGAAATGGCACTGGAAAACTGCTTAAAAAATTGTTGAAAATATTAATGAAATGTGAACTAAAAATGTCATTTCTGAGACCTTACTGTCTCTTTCTTTAATGCAGGTGTCTGTGACTAAAGCTGACAGATCGTTGGGCTTTGCTATTCAAACGTGCTTTGTTTCCCCGTTTTCAAATCCAGATAGAATGTCTGACTATACCATTATAGAAAACATTTGTCCTAAAGATGAATCTGTTAAATTCTACAGTATTGAGAAAAAGAATTTTCCAATACCACATGCACAGAAGGACAGAAAAAGATTTAGCTTTGTGTTCAAACCAATGTTCAACATCTCACTGCTCTTTCTTCACTGCGAGTTGACTTTGTGTACAAATAAAGGCAAAGATACTCAAGGACTGCCAAAGGTCAGTAATTAATTAAAAACTTATTAAAACTTCTGATTTAGATAAAAACAGTGTATTTTTTTCATTTGAAGTCTGAAGGTAATAGATAGTTTTCTATGGAATTGTCTAATGAACATATCTCTAGGCTCAGAGTTTTAGTAGATAAGAGTTATTATACTGTGTATTTTGACTGCATAATTTGCAGTTGCTGTTTAAATTTCTTTAGGTGGCTACAAATAGAAATTGCTTTTTATTGCACAAGTGGTTCAAGTTTATCTTTTCTATGCATATCCATAGCACAAACAATGTTAGCTTTAATTTCCAAAGACATGCACCATATTAGATAATACTGTAATCTGGTTGCTACAAAAGATAAGGTTGTTTGGATGTTCTCATTTTTTGGTATATTGTGTAGGGTAAAACTGGTTATGAGGCAACTGTGCCACTGGCAGAGCTGTCCTGGCAGATGGGTGACTCTGACCTCTGTTCTTTGCACTCCAGTGCATTCCTCCTGATGAAGCTTGCACCTCTCTCAATGTGGATATGATCCTGGCCATGATGCACAATAAGAAAACCTTCACCAAGCCCCTTGTTGTAATAGCACATGAAGGAAAACAAGAAGGTATAAAAATGAGCTTGACCTGTTTAATAATGCTATATATATAGAATACTGTGTAACATACAGTCACTTGAAACGAGGGAGCATGTGACATTGTATAATCTTGTGCTGGTGGTGTGTCTGTAAGGTGTTACTTGTCAGGACATTTTCCTGGCAGCAGTCATCAGGCCAGGTCACAGCCATTTTTTAACCATGTTAGTGTTCTCTGGTCCTGTGGGTTTGCTGAGCATTGAGAGAGGAATACTCAAAGTAGTACAGAATAACATGGGTTTTGGAAGTATGAATGTAGCAGTAGCACTTGGAGCAATTTCTTGTTGCCCAGAGATCAAAGGCAGTCTTCTGCTCCCTGCTGTGTCCTTTATTTATTGTGCTTGTAAATATAAATTTACGAATAATAACAACAGAATCACAAAGTACTGAGGATCTTAAAGCCTGAGAAGTTTGTAAGGCAAAGAGATGGCCCCTGGAGACTCACTACATTCTTAAACTATGAAGAGCAAAGGACAGTATGCACAAAGGGGCTCTACTTTGGTGGGACTTGTTTGATTATGTAATCTTTCTTGGAAAAAAAAAAGAGAGTGTGGTTAATAACTGATTGAAGGAGTTGGAGAGGCTGAAGTGCATTATGAGCTAATGCCAAACAGCATGATGGGACCTTACTGTAGTTTAAGAGTATGCCCTGTGAGTGATGGGAAGTAAGAACTGTTCTCAGTTTCATTTAATTAAAAAGTTTTTCTTAGTAGATCACTCTGACAAGAGCATCAGTCATGTTTTGATCCAGTCCTGGAAGAAAATATTTTCATTTATCTTTTCTTTTTGTATTTGCATTGACATTTCATGAGAAGTTTCAGTGGCTTCCCATACACATCAAAATCTTCCAATGGTGTCCAAAGGGTGTTTGACCCCTGGAATGTTTTTCAGGGAGCATCCAAAGGGTGGTGATCAGGAGTCCTTTAATCTCTGTTTTATAGTGCATTCTGTTAGTCTTTGAACAATTTCAAGTTCAAATACAGCATTGCTAGGGGACATATACAACAACTGTTTCTGTCTAACTCTGCAAGTCAGCTCATATTTAGTTTGGAGGGTTTTTGACAAAATTATTAATACAGACCAAATCTATTATGAATTCAAGTCAAGTATTTGATCTGTTGCTGTTACAATTAAAACTGTGCTTTGGGCCTGATTCTGGACTCCCATTTTGCTCAGCTCTCATTATTTCAGTGGGTTTTCTACTGGGAATGAGTAAATCCTGCAACTGAAATTCATCTTTCACTAAACAGACTCGTACTTGAGCTCTCTTGTCCTTATGATGTGTGGAGCATTGTGCACAGCTCCCATCTCGGGCTCCACTCAGAATGTTGCCTTTGTCAGAGGCACAAGGTCTCAGTGTGCAAAGACAAGCTAAATTTATAAAGATTACTTACAAGACAACAGTGTGATAGAGTATTTTGTTGCATTGTGGGTGATTTGGTATAATTGTAGGACTCTTGGTGGAAATCTCCCCAGCATATCCCAGCTTTCAGACAAAATACCAAGTGGCACATGAACAATGTAGCTTTGTTGTTCTGCAGTGACTCAAAACCCCTTTCATAAAGCCAAATGCCATTGTTGGCCAATATGTGGACCTTAGATTTGGAGAAGACATTATATCATGTTATTGAATAGGAGAATTTACCTCTCAGAGGTAGTACTCTTCATTTTCTTTGATGTGAACAGAACCAGCTTTCACTATTGCAAACCCCTCTATGTGAGGTACTGCCCCTGGTTCTCCTTATCAAGCCACATGTGAAAGTCACGGGCTTGACATTTCAAAAGTCAGAACAAACTGGTCATTGCAAAGGTATTCTTTTTCTTCAGACAAGCTTATAACTGTCATTGCCTGTATTAGAAATTACAATACTATATCTGAATGAGAATTTGCAGTAGATCCCAATGGAAGTGTTTAAAACCTAACTCCATGCCACATAACATTCCCTTTGCATTCCTGCATTTCCCCATGCTCTCTCCCACTCCCATGAAATGCACATGGATGGCCATTTATATGCTAGGAAATTTATGTTCTGTTGAAATAATCTAGCAAAGTTGTTCAGATTTTTGCTAAGTGTGGAAACTTCAGATTATTATTTCTACAGCAAAAATAGACAGGTCATAGAAAGAAGGTCAAAAGGGTAATTAACAAGTGCCTCTATCCTACAAAGGTATAGAAAATATGGATAATTCTAAAGGCTGGCAGCACTTGCTTTTAAATTAGATGTTTTTTGTAGCCCTCAGTGATTCTCACTGCTTCTGAGTTGCTCTGAGCAAGTCACAGTAAAATACATTTAAGAACTGGATGTCTGAAGAGAATTGATAATGAGCTACACAGCTTATCATTAGCTGATTTCATATTCTCTGTGGAGAGGCCAGTGATAGAAATAGCATGGAAAATTCATTTTCTCCTCAGCTCAGAAAGCATTTTCTTGGCACTTGGGATATGCCAGTGGAGTGTTTGGACAATCTGACAGTGCCTTACCCATGTTTGTACTTATCAGGGCTCCTTGGTTTCAGTCCAGCCCTCCTTGCAGGTCTTCTATTCAGTTATATTTTTGCTGTTATGTGCACTTGATAACTTTCCAGATTATTTGTGCATGTTCTACCCCACACACCCTTCTATGTCCTCACCTGTTTCCTACTACTGTTCCACCTGTTTTGTACCATCTGCCAAAAGTGATCTGCAAGAGATACTCACGTGTTAGAACAAGACACAATAACACAGTTTAAGAATAAAATGCTTTTTTGGGTTTTGTAGGCACATGTGTCTCAGGGCCTAATGGTCTAAAGGATATTGCTGCCATCTGGGTTTTAGAAGTTAGAAGCATAGTCTTATTTAAGAACACTTCAAATAAATGAATATATTTATTTTCAGTATTCTTGGGCTTTTATGTTCACATTGAAATGAATTAAACTATTTATTCCAGTTGCTAAACATACAAAAACAAGTATTGAAACACAATCTTATCAAATCCTTATACCTTATATCTGAGTGTGCTCTGTTGCACTGATCACACTCAGATATGCCAGAACATAAATGAAATCCCTGAGTTGCTGGGCAATCCAGAATCAAACTGCAGCTAACCAAACAAGTCCCTGGGTCTGAAGCCAGAATCTCTAGCTCTTCTGCTTGAAGTGGCATTCTTGGAGAAAGATAAGAGAGGCCAATTAAGAAAAAGGAGGGGAAATTCTTCATTTTTTAAATGTTTACTTGTCTCTTTCTGTTATGAGGTGATATCTTTATCACTAGGATGATGATATTTGATATTCTTGCCTAAAATAATATCTTTGATCTTTGAACAATTCCTATGAACTTTTATTTCTTATATATAATAATAAATTTTTAAACTTCCCCTTCCAAACCTCCCCCCCAAAAAAAACCCCAACAACAACAACAAAACAACAACAAAAAAAAAAACCCACACAAACTTAAAACTTCCAAGACAGAATACCATGTAGTGTAGAACTCAGGAAAATGGGTGAATCAACACATATTCATGCAATTTGGACAAAGCAGTATGTATTGTACTGTAAATCTCACTGTTCTTTAATGAGTGTGTGCTTTTGTGTGTGTGTGTGATTTAGTGTGCTGGTATGTCATGATTAGTGAGTGGTCAGATGAATGTAATCACCTTAACACAATCTTTGTTCCTTCACAATCTGTGAACTTTAAGAGCTCCACAGAGGGGTAACCAGAGTTACTGTGGGTCATGCCTGATGACATCTGATTTGGGAAAGGTTGCAGTGTATTTGCCAGCAAAATATACAGTGCATGAACTATACTGTAGATAGAGTCCATTGAAGAATAATTAATATGTGAAAAGAATTTTTCTGAGAAGAGTGAGATTACTGAATTTGGTCTGCTTTTCTTGAAATTCATGGTTTGTAAAAATTACAGTTCATGTCTTTCTGTCAGATCAGAACCTGCACAGTTTGTAGGCTGCATGTAGAACTCTATCTGATTAATGTTTTGTGCATTTTCTTTGTTTTAAATTAGATCCTTCCCTTCCAAAGCCAAACGTGAGACAGCCACGTAAGTAACTCTTAAAGCAATCTCTTTTAATCTTTACATGTTTGTCCATAAAGCAATAGATAAATTAAGAAAGTTCAAGCTTTCATAAGAAGCTTCAGTGTGTGCCTGTTGAATTCAGAGACAGAACAGAATTCTGGCTGTATTGTTGATTGAGACATTCCCATCAGTGTTTGGGGGAGGACTGTGACCTTTTGTGTATGTGAAAATCAGGTTTGGGGAAACACCACTGAGAGTCTCAGCCCTAGCAAGTTCCTGTGCTGTGTATGTGTTATCTCCCCTCTCTGCTGAGGCCAGTGCTTCCCAACAGCAGTGTTAGAGCAGCAGTGCCATCCCTCAGAGCTTCTGTGCCCTACCTGTGTCCTATTTCTGCCTCACTCCTGTCCTGCACCACAGCCCCAGGTGCTCCAGCACCAGCATGAACAGGCCATGCTATGCTTGGATGAGATCTCTGCCTTGATATGGATAAATTTCTTTGGTTTGAATGTTATCTTGGTGTAGTGAATGAATCAGGGTCTATTAGTGACCTAGAAAAGGAGAGAAGCAGCACTAGAAGAAAATAAACAGGTGCAGATGATGTGTGGCCCAAAGCGAGAATGAATGGAGAAAATGGAGATTTAAAGAGGGAGTGCAAAGAAGGTTTTCCTTCTGCCCTGTCCCTGTGTCTTCAAGACTAAACTTGTTCAAAATAGCAAAGGCAGTGAGCAATTATGCTTCTGCCACTTCTCCATGCAACTTTCTTCCCTCCACTGTGTTTCCTCCTAAGAGGCGAGGACACTGACTGGTGCCTGGTGGAAAAAACTGTTGAGTTTAGTCTTTTGTGTTTGCATTTGAATGACTAGAAGTAGCCAAAGGAACCAGAAACAGTCTCATAGAAAAAAAATGAAAGAAAAACCTTCTAAGACACTATCTGTCAGGTGTAGTATATGCAAACTAGGTCACAAATACCCAGAAATGGGTCCTGAAGACCCCTGCCAACAGGAGCTGCTAGAGAAGCCTTTTGTCAAAAGAGGATGAGGGATGTCCTTAGGGGCATCTGCTGGATGCAGGACATATACAGTGAGGGGTTTGGTTGTGTTCTGAGAACTGAAAATTCCACTGAAAGATACTACTAAGATCCAGTCAGCTCATTTCCTGGCCAGCATAGTCAGTAAAATGTTACTTCTTGGACTAAGCAATTTTCTGCACTGGGAGATATTAAAAATACTAAAACTAGAAATCAGTTTTTTAAGAAGAAATTTCTCTAAAAGATTACAGAATGATTATTAAATTTTTTGTATTTCTAATTAGCAAAAAGGAAAACACAGAGGCCAGAAATTTTTCTGTTTGGATGATTAGCACTGGAGGACAATACATCCAGGATCCAAATGCTGTTACCCTTGAAATGGTCCTACAAAAGGGCCTCTCCCCTAGAAAGTGATTTATGTGTGTGTGTGTGTGTGTCTATTTTTGTGATCTGGAATTAATTTCAGTTATTGAAAGCATTGCCAAATGTGAAAAACAATTGTTTCTATTTATGTTTTCACTGACTTTTTGCTGGCATCTCTTCCCTCTTAACAGCAGTTCCGTTCTCCACCTAGATTTCAGACTGAACTTGAGGAGATGTAGAGCAAAGTTTGCTTGAATGTTAGGCCATTTAAATGAAAAGCATTTTTGCCAAACATTTCAGCCTTTTTAAAATGCTCTTTAAAGATAAATGAATACTTAATTGAAAGCTAGTTATTAACAGCCAACAGAAAATGCTTAATTTTTGCGACATTTTCCAGACTTGGGTGTGCTGAGCTGGAGTTTTATTTTGCGGTGTGGAACAGTTGGTTGGACTGAAGGCACTCTGAAAGCATCACTTTCATTTCCTTGATGCAGTTCTGCCAGTCCGTTTCTCAAAGCGGTGCTTAGTTAACTATGAAATTTCCAAAAGCTCTTCCATGAAAGAGGAGGGGTGAATTTCTGTAGAATTTCTGCCTGTGAAAATAAGGAGTGCCTGTGTTGTGTTTCCCTGAGCAGCCGTGCTGTACGGGCTGGACACGCTGACGGTGGTGGGCATCGCCTTCGCGGCGTTCGTCATCGGAGCCCTGCTGACCGGAGCGCTCTGGTTCATCTACTCGCGCACAGGTACCACGGCCCCCGCTGCCCAGGGAGGGAGGGAGGGAGGGCAGCGAGCCACCACTGCTTGTCCTGGGCTGTTTTACTGCCTTGCTCTCTCTTCTTACTCAGGAGTTTTCCAGCAGCTCCTCCCGTGAGCCTCTATTGCATATCAGCCCAATGATACCCGCCCTTCCCTAAAGGGAGATGTTGCGTGTTATGGTTTAAAATTTGCTTAAATAATTTTAAATACAAGTCTTGGAAACTCACCTGGGACATGAGTAAAACTGAGCATTCCTGGCTTGTGGATTATCATTAGTAACATCTCTGTATTTTGAATTTAGTTAGTATTTCAGTTAATGGATCCCTTTTTGTTCCCATACTACTTTTGAGGGGGTTTGTTTTGCAGTTACTACATTAGGCTGATGTGCACAAGATGTGGACCAAATGGTTAAGAGAATGCTTTATCTGAACAGACATATTCTGAGTATAACTAGACTTGAAGATTTTTCTTGGGCCTTGATTACATGGAATTTTACCACAATTATTTATTCCTTTATTCTTCAACTACTCTTTTCAATTGCTAGAAGTCACGTGTAATCTTAATTGTGTGCAGCCAAATACTTATGAATGTGTCTGAATTGGTGCAGCCTCTAATCACAGATAATTTTCCAGTGTCTCAGACTTTTTTCCCCATGCTAAACTAAATTAGCAAAAATGGAATACTGTATTGAAAGAAAAGGGGATTTGGGGAGCTTTCTGTTGCATGGCCCAGACGAGGACTGTACATTGGTGGAGCCTTGATTTCCAGCATGTGACCTTGGCTGCTTGTGGGTTATTGGGTATCTTAGGATCCTTAGAGTTTTCTGGGCTCCCAGCTACTTCCACTTTTAACCTCACAAGACTCTACCAAGATCTGGGAGGTGGGAAAAATGTGAGGTCAATAACTCCAAGCCTGTGTTGCTTTAGAGCACTGAAATTTGCCTGTAGCCCGCTGCAAGGGCTTTTTTTTCTGGCATCTGAAACCTCATGGAAGCTATTTAGGAGTGAGAATCCAGGCCTGTTGGGTCACAGCTTCTGTAAATATTATGACCTAGAAGCTTATGTTAATTTGGAAATAAAAACTATGGCATTTTTTCCAGTTGGCAGTGCAACAATTTTTGTATAAGCAGTTTAATACTTCTCAGTGCATCAGCTGTGTATGAAACTTGTTTGGAACTGAAGCAAAGATGGAAAATGTAAAGGTTGTGATAATATGTATAAATTTTATAATTCTGTATCATATAAGTACTGAAACACTGTGAAAGAAAAGCAAGTGCTATTTCAGTGAGTAAGTGGTAACCTTTATTAACAAAAAAAATGTAACTAATTGTTAAATTAATACCTTTGGTCCTGCTTTTGTGGAAGTTCAATCTGCATTCACATACAGAACCATCTATAGACACGTTGTGTGTCAGTAGTCAAGGAACACTGGGAAGCCAGCATGATAAATCCTTCAGCAGCAGTAGAACTGGGACCAACCCCGTTAAAAGAATTGTATTAGCAAAGTGCATCAGTCATGGTGACCACATACCATAGTGGTGGAGAGGGTAGCTGCTCTGGCTTTGTACTTGGGGGATGAAAATAAGTGGAGAAAAAGGTCAGACAAAAAGTAATAAATGAATATAAGAAAGAAAAGGGACACTGTAACTCATCCGATTATAGAATCACAGAAATTATAAAAATTATCTAGAAAGTTTTCTGGTTCAGATTTTCAAAGGATTGTGAAAGTGCACCTATGTTGCTGTGCACAGTGTCCTGTATCTACAAAACATAACTTGCAGCAGAGTGCTGCAAGGCTCTGGCAGGCACAGCCTCTTAAGAGGACAACGGCTGTGGCAGACAAGATAATCCAGCTGCAGTGGAAACATTTTAGAGCTCACTGCAGGCTTTTATTAACTTGAGAAGGGGAAGAAAAAAAGATAATCCAAATTTCATATATCAAGTGGCTGTCTTTTGCCATTAGAGAATTTATGCATTGCTGAATCGTGTTCTGAAATTGCATTTTGTTGTAAGTAGTGCTGGGTTTCCAGCACGTGGTTTAGACTAAAGGTTGGAGAATATGAGTTCATTCTGTTTTGCTGATACTCACAACACAGATAAAAGCCACTGCTGGTAGAGAATGGCACCTTGGGATGTGTGAAGTAAGTTATTTTTGTTGCTGTAGTGCTATGTGCAATGCAGCAAAAGGCCACCTTTTTGCCAGTAGTGAGATTTGCTGATACAATTTCATTAGTGTATCTCTGCTGCTAACAAAGGTGTTATGTGAATGAGCTCTTTTGGTTGTCTTGATAGACCATTAGCATTAAAATCTCAAGCAAGTGATAGCAGAAAGGACCCACAAAATATGTGGAATTTCATCTCCAGATACTGAGCAAGGATTGTTGTGTTGTCATGTGTTGTTTTGCTAATTTCAGTCATGAAAAATTTCTGCCAAAGCATCACAGCTGTGCTTTAGAAAATTCTAGATTTCTTGAAGCAATTTGACATGGAGTAGAGATGTCCTGTGATACACAGGTAGTAAAAGAAGAGAGAGGGAAAGCTAATATCAGAACAACAGAGGAGGAATTTTAGCTGATTTGTCTGCAAAAAGACTCAGTACTTTTGATCCTTTCTCTAGTCAGTTAAAGGGCATGAAAGGTGTTGTTGCTGCCTGGAGAGCACCCAAAAGAACTAAGGGAAATACCAGACATTTGCCACAATTAACCTCATTTATCTAGGGGCTTTGTAAAGAAGCAAAAATTTTGCAGTGTGCATGAGTGCAGAAACTCCTGATAATTTAACCATTTAAATGTGTACCAATGTAATATGTGTCTTAGTAGGGTTCAGTGAGTGTGTTTAGGAGAGACAGGCACAAGCCTGATTAGTTAATGAGAACGTTAAACCTTGTAAAGAAAACATCCGTCCCTGCCTTCTCTTAGGAAGTGCGCTTCCCTTCTTCGGGCAGCGCTGCAAATTAAGAGGATAAAGTGTTCCAAAATCTGAGAAGTTAAAAGTGTCCCTCCTCCCCCACTTCTCTCCCTTTTTTATGAGATCTGATTTAAAGTAAACTGACATAGCAACCAATTATATTTGGCAAATGGAGATAGAAAAGCAAACATTCAGACTTCCTGGACAGGGAGTACAACTGGCAGCTTTCCTAAGCGTGAATAATAAAGTGCATGTTGTCGCGTTCAGATGGGTAAAAGCTTGTTTACTGTCAATAGATGAGATGTGTCCATTCTGAGCAGTTTTGGTTCAGTAACATGAGATACATGAAGCTGTTTACATGAAAAAGACAGATAGAGAATGCCTCTTCAGTGATCGTTTACATTTATTTACATCCTTTTCTTGAATACTCTTTCAAAAAAAGCTTTGCTATGGTTTAGCTAGGTGTTGAGGAAATAAAATACAGGAAAAATCAGAGCCAGTCCAGATGTAGTTGCTAGGCTGTGTGTTCATAACATCACTGTGATTTGGATTTTCTTTTTTCTTGAGAACATTGAGAGAGAATTTGTTATTGTTCAAGAAATGATTGTGGTGCATCAGAGCTGCTGATGTGCTCTAGAAATGAGGTGCTGCAGAGGCCATTACAGTGGAAGGAAGGGGCCATCCAACCCAAATAAAAGGGAGGGTGCCTCCTAGGACACTTTCCAGAGGAGCCAGGAGAAGAGAAGTGAGCGTTTGGGCTTGCTGGGGACTGTGGCACTGCGCTTTCGCTTTACCATAAAATAAAACCAGCATGTGTTTGGCTTGTAAATGAATTTATGTTTAAATGCATTCAGATTGCGTTGATGGGCTGCGGCTGACCAAAGCTGTGTGTAACCATGTGGTCTGTAAAACGGGTGACAGCGGAGCTGCAGGGAGGGGCGGGGGCCGGGGGCCCAGCCGGGGGAGCCCCGCGGCCGCCCTTCCTCTGCCGCCCTCCCGAGCGGCTTCTGCGGCCGGGCTGGGGGTCTGCAGCCCCCCTCGCTGCTTTCTGATGTTTGTCTTCGCTTGTTTAGTTTTAATGAAAGGGAGTTTGCTTATCGCTGCCTTTATAAATATATCCTGTAGTACAAAAGGAAGGAAAACATGTACACAAACAACGGGAGGAGAAGGGAGCGAGTCAGGAGGGGAAGAAACATCCAAACAAGGCTTATGAAAGCCTGTACAGCACGATGACACATACTTTGATTTGATACTGTTTATTCTGGGGGGTTGCAAAGCCGTTTCCAAAGCAAGTTAAAGCTGAAACTTGATTTTTTTGCAGATAACTGGGGGTAGATTCTGACCTGCTGCCTGTGAGCTGAAATCCATGGCTCGTGTATGAGCTAGAATAGTTATTTCTTACACAGGGAAAAACAGACTCAAAATCTACTCACTAGAGTAAAATGCTGGACTGACTGCTGAATTTAAAAATAAGATCTTCACCCTCTTTTTAAAAGTTTATTTGGCCTCCTGGGCAGTGTGGTTTAGTAGTTTAATTTGTTGTTTTTTCTGTCCTGTCCCGCCCCTTCTTTTCCTCCCCATTCCTAAACCAGTGGGGTGTAAGGCAAGAACTGTGTGTTGTGGGGGCCTTAAGTGCATTTCAGCTGTGGCTGTGGCTTGAGCTAGCAGCACATCTGCTGGTCTCCATTTTACAGAGCATTTGCAGCCTCTGCTGTGAGAAATCCTCAGACATCCCTTGTTTGTTTGCAGCACCTCTGAGTACTGAGCAGCCTGCAGCAGGATATTTTGTGGCCTGAGACACAAAGCGTTAAAGGTGCATTTCCTCTGCAGCCGCATTCCGAGAAGCTGGGGCTCTGGCAGCTGGGCAGCAGCACACAGGGCATGGGGATGTGCCAAAGCAGCTCCTGTGGGAGGAAGCTGGCTTGTCCTTGCACTGTAACCCTCTGGTTGCAGGCTCTGCCTTCAGCCTGTCACTGGAGCAGTCACTGGGAAGTGGGATCTCTACCAAATCCTGAACACAGAAGAAAAATTGGAGTGTGCAGACCTGACCCATGGCATCAGGTTCTGGATAGGATAATGTGGAGCAGGAGAGCTGTGTCACCATAAGCTGATGAGGCAGGAGATGTACTGGCCTCTGACTTTTCCTAATTGCTTTGCCCATGATTCCACAAATCATTTCCATCTTGCTCCTTTTCTGGGAAGGCAGCTGTGCTGGTGCTGGCTGCCACGGCAGGTCTGCAGCTTAGGCAGCAGCAGTGTGACTGTTACTGCACTGAGATCACAGGTTCACGTGCTGGAGATGAGCTCAAGGGAGGGGGCAGCTACAGTGCACATTATATAAACTTAAGTCTTGCCATCTGTTTTGAAGAGACTATTTTGTGATATTGCTAAGGTTACAGACTTGAGCACTGTAACTTTAAAGATGCCACAGTTATGGTTTCCCACGTGGCCATATTATGATCTTTCAGGCATTACATGGCATAATTATTATATTTGTGCTTAGCTGACAGCTGGATTTTTCCTTTCAATCCCAGCCACAGGTGCAGAACGGTGTGAGGAGACCCCAAGTGCTTGACTTGGCAATCTAAGTAGTGAAGGGATTGTTGAGACATGCTCTCACTACAGGTTCTAAGTGCTGCACATACTGTGGTAACTATAGGAAAGCTTCCTGCATGTTGTTTTAGGAGTAAATCAAGTCAAGCTTTCAGGATAGCCTGTTGTTTTTCTACATGGAGAAAACTGGCTGTGTCTCAGGATATGTGGTGTCCAGCTGATGGAAGAAGATTGTTTTGAGCTACACTTTTAGTAAATGTGCCACTCTATAAACTGGCATTAAAACTAAAACCTACATTTCCTGGCCTTTTTCCTGGAAACAGCAAAGCTGTAAAGTGTCTGAGTTGTGTAATAGGACCCATTTTGAGTGACAGCTGACAACAGAAGATAGACAGTGTTGATCTTGGCAGTTTCCATCAGCTGCTTGTAAAATGCTCAAGGAAACAGTGCTGTTATTTTCCCCATGTGCACAGCAATGCTTAGGTGCCAAAGTCTGGTAACATTTTCAGAGATACTCCAATTAAGGTCTGTTACCCAATATGTTAATTGCATGGGAAAACAAACCGCCAGAAGAGGAAGACTGGGAAGAAATGATTGTTATTTTCTATGACAACATTTTCAGTTTCCCTTCTCCTGACCCCACTTTTTCTCTTGCCTGTCCCTCAGGGGAGACAGCAGGAAGGCAGCAGGTCCCTACATCGCCGCCAGCCTCCGAGAACAGCAGTGCAGCGCACAGCATTGGCAGCACACAGAGCACCCCCTGCTCCAGCAGCAGTGCCACCTAACCCGGGGACACAGCCGAGGAGCAGCACAGGACTGTGGGGACATCGGACAGCAGCTTCTGAACGTTGAAAGGATCGGTTTGGTTGCTTCTGGAAAAAATTAGGCGGGATTTTTCTACGAGGAAAAAGAAAAAAAGACTGATTTTGTTTTGGGGAAGCCACTGTGTGTGTGAGTGTGTATACGAGCACACAATGCATGAGTGAACACAGCCTGTTGGATCTTGTTAGCATGTTATGCTACATGTGACAAAGCTACTAATTTTACAGTACTGCAACCTGTTCTAGGGGTCTGTGGGCCCTCAATGTGAAATCTATGCCAGTTTGGAAAAATGCTGCTTTGTCTATATGATTTTTTCCTTTCCCTGAACCTTATCATTGACACAAGATATTCATTAAGGGAATTCAGTCATAGAATCACAGAATGGTTTGGGTTGGAAGAGGCCTTAAAGATCATCTGGTTCCAACCCTCTGCCGTGGGCAAGGACACCTTCCGCTAGACCAGGTTGCTCAAGCCCCATCCAATGTGCCTTTGAATACTTCTAGAGGTGGGATATCCACAACTTCTCTGGGCAACCTGTTCAGTTCCTCTCCACTCTCACAGTAAGGAGTTTTTTCCTAATGTCTAATCTAAACCTGCACTATTTCAGTTTAAAGCCATTACTCCTTGTCCTATCACTACATAAGAACAAAGGTGAACTTAGGTAAAAGGATGTCTCTTTTTCTGAGCAAGAAAGCATCAATGTCAGATCTCCTTGGTAAATAACATTTTTTTATTCAGCTACATTTAGCCTTTTGAATAATCTTTGTTTCTTCAGCTTACAGCTACAGCATCTCATTTGCTTTCCTGTTGTGTTTGCAGCTTCAGGTTTGTTCCAGGTATTTTTGTTATAGTAGTCATTGATTTGGTGATTGGAAAAGAGCACACTCTGACATTCCCTCTCTTGTTTTATGGGCCAAAGCTCTTTTATAAGAGATTTTTTGATCTGCGATACCAAATACAGGCACACGCAAACATTAAGACAAAGAATGGTCTTATGCACTAACATAGATGGGTGTGTACCTTTAATGGCAATGTCTTTATGCAAATAGATATATATCAAGGTATACACAGCCTAACCACTTTACCAATTGGAAATTAGCACAGCATTCCTTCCATACATAAACATATAATCCATAAATATATATATATATAAAGTAAAAACTGTCTTTTCAGTTTATAATAGGTAGATAGAGTTGATTTGGTTCTAATCTTTTAGCTAGGCTAAATTCTTTTTGAAATAAGAGATGAGTTTGAGGGCACAAGGAATGTACAATAGTGCCTGTTGTTTGCTATTCTCTGAAAATAGTTGTGCAGTTGTTTGTGTCAAACTGTTGTATGAACGTTATGATTGGATAGTCCCAAAGTAGTATCAGAGTATGGAAATGGAAGAAGGGTACTAATTGTCACTATTTTTAGTGTCATTGCCTTATCATCATCTTCAAATTGATGCAAAATGAAAAGCAAAAAAAGACACTTTTAACATGTAATTGTTTGACTGTTAACTTGCCACTTTGTAATGTGTTCTACTGATCCCTCTTTGAGGAAGAGAGAGCATTGTTTTCCTATGAGATGAATAACTTTCATTAGTTGTAGTGAAGGTTACCTGTGTTCTGCAAGAGAGGAAGGGACTTCATTCCACTCGAGTGATAGTCTGCTCTGAAGTCTGAGCTGCAAATTTCTGGCTGATTTTACACTTGTGCCTTGCTGATGCCAGAATGGTCCAAGTGCAACACATGCAAAGATTTAAGTGCCCAGGATCAGGCAGAGTATTACTCACTTTAAATCAAATCTGTTACCAATCCTGCAAGCACCTATGCAAACGGGTAACTGCACGCCTTGTCCTCACTATTGGAAGCACATGCCCAACTCTGAACCAGGGCTGGTCTCGGTGTCCAGGCAGGCAGGGGGGCCTTAGAGTTGCACATGCAAAAAAATATTTGATGCTGCAGGCCAGTGAGCAGTCCTGGTGAGGTGGACAGGGTGCCATGTAAGCGTGGTTCCCCCGTGCAGCAGGGTGTGCAGGACTGGCTCTGCTCCGAGCCGTCGGGAGGATGAATGTGCTGCCTGTGTGGTTGAAAAGCAAGCGCTTTGCCTAACCTTCAGCAGAATGTATTGTTAAAGCATATTCTATGTGTAAAGTCTTTAAAGATGTCTTCAAAGAAGACTAGAGTCTTTAACTTCAATCATAGCTATATTTTACTACATTAAATTTCTGTATAAAGATATATTTAAATGTTTTAGATAAATGTAAGTTACTCTATATGAAATGTTTAATTTCAATTACTGTGAAATTTACATATTTTGTAAATTCCTTTCCCCGTTTTAACCCTTTCCTTCCTCAGATATTTTATTAAGTAGTTTCTCCTAGGAAGTATTAGATTTGGTTGTTGGGATGGACAGGTTGAAAAATTCTGTGTAAAATAGATAATTGTATATTTTTGAGAGAAACATGCTGCATTATCAATCTTTTTATCAAAAATTTAATTTTAGAATAATTTACAGATTTATATATACCATTGGATAAACCAAAAATATATAAAGGTCAAAGATTTGATTTGTTGACTTATGTGTGAAATACGGTTTAAATTAACTGAACTTGGTATACTCAGCTATTTAATTCAGCAATTTTAATACAACTGAGTTAATTGTCTGTTGGAGTTTACCAAAATTGCACATGATTGCTTAGCAGATGGAAGAGTCGTTTCTGCTTCAATAAAGAGAGAGAACCAAACCCAAGCATTCCCAGTGAATAACTTTCTAACAGAAGTGTGCAGTACTTTGCAGCAGCTGTTAAGCTGCCCTCAGCTCAGAGCCTGACACAGCTCTAGGCTCTGGTTTTACAGCAGCCATTTGTCAGCACTGCCAGTCTCTGTGTGTGGTGTGGCAGCTCCGGAACGTGACTGCTGAGGCACTGATTCCCACCTCTGCCCCAGGGGTTTCACCACACTGGACTCACATGGCAGAGCCCTGTGGGGCCCGAAGGCCAGGGAGACTCTGCTGTCCCAGCAGAGGCTGTTAAAGCAGGGGTTTGGATGGATGGAGTCAGTGTTAATTTCAGCATGATGGAATCAACTGCGAAGGAACTTCTTATGTAAGATTGGGAGGACTGGGCTTAAAATGGACACCTTCTGCCTGTAAAAGCTATTAGTAGGATACTTAAACTCCCAAGTAGATTGCTTGTTCTGTCATGTGTTGTCTAATCACTAACTCCAGCCTTTTACTTTATTTGGTTTTGGACATTTCTACATTTGTGATTCAAGATCAGATCTTTCTGTGTTAGGCTATTTTTGTAGCATTTTCCACATGAAAATGGATTTTGCAAATTGTCTGTAGATGCTGATGATTGTAACCTTCCCCCTGCTCTTTCCTAACCATTCCTCTCCTGTATGTTATTTCTGTTATGTATATCTACCTCATGCTTCACAAGAAGACTGTACTGTTGGTTGTGCTGGCAGCCCTTCACGTGAGGTGACTATTGTGCCTGTTGTTGTTTGTCATCCATCAGGGTGTTCATAGCGTTACCAGATCTTTGCTGCCATGTCCTGACAGTTCCAAACACATTATTCTCACATTTGAATAAATAAGTATATTTCTTTTAGGTGCAAATGCCAAATCCAAGAATGGGAGAAATTTACTTGCTAAAGCCTGTGGCCAGTCTGAACACCCCATTTGTATTTCATATTGCATTCAGTATTTCAGAGCCTTGTGGAAATGCATAGTTGTACAGTTTTGATAACCACAGTGTCATGTCATCTTAGTCTCTTGTGCATAATAAAGTATATATCAATTTATTAATAATTTATGTCATGATTCATTTAAGTCTATCCTCATGTCCCATAAATTTCAGTGGGAATTGGGTGCAGGATTTGATTTTGTGTATTCACTTCTGAGTTCTTTTATCCATTGGCTTTTTTTGACTACTCAGTGTCATGGCTTCTTGCAGAAACCAGTAGATATGTTTAGTTAAATGCTGCTGGTTTTTGCTCAAAGTTGAAGTCCAGAGTTCTGATCCTGTGGGCATTGAGTTGTTGCATGTCAAGACACAGCCTCAGTTGAATTCTGCAGAAAGCCTGGCTTGAGCACAGTGAAGCCCATGGCTCTGCAGCAGCAGAGTGCTTCTGGGTTGTACCTGTGACTGCAGTTACACTGGAGACACATGAGCAAGACTGTTTTCATCAGTGAATGGTCTTCCTGTGCAGGAGCAGATTGTTTTGCTGTGTATCAGCAGGACAAGAATTTGGATGTTTACTATCCTGCTTTCTAATTTGTTTCCTGTATTTCTTGTGCAGAATATTCTTTATGGGCACTTGAGTGCAGCAGCCTTAGTGGTTTTTCCCTGGGTTATTCAGACATTGTAGTTATTGACTCACTAAAGGGAGTTCCTTAGTAAGGGAATCTAAAATGTTAAATGATCACTTTAAAAAGCAAGATTCCTTCAGTACTGAAAAGGCTATTAATTAGAAGCAGTTCTAAGCTTATGTGTTGCCTATGACACAATTCACAGAGGTGCAATAGATTTGTTGTTTCATAACAACCATATATTCTGTTACTGCATCAAGACAATTCTGTTTTCCTGTGGAAATGAGCTCCATAGGGTGAACTCAGCTGAAAGTTGCTGCAGCTGCAGTTCCCTTTCTCCTGTAAAATTTATGTTTTGATGGAAATATGGTGTGAAAGCATAATCAGTGTCTCATATGTGGAATTAATTTTAAAATGCAATTATTAGCCAATGAATTCTGATATATTTGCACAAGTATTTTTAGACAATAAGAGGTAAGAGTATTGCCATATTGCAGAGTAGGTATCAATGTTGTGCATATTTGTTCCCTCAAGCATTGTGAGTGAAGCAAGTGTTTTAGACAGTCAAAAAATACCAGGTGCCAGTTTTGGGAAAAACACAGTCCAGAGCTCTTCAAATTTAAACAGAATTAAATTTATCACAGCATTCCTTCCAAGACAATATAAAAGGAAAAGGAGACAATATTTTGATAAATTTTCACGGCTGTCACGTTGTAATTGTAAAGCAGATATTTATGAGGCTAGAAGCCTGGTTGCAGCAAGTGTTTTTGTAGAGTGTTCCCAAATCTCGGGCCCTGCACCTAGCCTTGCCAACCTGCGTGCATTTACACTTTGCAAAAGAAAGATCAAATTACATCCTTCACCTACGCAAAGTAGTTCAGAGCTCCAAGGGCAGATTCTCTGTGGTTTGCTGGAAGCCCTCAGGGTGCCACTGCAGCCTGCCCAGAAGGTGATGTGCCCCGCGGGGGCTCCTGGCCGGGCTGCTCACCCTGCTGTGCTGAGCTGCAGGTTTACTGTGTTTAGGAAAGTCTAAAAAGGAGTTGGTTTGTGGGCAGATGAGGAGGATAAGCAGCACAAAAGTGTTACTCTTGCACTCTTGTTTAAGTAACACATTTTTTCCATCCAGTTTTGGCACAAATATTTTGAGGAATTGGTTAAAAAATATTTGGGTGGAGGCTCTTTTCCTCTGTTACTGCTGCTTGTAAACTGCCGGCTCTAGTAAAGAACATACTGTAGAGACAAAAAATTAAATCAGTATTTTAAAAAACAAACTCTTGAGTATTAAGCAGAGAAAGCTGATGGTATTTAACAATGTGTTAAGTGGCTCACCAAGCGCTCTGTTTTGTCAGTAAATTTTTTACTGCGTGCCTGCAAAATCACAGTGTAATCCATGCAAGTGGTATGGTTTTCCCAGTTCTCTAAGCATTTAAAGTCCAGATTTGCTTTGTAAATAGAGTGAAAAGATTAAAAATATCTTTGTCCATAATACAAGTAGGCATATCCCATGGGTTTGTAGGAGCTTGGGATGTAGCCTTTGCACTACGCAATATTTTTATGAGTCCATGATCCTAAAGGTGATTAGTAACATTGGCTGTTAGTATTGAAAAATAAAATAAACAGGAAGATTTAAGAGGCGCATACACAGAGAGCATTCGCAGCAGGAATATTTAGGTTTTCACAAAATTCTTCGAGTGCCAAAACATGTCACAGAAAATTTAAATCACTGAAATAAAATAACATGAAGGAAGCAGTTAAGGAGTGTCTGGAAATGGGAGGCTGGAGACTCATGCCACACTTCAGCCTGAAAGGAGCTGGGTCTGGCAGACTGCCAGGGCTGCCATGCCCCCAGCGTGCCAAGGGCACGGGGGCTGGGATAGTGCCTGTCCCCGGGAGCTCCAGCTCACAGCGCTGGGCATCAGCCAGCCGGGCAGGGTTATTGCAGGCACGCATTACTCGTGCTGTTAGCTCTGGGTATGGCCGTCCCTGTGATGCCCCTGTTGTTAACAGGCTGCTTCAGACAAACCAGGTGTGTGTGTAAGCTAAGCGGGGCTGTCTGGCCTTTGCACTCGGGAGAAGGGCCGTGAAATATGAAAGGCTTCGGCTGGAAATCACCATCTGCACTTGGGAGGGTCGCAGAGCGAGTGTTCTTGCAAGCAGAAGAGGTACAGCACCAGTCCTGTCTCTGGGAGCTCCTCTGCTGCTAAAAACTGAATCCAGGAGCTCAGAATAAAGATCCTCATCCTGAGCAAGAACAGCTCCTGTCTTTTCCCTGTGCAGCTCACCCGGGAGCAGCGGGATGGAGCAGCGGCCCCACGGCGGGTCTGGGTGCGCCCTGCGGCCCCTCCGGCAGGCTGGAAGGGGCAGTGCGGGGCTCGGCACCGTCCCGCCGGGGCTTTGCGGGGATGTCAGGGAGGGAGGCAGCTGGGGGCAGCTCGGCAGCGGTGAGCAAGGGCTCCTCAGGGGCAGCAGCCAGCGGTGCTGGGGTGCGGGCTTAAAGGAGGGCAGCCCTCAGGGCCCCTGTGTGCCCAGGGGAGCTGTGGGGGAGCGGCAGACCTGTTGGGACCCTTTTTGGACAAAGTGAAATATCAATGTAGGTGAAAGATTCGTGTGGGCTTTGGGGAGTGGCTCACGTTTTTATCCTAATTGTTAACTTGCCGTCTCGCTGGCGCATCGTGTGGGAGCCGTGAGGGCTCTGCGGCTCTGAGGGATCTCTGCCGCAGGAGGCGCCTGCCCAGGCTGGGCTTGGGCACGAACAGGCCGCCCTCACTCTTACTTTCCGTGGAAAGAAACACAAAGGTGGGGTTTGGATCCCTGTCCTCTGACAAAATGTCTCAAACCCCCTCTTAGAAGCACAGGACGTGCTTGACAGGCAGCTCTGATGAGCAGAGAACACCAGGGCAAGGTGATGAAGGGTGGGGAAGGTGGGGAAGGTGAGAGAGGCAAGAGCAGGTACAGGATGACAAACTCCTATGTGAAGGCAGCTGTTACTTTGATTTCCATGTACTAAGCTGGTTGTGCTCTCAGTCTGATGATGTGTGGAGGCAGTGTTGATAATTAAGACTGGAAAAAGGAAGAAATCCATGATGAGGTTATTGTCAAGTTGGTTGACAGAGCAAGTTGGATGAATGCTGTGATTATGAGTGTTGCAGCATGACTGTGCTGTCTTTCTCCAGAGAGGGCTGAGGGATGATTACACTGGAAAGCACGTACCCCACTGACATGCTTTGTACCATTACAAAGACAGAGTAAGTACGCCCATGTTTTTACTGGCAGCGCTTAGTGAACTTTTCTGTGACTTCTCTCAAGTGTGTGTCCCTGAAGTGAGTCATATTTTACTGCATGCTAGACAACAAGGGTCTGTCATAAACCAAGAGGCCTTCCCTGGGCCAGCTGCTGTCCCTGTGGGCTATGGAAAGCACAGGATGATCTGCTCTGAGGACAGAATGATTTCTTCTGCTTGGGTTGTGCCCATCACCTGAATCATGGGATAACCTATCAAGGAGGCCACGGTTATATTGGGAACTTCACAGATCTAGCTTGGGCAAGGCATTGTGAATGGTTAATTTTGTTTTCTGGTTTAATGGTAGGAGTAGGGTCATGCCTAGCTCATTCCAGGTGATTTTTCTGTTGTTTGTTTTTGTAAACTTTTGTTTATTATATTGCCCTTCCATTACAATATAAAAATTTATAAGATGTCGAAACTTTGACCTTGTTCTTTTAGAGTGCATGCCTTTTAATCAATATCTGATTAAACAACTGTGAACCAAGACCAAATTTACTATTCTCTCATCTAGATGTTGTAAGAAATCTTAATTGCAGTGTTTATTTGATTAATGACAAATAGTATTGTTGCAGAGACCGGAGCTACATTTTGTAGATTTCTCATGCTTTTACTGAGCAAAAGGAAAGCTGCTATATCAAAACCCAAAGTATTCACACGGTTCTGTTTTCAGTGTAAATGCACATGTATATACAAACACACATCATTCCATCTAGCACTGGGTGAACCCAAGAAGGGAAAGTTCCAACGTGAATTGCAGAATGCACGTGGCCATGAGTAGTGCAAAAAAACATGCAGAGCATGCAAGCCAGTGCTCTTGTGAACAAGCAATTTACATCTGGAAGTTTTGACTCAGTTGTTCTGTCTTTCAAAATCTTACAGGCCTGGATTGCTTCAGGCAGTTAGGGGAGCCATCAGCCTGTGCCTCCTGTATGGTGGCTGGAGAAGGCAGCCCATGGAGATGTGAGAAAAATTCCTCTCCTTACTGAGCACCTGCAGTGGGCCGGGGTGAATCTGCAAGGGCATCTTCTCCAGAGGGCATTGCTCATGCTGGGAGCCAGCTCTTAAAAACACAAGTGCTTCAATCTGAATGAGCCCATCCTTCTCAGACCTTTCTGTGCTGGTGGTACAGGGTAGGAATGTGTCGGTACAGGTTTATTTTGACACAATCCATAAACGAAACAGTTACAGGGAAGGAGACTGGAGGAGATCAGGGTCACTGCCATACAAGCACGCAGCTTCTGTCTCTAGGGCACATAACTCCAGTGTTGCCCCCTGCTTACAAACCTTTAAGATTTTTCACAGCATGGAAAGAAACCAATGTGTGTAAAACTGGAGGCATTTACCAGGATCCAGGTTCAATGCCACATTTGAAGAAAAAATAGTTTGTGTTATTCAGAGTCCATATTTCATTTTTAAAGCAAACTAAGGGCCAAATTCCCACCTGGTATAAACCTGCTCCCTCAGCTTCCATCAAATTCTGTCTATTTACACCAACAAAGCATCTCTCAAGTGTGTAAGCTGTTCTTTAGTACCTAATAACAGAAATGTAATCTGGCAAACAGACAGTTTTGACAGCTGCCAGTGTACTTCAGATCCAAAGATGATTCCTTGAACTTCAGCTCTTCCCTCCTTCCTTAGACTTTTATTAAAAACAGGACCTATTCCCTAGTCTCTCATGTCATACTTATTGCAATGTTAGTTCAGCACACTACCCATTTTCTCCAAACATCTGAATTCTGCTCCACAGCTGTAAAGTCCTCTTCCTCCACTCTACTCAGCATTTAAATCTCTTATTTCCAACTGTAGTTCTGACAATTGCAGTGCTGGTCCTCCAATTTGCATTTTAGTCAAGAAGGCTCACATTTCAGACCAGCCAGTGCAAAATGCCATGCTCATTTTTTTAAAAAAAAGATGTCTTTTGAGCAGGGTATGCAAGGCAGCGAGGCATTAGAGCTATCCTAGCTTCAATGACGTGGGTGGGTTTTGCTATAAAAACCCCAAGAGAAGGTTGAAGCAGGTGTTCTGCACACCTGATCACAGCACACAGAGGGTGGCACTTGAGGTCTCCTCACTCAGAGTGTGGCTGTAGGCTTGCCCAGCCAAGTTCCCCTTGTTATATTTGACATTGTCTTTCTGGGGCAATGTCACTCCCATAAAGGGACAGAAATGTGTGGAGCACTGGGCTGTGTTTCCCAGGTGCTGTCACTTTGGCACTTGAGAAGGTCAGTCCCTTCCAGGCTGCCATGGCTGGCTCCTGACAAGGGGGGCAGTCAGCAAGGGGCCCCTGCTGCTCTCGTGTCCCTTTCTCAGCAACACTTGCTCAGGTCTCCAAGGAAAACACCAGCATTAGTCATACATGCATCAGCTGTAACCATCCCACCCCTTACACACCCTATTCTCGTTGCCTGTTCCCAGATGTTTTCAGCTGGCAACTACTTTAAAATGTGTCCGTGTTGTGGCCAGGACTGGGCTAGTTGGCACTGCATGTGATGGAGCCCACTCATCAGAGAGGCTTGGAAACTGTTCTGTTCATCCAAGTTTTCAGGAAGGTTTCTTCCTCTTTTTCTTTGAGTTCATTGCCATTCCTGCATTGAGTGCACTCCATTCACACTTCCAAGTATGCTTTTTGGACAAAGCAAGCACATCTCTATCTTAACACTTTTGCCTTTGTCTTCTGGGAGTGAGTTTGTAGGTTAGGTGATGTCACTGAGACAAAGTAGCATGTGGCGCTTGAATTCCAGAGTATTAAAGAAATATTTCCAGATAACAGTCTGCAAAAAACCACATGGACTGCAACTTGCATTCAAGGCTCATCAAATGCCTTAGAATAGCAACTAAAATAGTAAAATCACACAGTGCTCTTAGACAAGTAATAGGTAAGTGGGATCGGGAGAGGGATAACTGTATGGGATAATTATTTTCATTGTATTGAACCCTTTGGAAAAGATTTAGAGTTTGTGGGAAGAAATGACCATTCAGTTTTTCAAACACAGACACATGAAGCTGTGGCACAGTGCTAAAATATTTTTTGAGGAATTGGAGTTGTTCTTTTATCAGTCATGAAATTTGAGGAAACCACTCTTCATGTGTCATGGGCTGTGCTTTTAACATACTCTGTGATTCATTGCCAAGGACTAAGGAGCTTCAGGGATGTTCTCTGAACTTCTCACCTTCCCTGGGACTGACTGCCATTGAAATGCACATTACATGACCCCTGACTAAAAGCAATCTGAAATAAAATGTGAAAAGTTAAAACTCTTTGCTCTAAGTGTTTTTGAAATTTTCATGCTGAAAGGCACATTCTGCCAGGTGAAAAAAAAAAGGGAAAAAAAGAAAAAAGGTAGTCCTTCACTATATTTTTAAAACATTACATCAAGAAAATTTCCCTAAATTTTTGAAGTACTTATTGCTTGTTCCTCTTGGTAGTTCCCCCCCCCCCCCCCCCCCCATTCTATCTGCCAATGCAACCTTTTTCAAACACTGTTCACTTGTAAATACATAAGCTACATTAAAGGATAGTACATAGGATGTAAGAGGCTGTTCTTTCTCTTTCCTGCTCCCAGCTCCCATCTGGTGTGTTTACAGCACAGTGCCTTTGTCACAGCACACAGATTTTGTGGAGTGAATCTGCACAAGTGTTAAATGCCAGGCTGTAAACTAAACACTCCTAGGAATGGGAACCATCATGAAGGGGTTCATGTGGTCAAGAAACAGCGTTTTCCTGGGTAAACTTGGAACAACTCTGTTTTCCTAACTCCCAGTTTCAAAACTAATTGCATGTTCTGAGATCACTTTGGCTCCAAGTGATGAATGCCATGCCCTGTAATATTTAATAAGCTTTTCACTCTTACATAGAAGAGTGCTCTGTGGAATAATGAATATAGAAAATATCCCAGATTAATAAATTTGATTCACAGGTCAATGGAATTAGTCCAATAATGATCATTGATGATTAAAAGATGTTGAAATGCACTGGATCCTGCTCTTCAGCTGTGGCTAGTTTATTTTAAATTCCTCGTGCTGAAAGGAGGAAAGCTGTGTCATGGCTGAGTGATTCACACCATCCAATGAAACCTTTGGTACAAAGTACTTTCCTCTGTAGTGACCTGGGTGACCTCTGCTGTTGTTGAGGTTCAAAGCTGCTCTTCTCAGCTCCCATTCTGAGGCTGACCCCCATGCTGGGAGCTGGAATACCTCAGTGTGATCCTGACCTCTGTCTACTCTGTAATTTGGACATATTATTGAATTTCCCTATTTGTACCACTGTTGTCTTTGCCTAGTCTTTTTCTACAGGTTTGGAGTCTGAAGTTTGGCTGCAAAATCTGCCTTTTGTTTTGTGGAGCTCTGCACTGCAGTGCTCTTGTCTTGCTAGGAATGAGGGGTATCCTGACTCTGGGAGCTGATGGACTCCTGCCCACCGTCTCCTGCTGCTGGACCACTTGGAGCAGCTGTGTTGCTCCTGCTCTGGGGACGTCTTCCTTCACCTCCAGTCAGACATGGCCAAGCCACAAGAAGGGCTCCTTCTGTAGATTGTCTTCTCCATTTTTAATTCTTCTGACTGTGCACTCTGTTCAGACTGGTGTCCAACACATTCAAATAAACAAAAATACTTTATAGTGAAAAAGCCACGGGCAATAGTTTTACTGGGGGAGGTGTGTGCTTTATCCATGATGACTGCTCTGAATTTAGGATGAGCAATTGGAAGAAGTGGCAAGGGGAAGCTCAAACTGTTTTGGAGATTTCTTGGAAAAACACATGGGATTTTGAGACATTTATTTTGTGTGATGTGATCAGTGCATGCTGGGTGCATTATGGAGGTGACTCACTCGTTGCTTGGGTGCAGGCGGGTGGAAGAGAAACAAGAGATGTTGGCTGTATCCTTGTAGAAAACTTTGAGTTTTCTTCACTAAACTCTTTGCAGGATTCTTGTTTTAACTTTTCTTGGAAAACCCTCATCCTATTGTCAGTCTAATTATGAAGTTACTCACAGAGGAAGACATTTTCCCATCTGAGTAGCCAGCACAGAATAAGGACTACAGGGAACATGAGTAAATAACACAGGAAAGAGAGGTGGAAGGCAAAAGGATCAATAATTAAAATCAGAACCTCTCACATATTGCAATTAATGATTGTTTGGGGTTGTATAAATACTTTCCTGCGATGCAGTCATTTAGATATCCTTACAGAAATCCATTCAGTCAGATAAATCAACAGGCACAAGAGTACAGTTCAGGGTTTTTTTTACTCCTGTTAACTCTCCCATACTAAGTATGCACTAGCATTCTTGGTTCTACTTGGGTATTTGTTTACACAGAGTATATTATGTTCATAAATCTTAATTTAATCTTGACCATGGCAGTGATCAACTTCTTGCTCACTAAAATCCTCCAGGCACAGCAAACTCTACATAGAGATGGGACTCTCTCCAGCAGGGAGACCACTTCATTTGAAAGGTGACTTTGGTGGAATAAGATTACCTGAAATCATTCTAATGGTTCTCCTTCTTCATCACAGCAGTTCATTGACTTACTTGAAGTTTTGGTGCCAAAAGTAGTGTTTTGTTTTCAAAATATTTAAATAGGATTTCTTGTATGTGCCTTTTGTTGTTATTTCCCCAGCCCAGTGGAGGTTCACTCAGTGACCATCAGTGGGTCAGCTGTCCCCACTTGCCCTGGGCTCCAGGTGTGTGGGGTGTGGCTCATGGGTCCCACCCAGCTGGGGCTACTGCCCGAGGACTCTTTGCTGGTGCAGGATGCAGAGGGAAGGAATCAACCTCCTTCAGTGATGGAGCCCACTCTGAGCTTGGCAGTCAAAGGTAAGGCAGCCTAAAAAAATGAATATACTTCATTTTTATTTTTGAAATAAGGCCTTTGAACCTAAAATTTCAGCGTTACAGTGAGCATGAACCCTATGGTGAATTTGTCTCTGAGAGTAAAGCTGTAGCAAATAGTGGGAGAATGGGGGGATGGGTGTGTGAAAAGCCCTTGAGCTGTCTTTATTTGACTTTCATCAGAAATAATTTTTTAAGCGTAATTTGAAAGGCTGTATGAACAGATGCTGAAATGGAGGGATTGCTTTAGCCAACATATGGAAAATATTTACAGACCTTACACAATGGTGATATATAAGAGTAAACAGAATGTCAGATAAGGCCTGCATTCCTTTATTTTCACTTAAGACTCAGGAAAAAAATGCATGCTTCTTTGCTAGCAGGGAGTGAGGAGGGCATGTTGGAGGGCAAACTGATCTGGAGAAAAATGTGCATGTTAAGCAAAGTGAACTATCAGCTTTAAAATTCTTAAATAATTCACGTGTCACGGTATCTCCTCTGAAGTCTGTGCAAAGGCTGATTTTTGTGGACTGGGAGCTTAGATTATGGCTCCGTTTTCTGTCCACCTCCATTTTACTTGCAATTAGCAGTTCAAATACCACAATTACTTTGACCCTGCTCACGGTGGGGGTGGGAGTCGGGGATGTGTCTGTGCCAGCTGGGGAGGGGGACAAGCCAGCCCCTAGGGCAGGTTAAGGCTGTCCTTCCTTTCCTTGGCAGCCCCCAAGGATTTCTGATGGAAGCACGGTCCGGGAGACTGAAGGCAGCGCTCTCTGAGCGGAGCTCCGCCGGGGGAGCCGCGCTGGGCTCGGTTCTGCCCGGGGCTGGGAGCCAAGGCGAGCCGTGGGCGCTGAGCCTGCGTTCCCAGAGCTGAGCCTAGCTGCTTGGGCTTAGGCGTGGTTACATTTTCCTGTGGTTTTATGCTATTTCAGTGTCTGTATTGCATAAATCTGTATTTGCCTGCTCCCCGGGCTGCTCGGGATTCCCTGGGAGCATCCCGCAGGAACAGCGCTGTGCCCCGGCCGCGCAGCCCGGGTCATTGCTCCGGCGGGAAAGGCAGGAGCAGGCTGACAGCTCCAATGGGATGCAGCACAGCTGCTGCAAATGGTTTCTCATCTTTCTCACTGGTGAATGGACTCGTGATGCTTTTTCTTTTTTCTTCTCTTTCAGAGGCAATGTTGCTAATATATAGGAAATTCAATACATTGCTAGCTAGGTGAGGGAAAAATGCATCTTTGACCAAGTATGTTACCAAAGTGGAGATCTTAAGAAATGTTAGCTTGTGCAAAATACTGGTGGTTTGAAACAATGACATTTTTAAATGTTGCTGGCCTAAGAACTTTCTTTGACTTTTGCTGTTGTTTCTTTTGGATATGCTTAGTTGTTTATCTAAGCAACTCTGGTCATTAAATGAGGTTTTAAGAGAAAAGGTAAGCAGAGAAAAGAAAATAATACAGTCAAATACAAATAACTTCTGCTATAGCAACTACGTTTCTTTCATTTTGAAACTCTGAGCCTGTTTTAAAATGTATTGATTCAGTAAAGTTTTTCATGCTTCTAAAAAGAGCAGGATTGAGAATATTTACCCATACTGAAATGCTTAGGAACTACCTAAGGTTTGTTAGTTTTGGCACAAGCCTGCAAAGGCAGTCTAATGTCATCATGTTTGAAAAAGGAGGACAGTGGCAAAGGGCGATTCAAGTGCAGCATAAACTGCACTTAATTACAGCTGTTAATTTACAGCACAATCTTAGTTTTAATAAAAACAAGAGAATTGGTACACAGTGCTGGCAGAAAGCCTGAGGCAAAATCAGATTTAGCTGTGGATATCAATTAGGAAGAACAGCCAATGTTTGCCATTGCTACATATATATTTTTTTGCTTAACCTTTTCAAGATTGCTAAATCTGTATGTTGGGTTAGGGGTTTTTTTTTTTCAATTTTGCTTGTTTTGTTTTTTTTTTTTTTAAGGCCAATCTGTAACTGTGTCTGAGGTACTTTTTATATGACTTTGGTGTCCTGGTCTCCTCTAAGTTCCACTGACAAACACTCACCAGGTCACTTGCTGCCTGGTGCTCACTCACGTCAGTGCTGGGTCCAATAAGAACCAGCTGTGAATGCATCTGAGCTGTCTCTGATACAGTTCCAAGTCTGGAAAAACTAATTCCTCCCTTTCTTTGCAGACAGTGTTGTGCAATGGCCTGAGCTCACTAAATTCTTCTGTTGTTCAACAGCAAGTAACCTGGGTACTACATCTGCTTTAATGGCAACTGGCTTGTTGAGGCAATAGATGTTTGGGAGTTTTTTGCACCCCAGGCTTTGGTTATACCAACTCACCTTTTTATGCTGATGGAACTACAAGAAATCAGTACAACCATTACATCTTGGCCATATTTCCATACTGTTTTGCCAGCTAAGCAGAACTGAGAGACACTGTTTTCTGGCAGAACTCCAGGAATCAGGTTAATTCTGTTGCTGCTGTACACATAAAACCACTGTTAGGGAGTTTCTGTTAGCTGCTTATAAAATGCTTTGAGGAAACATTTTATAGGACAGATTTCCTTAAGATGTGAAATGGTACCATGATCTAAGGTAGCTAATTATGAAACCAAATGGAAAATCAAACGATAAAGCAAGAAAAACAACCCAGGCACTTTGGTACGTGGTACCTAATTGTAATGTTTCCTGAAAGGGGTGAGCCTGGCTAGCAAGATTTCCATCATTATCCCTTTCCTCTTCTACCCACTACATCCCTTGGCTCTGTAGTGCTCCTGCAGGTGTTGTTTGTTGCAAAATACATCTAATCCCCAAGGAATCTTGATGAGTACTCAACATACAATAAGCTATTTGGGCCAACTCATCTCTATTTCTACTTTTGGAGTGAGAAGTTTGCTGTGGTTTTTCTTCACCAGGTTTTTACCATCTGCCTTAATAATTTTAGTGTTTACAGGTCTGCAGCATTGTTGACAGCATTAACTGCCTTGTTTGTTCCCTTTCCTTCTGCAAGTAGTCTGATGTTACACAGAAACACCATCTCAGCCACTTTCCTATTTTAGTATTCCAGCAGGCAATGTAGTTTTCCTGGGCTATTTATTCTCTGCAGCTGTACTCCAAGGGTCCAAGTTGAGGGCTGAAAGGTAGAATCAATTAAAGCTTTCAAGTAGTACAGTATTAATATTTGTGCTTTATCTTCATAAAATACTAATGCTAAGATAAGAAAGTGGCCACAAATATAGTTTACAACAGCACTGTGCTTACAATTTGCAATGTTAACAACCTGCAAGCTGGTCTATCTTTGTAACAAATAGATATTCAAATTTCCCATCTCCTTTCCAGTAAATACAGCCTATATTCAGGGCCAGGATAGTCAGCTCCCTGAGCTGGTGGAACACTCTAAGATTTCCAAGGACTACATGCTCACAGCTCAGGACTAGCTTGGGTTTGGCAAGATTAGTTATCAAAGTGAAAAAGCAGTAAGAATCAGCTCTTGAAAGGGCTCCAGTGATCTTAGGGGAGGTGGCCCAGGTACAGTTAGGATAAAAATTAGAAAAAAACAAGGACTACAACTGGTGTAGAGAAAAAAGTAGTTACAAAATGGAGGGGTGGCCTGCACAAGGACTTGGCAGTTTAGGAAATGACTGTGGAATGTGGAAAAGGGTTCTGCCCATGCCTGGTCTTATACTTGGGTTTAGGGTTAACAGAGAGACGAAGCCTCAGTAAATGCTGACCCAAATCAGAACCTGAATTGTTGTTCCTGGCCTGAGCCCATGAGCCCCCAGCTGTGGCCCAGAGGCATGAGCTGCCAGGGATCTAATGTTTGCACAGCTTACCCTTCCCTCTGATCAGTACCTAATAATGCCCAGTTATGGCCCAGACAAGTACTTCAGTATTTATTCATTTGTGTGACTGATCTGTTATTTTGGTTATCCTTTTGCATTCTGTCCCTGCTTGGAGCTGTCTCTCTCCTAACCCTAGGAATGAGCTGAATCTCACCTTGTGGCCACCAGGCATGACCCAGAGGCCATGGGTGAAATCCTTGTACAGCCAACCTCCTGCTCTGGTAGCCCTTTTTCATCCCACAGCAGTCAGAGCTATTCTTTCAAGGTAAGGAGCAGACTGGGGGGTGATCATCCAGCCCTCATTACATCATGCTCCTAAGAACAAGTACATTACAAAGAGAAGAGGAGAAATGCATTTTCTCCAGGCCTATTCTGCTTGGCAGACAGCTTCTATACTGGTCTGTATTGAGGTTTGCTGTGGCTACCTCCTGAGAGAGCCTTCCCCAGAACCTCCCTGTCATGGTCACAGTTTGTGTTCTTCTCAAAAAATGGCCTCCTCTCAGGTGGGACAGTTTGGAATGTCCTTTCTCACAATTTCAGAAGGTTGAAAAAGTGTGATATTTCAGGACTGTTGCTCTGTGTACAGTGACTTCATTTTAAATGTAGCCTTGAAAAAATTATTGCTAACTCAAGCCACTCAGCTGGGGACCAAAGCACTGTCAAGCTCATGGAAACATGCTAACAAATGTGATGCTGACCAAATGTCTAGTACATCGTGTCACATTTTTGAGAAATGTCACAAGGTAAAATATTCATTCTTTGGCAAGGGGAGGTCTTTACTAGGAGGTGCCAAAGGAATTCACAAAGCTTTGGAAATCTCTACGTATCCCTTTCTCTAGGGAAAGAGAGAACTCAAACATGAGTTTGAGCATGACAGTTTACATCTCAAAATGAAAGCTGGAAACCCAACAAGGACATGTGAACTTCAACACAGTTTGTTGCTACAATTAGCACTCTGTGGAATATTGATTCTGAAGCTGTTGGACTTGTTCTCAGGGGTCTGTTTTGTAATTTATATTGAAGGGTTTGCATTGTATAATCTAATTGGAATGTGCAAGATTTTTATGCATGCTTGTTTATAAAAGTCAAGGCTGTGTACTAAGATTTTTAGTTCTCTTCTGTGCTAACATAGATGTGATCAGGGTGTATTCAACAGTCCAGTCACTGGGAGAAGGGAGAAGCAGGTAACCCTACCTGGCCTTGGATGAAACAGCTAAGATCAATTAAGGTATAGAAGGTCATTAGAGCCTTGTAGTATTTCTGAGACAACAACTGATACAAATTCTGATGTGAGAGTGCTCTTTGTTCAGCAATGGTCCCCCACACTGACTTACTGTGCTATCAATATTATTATTTGGTACTTTAGGACTCTTCCCCTGGGGCTGGTGGTTTGTTTGGTGTAAGGACAGATGTGTTGCAGCACAGCACTGCCTAAAGCAGCAGTACCTGAATCTTCACAGCCTCCCCACTGGTGATCAGATTTACTCTGCTCTGGAAAATAAAGTGGATCACAGGTCCAAGGATCCTTCAGTATATTGTACAGTACTTATACCCATCTCCTTTGTTGTGGGCACTTGGGCATCTAAGAGGCTGCCATAGTCTGTGCACTTCCCAGCCTCTGTGACCTCCCCTTCCTCCCCTGTGTTTGGGTGGAAAACTGAAAGAATGTTATTTTAACAACTAAGGAAGGGTGCCTTAGGGATATTCAAAATGTACTCTGCTGCAGCTCCTGTGAAGGGTTGTTATTTTCTGTGTTGATGAATTAGCCAAAACTGGTGGAAATTAATTATCCCAGGTAACTGGGGAAGACAGATTCTTTTGTTTCAATATTCTGTGAGCATTTGCCACGTCATTTATAACATGGCATCAATTGCTTCTCATTTGTTTCTCCCTAACTGCTTTCCTCAGGCATTCCTGCTCTTATCAGGCTTATTTCCCCACGTATCCATATGCATTTTTCTCCTGACCTTTCTGTTGTCTTTTTGTCTTTTTTTTAATTTCAGTTTCTTCTCTTTTTTTTTTTAGTTTTATTTTCTTCCCACAACACCCCTTTGCTTTCTATCCCCATGCCCTGTTGGCTGGGGTATTCAGTTAATGCTACAGTTCAGGCCTTCTGATCACATCTGTTAAAAATCTCATGATTGAGCTGGACATCATGTACTCAGGGTTGCTGAAGCTTTGTGGTGCAGGGTTTGCAGCAGAGGCTCAGACACAGCAAGCTGCTCTAGGTACTTCCCCTGCTTCTCTAGTGGTTCTGAAACCCATGTCAAAGAGTATGCTAGGAAAGAGAAGTTACTGTTATTCATTTTGGCTGTCATAAATTTGGCATGGATTTATGGTCTCTGATCTGAATAATAGTTACTATAGGATTGACAAAAGCTGCGAGGACAGCTACAAACAACTTACTCTTTTTAATCAAATCTGAGGGATTTATTGAACAGGTGTCCAAGACAAAATTGTAGAGTAGTGATAAAATTACAATAGTTGCCACCATGGACTTCAAACTTACTGTTAATCAGCTGTCATTTCATACCCCCATTAAAGAACAAAAAGTGAAACTGGGTGCTATTTCTGCTCTGAGGGGTTTCTGTCCACCAAAAAGCTCCAGGCTAGCACAAAATATGTAAATTCTGTTTATGTCAACCACTATTTTGTGTCTTTGCTGATTTATATCCTACTTGAGTGAATAATGCCTTGTACAAAAATTGATTGGCAGATTGTTGGTTGTCCTTAACCTCTGTTGTTTCTGAGGGTGTTGAACCATTAGCAATGCTGGGAAGAAGCAGAAGTTAGCCAGGAACTGGTATTTCATCATGTCACTGTGGTGGTATGAGCTTGCTGATAGCCTGCGATGATGGATCAGGACAGTTGGCCTTGGAGAAAGCCTTGCCTGTTTAAGGACTAACATGAGGAGAGGCAAGATAGCTGTCACGCCTCCAGGCTGTTTCTGTGTAAGAGAAACAGACCACTGGACTGTTTTGCCAGTTAGGATGGAAAGTGTGTTTGGTTTATGTCTCATATAAATAATAAAAGTAATAAAAAGACACAAATACCTCACCGCAAATGAAGCGGTCAGGAACAAATTTGGGAGAAAAACAAATAGCTGACCAAAGCTCATTAACCACTTGGACTTAGGTCTGGCTTCAGTCTGCAATAAAGGTCTTTATTAGCCTCTACACTTGATGTGCTCTGTTGATTTAAGCACCTAGGGTTTTTTCCTGCTTCTGGCAAAAACAAGAATTGATGAGGCTAATGGTGCTCATGAATGCCCCTCACTGGGGAGAAGAAGGGGTGCCAGGACTCCTCTTGTTCACTCTTGTCTCTGCCCAGAAGGCCAGTCAGTGCTTGCTCTGTTAGGAGACGCTGGCAGGAGTGTGTGCTTCCTTGGCAGAAACCTGTCACACACACACACACACAATAGTACACGATGTCCTCTTTCCTCAAGCTGGAAATGAGTGCAATGCTGTTTCCTTGCTCAGACATCCAAGCCTGCCTTCCAGAGAGTGCAGTGCCTGAGTGCCAGCCCCCAGCTCCAGGTGCCAGTGGCCAGGACACTGCTCTGGCCTCCTGGGAGAGCTCTGTCTCAGAGGCAGCTGCTGAAGCCAAGCTCACATGCAAATAGTCTGTCTTGCCATCTATCAGCCTATATCCTGGCAGTGGCTTCTGGTGTCTGTTTCTTTGAAATGAAGGGCTATTGAATTTATTTAGCTACTTTATTTAGATCAAATATAGTTTTATGGTGTCTTGTAGGTATGTGAATGTTGTCATCTCCTCCCACAGTCTTTTGTGAAAGTTTTTTTTTTGCAGCAGCAGCAGTTGACCTTCTGTTTATGAGGACCAATTAATATTTAGGTGATGCTTTTTTTAAAAAAGATACTTATCTTTAAATATATGGTTTTTTGCCTCTGTGTGGTTCACAAAGGTCAGCCTTATTCAATGCTGAAGAAGACACCATGGGTACTTTCTGCTGATATAAACTGCCATTAGCAGAAACATATCAAATACAGCAGCAGACAACAGGAGTTCATAAGTGCTTAGGAAAGATTATATTAGTTAGTGTACATATTTTAGTTATTACTACATTTCTGACCTTTATTAGATGATTACTTCACACAAGAAAACTCGCAGACCAGCCGTGCTGCACCAGCGTGGAGGGTAAAGACAGCTGTCTCTTTGCTGTAGGAAAAAACTTACTAAAACTAGAATACTTTGTATATAAACATTTGGTTGCAAAATAATCTACCTGGGCATTTCCTTGGGAGGAATGAATTTTTGGTCTGCAAAAAGAAGCAAACAATTTTCAAACCCCTTGGTCTGGTGCGAGATGCACCAGATGGGTGACACTGCAGGTGCACCCCTGGCTGTGGGTGCCAGTGAAGACAAAGCTGAGACTGAGCAGACTACCAGGGTTTGTCTGAAGACATTTTTTCCAGATACCAAGAACTATAATCTTTCCTGGCTTCCTTGAAATGCTGAGTGCTAAAATAAGTGTTGTAGATGGAAAAACTGAAGGAGAACACACAAACAACAGATCAAATTGAGTGGAGGCCCAAATTTCACATTTTAGGTTTCCTTCAGAAACAGAATAAGATTAAGAAAGATGAAGGTGATGATACTTTAGGAAAAACAAGAAAAAAACTCTGTGGAATAAATATTATCCCAAAGAAAACATACAGCCCTTATGAGTCTCAAAACCAAAATTTTTTACTGAATACAATAAATCAGGTTTCAAGGATAGAACAAATAATTTTTGAAGTCTGAGGGAAGCAACGGTTGCGTGATTTGGAAGACAGGGCCAGCACAGGATGGTGCAGCCTGCTTGCCTGGACAGAGCCTCCTGGGGCATGTGTCTTAAGGCACTGATCGATCAATTGTTGCAGTCTTCTCGGGAATCTCTCTGTGCAATTTGACAATATATACTTGTCACAATTTATATTATGGTTAAAAGGCAGTTATAATAACTTGTGATGACAAATTTTTCTATACAGTTATATAAAGTTATAAGTATAAAACTCAAGTTTTAAGATATGAAATTTAAGTGGCTTGGGACACCTCTTGTAAAGAAAGTCCTGCCTCTCTAGAGGTCAGCAGAGGTGTTGGAGCTGGAGTTCCCCAGGTAAGTGGGAAGGAGTATCTGGTGATCTCTTCCTGTGCTCTCTTTGGGAATGTTCTACTCCAAGAGCATGTTAGACATGTTAGCCCTGGGCACCCTGCACAGGATATCTTCTCCCTTCTCTGCAAAATCTCTTGGAGGGTGTGTGTCAAGGTGGATATGTCCATTTTGTACTTCTTTATTCTGTGGGATCTGTGCCAGAATACTGCAGGGGCGCCTCCAGTTGTAGTGCAGAATTTTGAAAAACTGAAAAGAAAAAAACATGAAAAACATAACCATACAGTATCTCAGAGGAGCAAAAATATTCTAACTGAAATGAGGCCTGGAAATGCATGAGTTATTTAGTCACCTCCTATCCTGACATCCTTTCCCTTTCTCTCTTAGCACAGCACATTTCCCTCATAGGTGCAGGCACTCTGTCAGCACTTCATTGCAGTTAGCTTGGGTGCACTGGGAATGGCTTTGAACGAGGCAGCTTAATCCTGCCTGCTCTCGGGAGTGCAACTGACAGCAAGGAGTTGTGTGCAAGAGATGCAAAGGTATGGAGTTGGCAGGAAGGTGTGAGCATTGTGCAAATAATCCTGTGGAGCCAATGTGTATGTTCTGGATATTGATTATGCTAGAAGTTTAATTTGAAGTGAGCAGGAAAAGAGACTTATCAATGGCTTGAATCTGATGGTTGCTCAAAGCTCTCTGTTCCCTAAGGAACTTGAAAAGTTGGTTCCTGTTGCTTGTTACTGTTCCCTTCTTTAATCAGTATTCTCTTGTGAGGTTTTATTTTATCTTTATTTATGGACGTGTTTTTTTTTTTTGTCTGGGATGTGAATTGAAACCTTTTTTATTAACATGACATGCATGCATGCTAAGCATGGAAGCTGTGTACCCACAAAGGCTACAGAGAATTTTAAAAAGAGGAGTCAGGAGTGCCATTGGGTAGGGACAGACTGTTGTGCATGCAAGGCATCTGTCTTGAGGAATCTGCTGTTTGGTCAAATTGATTTTTGGGAAAAAATTTGTTTCTTGGGAAAGAGAGTGTTTGTCAGTGTGAGACTTACCAAACCACAATGAGGAAAAACTGAGAAAAAAGAAGGATGCTTTTCCCCCTTTGTTTTAAGAGGGAGCAAATTTATTTGCAAAAGAAGAATCAAGTTTTGAAAGCAGGGCTATGCTCTGTGAGACTGTGTATTTTTTGCACCCCTTGGCTGCACCAAGCTGTCACAAATGTTAAAGAGTTCTTAGTCTGACATTGCTAATGCTAGTAAGAACAGATAGAGTGCAACTCTTCTCTCATTGAAAGCCTCTTTTAATAGCCTTGTGCAAAGCTCTCCAAAGTCAGTGGAAATGTTCTAACAGCTAACTTCAGTGGGCACTGAGCCAGGTAATACATCACATCTCTCCTAGTCACCTGCAGATGTGCAGAAATAACATGCAGTAGAATGTGCTTAAACTGTGCAGCACAGTTTAGGAGCTTTTATAATCTGTAACATCCTCCTTGTAAGAACTGGAAAGCAATGCAATCCTTTTAAAAAACATAAAAAGACCCCCAAAACCCACCAGCACACAACAACAAAGAATCCAAACCTACAACCACAAAAATCCCCCAGAAAAAAAACATAAAACTCCACCAAACAAAACCAACAAACAACAAAAAAACCACCAAACGAACAAACAAAAAACCTCCAAAACAAAATGCCCAAAATATTGAAGGCAAATCCTGAAGATATGCTTCTGTGAAACCTGTTTATTGTGTGAAAACTGGAGTCCAAAATCAGTCCAGAGAAGTTTGATGACATTAAAAGAAAACAGAATTTCCTGCTGTAATGCAGCAGACAAGGAGGCTGTGAGCCACTGTATTTGGAAAGAACAGGTATATGAACAAATGGATTACAAGTCCTTTATACACTTGCTCTCTTTAGAGCTCTCAAGCTGAAGGCGCCTCTCTGGGCAATAAAGATATATAACTCCTGTGGCCAAGAGAGTTAAAAGCAACTGGCCTGGTGTTTTACTTCTCCTTCAACCTTCACATTTTAAAACATGATGCCTTGTTATTTTGAATTTTTTTTTTTCAGTATCTTTAACATTATTTCAGACCTGTGGTGCAGAGATCCATTTCCTAAGATGCCTGTGACTAACAGCTGATTAAATCCTTGTCAGAATGATGTCATCAGTCATCATTTGAGATGACTATTTTCTGACTCTTTTGAGGTGATTCTGGCACCTAAGGAGTCTGAGGGGGCAAAGGAAGAGCAGCAGCACCCCTCTTCTTTCAGCAGGATCTGAGCTCCTATCTTGTTAGCTGTGATAGCCCCTTCCTCTGGATCCTTGTTTTCCTTCCACATGCCGCTGGTCTTCTAAGACCTTTCACCCAAGTGCTGGAGGTGCCCACTGACAACTTAGTCATTTTAAAACCTCTTTGCATGCTTTTTCTGTGCTGGAGCAGAAAACTTCACTACATTAATGACAAGCCCATTTTCAGAAATAAGCACGTTTTCCTTAAAAGCCTCTACTGGGAGAGGGGTGAGAGTTTGTATTTTCTTCAGCTGTTACAGTTGGCTTTTAAGTCTTTTTATTTAAATAGCTTGATTTATTTTGGTTGTCAGAAATTTGCACATTCAGAGCTCTGGTAATATGTACAAATATTTACAGATGGGAGCAACAGTTGGAATAATGTCTGGACAGCCTTCTTCACAGCAGTTAGCAGGATATCCAGAAAGAACTGAAACTACAAGAGGGTTTGCTAGACACAAGCAGTAAGAGACACACTCTTATTCAGTGCAGATGGCTAATCTCCATTATGATTTTGAATTTGCTTTCTCCATCTTATTAGTCTACATTACTGGAAAGAAGTGTTATCAAAACCAACTTTCTTCACTTTCAACAGGGCCTCTTGCAGAGCAAATTCTTACACACTCTGGATTAGACCCACTTGGGGTTTGAGAAGAGTTAATGTTTGACATCTCGCCTCATATTTTGTGAGCTTTTGATGAGACAAATGGACATTTTTATGTAGCTGGTGAGGCAGCTTCAGCTTCTCTCCACAGTTAAGAAGGTATGGGCTTCTACACATGTTTCTTTCCTGTGGAGAAGATACCAGGATTACTCTGAAGAGTCTGCCTCTTCTATTGAGATACATAAGAAAAGTGGCAAAATTTCCTAGTCTAAAGCAGGTCCTCTTTCTCATCTCTTGTAAGTCATCAGTTGCAGACACCAGCTCAGTCTCTTCATCAGCTCCTGTAGAGCTTGGGTCGTGGCAACAGTGATGGTTTCATCAGACGAGAGAGACTGCTACTGCAACTGGGGAAAACCTGCCCTCCTGTTAGCTCCTGCCTTCGTGTCAGAACTGGTGCTCATGTACATGACTGTCAAGCAAACCACACTGGAGGCACGTGCACAGGAGAAAACTCAGCATTTGGGACAGAAGGAAAGGGAGGGAAATTAATTTTAACCCAGATCATCTCCCTGATTTATCTCATGGTTGCATTGCTATTCCTGCTAGTAAAGAAAGAGGAGAATGTAAAATTGGCTCTTGTGACAGCAGCCTGCACTCAGATCAGCATGAGGCAAGTGTAAAACCACTGCCCAAAGCCCAGTCTGTACAGCTCCCACATTTGGCAGGAGAATCAGAAGCACAGTTCCCCACAGCCTTTGGTTTGCCATTTGAAGCATCTGGTTTAGTCAAAAACAGTGAATGAAAAGTTGTAACTATGAAGAGTATGTGGTATGGAATTCATGCAAAATATTGATATTCAAAACAGTTTTAGATCTCATGTGGGCCTAACATGCTCTGAGGCCACAACTGTATTTTGATCTGATTAGAATGTGTCCACAATGTGGCATGAGGTGCCACAGATGCTACTTGATTATTGAGTTCAGCTTTCATGGCCTTGTCCCTTTACCTCCCTGGAGGGGAAATACTGAGAAGATACTAAAAAGAGCCTGATAGCTTTTGCCTTGAATGAGTCCTGAAAAAATAATATCTCTCTCTAGAAGTTGTAATGAGCTTCCTAAAAGGCTTCCCAAAACCAGGCAGTTCAGTTTATCAGGAGGAGGTGAATGGAATGTGGAGATGGCCGGATTATGAAGTCTGTCATTATTCCAAGCGTATTGCAGCATGACTGACGTAAATTCCATCTCTTTAAAATTCCTCCAGAAAAGTCAAGCTCCATATGTACAAGGCTAGCATGGTGTGCTGCAGCCATGCCTGATAGCAGGCAGCAGCACGGTGCTGTGTGGTAGGAGCTGGGGCTGATGAGTAAATGCTGCACACGGCTGCTGCAGTGCAGGGAGTGCAGCACGGCCAGGGCTGGTGAGCCCCAGCAGGCAGGGTGCAGACAGCTGCAGGGTGTATGATGGTGCTCACTGCTGTGCCCTCTGCAGCACCAGGGCCAAGCTCTCCCTCGCTTCTGATGTGGGCGAGTTGCTTGAGGACACCACATGAGGTAACGTGCCGTGGGGACAAGGTGCACTGCAATGTCTGAGCAGAATTCACAGCTGCTAAACAGCTTTCAGAGATGACAAAATTGCCTCTAAAGCAAGGCTTGTTTGGGAATGAAAGATGCATCTAGGGATCAAACAAGAGGTGACAGTTGTTATGAACAAAAAAAGTTACAGTTTTTTTTTAAGAGAAGGGGCTGCAGAGGAGTTTTCAGTTGAGCTAGGAATTGATCGCTGGCCAAGAGTTCTTTGTTAGTGAAATGTTGGAATCACCCCTTGAGTATCCTTAAGTACCGCCGTTTAACTCTCTATTGTGGAGAATTCTTGTTTTTCAAAACCACCCTAGCCTGTTGCCAGGAGGATGACAACCTCCCCTCGGACGGTGGGGAGAGGGAGAAATTTGCATCTCAGGAGACATGCAAATTTATCTCAAACCCAAACTGCACTGGGACGGGACCTTCATCAAATCCTGGAAAATACCCCAAAAAAGACGAGCCAAAGCAGAATTGAGAAGTCAGGGTGGTGTCTGGACATCAAGGCCGTGGTCCGAAGCCGGCAGAGATGCTTGAAAACCTCGGTCACTCCTCGCCCCAAATCTAAACTATGTCAGTCGGACCCAGGACCCCCTGGACTGATAATCCGAGTGGAGAGAGGTTGATATATTTGCACTGCTCTTGCGAGAACAAGAATCGTGGCTCTGGCTCCTAGGGGACAGAGCTGCAGATTCTCCTCTTCTGAGTCACTGCTGGGACCGGTGGCAGAGCTCTGCAGATCTGCCAAAAAACCCCACTTTGAGCCGATCACTTTTATAAAAGCATTAAAAGGAGGAAAATCTCCTGCCCTGTTCATTTCAATAGTGCTGATCTCCATGTAGCACTTGGTGACAAGTTGCTGAGAGTTATTTCAGTCTGTACAAAAACTTTTTCAAAGATCCCTGGTCACTTATCTTGGCAAATCCAGTCTTAATCAAGTATTACTTAACCTAAAGATGTCAAAAAATTATTTGTGTAGTTAAACCAAAATGATGGAAGAATAAGTTATGGCAACTAACCATGTTAAATGAGGGTCAGGTTGCTCTCTTAATCAAATAACTTTGCCAAATATTTACTAAAATAGGACATACTCTTGTAAAAGTATAAATAGTTTGTTAGTTATTTAAATAAAAGATCCTTACAAGCCTTATTTGGTATGATTTTTTGATAGTGTTTATGAGGGGGGTTTTAATAGCAGGATCTCCATTGTGATTTTTCACTAGTGAAAAGTAATTTTTTTTTTTTTCCTGGCAAAGCAGATTTTCCCTATAAAAATCTGATAGAAAATACACTACTTCAAAAATTATGAGATTGTAAACACTCCATACATGAACTTTAGCACTAAATAAGTATTTAATTAGAAAGGGTGTTGCCGTTTTGGGGTTTTGACTAGGTATTTTGTTGCCACTTTGCAATAGGCAGATTCTGAATCCCTGATAAGAAAACACTTAAATATGCATGGAGGAGAGGGAAGGTTCTGGAACAAAAGCTTACAGTCTTTTACCCAGACATGTTCTTTGTGCATACTTGTATTTGCAGAACAGGATATGTTCAGAACAGGCGAGACAGATATTTTCAAAGTGTAATATTAGAGAATATACAGAAAGTAATGCAGCACAAATATTGAGAGTAAATGTGCACATTTTCAGTCTCCTTAATCTTGTGGAGTGGGGAATGCCTGTATTCATCTTATTCTGTCCTGTTATGTACAATTCACAATATTTCTTAAAAAAAATAAACCACAGAAAAGAGTTAGAAGATACAAATTACTCTCTAATAGTATGGAAGTCCTGCATAAGGAAATTAAAGAACTTTAGGAAGTGAAAAGTAAAGCATAATTACACTTTGGACCCTTCTTAATATGTGAGAGCAGAATTCTCTGATTTGGTTTTGGTGCCATAAATGTTAATATCAAACATTATGTGTGATGTTAACATTTATGTGTATTTACAAATGGGATGAGGATGGGAAAGTGTTAAAAAAACCTAGTGTGAATGGATAAATCAGAAAGCATCCCTGATTAGGCAATGATTGCTCACCAGGTTATCCTGAATCATCTTCTTGGTTATCCTGTGTCTAGTATATATCAAGTTTTTGCAACCACAATCCATCTTAGCCCTTGGGATAGCAAATGTCACGTGAAAAAGGTGGGGCTGTGTTAGAGACAAACTCAAACAATGATTCAACAGTATTTTCAGCTAGTCTGTGTACAAAAAGCAATTTGGCCTGAAGTATTGAAGGCTGATCTCTCTGGCTGCTGATTTGAAAATAGTATTTAAAATGTTGGTATCTAAGTGTTGCTGCTATTTTTAGTATTCTGATTGTGTAACCTGTAGTTGTGATGGTCAGTGTTTATAGGGGTCATATCTCATATCTTTGGTTTTGGTGGAAGTGGCAATAAGTAGCAATAACCAACACTACCAACTTCTGCTTTCTAGTTTTCCTTATTTTGTCCAGCCTTGCTCAAGGCATCTGTCAGAGTTAGGTGCATATTGTACTGAGGCACAGTCACAAGTATAGGAGCATTAATTTATTTCTGGATGTGAAAATGGCCTGCTCTGAAGTGATTTCAACTCCACAGTAATAGCTGGAACTATTGAAAATTACTGATTCCAAGAAGGGATTGAGCCTGGTGTTCTCTGGGCAAGGTCAAAAACCAACCAGAGTCCCAGCTGCCAGCCTCCAGAAGCCAGAGCCATGAAAATAAAATGGGGGCTGCTCACTTTATTTTACAGAGGCTCCATCCCGACCTCCTGTCTGTCTGCACAACACCAGGGGTAATAAGATATAAATTTATTTTCAATTGAAGATCAATTCCATCCATACAACTGTAAAAATGTGGAGTATACTTCATTCCCTGCAGTCACCCAAGTGGAAAATACAGCTGGCTAAGAGCTAGACTGCCATCTAACTCTAAGCATAATACCCTATAATATTGTTTCAAAGGTCTGGAAGTACTCCAGTGTGTGATCAGATTATTTGAGTCCAAATGATACCTAAGCAAGTGAGTCAATAAAGAGATTAATCATAGATGAAGCAACTTAAAACATGTCAAATAACTGAAAAAGGACCAGTAGAAAATGGAAACAAAGCACAAGGAGTGCAAAACCATAGCAACAGTCAGTGTTGCTGGCTACAATAGGCTTGTGTTAACTAGAAATAGAACAAAGTAATGCAAGGGATCGGAAAATAAAAGATAAAGGCAGTTTCAGTATTTTCTGTTATAAACCATGCCATTTATGGAGTAATACAGCAGAAAGCAGTACAGTTTAAACAAACAGTGAAAAAAATGGGAATAGATAATTCTGTGAATGAAATGCATTCTACATTTTAAACTATTCAGTGAGAGAAAATTCAAAGTGTTAGCAGTTTTTTTGCTTAAAAAAGAAAATACTGCTGATGCAAGCAGGTTGTGCTGGACCTTTCCTGTGCAAACATCTGCAAAATAATCAGTCATGGTTAAATGGCAATCTTTAACTGGTGACACTGTTTATATGAAAAGCAATTTCAGTGCTAAAGCCTTATGAAATATAATGGCAAAGGGAGATGTCTTTTTCAGCAAAAGAGAGACAAGCAATAACACCAAACTCATAATACTTGAAAAATTAGGGAAAAACCAGAAAACCTGAAAATAGACAACAGAAAAGAAGTGAACTGCAAGATTTTGCAGTTCTGTTAATGTGTTTCAAGTGGTTGGGAGTTTGCCAGTACAATGTACAAGGTGGCTCTACTTCAGGAGATTTTAAAGCCTGGACATGCCTTATACCTGCAAGTATTCTCAGAGAGTTGAGGGTGTGGAAATCCATCTGGGTGTTGATGCCATGCCTCAGGCTTTCTGCTGCCAGGTTTCCTAATATGCATGCAGGTGGATTTCTTGCTCTTTCATGTGCTCTTTTATACATACTAGAGATAGTCCTCTTGTGGGGAAGAAATTTGGGTCTGTCTCTTGGGCCATCTATTAACAAATCTTAGAGGTTTCCACTCTTTAGCAGTTTTGGTAGAAAAAGTCAAATGTGGTTTAGTGGATAAACAAGAGATAGATGTACAAACAGTACAATCACTAAAACCTCCTTACTGCAGGAGGTCAGACCAAAAGCCAAGGCCTACTAGGTAATATGCAAGGAGAAATGTATCAGTTGTTTAACTGAAGGGTGTGTTGAGTGCAAGAACATTCTGGATGGGGAAATAAACAGCTGGGACTCATTTGATTGTAACACTCAAATCACCAGACAGTAGTGTCAGAATTTCTGCAAAGCCAAGAAATCCTCAAGAGACAATGTTCATCTGCTGACTTGAATGGAAGAGTGGGAAGAATAGCATCAGCCAAATTACTTAAACCTAGCTTTGCTCCAGTGAATAGTATTTGATGAGGCAAATTCTAGAATATCCACTATAAACAAATTGTTTTCACAGCATTGATTTCTGTCTTTTCTTAGTGTTCTACACCCAGTGTTCCTCTGGACACAAATGAAAATATTTGGTGGGGACACAATATGTTTTGAGGAAAGATTCCAGAAACACACAAAAGCAGCATGCTAAAACTGGTTTGGAATTGAGACAGAGCAGCCTTCTTTTTTTTTTTTTTAATAGATAGATAACATTGATTCTGGAAAAGTACAGAGATGGGAAAGCCTGAAACAAACAAGAAAAGTTGAGAAACTCCAGTCATGCTAGTGCCCTACAATAGAGATGCTTCTTGCATGTTTACTTTTATGTGGAATTCCTTGCTTAATAATATAGGCAAAGCTGTTTTGCTGTCTTTTCAAAGGTGAGGATGGATGGGAAAGTGGGCTGGTTTTAAAGCACCTTATCAGTGTTGTTATTTTATCCAAAAAATCAAGCTCTTAATCAACTATTTCTGATCTGAACATCAGACTTCAGCACCAACAAAGCTGCAGTTGTACAACCACTAAAAGAAAAATTTCCAGAAAAATATTATTTCAAAGGCATTGAGCAGAGCAGAAGGGATAATTTATATTTTTAAAAATTGCAAACAAGGAAATCATAGAACTGTGGTAGTATATATTCTCTATACATGCATGGGGGGGATTTTGATGTGTCCTTTTCAATAGCTGTGTATGAATTTGGATTAAATGAGCTTGAAAGTATAGTTGGATACATTTGCTCTTCTAGCAAGGCCTATCAGAAAAAAAATCATGTCTCTCCCACAGCCTAGCCCCTTCACCCCCTGTGTTCTCCCTATAGTTCATTATCCCCTGGGTTGTGCTCGTGCAGTGGTGAGATGATCTGCCTCTCTCAGGGGCCACAGTGGGGTGCTCCATTGTTTCAGTGGTTCACTCTGCAGCAAGGTCAAAAAAAGCAATTGTGCCAGTGTGACAGAGTGGGGGTGGGAGGGCAGAGGATGTTCTTCTGCAGGAGGGATCCTCTTAAAACAAGAATGTTTCTGGAGGGAAGGTATTTTTGCTCCGTCTTTCAGGCATTACATCTCAAGACTTTGAAATCTGTAGATTACTGTCACAATCTAGAAAGTAAACATAATGAAACCTGCAGTTGATCATACCATGTATTTCATTTTTTCAAGTGATGCTTCGAGTGATTTGAGGAAACTCACTAAAAGCTGTGTGCTGTCTTCTGGCCATAAGGGTCTATGGCACTTCTCTGTAGGACATAAGGATAATCCTTCAACTCCTACCTTATTTAAGCTTCAACTTGAAACAAAACTCTTGTTGGGGTCTACAGACAGCTCGGTCAAATCTGTTCTGGAAGAGTCTCAGAGCAAAGAAATTGGGAGATTTGTCACACCAGCTTGCCAGGAGACTTTGCCTTATATGTCACACAGGAATTGCAAAGGGGAGCTTTGGATTTATGGAACTGTGCACAGCCACAGAAATACAAGAATAGCAGCAACAGCAGAAGGCACAAGTGAGTCAGTGCTGGAGTTGGTGCTCCCCCACAAAGCCAGGATCTGGTGGCTGACTGTTGCTGCTTTGTACTTTGATAGAAAATGTACTCTCAGGCAATACAGTTCTGTGATGGCTGGGTCCTGTGTGCTCTGACATGTCTCTACCCCGAATGTCTTGTTCAAAGAAAGGTTTATATTCAGGAAATCTTTGTTCATGAGTCATCTTTATTATCTCAGAGGAGGTGGCTTGTGCAGGGAGGCTGTACCCTGATGCAGTGACCTGAGCTTGGTGATGAGAGATGCAGAGTTTGGACAGTGGTCCTGGCTTCTTGCATCTGTGAAATCTTCTGATTGTGCACAAGACTTTTGGAGAGATGAAGGTTCTGGGATGAATGTGCATGTGTTACCTATGTGCCTTAGATGGGTTAAAGTAGCTTAGTCACCTTGAGAGGAATGGGGAAACAGACACAATTCCTCCCATGGTAGCTGCTGACATGTAGAGGTGGGCAAAATGGGATCCCTGATACATGCTGGCATCTCGTTTAGCATCTTGGTTTTATTATTATTTTGCTTAGATTTATAAACACCAACATGCTGAACAAACGCTAGATTTTTGTGGGTTTTCCCTACACAGAAACACCCACAATTCTCTCTGTAGCATAACATCTCTTTCCTTCAGGGCAACTGTTGTCAGGAGCAATCAGTATGGCCAAGTATTTCCCACTGCCTCCACCCAGTCGGGAGGTTGTTGAACAAATCTGATTCAGCCTGCACTCAGATGGAAGCAGGATACTGAGGGAGTTTAGGGGGTTTTCCTCCTATTGACTGGTTCCTCAAAGAAATAAACAGACTTGTTAAACTTAGAAAATCTAATTGATCCAGCTTCAGAAGTGCAAAAAAGATGTAGAGAACTAAGAGTCTCGCTCTTTGATTTTTCTCTATGAGACAGTAGATATTTTAGAATTTAAATTTTTTGAATGCTGATGATTATAAAAATCAATTATACTTAGGCAAATGAAACCCTTCCCTATGAGGATCTTTTGATAAATCAGGATTTTTTTTCCTCTGGAAAGGAAAACTTCCTACTGAGACACTGGCCAACATTTTCACTTCCACATTTTGGGCTAGGGACTTGAGCTAGCCCTAATCTTATCAAATATCTATTCAACAGAATGCATCCGCAAAGGAAATGAAGGAAATTTAACTGAAGTAATCTATGATGAACATACATTGATTACAGGATAAATTTTCAATGCTGAAGAAAATCAGCCCTGAGGTTTTGCAGCTACTCACTGGGAATCTTAGTGTGATACAAACAGATTTGGGTTAAAAGCCAGACATGTAACAGCTGTGTTGTTGGAAAATTAGGAATCCTATTCTAAATATTTTGAGCCCAAAGAAATGTTTTTAAAAATCTGCTATGCTTCAAAATTTTCTCATGTGAGCAATTTCATTATCTTTAGGGGAACAAGGACTATTTAACTGTTTCTGGATCTTGTCCTTAACTGGTGACATGTTCATATATTCCTAATTCAGGAAGCAAAAAAATTAAGAAATCCTTGTGTTCTAGAGTTTATAAGTGAAATTACTAGTGTCACTTACAAAAGTAACTCTTTTTAAAATACAAAACCCCTTATATCTGTAAAAAAAAAAAAAAAAAAACACAGAGGATTTAATTTCTAACTTCAGCAAAACCAAGAAATCTAGGTAATTGTTAGGGTTTCTTAAATTAGTAAAGCACATGGGGATCAATGGGTGTTGGAGCTTGTATTTCCCTTTCTACCACTTCAGCATGGGAGGAGCTCTGTCAGTCAGAGTCCTGAGCCAGGTCACAGGGAAGCAGCAGAGAAGCAGATGTGAGCTACAGGGGCCAGTGTGTTGTGTTTTCTTACAGCAAATGGGTCACTCCTGGGAGAAACAAGGGGATGTAAGAATGTTAGTTGTTCTTCAGGGACTCCGTGCTGATGAGCTCTGTTCATCACGGACTCATCAATGCTGAAAAGAGATGAGGTTTGCCAGTAACTTGCTGGGTGGCACAGACTGGTGAAACCCTGAGACTGGGAAGAAAGCATCATACCTGGATCCTTCTTCAATTATGGAGAGCTGCTCTGTGTTCTAGCTTGAAGAAAGCCATCTCTGCTTGGAGAGGCAGAAATGAGGAGGGTTGCTAATGCATGCCTACTATATAACATTTTGTGACAAGTGACACTGGTGGTAACTAGAGCACTTACTTGGGTATGAAATAGGATGAAATTTAAGGAGAAGCAGGATTTGGAAGGTCTGGTCTTCCAGGAATAGCAGGTGTGTGGATTCTGCCACCAACACTGTAGAACCCCCTTTGCAGGGAACTTTGTATGGGTTGGACACTTTTATTCTGTCTTCTGTACTAGCTAAACTTAAAAGAATTCACAATTTGTTTGTACAATTTATTCAAAACCATCCAACTATCCATCTCCCCCTTACAGAGTTCCCAAGGGTGGAGATAACACTGCCTTAAGCAGGCAGTGTGAAACTTCTTTTCACTGTTATACTCAAGCTTTCATGCAAAAAGTGAGCCACATGTCTTGGAGGGGAGGAGTGGACATGTGTTTCTGTATTTCCATTGACAAATGTGGCTGTTTATGATTTGGTGCAGCAATTCAGCCCAACTCTTTCAGGGGCAGGGGATTTGCAAATATTTTCTGAATTTAGTGTGTGGGATCCTCTATGGAGTCTCTTGTTGCTTAATGCACTGCAGTTCCACAGCGCTCTTGAGTGTTCAGAGGGGGCAGGTATCTTGCCAGGGTCAGGGGGCCTGTCCTAACCCGGGACTCTAGGGCTGGGCAGCCTGTCCTGAGGAAATATCTCCAGATGTTTGGAAACATCTGGGGTCCTTGGTGCCAGAGCTTGAGAACAAGGCAGCCCTTTGTAGATCTCAGAAGTAAACCCAGCTCGTAGCAGACACCTGATTAGAAATCAAGCAGCTTGGAAGTATTTGGACCATAGAGAAGCTGGGACAGGAGTTAGAAGAGAAGGACCAGGGCAGGCTGACTTCTGAGTCCCGTTCAGTTGGAATCCTGCTCTTGTATGTTCTGCTGCAGCCCCGTAACACACAGGCCATCTGACAGCAGTGACTGCTTACAGGTGCAGTGTGCTGTCCTGACCTGCTTTATAATGCTTGATTTCAGCTGACCCCCACTCTGCCGGCTTGGCAGGAGGCTCGCTTCAACACCTGCCCTTATTTTCCTTTTGCAAACCAACTCTTTAGTGGAATAATTACTGTACAAACTCCAAAGCCCAGCAAGCTGCTCTGCATTCCAGTTCCACAGGAAGTAAATTCCGAGCTTGCCAAGTCTGCTCGCTCCTCTGCGGCTGCTCGGCATCCCGGATCCCTGAGCCTGGCAGCAGGGGTTACGTAACAGGCACACGCCGGGGCTCTGACTTTTCACATGGAAAACCAGAAATGAATGAGTGCCATGTGGCAGGACCAGCTTGTATGAAAGGCCCAAATGGAGATTGAGAGATGACAGTAATATGTTTTCAATACAAAGTTAAAGCGATTAAATACTCGCTTGAGCAGCAGCTCTAAAGTCCCAGAAGCTGGTTTTAAAAGGTATAAATGAAGTAAACCTCAAAAATTGCATGGTCAATTTATTTGACAGCATGAGCCTAAATTACCCTAACAGCTGGTTTAAAAACTGTTCTCTTAAGAGTGAGACAGAAGTATTAAGGCAGCAGTCTTTCTTTTTGGAAACATGATGATAAAGGCAATAGGATTACAACAGTAACAGTCTCCTGCAAGGAGATGAGCAGTTAAGGTTTGAACCACTATCTTGGGACCCTGAGTGCAGCCACTGGCCCTGGGGCTGTGCTTCAGCTCAAGCTCTGTCAGTGTGTTTGTCTCCAGCCCTGGCCCCACCTCCTGGGAGCATCTTGGGCCTGCACTGTGGTCTTGCTTCCAGCTCCACATACTGCCTGGACCCCCTGCATAGACTCTGGACCTAGTTGATGTCTCCTTCAGGGACTGCTGACGTGCCAGCACCCAGCTCCACCTGTCCTGGTCACACATGGCGAGGCTGTGGTTTGTGTGTGAGGGTCCTGTCTGCACTGGGCCACCTTAGCCTCTGGCTCGCAGCCCTTCATGGAGCAGCCCTGCTCATGCTGCTCTTTCCTGGCCTTCAGTGGCACTTCCTTGCTGCTGGATTGAAGCTGAGGCTCGTGCCAGAGGCACTGGGCATGTCCCAGGGTGGGACACACGCGCCTCAGCAGTGTGGTGCTGGAAGGGTGAGACACACCAACTCCACAGCAGTGTTGGGCCGAACTCCCCTGCACATCATCCAGCTGCTACAGAAGCTGATGGAAATCAACTTCATCCTGTGCCATTTATGCTTCTCAAGGGGTAACAAAACCTTTCAAGGTGTCTGTCATGTAGTCAGACTGAGCCAATTGACAGCATGTTTCCTGACCTCTCTTTTCAGATCATATCTTTTTCCTGTGTACTGAGGGCATTGATTGCTTCTTGGGATGAGCTCAGGCTTTTGTTCAACAAATTTCCTGTTGCTGTGGGGACCAGAGCAGGGGCAGCAGTTTCTTTAGTGTTCTTCTTACAGTGTGTTACCAGGCTTTGGGGTTCTTGCTGCAAGTCTGAACCTTGCTGATCTCTGTTGAAAATTATTTTATGTGGTGAAATTTGGAGACTTTCAGAGTTGTAATGCAGATATGTTAGACTTGAACAAGCAGAACTCTTAAGCAAAATACTCTCAGTTTCCCCCAAGAAGGAGACAATACAAGGAGGAAACTTTGGGGTTTGCTCTACAGCAAGTGTCAAAGCTGGGAGATCCTTGATCTCTGATGGGTAGGGTTGGGATAATTTTGATCTACTCTGCCAGAATGCAACAAGACAGTTTCTGCCTACTTTATCTAGCACGAACAACCTGAAAAAAAAGAAAGAAAAGAAAAAAGGCCTGGCAAGCAAGCAGATGAGGCTAGGATCCTACTTGCCCTGCTGCAGTGAGGTGTGGCATGGGTGCTGAGGAGCAGGCTGTGCTGTGCTAGGACCTGATCCTGTGTGAATGTTCCCTCCTTCCCTTGACCTGTTTGGACCAAACTGTCTGTGCCCCTGGAGGCAAGACTTTCCTTGGCAGAGCTGACCTGAGCCTTGGAAAGTCCATATTCACCTGCTAAGGTTGTCCTCATGGATCATAGACAGGCCAGCCTGACCTGGATCAGGACCTGCAGCTCCAGCAGCACAGCAGTGGCTGAGCTTTACCTGTTTGGAAATGATTGGAAATGGAAATGCTATGTAAAAGCAAACCTATGTTTTGAAAGGAATATATAGTAAAATCTTGCTAAAATATCAGCAAATATTTTCAGATGATTTTTGGTCCTTTCAAAATAGTAGGTAGAATTTAGAGGGAGGAGTGGAAATATTGTGCCTGTCCTGTAGAATTAGAATCAAAACAGAGAAAGATGGAGGGGAATTGGTAATAATTAATTTACCAGGATGCTACCGCTCTCATTCAATGTGCTCCAATAAAAAGTAAATGTAAATCCAGATTATGTCTGAGCACATGAAGAAATAAACAGTCCCTGTGTATTTCAGAGAAGAATGAACTTCTCATTGCTGTGGTTCCCAATGGTTCCTCAGTTTACTCGGAGATGGTCATTGTCAGTGCATTCTTTAAACATGAACTAAACTCGTTTTTGTTTTGAAGTTGTGTACTTCTATCATCCTCAACACCCTAAGAAAGACACTTTGTAAACTTTTCTCATATTACAGTTTCATAATGATAAAACCAGACTAAAATACATATATATAATTTAGAAGATCATAAGGTACTGCCAGTATCTTTTGGGGGTAAATTCTCCGGTTCCTCTGAAAGGATTGCTAACCTGATACTGCAGAATTCTGGTGCCTCAAGCAGTGCCCCATCTGAGCAATCACTTTAAAAGTATAGCTCTCTAGGGATGAGAAGAAGAACAGTCTTACCTCTACCATTGTTTATTATTATGAAAGCTAATGGAAAAATCAGATTTGGAAAAGATATTATGCAGATTCTCTACTAGAAATCCAACAATTTTAGAAAAAATTTTATTCCTTTCTGCTGTGAGTATCCTGTTTCTTTCCTTGTGCTTCACTGTGTCCTCTCTTTACAAAGAGGCAATGGAATTTGTTTGAAAATCCAAGCAGGGCCTTGGTCATTTTTACCAGCCTGACTGGGCGGGTACAGCCAGCACTTACATAGGCTATTGATCATTTTTACATCTGGTTTTAAAATCATTGCAGAATGTTTACTCGAAGGAATTTAATCAACAGTGTAAAATTTATCTTTTATACTTCTACAAATGTTTTTAGTTTCTATTAAAAAAAACCTATAAATGAAAATGTTTTCTAGTACACTTATGTGCTCTGTATTGCATTAGTTCATATTCCTATGGTTCAGATTGCTTGCATTTGCATGTGTGCATTCATCCCCGTGATGGATGATCTTTTTCTGTGCAGCTGAAGGTTTTGGGGAACTCGTATGTTTCAGCAAGCTGAACCGGGTAAAAAAGGAAGACTGTGCACTTTATCACTGCAAATTTCACATATGAAGGGAATAAATACATTTAACCTTTAAGAGAAATGCTTAGGCTTTCTCCCATAGATTGCTCTTAAATGGATCATTTAACTTGCTTCTTCATTGTATGCTTCAGAAACTAGAAAGGACTAGAAAATAGTTTTGGTTTTTTTAATTGTGACTTGAGAAGAGGGCCAGAAGACTTGACCATCTTCTGGCCCTCTTATGTTCTCCTCCCAAATGTTATGTGCATCTGCAGCAATTTTTTTGAAAAGACAACTCTAAGAAAAGAGGTATTTTCAGTGTAACTTGATTAGCAAGTTGCTGTGTGTCTGGAGCACCAGGGAAGGGTCTGTGTGCCAGTTTGCCTTTGTAGTCCATAATCTTTTGCAGGAATACACTCATGCATTCACAGACTGCTTCTGTACCTCTGGCAGGGACTTTTAACCAGCACATCTTGCAGTCTGTTTCACAACCACCTTTGTCTCCTGTATGTGGTGCTTGCCAACTGTAAATAATGCACTGTGTTTTACAGTAATGCATGAGCATGTTCTGTATATGTCCTAATTCTGGAAGAAGTTGTGTTACCCAGGCCTCACTACGGGCTGCATTTCTGTACTAAATCCGAGCATGTGTGGGTGCCTTCAGCAGGCTGAGATGGCTGCTGCAAACCTGTCCTTAAAGCTTTCCTGCAACTCAGACTATTCTGAACTTGGCATGCAGCATTTGGAGTGGGTGCAGTTTGTTTTTTTTTTTTGTTAAATCTGGGTCTGTCTTCTGCTCTATTTTTGTAGTCCAGGTTCCCTAGGGCAGAGGGAAGCACCTAATTGCAAATCTGTCTTGCCAAGTGCTTGGCAGCTAGAGCTTCCCCCCACAGTGGAGTCTATCTCTAAAGTAGATAATGTCCATTTGGAAGAACCTGACATTTTAGGCTAGAAAAGGGCAAAGAGTTTTGAAGTATAACTTAGAGATTAAAGTCAAATAACACACTTATTTATAGACATTGTGGATAAGACAATTTTAAACATGTGATTGGTTGAAAAGAATGTCTTGTAACAAAATCTGTATTTTTTTTCTTTCCCTTGCATTTTTTGTCTTTGGCCACTATTGCTTTATTGTGGCATTTTAGGATATTTGGGTGAATGACAATGTTATGATATCATAACATTATTATGATAATGTTACGTTATTTTGTACTTGTGTATCACACAAATATATCTATATCTAATTTTCAAGAAATTTACGAGCTTTATTTGAATCAACTAGATAGCTAGAGCTTGAGAAGTACTTTTATGGCTTTGTGTATGTTACAGAAATCCGGCCTCTGGGTCTGTGCTTGCAGAGTGTGCATACCAAGGAGCACATATCAGCAGAGCAGAGGTACAGCAGATTTAAGGGCCTGGGGTTGCTGTGAGTCAGTTCTGTAAACCAGCAATCCTGCAGAGTCAGCACAGGCCCCATGAGCAGATCTGGTTAACTTTAGGCTTGTGCTTAAGCTTCTTTGACATGAGCTGCTAAGGGGGTGGGTTTGCTTTTTATCTCTGTTCCAGGAGCTTTACTTTGCACGGTTACGCTTAGGAAGCACTTTTCCAGCAGGATGGAGTTTGTTCCCGAGCTTCAGCCTGCCTTCACGTGGTGGGGCAAGGCAAAGGCATACAAGTCCCCAGGTTTCTCCCTTCCTTTTCTCTCTCTCCATGTGTGAGCTCTGCAGAGGGGGGAGCCAGCCTAAAAGAGAGCTGTAGCTTGTTCATGTAAATATCCCAGGTGGAGCATCAAGGGATGCAGAGGTGATGGGTGCACACCTGCCTCAGTGTACAAATAGCTTACAAAAAGTGTAGTGCTGAGATTTCCCTTTTGGCTGGGTGGTGTGTTCAGTAATACCTCAGTGTGTGGCCTGACCAGTGTTTGTGCAATTATCTGAGGGACTCTGGCTGTAAACACTTGCAGTGGGCTTGTGCCTTTACTCCCCCAAGCTTTGAAAATAAATTGCTCTTCCTTTTGGGTTGAATTCCATTCCCATTTCATTTTATTGATGCTCTTCCTCTATGTTTCTCTCATGTATTTTCCTCTGTTTGCCTCTCAAGGTTTTATGTATTCATATTAATTATTACCTGCAACAGTTTGTATGCACATAGTCTATATCTGCATACATATTCTAGTCTATTTTTGTTCATATATTCTAGATATTACTTTACAATCAAGTTCTAAATTAGATTCAGTTGTCCTAGTTCTAATGATAGCATAGTCAAAGAGAACCCTACAAGAACAATCATGGCTGAAAATGCTTTGGGGAAATTACATTCTTGCCATGACCCTGATGTTCTATCCAAAAAGCTGCAGGAAAAATAGCACTAGTCTGTCAAAGCCTTTCAGCTGCACTCTGTTCTCCCAAACAGTGGAAAATGTTGCTTTGATCCACCCAAGTAAAGGAACTCAGCTTTGGAGGCCTCTTCTGACTCTTTAGTCAGCGGGTTTGGGCCAGTGAGTTTAGTAAAGTTCTTAAAGTTCTGTGCTAAGGTCTGATACCCTTAATTACCCACCATAAACTTGACAAACTCATTTTTGGGAAGAAGAATGTAGAAGTCAAAGGAAGAGAGTGGAAGGCAAACACCTTTTACTTCTAGAAAGACTTAATTCTGAACTGAGGGAAATAAAGCTCGACAAGAAATGCTGTTTCTGTTAACTGACCAACAGGATGATCTCCCTCCGTCCAAGTGGGAGGATGTTAATGACTCGTTACAGTTTGTTTGATGGGAATTGGAATTTATTGTGGTATCTGGTCGCATCTATCTTTCAGTTCTTCGTCTGTTTTGATAAGGAAAAAATCCTGTGCTGCTGTATCCAGCTTCATTCCTCCTGATAAATAAGCTGCATATCTTTATAAACCATTAATTACCCTCTGTTTGTCAGTTTTATAAACTGGAAAAGATTAGTGGGAAGAGAAAGGGAGGGTTGCAGCTCGTGTTGTGTGCAGGACTGGATGGAGTCAGGGAGGGAGCTGAGGGCTCCTGCTGGGCAGGGAGCAGGGAAAGTGGATGGGGGGGACACCCCACCAGGGCACCTCCCTGCTGCTGCCTCCACACCTGCAGCTCCTGCCCAAACCCTGTGTGGCCCAAGCATGAAGGAGCACCCGTGCACAGCACTGCCCTGTTCTCCAGGTCTGGGGAGCTGATTGCTTGGACCAGGGTTGCTGTTGAAGGATAATGTCTTCTGCTGGGCTGAAAGGTGCCCTGGGAGAGTTGCCCACTTTGTAAGCACCACCTTGAGAGCCTGCTGTGGGCAGAACTCCTCTTGCATTCACAGCTCCCTTGCTCAGTCATATGTGATGCTTTTTTAACTGTGCCAGCTGCAGTCCTTTTGGGACCATCGGTTTCCCCTGCCACAAACACTGAAACTAGCAGAGGCAGGTGTATTTCTTGTGCTGCCTGAATTTTACTTTTGATCTCTTATTGAATGTAGTCCTAGTTTTTACAGAAGCCTGCCTCATAACTTCCAGTAAATTCACATGGAGCTTTTTGCACTGGAAGATAGAAAATAGACCTGCTGGGATCAATCCAGATGACATGCACTTGGCTGAATCACACCAATGTATTTCTCCCCTGGATATTTTGAGACTTCTTTGAACATTTCGAATTAGCATTTCACTCAGACTGATGCTAGTGATAGGGGATGAGTGACGTTAATATTTGAAAATTCTGTAGTAAATCTAATTTTCAGGTTTGCATGCCAAATCTTAGCATGTACTGAGGCATTTGAAGCTGACATAGATCTTGAAGTTACAATTTAAATGTGTGGCTTGTCTCAGCATTTCATGCTCTGATATACAAATGTTAGAGGGTTAAAACCAGTGTGTTGTTAGCAGGATGATATGGCTCTTTTGAATAATTAGTACCTGGTAGAACCAAACACCATGCCACAGCCTGTGATTATGGTTTGTCACAACATGAAAAACAACTGGGCTGGTAATTTTAATTTACCTCACAATTTACTGGGAGGCCACGGGCAGAGTGATGCATGTCTAGATTATGCTCTGATCTCCAGGGATCAGTATGTATTCCTAAGGGCAGTGTGACAGCAGGAGCTCTGTGGTTCAGCAGCCTTCAGCTGAAGTGGCTCAGTAATGTCCTACCATATTCATTGGGCTCCAAAATGGCTACAAATAGTAGGCCTTGATTAATCAGTTTGATGCACTCTATGAAAGTTGTAGGTGATGAAACTCTATGGAAATGTTTCAAGGGAAAGCCCAACATTAAGTCTCCATTTTAAGCCCTGAAATAAGGCCAGGGAATGCATTTCTGGAGCACTGTTGGTCCAGTATATTTGTGTCCTTGTCCAAAGTAATTTACCACAGATTTTACAGTCCTCTTTTTGTTATGATAGAGGACTTACCACACGCAAGTCATAATGCAGCAAATTAATAAAAGCATTGATTTTTAGCAAATAAAAAGCTGAGCTAACAGGAGGTAATTAACACAGACCTTCCTCCCCTCCCAGCACAGGCTGCCTCTAAGTGAACATTTCAGAATACTGTCAGTTTTACAGACAGCTGGGGTAAATACCTATAAATTCAAACTGCACACTGTTTTTTCATTAAGCAACTGCAATGAATGTGACTCAAGTTTCAGAGTTCCAGAACTAGTTGTAAGCAGATCTGCAATGGAAAACATATGCCAGATTATGAAGGATCCCAGCAGGCAATAACTGCTTGGCTGTAAGCTGTGTGCAGGACAACTCTGTGTCCTTTTGAATTGTCCATAGTAAATACCACAGTTTAATCCATTAAATGCACTAAAAGAACAAAAAGGTCCTCAGTATGTTCAAGAAGCATTTGGACAACACTCTCAGGCCCATGGTGTGACTCTTGGGAGGGTCAGGAGTTGGAGCTGATGATCCTGGTAGGTCCCTTGCAGCTCAGGGCGTTCTATGATGCTGTGTCTTCCCTGCTGCAGTAAGTGAGCCACTGTAATCCCCTCATTTCTGGGGTGTGGAAGGAGCCCCACAAGTAGCTAACACAGCCCATGGAAGTGGGCTGGCCTTCAGAAGGTGGAGTAACTTCTTAGAGTTTTGAAAGAAAGTTTGAAAACATTCTATAGCTGAATATCAATCCGGTGAAGGAAAAAGACATTATTTATAGAACAAGAAAAAAAGCTGGCTGTAGCATTTTGTGTCCTCTTGAGATCCACACTACTCAGTCTCCCCTCAGTGCTTCCTCCTGACAAGTGCATACTCATATAGTGGAAATTTCAGGAGTTCTCTTTGAAATTTGCATTCCCAGTTCTGGTAAGACAAGATACAGACAAGAAAACTGAAATGCTACAGAATTTCTTACCTCCACCACCAAGTTCAAGGTGGGATGGGGGGTGGTTGATAAGGAAACTGAGCTCTTTGGAACAGGTAAACAGACAGAAGAACAGGAGCAGGACTCAAGAGGACTCCCAGGACACTTGGAAATAATTGGTACTTTTAACATAATACACAGTAACACTTAAAGCACCAAAAGAATGTCTAAAGCCAAGCGCCTTAAAGCAACAGAGTGCATCTGAGTAGATTTTTTGGAGGAGATGGTGAGAAAAAACAGGAATGGGAAGTGTGAGAGAGGTTTATCAATGAGCTGCCTGCTGCTACACATGACCTGTGGCATTCATTATATCAATCATTTAACCTTTCCTCCTAAGATCCTGATTTTTTTTAATGTCAGTTGTTGGGCTACATCCCTATCTCATCCCATCAAGTAAAACTAATTATGCATTATTTGTTACAATTACTTTGTTTATGCCATATAAAAGACATGGAGCAAATTAATACCTTATGCAAAACACTTTTAGCACTAGAATTTTTCAAACAGAAGTTTAATTAGGTCTTAGATTAAAATCTGACTCTTCTGAAAACTATGGAAGAACTTTATGCAAGAAACCAAATAACATGTAACAAAACCACTCTCTTCCCTGCCATACCCCCACAGGAAGATGTGAGTCTTTCCATAAATGGAATAAACAATACTCTAGGGATACTCAGGAATGCATATAGTGGTTAGTTCTTAACATATACAATAAACCATTGTATAGGGATAATTCTAGCAGTCAGTGGACATGAAAGTAGAAAGGGTTGAGTCATGGAGAGGCAGAATTGAGCATACCACAGGCTTATTTAAAAACCCTTGGTTATCTAGGTTATGCTGATGCAAAAGATCCAATTTACTGGACCCTCAGCTCAGCAGTACCAGAATTTTTTTGTTACCAGGGTAACAAAACTCTATATGCTGGCCTTTGTAAGCATATGATCAAAGGGACTATCCAGTTTCCACCCACTGTGTGCAGGCTGCCAATTTAAATATTTACTACCCCTTGAACTGGCCAGCCAGGAACGCAGCAGCAGAGAGGGGTATGAACCACATACGTACTGCCACTGACCTGGGACATGTTCTGTTTTCTGGATAAGCTACAAGAGAATTCTGAAGTGAACATGCTGTGGCTACATTAGTAGAATAATTTACTATGTGCTCTAAAAAAAATAAACATTAGAAACACCCAACCAAAAAAACATTTACAGTTGTGCTGCAGGAAGGGCATTGCTTCAGTAATGTCTCAAGAGAACTGTCCTTGCTATAAGCCTACCACTTGAGCTGCATAGTTTCATTATAGATTAGGAATTCATAAAGCCATAAAGTACTAATTTCCTTTAAAATGCTGTTGCTCTATTAAGTGATTTGAATGGTTAGTAATTTTCGCTACACAGCCTAGCTGTCTTTTAAATGTGGTGTAAAATTGAGCAAATACAGAAACTGGGTTGTTGAGGTTTTTTCTTTTACTTCAGTTGCCTTGTGTGGTCTGTCTTCACGAGGCATAACAAATTCAGGTGTCCCCTGCTAAATGCAAACACTTTATTTATATCACCTCATTCAGAACATACCTCTTCCTCACCAACAAATACATGAGGCAAACTCTAAAGATTTTTTTTTCTTTCTTTGTATTTTGCTCACTAGTAGAATTTAATGGCCAGAAAGGTGCTAGGAAAATAAATATAAATATGCATTTGTTACCCTTTTCAACTCGGATGAACATAATAAACATGTCACAGTTTCCTCACCTAGTCTGGCTTACTACTGAGAATAAGCTAGTCTTCCCAATGCTGAATACACAGATGCATTTAGATTTGCTCCCAGCATTCTGTTCTCAGAATTCTAGGTATCAGTTTCTATTCATCTCTCCAAGCCCATGCAGCTTTTTGCTGCCATTTTTGGTTTCTGCCCAATTTGTTACTAACCTTGTCATAGATGGTGTCCAGAAGTTAACACTAACCCAGCTGTGGCCTCACAACCACTGAGCATTTCTTGAAGCAATGCAATTTCTGTGCAAAATTTTTTCTAATTGCAGCTCTCATGGTACAAGATTCATGTGCCATTTATAAATATCTCATATAATGTATTTAAACTTTAAAGGAATCTTAGTACTTGGCTCTTACCTATGGTTTTTAGAGATTCTTAGAAACACAGCAGAGAGAAGCAGAAAATCCAGAGGCAACCACTGCTCAGCTGTAGTGTTTTCTTGCTCTTTTCCTTCGTGTTTTTCTTTTTTTTTTTTTTTTTTGTCCCTGTAAGAGCCCATTGCATTTAAAATCTTGTTTCTGGCTTTCTTCTGTAGAGTGCTGCAAAAAGTACTTCCTTACCATATGCTAGTTCAAATGCACTTTTCTTTTTACTTCATCCTTCCCCTTGAAAAAAGAATTCCCCCCATTTTAAATAGCTGACTGGAAAAAGGAATACCAATGTGTTTTTCCAGCTTGTTATGAAATATACAGAGCTTAGAACTGTTCCTTACAAATTTCATTTACCCTTAGTGTTTTGGTAAAAATACAATTAGCAATGATGTTTCCTTTTTGGCTTTTAAATGAATGCAGAGGTTAATTGTTGTGGGTCTGATGGAAGGAGCTGCTGAAGGCAGTTAGCAGGGAAGCTTAAGAGCTGAAGTTGCTTGAAAGCTCACAAGAGATAGCTGACATATTTTCGCTTGTTGTCAGCTGGTGCTCTCATAAGACCATAGACAGCATGAGTGAATGTAGGAGGAAACAATACATCTGCAGACACTGGCAGACAGCATTGCTTGCCAAATTTGGCCACAGTTCCTTTAGATAAATAATTTCTCAGTGACGTGCTGTGTTGAAATTATATAAACAGCAAAAATTACAAGACCTGGGCCCCAGGGTCTTGAGGGTTTCAAGATTTTGTGCAATCAATATTCTGACATCTGCAGATATTTTTCCCCTAACAGCTGATGCCAGAAACAGAGCAACATTACCATTATTTTCTATGTATTCAAGATTTCAAAAATATTGAAATCTTGTCTCTTCAGCCCCAGTCCTGGTCAGGATCTTTGCACTATCACAACCATCAGCTCATATGAGAAGACTTTTGCAAGACTTATCAAAAGAACTTCTTACAGCAACTCCACTAGCATCTCAAGAAATGTATATGGAAAAACACTGTATTATGTTTCAGTCTCCAGAATTATCAAGGGGTTTAGAGAAACTTCTGTTGAACATGATGTAGCTTCCTTTGCACATTGAAGGTGTGGGATTTCCTCCTTAGGGCCAGAAAATAGCTAGCTAACTCTGTGGGAAGAGTTCCTTCATAATTAGGATAGTTCTGCTATAAGAGCCATACATACAAGAGCTATCTAAAGTGTCTTCTATCACTGAGGAATTTATGCAGGAAACCAGTGTGGAAGACTCCCTGAACAGAAACATCCCACAGGAAAACCTTATCTGACTTATAGAAGCATCTCTAGACAAGCTTCTGAAGTTATAAAACCAAATCATTTATTGAACATGTATTTTTTAAGAAATCAGTTTCTAAAACAGCAATCAACCCTATGCCTGGCACTCAAGATATGCTTGAAGAGAGCAGCTGTGGAATATTGACAGTTACCCACGGCACTGAGGAAACATGCAAAATGAATAACTGCATTTATTACTATTTCCTAAGTAGCAAAGACCAGACAGGGACAAAAATGTACTTTAAAAAGTTATGCTTTTTTTTTGATGAAATAATCTCTAGCACCTGGCCTTTCCTCCAGCAACACTCCCAAAGTAATACTGTTCTCTGAAAATCATCTGAACAAAATGAATACTCTTTGTTCCATTTTCAGTCCCCCATGTACCAAACAGGAACAAAGCAGAGATATCCAAGTATAGAAAAAAGTCTCAAACACTTTCTTATTTCAGTGTTACCTTAAGGCAAACTCGTAAATTTTAAGGGAATATCTCAAGAATTAAGCATAGAGCTTATGAAACTCTTTTTTCTTTGTTGTTTATGATCAAAGTTAACTTTCTCAGAGAACAGGTATGCACAGCAATAACCTCCCAGAAGTGTCTTAGGATAAGGCCATGTTAGTGATGTTTATATAACTTTTGCATCTGCAAGTATTTCTTAAACTGACATTTGCAGTCTAACTGTACAAGACAATTTCAGTAGTTCAGAGCACAGTGGAACATTATTTCAATGAGTGTAAATGTTGAGGGCAACAAGGTAAAACTGCCTCAGTATTTCATTTCCACACAAAACATATGAAAGGAATAACAAAGTAAGTTATCCTCTCAGAGCCTTATGTCTTTAAAAAAAGGATGCAGCAAAGCCTCTTTTGCAGTTATTCTTGTTGCAGGGTTTAAGTCTAGTAGCTTATCAAGTAGGTCATATGCTTCATCAGGAACCTGATCCCATCCTTTCACGTCAGTTGCCTTCATTTCCAAAGCACCATCACCTTCCTGAAAACTCTGCAAGTGTTGAACTTGTTTTCCAAGTGTCTCAGGAGCACAGGGTTTATCTGCTGCAATTGACAAAGCTGTGTTGTTTTCAGACCTGCTGGGCCCTTCCCCCTGAGATCTCTTACAGCTGCTATTTGTTCCTCTCAGCTTCTCACAGAGCGTTCGTAGGTTTTGAGTTGGGACAACTTGGGTACACACAACTGATTTTCCTAGGGGAAAAAAGTTGTACAGGAAGCCACATTTTATTATATATTCTATGCAACTGTAACTTTTGTTTCAGAGAAACTTCATGTCAGAAATTATAACCAGCATGATAGAGAAACATCCCAAATCTATCAAAGAACCAAATCCAGCCCCCCACAACTCCACACCAGCCCTGTGGCTACAGAAGCAGCCCCTGAGAGTCAGAAGGGGTCATCATCTCAGCTCTGCTCAAAACAAAGAGCTTTGGGTTGTGTCAGGTTATGTAGTGACAGGTTATCAGCCACCCTGGACACCAACTTTTTGCATTTCACTGTCATTTAAACAGAACTGAAGACAATTAAATACCCTGATTTCTACACCTCTGTCTGGAGAATGAAACTTGATGCTGGCAGTTACACATCCAGGTAGCAAGTGCTGCAGCATTTAGCCTGCAAGCAATTATGGGAATGATTACTTGGCTATTTTGTGCTTTGTGGTGATTGTGTCTTTTTTTAAACAGGCCAGCTGTTGAGTATTGGGTTTTTAGCTTGTTTGTTTGTTTGTTTTACTAGGCCTTCTGGGGGAAGGGGTGGGGAGAAAAGCAAGGTTTACATCATCTAAATTTTAAGTCACATTGACTTAAGCCTCCAGGCAAATTTTGTAGAAATAGAAACACTGTCTCAAGAATTCTAACCAAATGCCAGTAGGAAACATTTCGTTGGCATACTTCACCTCAAGTGGCCCTGACTTAGTGAAAGGCAGTAGACAGGTTGGGAAAACTATGACATAAAGTACCCCATACACACATTGTAAAAGACAGAAAAACACAAAACTGTCTTAGAAGTCTGTCAATATTCACTTCAAAAAACATGATTTACTTCCAAAATTACTCACAAACCTAAAAATATATTTATTTGCACAAAAAAATAATTGATTGTAAATCACAGTATTAAGTAACATTTTCCCCCTTCCCCCATAATTAAGGTTTTCATACCAAAAGTTCTAGCAGCCTGAATGGTTTCTCTGGATCCACGAACTGTCATGATTTGTGCCAAAGCAGTTAAATCATCACTTGCTTTGAAAAATGGATACCGTCCACTGAGTAGAGAAAGGAATATGATTCCTGCAGACCACATGTCTATTGCTGCAAAGGAAAGCAAATTTATTAACAACTAAACTCACAATTTCATCACAAACAAAATCTCAACTTTAAACATAAATTATGATCTGAAAAGTTTCTATCAGCAAAAGTTATGTTCTGAAGTACTACTTGACTTTGGTCACATAGATAATACATCAGATAAGAGTGGAAATTTCTGTAATTAGATTGAAAAATAATTTCCTACTTCGATGCAGAGGGAGTTTTTTTCATCTGAGTAATTCCATTAACTTGCTAAACTTAAAATGAACCAAAACAATGCTTGAAGTTGTTTTACCTAGGAAGATGAGAGGGGGCAAATGAAATGGCTGGTTTGATATATATTTAACTTGACTTCCTATGAAGAAAACCTTATATAAGGGTCATAAATAAAAAATGTTTGTGAAACAATGTTTTGGGGATTGAGGCTGGCACAGGTAGGCAGTACTAAGAAGTTGATCTTATGATGAACTTTGTTCTTCTCTAATATGAACTCACTTGACAAGATAGGCAGTTTAAAAACCTTAATAGTTCAAAGTTATTCATCACTTTCATTGTGTTATGAAGAGTACAGAGAGTACTCTGGGGAGAGAGGCCAAAGCCTGATGGAAACTTCAGTGCTGGAAGTTACAAGAATACCTGTCTGCCATAATTTTTTTGGCTCACTGAGGTGCACATTTTAAGAGATGGCAAGGAAAGTGAAGGAGAGAGTTTGAAGGATCTCAAACTCCAAAGAGAAAAATTAACATTTGGGAAATAGAGGCATATTCCTCCTAGTCCTATTGAAAAAAGTAAGCAGCAAAATAGGCAGTAATTAATTTGGACATTTTAATTAGAAACACAGCACAGGACTTTGATTTGGAAAAAAGGTACTAGGTTGACTTTAGTTGCAAAACCAGATTTTATGTCTTTTAATAAAAAATAAAAAGCCAAGTTAATAATTTGGCACAATTTCCAGTGGAAGGGTTTTCAGCCTTCTGCACAGTTCCTGTAAAAAAGTTTTTAGTATTATCTTTCCAACAGTGATACAGTAATAGTATCTGTTTGAGGGGCCAGGCGTCCCCCTGAGGATGTGGTTGGGTAAGCTGGAGTAATCAAGGTCAAGACCTTTGAGAAGGTTTAATTATGTAACTCTTGCTGAAATTATAAGGCTTTATCCATCTGAGTGGGCAGTAAATCCTGGCCCCACAACTGTAGTAGAGCTGTGATCATCAGCAGAGTGCAAGGTCTTTTGGAATGACATCAAAATCATGATTCTTCCCTATGCTATTGTCTAGTGTTACCCAGCTAGTGAGGAAAGGGGAGCAAGGGACAAACCAAGGGAAAGTGTAACTGGACCTGTGTAGCCTCAACTTGGGAGTTTGTACTCCCAGCACTCTGAACCTGGGTCAGATGTGCTATAGCAGCTCTGGGTAGAGTCAGCTGGATTCAGCCAGTAACTTGGTGTCAGCACAGAGGCCAAAACCAGGAGTAATACTGGCAGGAGTACAAGGAGGTGACTCCAGCAGCCCCAATTGAAAGTGGACAATAATACTTGCTAGTTCAAATAAAACATGATATCATAAAAATTAGTATTAGTGTCCCCAGTTCTAACTGAGGGCTTTGTTGACATACTGCAGGAGCTCAGCACCACTGACTCAGTCCAGGGGTGTCTGTGCCACACCCAGGGGTGTCTAGATTTACCCCTGCTTCTTGTAATCTCGTTACCCCAGAGAGCAGATAACATCTGAAAGCGTCCTCAACACCAGCACATGTCCAAGATTTCCTAGGTATGTCTTCTTTCTGCATCAGTTCTGTCTAGACAGATTCAGAGATTGTCTAAACTTGTTCTAGATTTCTGGATGACTGCTAGCCCATAAAGCTGGCTGTTACAGCACAGGCACAAGAACTCCTAACAAGCTGTCACACCTTTGAAATCCCAGCCACACCCACAGCACAGATGTTGTTTCAAACAGCAGTAAACTATCTAGGCTTACTGATAAGCTGGCCACATATATTGATAAGTCTATTTTGAGTGTGCTTACATACTTTACTGAAAATTGACAACTTTCTCAAAAGCTATTCAGAAAAAAAAAATTGCTAAAACCTTGTATTTTAAATCCAGTTTTACCTTATATTTTAAATCCAGTTTTTGGGGACATTTTTTTTTTTTTTGGTAAGTTAGAACTCCTGGCATACAGCAAATATTTAATGGGTAACTTTGCTTCTATTGGTAATCCATCCTGCAGGTCGGCACAACCTCTCCCACCTTGCTTGCACCAGGTAATGCATTAACCATCCCTCTGCCCTGCCCCAATATTTACCCAAACCACAGAATCTTAGTAACTAAATTTTAACACAGGGAAATTAAAATTTTAGTTCAAAAAATTACGACAATTATACACCATCTACTTAAACTACTAACAAAAAGTAAAAATATGATAAAAAAGTCATTAAATAATGCTTTCTAGAACACATCTGCAATTACACCATTAATTATGCCTGCTATGGCAGCATAAGTTACAACTTGCCTAGAAAAGGCTAAACAATGTTCCCTCTCCCCAAGATTTATTCAAGATTTTTCTTGAACAAATAAGCCAAGAAACTTAAAAAAAAACCCTTTTTTCTTTAAAAATATATTGTGTTCATCTCCTGCACATGGCACTACCTCTCAAATGAATAAAGACACATTCAAGTTTCAAACACAGGAAAAATATTCCTGAATTGGTCTTCCTCTGAATAATAAACTTTTCATTAAAATCAGGAAGTACTTGAAAAGCATTAGAAGGGATGAAAAATGAATTTCACAAGTTAAAAAATCCTCCCATAAAAAAGACAACAAAATATGCATAAATGAGAAGGATGAAAAGGTGAAAAAAGCCATTTGTTTGAGTCTGTTGGGCAGTACCTGTGGTCTGAGTGGGGCACTTTGTTAATACTTCTGGAGCTCTGAATCCAGGTGTTCCTGCCCTGGGAGCCACTTGCTGACGCCTTGTAATAAGAGACAAATATATTTAGAATGTACAAGTTGATAAGTAAGTTCTAAATCTAATAATACTTACTATTATTTTTAGAATATATTTGTGTAAGATGTGTAAACAACCTAACCCTGCTTTATTCAAGTTTTACAGAGGTTTCAAGCATCTTATCTAGCATGAAATCCTAAGATACACTATAACACCCTTATTATCTATTATATTATATTTTAATTATATTATCTAGCATAAGATAATACCAGAGAAATACTTATTGCAAACTTAATTCACAATGACCTTTTCTTAGTTTCAGCTAAGAAAAGTGTCATTTTTGTTAAAGGCTTGTTTTCATGGGAAACGTTGTAGTTGAGGCTAATTAACCCAAGGCAAAAACTCTGAGATTCTTGAGTGTGGATGCTATGACTCTGTGTTAGTGCAGAGCAACCTAAGGGTTGTCCTGAATTTACTTGTTAGAAGTAATTTCTTGTGTTGCCAAGAATTTACTTTTTGTTAGATTAACTAAAAGGTGCGAGGTTATCATTATTTAAAAGATCATGTGTGGATAAAAGGCAGTAGTAGATCATAACCAAAATACCTGCAGAGGGATGGAGTTGAACTCAGCTACTAAGATTCTCCAACATGAGGCACTGGAGCAGGTTGCCCAGAGAAGCTGCGGATGCCGATCCCTGGCAGTGCTCAAGACCAGGTAGGATGTGGCTTGGAGCAGCCTGCTCTAGTGGGAGTTGCCCCTGCCCGTGGCAGGGGGTTTGGAAAAAGATGACCTTTAAGGTTCCTTCCAACCCAAACTGTTCTGTGATTCTATTGGTTTTTTAGATGAACAAATAGAAAACAGTCTTGCTTCCTTTTTATTCTACATTTTGTGATTTCCAGAATCCCGACTGTTGCTATAATTTAGGCCCATTCGATAACTACTAAATGACAAAATTTAGAACACTTTTCTAAGAGTTGTAATTAACTCAAGTGATTTTCTACAACACATGTAGGTGAATAAATAAACACAACAACAAGAAAATAATCACCAGTGAATCTTTCTAGCTGCAGACAGCAGTGAACTAATCCATGAATTCCATCAACTATTTTTGTTTAGGAAGAGCATAGTCAGTGTTTTAAGGGCTGCAGAGATCAAATACTATCTTTCACTTACTAAATCAGCAGTCTAGTAAATCTAAGTTTCTGACTTTGCTTGACAGCAGAGTAGACAATTTTACAACATTATCAAAGCAAATTACCTTGAAAGGCAAACACTGCAGACTCTGTCCGTTGCATAACAGTCACAGAGCAGGTTTAAAGGGCAACCACTGGCAGCTTTCCTGGCCGCCCCGTTGCTCACAGTTTTGGTAGAAATAATCTTCTTCTTTGTTACTAACTTCCTAGATGAAACATCTATCATTTTTGATTGTTTTATGAGCTGCAATGGAGATATTTTAGAGAAGGTGACATATTTAAGAAGTTTCCCTTTACATATAGATAGGAAAGTTCTTAAAATAATGACTTAACAGGTGCTGATGAACAAGAAGAATTTTAGAACAGACTGCAAACCTCCTTAACAGTACCAAAACTACTTAAAACAGACACTGGAACTTTCTAGATAGCCTGACTTCCTCCCCTGCAGAAGACATTTTCAGTGTTTACAAAAAAACCAATATATATTACATATTCTGAAGCTACAAGACAAATCTTTTTCAAGTTACTATAGTGTTTCAAGATTTTTTTGGCTCAATATGAAAATAAAAAAAAAAAATAATATGAAATGACACAGCAACACACTGACACTAACTCTAGTTCTACAATAAAATACCATAAACCAAACCCTCTAATTAGTTGGAGTTTGCCCCTTATCATATTAAATACTAATTAAAAAAAAATAGTTACAAGTTTTATCCTCAGCTTCAACTGCAAAATATTTTTTTTTTTAAATGTCACGATGTAAGTAGGGAGTGGTTTAGCACAGGAACAGGCTCCCCAGGGCAGTGGTCACAGCACCAGCCTGGCAGAGCTCAAGAAGTGTCTGGACAATGCTCTCAGGCACAGGGTGTGACTCTTGGGGTGTCCTGGGCAGGGCCAGGAGTTGGACTCGATGGTCCTCATGGGTCCCTTCCAACTCCCTTTATTTTGGGATTCTAGGATTAGCTGCACAGATAGATGTATAGGAAAAAAGATGAACTTAGCATCCAAGCAAGATTAGGTAGGGACACAGCTACAGGACTCCTTGTTTATGAGCTTCAAAAGGAACTGAAACAGAAATGAAAAATTCTCTGAGCCTTTCAGGAAAGACACATTTAATAGTCTGCTCAAACCTTTTAGTTCCACAGCATTCTGGAGCAGTGCTCTGTCTTACAGAACAACCAGTTCTATACTTTTTCAAATATGCAGCATATTGATTCTACTGATGAGTCAATACTTCTTACTTTTGTGCTTGAATTCTCCTGGTATGTGGAGCTGTGGACATTGAAATTCCTCTCTCCGAAGACAGAGCGCTGGACAGAATGGTGCACAGAGTCCTCCTACAGACCAACAAAAAGGACAATAAGGATCCTGTTTAATAGGCATCTGGGTACTGACAGTTCAAAAAAAAATGTGTAGAGTGTCATAAAACAAGAACAGCTGCATCTAAGTAATTTTTAGGCATCAGGTCACTGTGGATGAAGAAACATGGTCTAGACAGAAAGACAAACATGTTTACAAAACCAATCACACCTCTGAAGTGCCCCAAGACAATCCAAGTGTAGTCTGTATTGCACTTGTTATGCAGCTAGTAGCTAAAACATAGGTGAATGATTATTGACTTGGGGAGGAGTTTCCCCATCCATGTCTCTAAAAAAGGATTTAAGGCTGTCTAATAGTAACTCTTGTTAGGGTTTATACAGCCTTCAGCACTGTATTACATCTAACAGATAATGATGAAGCCAACAGTTATGTGGAACTAGCTCCTTAGATATGAACACCGTGCTGCTGTGCAGGCTCAGCTTCTGTGCAAGTACTGCATCTCCCCCTGTTGGATGAAAGAACACATTAAACATATAAAACAGCATTAATGAAATGGACTGAGAACCTTTCCTCCTCTTCCTTGTTTCATCTGTACTTTTGAAAGTGAGCTGGACCTTCTATCAGCTGCTCTTGAGGCTGCCTGTTGAGCTATCTGTTTAGGTGCTGTGACACTGACAGAAGCCCCATTTCCCAAGGCTACAATCGGATTAGTTTGCAAGCAACTTCCCTGCTGGTCTTCAGAGTGGGCAGTTTTAAGAAGCTCAATTTTTGTATCAGGGGTTCCTTGTGCCAAGCCAAAATCTACCAAGGCATACCTGAAAAGACAAATTCAGAATCAGGAGTCACAAAGTATCTATTAGTCATTCCATTTACTATTCATTACTTATGTTTCTTTCACATTTCATTCAATGTTGCTTATCTGTACTGTTGCCAGCATCACAGTCCTTTTTTCTTCCTTCTCCTCCTATTGACCCATCTTACCTAGCTCCTCAATGTTTTCACCCTACACCATTGTTCATTGTTTCTTGTCCCAAAATCTTATCAAGTGCATCTTTCCTCCAAAGGTATTAAAAAAAATATTTCCAGCAACTCCATTCTGACTTCTTTCTGAAGTTCTTCTAATCCTACAGCCCTGAATCTTTAGCCAGCAGTCACGTACAAGTGACTCAACTCTTGCAGGATTCCCACGGGCAGAGGACAAAGGCAGCAGTGAAGACAGACCAGACCAGCAGTGCTTAAAGTTTTGACAGAGTTCTGGCAAACACTACTGGAATTTACTTTAGTCTTCAAACAGGTAAGACTACATTAGTTCACACTTCAGATCTGTCTCTAAAAGAATTATGTTTTGCTACAACCAGTACAGAGACAATCCATCTGTCCCTGGGTCTCAAACTCAACTCCACGCTTCTAAACGCAAAGTAGAGATTAAGGCTCAAAAAAATGCAGGAAGAGAAAAATGACAGTATATGTTCATTTTGACAGATTAAAAAAAACCAAGACAGTATTTCTCTCACTTGTAAGTTTGAGGTTTGGCAAAATGCAATCAAATCTCCCCTGCAAACTTTCACTGCATAGAATCACAGAAACATTTAGGCTGGAAAAGACCTTTAAAATCAAGTCCAACTGTTAACCCCACTCTGCCAAGTCCCACAAAACCATGTCCCTAAGTGTTGGATCTACAGGTCTTTTAAATTCCTCCAGGGATGGTGACTCAACCACTTCCCTGGGCAGCCCATTCCAATGCTTGATAAATTTTTTTCTAATATTTAATCTAAACCTTCCCTGGTGCAACTTGAGGCTGTTTTCTATCATCACTTTTTACTTGGGGGTGTGCATCCTGCTACCCCCAAGTGCTTTGTTTTGGACACGCTCCAACACCTCAGTGTCTCAACTTGACAAGCACAATGCTAACAAATACAGCTATAGGACTGCTAGCACTAAAGCATTCTGTCCATTTCAGCTCTTCACAAAGAAGCAATACCTCCCTTTTTACAATCTTTAAATTTTGTAACTTGCAGGCAAAAGAGCCAACTCTACTAGTTATAAACATTAATTCAATGTAAGGTGAAAACAGCCCAAAGCCAGCTATCTTACCTGTATCAGTTTTACTCTAGCCACTATTAAAAATGTACAAGGATCATTCTATGCACCGCAAGTTACAATTAATTTTCTTATTAAAAAAACCTCCATGTTTTATTCTTTTCATTATTATTTGAAAATGTAGTACTTTTAATCAGTAGTAAAATCTTCATTTTATCAGGTCTTTGTCACTCTATGAAGCAGATACTACATTAAGTAAAAAAAATCCTTCCCTTCTTAAGTCCCTTAACAGTGAAAGAAAAATTTTACAAATAAAACCCCACGTTTTTAGCTTTATTCTTTAAGCACATGTTACGGAGCTGGAAGGAAAGAAGCTTAAAAGCCTAATTGACTCTGTTCTGCCAAGGCACACGTCCCCAGATGAGATCACAGTATGGCCAGACTCACTTTTTTAGCTGCCTGTTGTAGAGGAAGTTGCTGGGCTTGACATCACGGTGAACAATACCGAAGTGATGGATGCGCCTCAACGCTTTAAGCAGATTAAACATGTATTCCCTCACTTCTTCAAAGGAAAGGGAATTCAAAATGTCCTGAAAGAATATTTAGATATTGCAATTTATATAATCATAGAATAACCACAGAATAATTATGCATCTGCTTTTAATTAAATGTTTTACTACATATCAAAAGTCTGACTCACCAAGAAGGACTCATGCTCCAGATATGGCATAACAATAACAACGTGATCATTTTTCCTAAAGCAGTATTTAACTCCCATAACATTATCTTGTCCCCTAGAAGAAAAGTAGTATTACTGAACAAAGACCAGAAGATGGATGTTTATTTTCCTTTATTTCTTCAAGATAAAAACTTCTGTAAAGCTTTCTTTTAATCTTAATTTATATTTTGACAGCAGTCTTATCAGCAATCAGCACTTGTGCTCTTGCTGCGCACTGCTATGTTCCATTTGAACTCCATTTTATGCTCCATTCTGCAGTTTGGAATAGAACTCTACAGATTATCTGTGGGGCTGTAGTTTGTAGTTAGTGCTGCAATTAATATAGGCCCTAACTTTCATGGTCCTACTACTTAAAGAAAGTGCTATTCAGCACACTCCACCAACTAGTATCCATTCCTAAAACCACATTTCTAATGAAGTGATTCTTTTTTCCAAGCATTTCAGAACTGGAACTTTGTTACCACAAAGATTTCTCAGCTGGTAAATAGAGCACCCCCCTAAACTGAGACTAGCAGCAAAGGGCATCCATTACAGGTAAGATACTCCTTTGTTATTTGCTCTCAAGAAAAAGAATATATACATGTGTGGTTAAATACAAATCAAGAGAAGTGCCAAAACTTAAATAAATACAGAACAGTGAGACAACGTTCAGCAGTTATGAAAATCATAATTTATTAGTTTATGTACCCTGCTACTGTGAGGCACTGAAGTTCAGCAGCTATTCGCAGAGGGTGGCTGGTTGGAATCAAGTGCTTCAGAGCCATTTTTTCCTCATATCCTGTTTGTAGCTGTGCTGTGGCCAAGTAAACAGAACTAAAAGTACCTGTGAACAAAGGAGAAAAACACTGTCTTCAATATTTTTAATCAGGTCAATGCAAATTTTTACAGAAGTGATCTAACTATTCACAATCCTGCAGTACACTTGATACTACATCAAAAGCAGATTCTCGAAGAGAAAAATCCAGTTCCTTTTTTCTACTACTGAATATACTGATCTTGTATACAAGTTTTTTATGTCAGTAAAAATGCAAATATAACACTGTCTAACTTGCCTGGGACACAGTGCTCTTTGAATGTAAATTTCCTATCTTTGATTTGCTTTCTTGTTTAGGTAGCTTACTTTCATCTGACATCTACCTCCTCTCCCTACAATGTAAGAGGATATATAATGCTAATCTGGAAAGCACTGCCAGTGCTATTCAAAGCACTTCTGAAATTGCTACATTTTCCTTAATTCTGTACTTTTTCTATAAAGTAAGGCTTCCCACATGATGTCTAACTGCACTGTTTATTTGCCCAGAGCATTTTACCACATTCAATGTGATACACTTGCTTGAGCAAGGGAGCATTCAGCCTGTGTGATAAGCTTACCCAGCTATTTAATTTTAAGGATATCCTAATAATCCTCTTAGGAGGTTAATTTGTCCTAATGATCTGAGATATCTGAACATACAAGTTGAAGTGTTCTTCCATATGAATAAAGAATAGAAATTACTTTTGATTACATTGTAAGTAATGTGTTTGCATCATGCTGGTTCAACAGTCTGAGTGCAAACATACATCAAATTGCCAGCAAAACTTAACTACTTCATGCAAGCATAAAAAAAATCCCAAACAACCTGGAGACCCATATCTTCAACAGAATTGATTGCAGCAACAAAGGTTACCAAATTTGACTTACGACATGGTTTTTGGTGCTGAGAACTACTAAAATGAAAGCGATTCCACAGTGGAATCCTAAGTTGAAGCTTGTTTTCTCATAATGCTCTTGTACTGCAAATGGTATTTTAAAAAACATTGTTTGCTCCCAAGAGTAAAATCAGTATTATTAATAACCAGAATTTTTTTTAAATTACACTACCTTTTTTATGATAGGTAAAAGGTTTTTTCCTTTGGTTGTTTGTTTTTTTTTTTTTAATTTTACATTCCTGTGGGGAGTGGAGCTGGGGGTTTTTAAGTAGTTTGGTGGTTTTTGAAATAAAAACTCTTATGCATCTAAAAAAGTGCTGAAATCCCACACTCAGAAGTACCTGGATCTATTTACAGTCATGGCTGACACTAATTTAAGGTACTTGCAATACTGTCTTGTTGAAGGCAAGGTGAACACAAGCATTCTAAAATTTGATACTGTATGTCTTCAAAAATAAAAAAGTTGTTCATTTTTCAAGTAAAGCATCTCCAACCTTTCTGTTCCCTTATCCACTTCTGCCCAAGAGATTTTAGTGGAAACAAAGCTAACTTAAGGAACACCAATTAAGTATGTCAAAACACAGCTACACATAAGTAGATTTCTCATGTAAGGGAGAAAATGAATGGATTTCTAAGACTATTTACTTGAATCTACCTGAAAAGTTTTTAATTGCCAAAATTGGAATGCTGGTTTTTTTTAAGGCTTTAATATACTAGATTTTCAAGAAAATATATTGAAAGTGTTCCTAATTAATACACCTATGTGTTCAGAAACATATTAGAATTCCTACAGAGATCATGTAGTAAGTCAAGAAAAGGCATTTGGCTTAAATTGTGTATATTGGGATCTTAGATTGATACTTTTTAAGTTAGAAATGCCAGAAGAAATCTTAACTCTAAGCAAGATAAAATGAAACATTTACCTTCCCCAATTTTTTCCTTTATTTTGAACACATTTACAAGCTGTGGCACTGCTTCATAAAGTTTTTCAATATCTTTTTTTACTCCTGCTGTGGGAAGAATGGGGAAAATACATTAGGAATTTTTTTACTTGATTCAATATCTGATCTATTTTGGAGATCACAAATTATACTTCATAGGATTGTGGATTCATGTACACAGAGGAAAAAAACAGCATAAAGGTATCCTATTCTGTTGACATTACCATGTGGATACTTGATATTGTTGTTCTTCATCACACTCCTTTCTAAGCTGCAGCATTTAAACAATTTTTTTTACTTATCTGACAGATTAGCAGATTCTGAAAGGGCAAAAGCTTCCTGGTTTGAAGGACAGCTACAGCTCATCACCAAATGTTTACATAGGATTTGCAACAGCAGTTTGACAAAAGGCAAAACTATAACAGTTGTTTCTGAAAGCACAGGTGCAAATCCATCAGATGCAAATCACAAATGCAAAAAAACAGTATTTTTTAGATATTTTTAAGATTGGTAATGCCATCTTTCCCACTGTTACTTAAAATAGTTGGCACCAAAGCCCATGTTTGCTCTGCATTTCAGCTGCTGCACTTCATGCTGCAGTCACTAGATGGCATGACAAGGATGCTGTACTGTAGTCAAAAAAATCATGTAGTTTTCCATTCAGTTTACAAATCCTTGTTGTTCAAGCCTTTTCTATACCCTACATAAGAAATCGCTTCTTTTGAAGTTATCAATTGTGTAGAGGCTGTGACTAATTTCTGTGAAGCAGGGGTAAAGAATATTTCAGTGTAAAAAGCACAAACTGGTATTTGAAAAGTCAATCAAATGAGTGTACATTTTTCATTCTAAAAAAAAAAAACAAATTAAATTTAGCATAAACAGATAAATGTATTCTATATGTAAAAATGGATCACGTTTCACCAGGGCAGTAAGTCATAAGCAATAAGATTTTTTTTTTAATCACAGTTCTGCTAGAACCAAAGCATGGATTGGATGCATCCTTAGCCTTCTATGTAGCTTACTTTAAGGAACAACAAAAACTGCCTGAAGAACACTTTCTTCCTGCTAAAATCCCAATAAATCAGCTACTAATTCAAGTAATAGTTAGCTTTCAATTTAATTTTTTTTTATTTCAAGATTTTATAAAAACTAACATACTAAAAATGCTTCTGAGAACTGAAACCTGCTGCCTCACACTTAACTATCCACTTACATTCTTTTTTTTTTTTTCCTTTAAGTTGTTCCCTCTGCTTCTTCAGATTGTTTTAAGAGAATGTTGGAAAACATTTCAGGAATGAAAAAATCCTAAGGTATATACTGACAACCATGGAGAACTAACTCAACAACTGCTATAGAATCTGCCAGATACTCCATTTTGTCCAACACTGAATTGAGATTACTCCCTGGAGAAAGTTAAAGCTGTCAGACCACTTCAAGCAGGGTGGCAGAGGCTGCAGTGCCTACCCAAGGCTCTGACAGCATTCAGGAGCTCAGTAAAGCTGGTTTGGGTGAAAGAGAAAAGTGCTGGAAAAAGTCAGTGACTGTCCTTGGTGAAGAATAGCAGTGTAAACATCTCCCAGTCTGTTCTGGGGGCCCGAATCCTCAGCTGGGTACAGAGAACATACAGTCACTGTGCCATCAGGGTAATAATACCAACAATGAGCAGATTCTGTGAGCAGATTTTAAAGTAATTTCTTCTCACATTTGCAAAGCAATACAAACACTGTTCAGCATCAATCTGGGCATGGATGTGCAGGAGCCTGAGAGAGGACTATGTATTTTTAAAAAATCAGAAGCCATTATATCTATAAACTGGCTGACCATCAGGGATTCCTGAGCAAGCAGTGTACAGAAAGTGGAGACTCAGGCACCCAAAGAGACTCAGAAACAACCAACAAAACCTCCATCAGAACACATGTTCTTAGTTCAGCTTCTACAAAGGAAAACAAGAGTGTTTTTATGGACATAAACACATCTAAAGATATGGAAGCATAAGGACGGTAATTGTAGGTTAAAAGGCAAAATACTGGGTTTTGCACTTGTCTGGTCAGTTTTATTCTCAAGGGCTGTTTTTTTTATTCTGGTATGCTCTTATAATAACAAGTTCTGTAATATATTAATAGTAGGTTTAGCAAACCTACTGTTGCTGAAGTTTTGTAACACACAAACAGCAGGAATAATCTTAAAATCAAAAGCCACTTCAAATGTTTTCATTTCATTAGTTCTTTATACAACAGGATCATATAGAGACAGGCTTATAATCAATACTGAAATTTCCCTAAGTGCTGAAGCAGCATGTCAGCAACAAAATGTAATGTTCACAATTCCTGTTCCAGCACATACCTGAAAGCTTGCTGTTGTGCTCAAGATTCCCGTGGAAGTCTTCAGCCTGCTGAGGGTGCTGTTCATCACAGGGAGACTTCAACACCGCCTCCATCACAAAACAAGTCTCAAGTAAAAAAAAAAATCCAAGACTCCGAGGGCCACTTCTGGACACCTGAGGGAGCAAGCATATCTGGTAAGACACTTCCTAGCCCTGCACTCAGTTCCTGAGATGAGATTTAGGGAGTCTGGGGAGTTCCTCTGTGCTGCCTAAAACAAAGTGCCACCCACCATCCTAGTGAAACAGTAAACCAGTAAAGCAATGAAGATGGGGGGTGGGGGGGAAGGGAAGGAAGACTCCAGGATAAGCTCAAATACAACTGATTTTCATCTCTCATGTTTCCTCATTCACATTAAAGCATTGTCTTTTTCCTAAAGTTTGCTTTGAAAGGCAAGGAACAGAGGTACACAGAAATAGCTTTTGCAGTGTGCAGTGCAGCTATAGAAAGTCAGGAAGACTGAAAGAGATTATAAGAGAAAAAAAATACCTTCTCCATACGAGAGATCTCTCCTTCCTAGATAAATTTAACAAAACATAAATATTCCTTGCCCTCCCACCACAAGAAAAATAGAACATGCTTATTTTGAAATGCTTCTTCCCAAATCTTGGAAACACGACATAAAACTGTGAACTAGTGAAGTCCACTAGTACTGTACAATCAAAAAAACCCTGATTATCCCTTTTCAGGAGCAAAAGAGTGGCAGGGTCTCCCAGGGCAGAACAGCCAGTGATAAATAAACTGGAAGTGGCAGCTCTGACAGTTACTCAAAACTGGTTCCATTCAAAAACCTTCCTTCCTTTTTATTTTGCCAAACTTTTAAAGATCTGGATGAACTTTTCCACACAGGGGAAACAAATTCTGAAAAATTCCTGATGAAAGGATTCATCTGTTTCAGCTGTGACGCCAGAAATACATTTTGTCCCCAAAGAATTTGAGCTACCTTTACTCTGTCACCCTTGTGTAACAAGAGGGACAAGAGGCAGGAGCCGTCTCTTTGGAGCCCCGTTTTTCTGCGGCAGCTTTGGAGGAGAGGGCCTGGGACGCTACTGGAACGCGATTAGATTCGGTTCCAGTCTCTCACAGGTAGGCACCCCCTCTGCTAAAGACGAGCGGGCAGCTTCGCCTGTTCCAAACGCGTACCACCGTGGCCCCAGCAGCAGCACAAGGACGGCAAGCTACCACACGCTGGCGCAGAGCAGCCGCCGGCTACAGGCGAGCAGGAGCCGTCACACATCCGAACCCCGGTGCTGGCACCAGGGCCGCACCGAGCGGGACCACCCGAGCTCGTCACTGCCCCTACGGGACAGCCCCCGCCAGCCAGGCCCCGGGCCCAGCGCACGCCGCGGCTTCCCCATCGGCCCCGGGGCTCACGGGGTGCCGGCGGGCCCTTCGGCTCCGCGCGTGGAGCCGTCGCTCAGCTCCACTCCGGCCGGGCAGGGGCGCCGCCCCGGCGGGGATCGCGGGCACTGAGGGGTGCCGGAGCGGGGCCCCCCAGAGGAGCGGCCCGGTGCCGGCTCGGCTCGGTGCCGGGGTGGCACGAGCGAGGCTGAGGGAGGGAGGGAGGGGGAAGGAGCGGGGGACACTCACACGGACACCGGCGCGCGCCGGGGTTTCGCTGCTGCCGCCTTTCGCGCCCGCGCGCCGCCGCCAATCCCGGCCCTCGGCGGAAGCCGCGGCCCCGGCCAATGGCGGCGCCGGGCGGGGAAGGGCGCGCTGCCATTGGCCGTCTCGAGGGGCGGGGCCCGCCGCAGCGGCGCGCGCGGGGCGGGGCGGGGCGCGGCCTGTGCCCCCCCCGGAGCCCGGCCCCGCCGGACCGGGGCTGCTCGCTGGGTCCTGGGCCCCCAGAACGGTGTTTGTCCCTTAGACGTCGTTTTCTACGGGTGGTTATTGCTAAATAACCCAACCCCAAGTCCCCAGTAAATTCTTGTTCTCTATAGCTCCGCTGTAAATTTAGCCAAATGACCCAGAGGCCAAGGAAGGCTCCACCTACGCCATTGTAACGGGGCTTGGTTTGCAGCTTTGCCTTACTGCCTGATTACACAGCAAAAAGGATCGCACAGAATACAGCGTTAAATTTGCACCTAGGGTCTGCTCTGGGCTGTAACCGCTGACCAGCAAAAAGCAGGTCGAGGAAACTTAGTGGAACTACTGGAACTATTCACTGTTAAGGTTCCCTGATGTTTGCAGTAGGTAGATTTTATTGAAACTAATGCAGTTGTATGCTTGTAAATGAAAGAATTCAGCACTTCTTGTCTCTAACCCATTTTTGGTCAATATTTCCTTTTTTAAAGATAAAAGAATATTACTTTTGTTGAAGAGTAGCTCCGCTGCACTTGATAATGCATAGATCTCTTGTTCACTAGAATATGAACCAAAATAATCTTGTTTATTCCATAATTCAAGCAGAGATCTGTAACTGCAGCCCTTGGTAAATAACAACTAAGCCTGGGGTTGCCAAAGTTCCCGAGGCAATGTTCTAGCTTGGCTTTACCTTATAACAAGCTGTACTTGGGTTAACAAAGTGTTAAATGCAGAAATAGGTTCCACCAGTTTTGTTAAGCTGCGCTTTCTATTACACATTTTAGAAAGAGGGTGCTGAAATGCGTTGCTGAGCTGCTTTGTTGGTTTTAGTAGGTTTTGGTTTGGTGTGTGGGGTTTTCTTTTCCTACAGTTGTTCTCATTTGCACTTTCTGTTTAGGGCTCTAAGAACTCAGTGCAGCAGCTTGAGACTTAGTGAAGTTAATTTCAGTTAAGTGTGGCTGAATTTAAAAGCAGATTATACCAACCATTAATTAAATGACGTATAATGACAAAATAATGTAGGCCAAATTCTGTTCTTTCTTTTATCCATGTAATCTTACAGAAGTTCAAAGGGGACCATAAGCATTCATGAGTGCAGGTTTGTCCTAGTGCTAATGACAAGCAACATAATTCTAAATTAACCTCTTGGGACAATCTTACCTACAGCCATTTCTGAATACTGTTGAACCAGGAATTCTATTTGCCAGTTAATACTTGCAAAATAGCTGCTGATTATTTACAGGTTGCATACTTAGCTCTGCTGCCTCCTGGCCAGGTCAGTGTTTCATCTGACTTCCTTGGCCTCCCTGCCTTGGAGTTGTCCTCATGTGGAATACCAAATCACCACCATTTCCATGCAGCTCCCATTATTGACACTTCTCTGTCAGTCATATTCATACTAACTTCCTCCTCATCGCTTCAGTTCCACTTTCACACAGCAAGAAATCTGCTTTCTTTATATCTTCTTATCAAGACCCTGTCTAGCTGTGGTTTGTTTCCCTGCAATGTCTCATTTAATCTTGGTTTCAATACCTAAAATTATTTTCATTTATACCCAGGTTATTTATCTAGCTTGATCATTAGCTCCTCTCCATTTCCTCCTTTCTTATTGATCCAAATATGTTGTGCTCTCTCATGCCATCCTTCCAGTTATTCTGGTTCTCTATCATGTCAATTTTTTTTTTTTTTGTTCCTATGAGCATAACTGGCCTTGTAGTATAATCTCACATTGTTTCTTGATTTATTGCCCCACTCTTTCTAGTCTGTCAGAAATGCCACCCTTGATGCTTGCCTTCATTTATGTCTTTTTACCTTCTTGTTTCTCCTCTGTTTAAGGAGAAAATTAAGTCAAATTGGATATGACTCTTCTCATATCTTCTCAAAAGTCACCTTTTCATCAATGTTTTTCTCCATGTACATCTTCACAGGAGAGAGAGGGATTATATGTGCCATTTCCACTCTATTGTCTCAGTACTTGTTTAAGTACCTTTAGCTTATTTTTGCACTATTTTGAATGAATTTAGAAAAAGTAAAGGTATAGTTTCTGCTTTGTATCTGCACAGCTTCTGTGCCTTTGCTGTAGCATGAGACACTCCCTGTTTCCTGCTGGCTTGGATAAGCAGAAACTCCTTCTTCAGTTGTGGGGCAGAGAAGGCTCCATCTTCTCGCCGGCACTGAGCATCCAGTTCCAGCCACGCTCCATGGCAGGAACTTCTCAGAAGGAAAGAGAAGAAATTGCATTGACTAAAATTGACAAACAAAGCAGCACATCTAATGCTCTGTGAGCCAAACTGCTGCACTGCCTCCTCTTGTGGCTTTATCTCTAGGTTGGAAATGAAGGGTAAGAAGCCAGACGACGAGCCAGGCCCATGCAGAATGTTCCCTATGGCTGACAAGCAATCGCCAAAACCCACATCTGGGAGCTCGCCAAGAAGGGATCCAAACATTGCTGTGTGATTGCATCCACTGCTGCCAGAATCTGCAGCTGAATCAAACTTTTTTCTGTCTGCTGACAGGCCTAAAAGAATCTGTGCTGACACTAGAGCACATCTATTAACTGCTTCCAAGGTCAATTAAACCAGAAGCCTCCCTATGTTTGTGCTGTCCTCCAGCCTGAGAAAAACAATAAGCAAGATCCAGGAAGGTCATTGATGAATTGTATCCAGCACAAACCCAGGCAGGAGATCTTTACCATCCCCTTGCCGCCAAGAACATCCGTTCATAAATTAGAAACTTAAAATTAGAAGTCAGAAGCTATTTAGAAATGAGCAAATAAGAGCAGTTGTTGCCCTGTCAGTATTAGAAGTGTACATATGCACATATAGACAAAATTCAATTTTAATGACAGTAGAGACTGTTAAATGTACTATTCAGTGTTCATTAGCCTAAATGACACATGCTTTCCTACTTCTAATTACTCTTTTTGTTAGCAATATCAGTCTATGGCAAAAGTTTGCTCTCTTTGGCACCAGGTTGAGATACATCTCTTCATGCTATTGTGCCCTTTAGGAATACTGTCAAATTCAATTATTCAGGACTCGTGAGTCTTGCACTAACATGAAGAGATTGATTTGAAAACCATGGGACTAAAGTCCTTTTTTCTGTTTTTCAATTTCCATTTCTTAACCAGGAAAACTGAGATTGCCAGCTTTGCTCTCACATGCAGATGAGTGCAGCCCTAGAATAATGAACTCAGATGTGTCAGTGACTGTCTCTGCCAGCATTTTCTGATCAGCTGTATCTGAAATATCAAGAATTGTTGTGGTGTCAGAAAACATACCATAACAATAGTCTCTACAGCTTATTTAAAGGCAGTTAAAAATAGATACAAAAATTACCTTAGGCAAAGACAGAGGAATTCTCAATCTTTTATAAACTCATTCAAACAAAGGTCTCATTCAAAGAAAGTATGTTTTAATAAAATCTATTGCTATATACCTAATAAGGAATGTAGGCTCTCCTACACAATGGAAAAGTTGAAAAAGGCCAAGCTGAGTAAGCTGATGAGTTTGCTGTAGTAGAAGGAGTTTGTGCAAACCTTGACTTATAGACAGAGCACAGCTGTTAATGGTCACAATTTTTATCTGTATGTGCAAAGTGCTGAGAGTGGTTGCGCCGTGGTGGGCACAGTTCTGATGCTCACATTGCAAGATGGATACTGAAAAAATGCAGTGAGTGTAGAGAAGAGCTACAGAATGATCAGAAGTCAGAGAAAATGCAATGAAGGACTAAAAGCCTTAACTTACCTACTGAATCAAAAAGATCGAAAGGTGAGTCGATAACGGTCTACGTGAATGCACAAAAGAAATGTTGAACATCAGGGACATTTAAACCTGCCAGACTGAAATAAGGAGGAATTAATGTCTAATAGCTGGAATCAAGCAAAATAAAATAGTTTTCAGTATTTAGTGCAATACTGACAATAAGTATTCCTTGGAATAGTTAAGGGCCCTCATTGATTACTTGGCTTTGGGTGTCATCAGACTGAGACCCAATGCCTCCCTGGAAAACATAGGCTAGCCAAACACAGGCTGTGTTGTGTTTGAGTGCAGCAGGCTTAGTTCAGGGTTGAATACACTGGCCTGTAATTTACAGATCACACTATATACTCCCATAGTCTTCTATAGACTTTATCAATAAATTTATGTACTTTGTAAACTCTCCAAAACATCTATAAATAATTCTTTTCCTCCTCCCACCCCAAGTTTAGCTTTACTTTTCATGTGTGTCTCGTCTCTATATGATTATTTTGTCCCACTTGAATAGCACTATGGCTGGAAAAATATCATTGACAGGTTAAGGAGGCACCCACTTCTTGTCTTGGCTGCTGAGACTGCTCAACTCCTCTCTGAGAAGTTTCTTAAGTAGTGTCATGGCCCTCAATTTCATTTGACCTCTAGGAGTATGTGCTTCTTCCAATTCAGCTCTCTCTATAGCTGGTCTGGGGTTGTGCTTCAAAGATTTTTCAACCTTTCCAAGAAAAGAGATAAAATCAAAGCTTTCCTCAGCAGCAACAGTCTGTTTGAAGTAATTCAGGTGTTCTTATAATTGCAGCAGTTTTTGTGATTGCTTACACCTAACAGGAATGTTTGGCTTGGCCAAACTGGTACCTGTGTAACTAAGAGCAAATCTGGCCTCTTATGTGTATGAGCTGTGGGCTTTTCCTTTCCTCATGTTGTATATTGTCTCTTTGAATGTAGAGCAACAGCTTTCTTTGTTCTTTATATTTTATCAACACACAAGAATTTCCTCTTGGTTAAATAAGAGGTTCTGGTCTCCTAGTAGATATGTAGATAACACTGTGCTTTTGCTCTAGTAGCTGACATAAGGCTGAATGTGGTAACCTCACTTACTGAATGATTGTGTTGTCATTGGCAATACTCACACATGTAAAATGAGTAGGACTTGGCCCTTTGGTCATATTTTTGTAATAAAAGATAAAATCAGATTTTTAGGAAACTGCAACTTATGACCATAATATTTATGAGGCTGTCAGGACTGCACTGTAAAAATTCATATTATTTAATTCTTCACTCTGACACTAAAGCATCATTTCATTTATATGCAAATAGGAATATGCTCTTTCTTCACTGAAGAAGCTGTTTGAATTATTCAGATTTTATTAATAAAGCTTCATAAATAAGTATTTTTTCTACTCAATTGGCAGTGGCCAGGGGAGAGAATCTATTTATCAGACTTTGTTATTAGGAGCTTCATAACAAAATATGAAGATTTATGGAGTACATAATTAGACATTATGTGATTCTAATGGAAACACTGGGTTATCCAGATGAAATACTGTTTTCTTTATGCATTTCTCCTTGGCAGAGGCACTTTCTGGAAAAGGGACAAAACCTGTCCCCATCACTAAGTTCCAAGAAATGCCTATGAAAGGCAGAGAAACTTAATACCTTTCTTTAATCATACACGCTGAAACAATTTTGAATAAAAGAAATGCCAAGGAGAAGCAGGTAGAGAAAATGCCTCCTCTGGGGAGAGGTGCTGGGTTGCGTGCTGCTGTTAGCAGCATGTGCCAGGTAGGTGAGTGAGTTTGTGAACGTGTGTAAATGGGCAGGCAGCTACCTGAAGGATCCTGCTTTGGATAACTCAGCCACAGAGGCAGTTCTGCATAGTCATTGTGGACATAATTATGGTCAGAGCCAAACTTAATAATGTACATTAATTCTGGCCCTTTAACATGTGACCAGGTGTTTTGAATGAGAAAATTCCTAAAAAAACCACCCACTTTTCATGCTAGCTTGTATAACCACTTATTTTATTTTATTTCTAAAGCATTGAATAAGACTTGAAAACACTACACCTAAAGTATTCATTGCATCAATTTTTGAATAATCACTCTGTAACTTTCATTTCTGGAATTTAATTAAAAAGTCAGTAGAGTAATGATGAGCCTGGTCATCCTCACCTGGGGCCTCTCCCCACCCTGCCCACCTCCCTATTTCAGCCCAGCCTGGGCCCCTTGCCCTGGGTTTTGGTGATGTTGTAAGAGTGCTGCTCTCCTGCTCCCTCCAGCCCTGCTTAGTTGTGGGCTGATGTCCTGGGCTGTCCCTGCACCCAGGGAGGTGACAGAGGGCTGTGGGGGCTGTCTCCTCCCTGCCTTGCTCAGGTCCTGCCCACACTGGAGGTCCTTTCCAGCACTCCAAGATTATATTATGCCTAGATTATTATAGGCAATTTTTACTGAGGAAGAAATGCCTCACTCTGTTCTCCTGTACTCCTCTCCTCCAGAGCAAAGATGTACAGGAGAGACTCTCCATGGAAGCCTTTCAGAGCAGATAGATTTTGACCCAGGTGTTTCCAGCCTGGCAGCTCTCTACACACAACTGTATGTGCTGCTGGTTCAGGCTCCCAGGTTCTTTGGCCAAAGGAAGCAAATATAGAAATTTAAATTGGGCACCACGTATCCTAGTCTGGGCAACTAGGCAACCTAATTTTTAGGCTCTCACAGCCCAGCAATAAGTTGGAAGAATAAGTATATCTGGACTGTGATATACTTGTAACTTTCTCCTGTTGCCACTTCAATTTTTCCTTGGTGCAGAAACAGTAAAATCTTGGAAAAATTATTAATTTCTTGCAATCTCTCATACTAAAAGTAGTAATATTTCCAAGTCAGCTGCCTCCAATACTACTGCAGTACTTGCAAGCTACTGTAGGAATAACAGTACTGAATTTGAATATAGAGCCTTTTTTTTGGTTGTTTTTTGCTTTGGATTGTTTTCCCTTTCACTGAGAGGATAACATGCCTTGGAAAGGCTTTATTTTATGTGTGTACTGGTGCACTGCAGAGCTTGTTCTGTATGGAATTCCAAGGATGAATTCTCTTGTGAGTAGTTTGCTGTGACTTGACTGATTCATTTATTTTTAAAGACAATTGTCTGGGGTTTTTCTTTCTCTTCTTCTTTTTTTTTTTTTTTTTTTTTTGTTACTCTCAGCTACAGGTGATGAAATGAAAATTAGCTTCACTGTTATTGCATGAACAACTACAATGAGGTGACTTTTCTAATGCCAGAATAAGGTGGTAACTTCTGTGGGCTGGCAGAGGAACATGTTGAAGTTTACTGTGGCTTCAGCCCCATGTGTCAGGATACAGCAGAAGGCTTTTATCAAGCTCTGGCACAGGGAAGGCAGGGATGTGATCATGTGGAAAGGCAGTTCTGCTTCTCTTCCTCCCTGCATGGAAAAGCATGCCATGTTTCTAGTCTGCTGTGACCTCTGGCACATACGTGGGGACCATGTTCTTGTTATCAAGTTACATGCTCAGGTGTCTCAGAGCTCTCTCCAGACAGGTGAGGCAATGGAGTAAATAGCACATATGGCTGCATCTGGAATAGACAGGACACTCACTTAAAAAGGAACTCTTTTCAGCCCTCAACTGCCTCAGTCTTCTAATGTTCCTTTAAGCACAGAAACTCACCTCAAATATTTTATTTTGTGACACTGCCTTGCCTATATCTGGTTGCTTGCTTTCTGCTGTAATGTTTTTTGTGGGGAGCCATGCAGGACATTAGTTGTTCCAGCATTCCTCCTACACAACACCATTTCTGGAGTTTGTGGATCCCTTTCATATTCTCAGTGAGGAAATATTTTAGTGCTGCAATTTGGTGTGAGCATGCTCCAAGTAGTGGGTTTTGCTGCACATGAGCTTTCCAGGGAGACTTTTGGTGACTACATTCTGGTTTTAGTTCTGTTCTTCACTTTGTGGTATGTAAGCCACAGGCCTATATGGGACAGCCACAGAAATATGTGTGCTTATTATGAAACTGCTTCTTATTACACCTACAAAATATGGAAACCATGAGTTAAATTGATCAAAAGTTATGTCACTATTCAAGAAAGCAGCAAGCCCAAAACACTTACCTGTGAAAATGGAAATGTTTTTCTCTAATAGGCATTTCTAAAATAGCTAATGTTAAGAAGGAATCTGAAAATTAATTTAATTCACAAGTAGCACAGGGAGTACTCCAGATATTTTGCCAAACTGAAAATAGATTTTTCTACTAGCATTCCCTGAAAGGGGCATGAGGGATGTAATGGCTGCTGTTCATATTTTGTCCATAGGAGTTGTCAGCTACCTAGTGACTAATGCATGTATTCAACAAACACAAGATGTTGAAATGTCCCTGGTTTTGGTACAAATATGGTAGCAAACTGACCTTTGTGCAAGTCCAAGGCATTCTCAGACATTGCTCTCTGTCAGTGAAATCTCTCATATTCTCTCTTTTGACCCTCTGTTAACTGAAATTTGTATCAAAGTACAAAGAGTCACTTAGAAACAGGTACTATCATAGGAATTTTGAAAAAAAAAATGGGAAAGCAGTAGGATTGGATGGAAGGACTGAGAAAAGGATTTTTTGCAGATAGCAGAAGCAGTTTTGTTAGCAATGCTGGTAGAACTCTAACAAAGGACAGAACAGACTGGAGATGGTGGTGCTTAATGGGGGGGTGGGAACTCACAGGAACATTACAGTGCTCATTTGGAGTGGCTGGGGAGAGCTGAAGTCTTCGTGTTTGTTCTTCTAGCAAGGACCTAAAGCTGTTGTGGAAACACACAACTTAGCAGGGTGTCTTCCTTCAGAGATTTGAGTACAGGAAAGGAAATAAGGCAACTGTAATGCCTCCCTCCACTATGAACACTGCCTTTCATGCCGGAAGAAAGGCACAGCCTCTCAGCCTTTCTGATCCCTGTTATATTCAATATTCGTATAGCCACAGGCTTTGTGTCCTAACCATTCCCTCTCAACTCAGAAAACTCAATTTCCTCTTGTTTTTTATCCAAAATATGTCCTTTGGGCACAGTTAGGGGTATGGTGTTGTAGATGGTCTGTTTATCCCAGTGTATTCTTGCATAGCACTGACCAATGGGACCTTATTCTCTGCTGACTCTATCTGCATTTGCATATATACAATGCAAACAAAGCTGTGTGTAACAGTTTTACTTGATGGCTTTTGGTATCCACACAGCTCTGATAAAAGTTACTTCCTAAGGAGAGGTGGAATGAAAAGTCCTGCCTTAGATGAAAAGGTAGTCTGGAGAAAATCCGTGGAGGAAAACAAGGAGAGACATTTCTTAACAGAGCCTGCAATCAATGAAGAGCTGGTAGGGATAGCTGAAGATGAAAACTGACATAATTTTACATTAAAACTGGCCTTTAGAGGATTAATTTTAATGTTTCTGCAGGGTGCTTATACAGAGAAACATTGAGGTCAAAATACAAGTATTTCAAATTAGGAAAGCAAACAGCTTCGATGATAGCTTGAAATGATCAGATTTCTTAATGGGAGACTTCAGTGAGGATGAAATGACAGTAAAAAATAGATTGCTAAAGCAATGAGAGCAGTAATGTGCAGCCACAGGAGAATCAAGGTGTGGAAGAAAGCCAGGGTCAAGGATGAAGTCAGCATTCCAGCCAGCAGGGACAGCCAATAGGTCAGGCTGGAGCAAAACAAGAGAGGGAGCAGCACATGTATAATAAATGTGATAGGCAGGGCCAAATCCTGCCCGAGCCTGCATCAGTACAACTTCAATGGCTGAAACCTCTTAACACAATGTCACTTCCAATATGATCTAACAACATACATGCAGGCTTTTATTTAAATCAGTGCACAAGGCTAGACTTTCCAGTCTCCTATGCTGTTTCTGGGCAATTGCAACTTCATTGTTCCACTGCTATTACTGTTGGGGTCTTAGATACTGCTGAATTTCTTCTCTTGTGTATCTCCTATGAGTAAAAATTCACCTGTTTCTTATTGGCCTTTGTTTTAGGAAGACTAAATTTTTCAATTAAAAGATCTTTTTAGGAGAGCATGATATTGTACTCTATTTCTTGAATGGTTTACTATTTAATTCAGATTTTAAAACTAAATTCTTTGTGCATTCCAACCACTGATCCTCATTTTAAAAAATTTAGAGGTTATTTTTTCTTTTTTTTTTTTTTGTTTACCTACGCTGCTAGTATTCATGCTCTCCATATTTTGGCATCAGTGGTTTACAAAAAGGTGATAAAGAGGAGAGTCAGCTCCCAGAATTAATAAGCTGGAAAACTGACTTTGTTTGAAACACCTTTCTTGTCGTATCTTTTATACTTGTAGCATTTATATTATTTTTGAAGTCGTGACTGATGTGAGAACAGTTATTTTCATCTAGCACTTAGCTTTCCACACAAGTAAAACTGCCCACTTATCTGCAAGTATGCATGCACACAAGGGTTTACTACTGTAAACCCAGAAGAAGTTACGTGTATTTATGCTTTTGAACTGTAGCTTTTAAACTCTGTTTCTTTTCTTTTCATTGTTTGGCAAAAAAGGAAACAAACCCCTACGGGTGATGTTACAAATAAAAATCAAAAAATTGCAAATCTCTAAAAGCTGCCACATCCCTGTGCCAAAACTCTAGGCTTTAGTTAGTTACTCTTTTAAATGTATACTTTCTCTTAGCTTAGCATTGTAGAGAAGACTGCATTTCCTCCTTGTTTCCATCAGTGTAACGGATGAGGTAGAGTTAACCCTTAGCTCGCTAAGGCACAGCCACAGTGGGACTGTCGGGGGTTTCCCTAAGCCTGCTGCCCTTTCCTCCCAAGAGCTGCCAACCCAGGAGCAGAGAGCCGCGGTTCCCGAGAGCAGGGTTCCATGGCTGCGTGCAGAAGGAGAGGGAAATGCACGCAGGAGAGCCTGTGCTGTGCCCGGCTGGCAGCACCCCCGGTGGAGCTGTGCCGGCATCCCGGTGGGCACAGGGAGCCCCCAGAGCTGGGAGCACCGGGGCCCTGCCACCAAGGCAGTCTGGCAAAGAGAAGTGGGATACTGGAAGGAGAGTCATGCATATGTCACTTAAGGCATCTAGCTTAAAATATTAAAAAGGAGGACAGAGCTGTGGTAAGGAGAGTTCTTTTAGAAAATTGCCTGTGGACTGTATTTGAATGTACTGAAGCTGTTCCCTCAAGCTATTTTACACAATACTCAGTTTTCTTGACTTTCAGAAGTACTAATAATTCAATGGATGCAGAATCACAGAAAGCTCCTGAACTCATACTCTCCTCCACTGCCTTGAAGTCCTATTTTCAGCTAGTGGTTCAGAACTATAGAGCATTGCAAAGGGGCAAAAACCTCTCTGTGGTGTTAACTAATACCTTCTTTGAAAGAAATGAATTTTAAACCGGAGAAACTGGATATATATGAATGAAATTTTGTTTCTTTTTCCTGAGAGCTGGTAGATTACTAACCTACATGCTTTGTTTAACACAACAATTATAGTAATGCAATTGTATAGTATGCTTTGTTTAACACAACAATTATAGTAATGCAGCATTGTCTTTTGTGTTTGGTATGGGGGGGTTCCTCTCTTTTCCAATGTTTCTGTTGATATTTCTTGAGGGTTGTTATGCTTAAAATAGAAATTACTTGAAACACCGTAACACAAATAGAAATAATGTAAGTAGCAAGCTCCTGTCCTCAGTTTAATATGAAGATTGCACATTTTTAATCCTCCCCAAACAAATGCAAACAATTCCTTGTATGTAACCTAGAAGAACCATTTTGTGCAACTTTCAGTTTTATAAGACTTAAGAGAGATGCTGCATACTGTCTAGCTATATAAATCATCAGGGGAAAGTTGGCTTGTTTTTATGGCAATAGCAAATAACGTTGCTGGGATTTTTCATGATTAATGTAAAACTAGGAAGAATTTGGGTAATGCAAAAATAGAACTGAAATTTTAAAAAATCCTGCAACTAAGAAAAAAAATCTCATTTTAATTCCTTTTTCTACAAGACTGTTCTGAATGAATTAGAAATTACTGAAGTGCTGTTGAAGCGAAGCTACAATCTGCTGAATTTTCACCATAATAAGAATATTCCACTTGAAGACAGCAATTTGGCTCAAGTTTTTTATGGAAGTCTCAAAACAACTGGATATTTTAATACAGAAGTAGTCTTAAGCACTGGGATTTTACCAGGTTGAAAGCTCTATTTTTCAACCTGCCTTAGGTAGAAATGCCCAGTTTTAATTCCTGTGTCATTTTAATTTCACTAGCTTTTACTTACCTGTCATGTCAGCAATGAAAGGTGGTCTTGGTCTGGGGGACAGATTTCACTCTATCCTACTCCACCATATTGTTTGAAATAGTCTTCAGCAGAAAAAAAGGCAGTTTTAACAAATTAAAGCACTAACTCCTCAAATATCATCTTGAATCTATACCAAATTGTCCAGATTTAAAGACAAAGCCAACCAAACTGCCTAACATTAGTATCATGTATGGTAAAATCTTACACTGTGATTGTGATGTCAGTGGGCTTCCCAGAAATCAACAAAGGAATAGAACCATTAAAAGTTATAGCCATTAAAAATAAAGCTATGCTTTATTACCAGAGAAGTGAGGTGGCAGTAACAGGGAAATCAGTCCGAGTCGTTGAAATTCCTTTTTTTCCAGTGACACATTGTAAAACTGTTTAATTGGCAGGAAAGTAAAAAGGTAAAAATGCTGATTTCAGGCTGAATGTGCAGCAGTGGTAGTTTCACAGGGGAAATTGTGCTGCTGTCTCGTTCCCTAAGATAATTACTGTATGTTAGTTTATGCTCTTAGAATGATATGTGCTAGTACATGTGTGTGCTTATGTTTCTGGGCTTCCTATGTATGAGGGTCTCTGGTTAGTGCTGGAGGCATCTTTTATGCTCTCAGTGCCAGATAAAAAGGACCAGGTGACACCCAAGATGTGTTTTCAAACCTTGAAATAAACACAATTCACACCCATAAGTTAATGACAAATTCCCTTTAGTCTTTGGGAAACAGATGACAAGAAGCAGTAGTAACAACCTTGATTGAAAGCTTGGAACACATTTGGAGAAATAGGAATTTACTTTTGAAACATGAAATACCTGTAAGTAAATGTAGCCAGAACTTTCTTTTGGTGCTGACCTAGAGAAGCTGGGGCTTCAGGGTCTAGATGCCCCTCTCAGGAGCCCCAGCTACTCTTAGAGCCCTTTCCTATGGTTTTGGGGGTTTTTTTGTTTGTTTGGGTTTTTTTTTATTTTTTTGGGGGTTTTTGAGTAAACTTCCTCTGCTTTTCTGCTGTCTCCTGTTTTATTGCAGAGTTGTTCTTGTGGTGATAGATCTCAGTTCCATCAGGATAACTGCCTCTGCCTTTGCTCTCCTCTGGCATCTGGAAATCAGTGGTTGGAGCTGCCTTGCAGAGCTCTTGGCTCTGACTGGTAACATAATAGATATGTGCTCTAAAACTGCATGATTTCTGAGCTTTGTCTTAACATTTTAGTGCATTTCTCTTGCTCACAGTCCAATCTTTAATTACTGTTATTTTAAAAATACTGTACATTGTAGTTAATTCTGTAGATCTATATGCTCTACCTTGTGCACAGGTGATAAGGATTATTCCCCATACATATAGAGTAGCTATGAGCAACACCTTTTTTGTGCTTTTTTTTGCCTTTTTTTTTTCTTTTTTTTTTTTTTCTTTTTTTTTTTTTGTTAAGAGGAGATTTATCCTAACACTTTGTTTTCCTTGGTACTCCTGCTGTTACCCCTTCTGTTGCCCAAGGAAATGTTTCTACCTCAAATCCCTCTGCTTCCACAGTCTGTGCACAGACTGTGAATATAGGCCATAGGTCACACTTCGGAGAAAACAAGAGGGTGGAGGGAAAAGGAAAAGTTACAGGTCTCAAAAAGGGGATGACTCAGTGAACTTTAATGGCTTTTTACATGAAGCAGCTCAGGTTGGGAATTCTTACAGCCTCCTTGGTCATACCATTCTGGCTCTGTAAAGTCAGAGCAAAGAGCTAAAACAAGGAGACAGGAGATGGATTTCTTTTTGTATATATATAAATAAAAATACTGTCCGAATATCATGAGAATTTTATCTGCAGCTTCTCATCAAAGAAAATAAGACTTTTTATGAAAAAAATTATTTTCACATTGGGTATTTTGTAGTCAGCTTATGAAGGCCAAATGTTAAAGTAATTTGCCTAGATGTTGCAAATCTATCTTGTTTAAGAGGAGAACATCACACTTAAGTACAAAGAAGTAATGAATGGCTACTAAACACTTGAAATTCACTCTTTATAACATTCAGCAATGCTAGAGCATACTAACTTTTTGTAAGTTAGTATGACTTGCAGAAACATTCTGTTAAGACATGGGTTTTTAATCTTTAGTTTCTTTCATACTAAATTAAACAGTTTAAAGACCTATATAAAATCCACTCCTGCAATTCAGTCTTATTAGCATGAGAACAATTTTTCATTTAAAATAGTGATTTGACTTAATAGCTTTTTTTGCAAATGTAATCCAAACATCACCGATGTCACTAGAAATACTTTGCTTACTTATAGCAGGCATTTGGTTCCCAGATATAGTGGGTTCAATTCCTTTGCATGAAATAAACATTTGGACAAGAGCACAAATGACTGTATTCTCTTGTAGCTAGGGGAATGCAGTGATTTGGTTAGGGGGAGGTCTCACGAGTCTAAGGTGATTTTCCTGAGTCAAACAATGGTATTGGCACATATATGCTCTTTCTACATAAGGTTTAATTATTCCATACAACTTTAAATAGTTTTACCCTCAAAGAGCTGGTACAGGCTTGGATCACAAAACCCGATAATGGAGTAACTGGAGCTTTCACTCATGAGATGGGAGATGTGGACTGAAATCACTTCACAGAAAGGGAAGGGATCTTAACTGAATACTGTAATGCTGTTTGGTAAAATGAGAAGGGAAAACCCTACCATACTTCATAGTGCTGGGCTAGACTTAATAAATTCCCAAGTCCTCTTCAGAAATACATAGGAAGCCAGGACTTTCACTTTTCTACAGAATGTTTCAGCAGAAGACACACATACCGCCTTCCAGAAGAAGACTCACAAAACTGTCAGACCATTATGACACCCTGAATTCTTTTGTAGACAAAGTCCAGTAACCATTCCATCTATTCTTTGTGCATTTAAATGTATATGTCCTCTTCTGAACATCTTAACCCAAAATTTACCAATAGGTCTGTATGGTCTGAATTCATACATGAAAGGGTTGATTAGTGAATAGCTGGACTAAATATGCAAATTACAAAGTTTTCTGTGAGGCTTTATATGAGAAGATGTTTTAAAAACTTTATCAATGTCAACATGTCAGACTGCATTTCTCTGTGAAATCTTGAAACTGCTCTTTCATCTATGTTGTAAACACATCAGCAAGTATGTAGAATGTCTTGACTTTGAAATACTGTCACCTACTTTCTGTATCGTTGTCAGTAGTCAGCTTGTTATGAAAGTGTTTCATATCTAACTCTGTTTCTTTTGGTAGTGTGTCGACATACTGCATTTTTCAGCTGTGCTCCTTGCTGCCTCTTCCATTTTTATCAAAAATTCTGTGTGACAGAAGTTTTTCTTTGCAACATGTTGATATCTCAGGTTCTCCACTGTCACCAAAGCAGTTGTGCTACTTTGAGGATAAGTCGAGTCTGTGTAAACCATCTTCAGTGTTTTGTGCCAAAGTGCAGTGGGATTTGTACTCAAATGTTTTTGTGATGATGAGAAGTCCCCAAACTTCAGTCATTGTCTTTACTTCTCTGTTTGGAAGTTTCCCAGAATGTGTTCTATTTAGTACTGTGCCTACTCCTGAGATGCTCAGCTGTTTGGAGTCCACAGTTTGCTTGGAACAAACCCATCTGGTGATGGACAAGTTCTTAAATGTGAGTGTACTCGGACATTCTATTCTGATGTTTCTCATATAATTTTTTGTTTTGTTTTGGGGTTTGTTTTGAGAATATATCAGGAACGATTGCCTCAAGTGCCCCAGCTGGCATCCGAACATCTGTTTAGTTACATTTAGTTACTGCATTCCAAAATGTAAGACACTTGCTACTTTAAATTTTTGAATTATACTGTTTCACAAGGATTTTCAGTTCCAAAATACAATACTGCTGGAATTTACAGTGGTACAAATTTGGCTGAGTTAGAAAAAAAATATTCTGTTCAAATGCCTTTGAGACTTGTGCAATGGATTTGCATAGATTTGTAGATGAGGGACAGTGAGCCTATGGACTGTGATGAAGTACTGAAGAGATAACTTAACCATGGAATCCTTTAGGTTGGAAAAGACTTTTGATATCATCAAGTCCAACTGTTAACTCAGCACTGCCAAGTCCACCACTAAATCACAACCCCAAGAACCACATTTGCAGACATTTTAAATCCCCCCACAGATGGTCACTCCACCACTTCCATGGGCAGCATGTTCCAATGCCTGCAAACCCTTCCCGTGAAGAATATCCAATCTACATCCTGTCTGGTGCAGCTTGAGGCTGTTTCTTCTTATCCTGATATCAGATACTTGTGTCATTCTTGTGTGTTGCATCTTGCTGCATCTACAAGGGTACAAAGGTCAAGTTCCTACATCAATTTGGTTCTAGTGCTGTAAAACACAATTTCCTGGTGTCTGATATGAGTCAGAAGGGTTGACTTGTGTCTGTTCCATCGTCTGCAAGGATGCACAATACACCTGCACTTGTACTTTCTGTTGTGCATTACTTGCATTGCAATAATATCCCAATGATCTCAGGACTAGACCACCTTGTCTCGTACCTGTGTACAAGACACACAGTTTTGCAATTAACATTCTTATGATGTATCAGTAAATATATTAAATTATCAAGCATTGAATTAGTAAATTTAAAATCATAAGGCTTAAGGCAATGATCGTAAAAGTTGAAACGGAGAAAATATAAACTTTGAAGAATGTATGCTTTCTGCCTTAATGCAAGGAGAATAAACTTCATTTTTGAAGAAAGATCAGTGCATGAACTTGTTTCCTCCTCTATCAGTATAGATCACATTCCTGATAACTAACATATCATAAAGAAACATTTTCTAGTTATGGTATGTTTCAAAACCAGGTTGACACGAACCAGAGATCAAACAAAATCTGTATACACGGACCTACTTTGAAAGAGTGAAGGATCTGTAGGGTGTTCAGATCATATAGACTGCAGAAATTTAATTGGCATATTGTTGCTGTTTAACTTAAAATGCACAGCATAGCTACAGTATGGAAGATTATTAGAAATAACTGAGTAAGTAGGCTGTCATTCTAGGAAAGACAGTTTCAAATTAATGGAATTATCTCTGGAATATATATGTGTCTTAGCCCTGACTACATCAAGCCGTTAATCATACTGGCTGGACCCCCCACACTTTGCATATGGATCACACTGCTGCTTTAAACACTGTTTGTGGTTGAGTTGTTTTATTCCACCTTAATCAGTATAAATTTAATAATTAGGATGTGACTAGGGAAAGCAGAAAGTGAAGATTAAGTTTTCTAGAAATCTTTGGTTGAGCATTTCAAAGAGAACAGTACCTAAAATGTTTCCTTTTTTTTTTTTTCCCCCCAAACAAAATGGAGCAGACACGAAGCCAAGAAAATAAATTCCCTTGAGGAGGAATCAGACACATAGTTGGTAAGTGGCCATAGTATCATGGTTTCCTCAAATCATTGTTTGCCAGAATAATAAACCACATTTGAAAAAATACAAACTTTCTTGATGAATAAAAAAGCTATGTGTAAAACAAAATGTATTCTAAAAATTCATCATATATCAGACTTGTATTTTCAAAATTCACAAATTTTCATCTGTTCCTTGACTACAGACAAATATTTATTTCTTACAAATGAAAAAATTATTCTAGGAAAATAATCTATAGAATTCCTAGTACACTTATCTATTTCAAGGAAGAACTGTAAAAATGTGTTACTTTTCAGGAGTTCTGAATATTTTTAAATTATAGAATTATAATTTCCAATCCAAAGCAAGAAATCTTGCTGACAGGAAACATTTTCAAAGGGCGTGAACCATTAGATGATCTGGAATCCAGATGTTAGCTGTATAGCTGCAAGCAGAATTGATTCATAATAATTTAAAACAAAAAGCTTAAAAACAGAGCTCTGTTGAGAGCAGGCTTCAACAAAATAGTTCCAGCTTAAAAAAATCCATTCCATCCTTACCTTTAAAAAAGTATGTTGTTGGAATTGACAAGATGAAAATAGCCAGATATTTTCCAAAACAGTGGTTGCAGACATGACTTACAGATTGGTCATCTGTGCAAAAGCAGACTCCACGGACACTTTTCAATGAGACATTTTTGTTTCATTTTTAAGGGAAGCAGCAATGACTTGGCTCCTAGGAGATGCATTGCAAAAGAGCAAATATCACTACAGCATTAATCTAATAATAAGACATAGTCTTATTTTATCAACTGAGCATTTGAGTTAGATAAACAGGAATTGTAAAGTATCAGCTATGTGAACTTTAAGTCTACATTCAATATGATATCCCCTTTGTCTGTGTGCAAAATTGCTAATGTGTGTGTATGTGACAAGATTTGTTCAGGGTGGGGTTGTAAATGTGGAATGTGCTTGTTTTGTTAATTTGAAGCATGAGCCTAATACTATACATAATGAAAATAGTTTTTGGTTAGTCTGTACTGGAGGGTTCATCTCTTAAGTGTTAAAAAGAACCCCAAAACCTATATGGGTAAGAAACTGAAAAAGAAAACAAAGGTAAAAAAGTACAGAAAAGAACACTTTCTCCACCTCACGATGGAAAAAACCCCAAACAATAGTGCTAAAAATATTTTCATTTAGCCCCACAAAAATCAAAGTTCAGGAGCTAAACTCGGCGGAGCAGCATCTGCTGGGGCACGGCCGAGCGGGCTGGCGGCAGTGCCCTGGGAGCCGCGCTCGCTGCCGCGCCGGGCCAGCCCCGGGCGGACACGCGGAGCGGGACTGCCGCGGCCCCGCGGGACGCGCTCAGCGCTCCCCGCGCCCGGCCCTGCCAGCGCTCCTGCGCGGGAGTCATTTCAGCTGCCACTCATCTACTTCTTCACCTGATTTCAGTTTTTGTAGGGGTGGTGCAACATCCGGTCCACATTTTTAAACCCTACATTTAAAAATGATGGTGTAAATCCACCAAAGCCAACGTGATAAAATGGAAGGAACTTCCCTTTTCCTCACCTAACTAGGTAACTTCATTTTTGCTGTATTTCTATTTGTATTTTATTTTACTGGAAAAGGTTACAGGTGCAATTTTTTTTTTAATTATTGAGTTTTACAATTTCTGTAATAAATTAATGATTACAGCCACCTCAAGCACTGATAAAAATAAGTTCATGGGTTGCCTGTGGTTTCATGCCTTCTAATATTTCCCAGTGATTCCTGCCATGAGGAAGAGTGCTTTTTGGAGACCAGTGGTTTTGTCATGTCTCTGAAATTGTGGATAAAGCTCAGCAAAGGAAACTGAGAGAAATCACCATTGATTGTGAGCTCACTTACATCTTCCTACTTTTCTACACTTAATTTACTGCTGATTTGTTCAGTTTGTAAGTTCTGGAGAAAACTGAATGTTCTAACAGCTCTGTATTTAGCAAGTATGAGAATTATTCTGTTCTCATATGGATCACTGACCAATGTCTGGCGTTCATGATTTTCTAGTTGTGTTGCTCCAGAACATGCAAGTTTATGACTTAGTATGTGATCTTCATGAGCTGGAAAGACTCAAAACATATGGCAGATCAGATGTTAGGCTTGGGGAAAATCAAAAATTAAACTGTCTCAGAGCAGTTGAGAGACTGCTTTGCTATATATTTTATGTGATTTGTGTGTGTGTTGAGGGAGATGTCACCTAGGGAAAGGAATCGAAGAAAAAAAGTAGCTTTAAAAAATGAACTGTTTGTATTATGGCTTTAAACATTAAAGTCTGGTCAGCTAAAAGCAGATGTTGTGAACTAAGATGGAAACTTGCCTGAGGCCAGAATCAAAGGAGGCTTTCACTAATAGTAAGAAAGAAAAATGCTTTCTGGTTTCAGAATTTATTGTAAGCAAAAAAATGAATGCTTACTGCATGCTTATGCACAAACATTTTCCCACTTTTATTCAGATTACTGAGTAAGATTGATGGCTTCAGAATCTAATTTCAGACAATGGCTTCATTATCAATCCTGATTGTATTCTAAGCTCCTTGTAAAATCTTTTGTTATTCCGTGCTGGCCAAGATCCTGTCATGTTGGAAGTAGGAATGAAGTGCTTCTCACCTTTGGCTGTCTGCCCAATAATTAGATGGGGAGGTGGGTTAAAGCATCTAAATGTGTGGTATAAAAATTGGAATATTGTAATACGACACAATTCTGATGCAAGTTTTTAAAAGGAAGAATAAATAAAGGAAAGTCATGAATATACACTAGATAGTAAAAATAAACATAATATTTCTTTCATTGACCTGGATCTTAATTGACCTGGGCTTGGACAACTTGAGTGAACACACATTAAGTAAAGATACACAATGTCTAAGAATTTGAAATGGAAAGTTAAAAATTAATATTTTCAAGAAAGAAAAACAAAAAAGTTGATTAAATAAAAATTATTTATGTTAAAATCAATCAATACTTGAGAAAATATTCTCCTTTTCATCTATTTATGTATGAGGAAATACATATTTACAGTAGCTGCCTCTATAGTATTTGTTGAATGTCATGAAGCTTTGAACCAGCTCAAAATTTAGACTTTCTTAGACAGTTGTGCCATTTATTTAAAAATTGCTAGTTCAAAAGCTATGCTCTAATGGCAAGTCCAGAATTTTATGTCGCAGTATTTCAGGGAGGAGTGGGGTAAGCGACCTAATTCTGCATTTTAGTAATACTTTGTCATATTGTTTCAATTCATATAACTTGAAGAATTTTGTTGTACCACTTGAACAGCAAGGAGAAAAAGCTTATTATTTTCAAAAATCCACTAAAAGGATCAATATTTTTGCTATCTTTATTTCTTCCTGCAAGAATAATTTTCCTGAGTTGTATGGCTCAGTAATCTGCTGCCTTTTCTAATTTACATCAGGGTTGAACTGAGTAAGGACTTCTCAAGAGAGTAATTCCCAATAAATCCATGCTTGGACAAGCTCTAAATCCAGCACCAGTGGAGTGTCTGCACATTCCTCTCTGGCAGTTTTTATGAGGAATTTAGCCCAATTCTTTCCCATTAGAGGATCTCGAGTAGGGGGTTAGTCGTGTGCTGCTCCCGGGCCGCCCCTCCGAGGGCAGGCAGCCGGCGTGAGGCCGGCCCGCGCCCTCCATTTCGCCTCGGCGGGAGCGGCGACACGCGGAGCGGAGCGGGGGCCCTGAGGGAGCGCTGAGGGGGCCCTGAGGGGGCACGGGGGGACCTGAGGGAGCGCCGAGGGGGCACGGGGGGCCCTGAGGGGGCTCAGGGCGCGCACAGTGCGGCGGAGGCGTGGCCGCCATCACCGCTTCCCGCCGGCCCCGCTGAGGCGGCTCCAGCGCGCGGCCCCCGCGGCCGCCATTTGGCGCGGTAGAAGCGGCGGGAGGCGCTGCGTTCTCGTTCCTCGGTGGAGGGAGCGGGAGCCCGGCCGTGAGGGGCCTCAGGGCCTCGCAGGGCCGGAGAGCAGCGCGGTGAGGCGGGGATGCGCTCTGCGCCGCCAGAGCACCGCGCACTTGCGGTTTGTTTGGTTCAGCACCCTTAAAGGTTGTGACCTTCACTTTGGGCCCCTCGAGAGAGCACTGTGATAAAATAAGTGTACTGAGGAAAGGATTTGTTTTAGGAGGAAGGTGAAAAGTAAAGTGGCTTCAAAACGGAGCAAATTCCCTCGTGGCCTGCAGTGTTTGTGGTAAGGTGTTTGTTAAAGCAGATACATGAGAGAGGTCTTTGCTCCCAGGATTTGGCAAACACCTCTCAGTAAATGTGAATCGGTGGTCTGTGCTGCTCCTGCGAACACCTGCTCCCTCATTCTGTTATCTGGAATATGCCTTTTCCCTGCGGAATCCAACAGCACTGAGCGTGTGGAAAAGACGCTTTGTTTCCTGGCCATATTGGAAACGTTTTGGGTTCCACCACTCGCACGCCCGCCTTTTTTACTTTCTTCTTTTTCTTTAAAAGTCTGAAAGACTTTTCACTGTTTCCCAGGTGGAACAGGTGGGGGAATGCAGAGCTGCATAAAGGAGCGTGTTTCTTTTAGATTTCCAGTTTTATACAATGACCACGACATATCCTGTTATTTTTATTTACATAATCAAGCAATTGGGATTAATAGAGCTGGTCAAGGAAAAAAATTACTCATAGAGAGCAGAGCAAGGGCCCGGGGGATCAAACATTGTGCATAACAAAGGCTGCTCAAGAATGGGGATCATAAATCCAGACTATTTAAATGGAAAGTAGCATAATCACACTTGATGATTCCCCTCCTGAGGTGGGAAAACCATTTCATACTGGTGTGCAGTATTTGCACCTCCTTGTAACTGATGGAGCAGTGGTTATTCACTTGGATAGGCACTAACACAGATTGTACTACTTCAATAACATCTTGATTAGTGCTCCTCACAGATACTTTCTGCTGCCACTACTGATACCAAAGCTGAGAGTTCTTGCTTGATTTTACTGACACTAAAAGCATGGTGTCAAAATTAAACACCTTTGTTAGACTTATCAGAGCGATTTCTAAATTCTATATTTATTAATGTGAAGGGGAAAGTGGCAAAACCTGGCAGTGGGGGAGTGGCAGAAATTGGCATGTGGGGTACTGCAGACTTGCAGTATGTAAAAGGGGCATTGACAGATTTCTTGTTTGAAGTTCTTCGCTGTATTCACAGATAGTTTTGATTACATGCTCTATATTCTGGTATTGTGAAATGTTTTCTTTTTGGGTTTTTTTTCGTTTTTTTTTTTTTTTTGGAATTTGAAACCGCTCTCTAGAATATTTGAAGGGATATAGATTCTGTGAAAGAAAAGTACTTTTAAAATTTTTGATTCACAGCCGACCGTCTACAGTAATTAAGTAAACCTGAAGCCTATTTGCAAAGCACTCTTAAAGATCCTTTTCATATATTACTAATGAGATACTGGAGTACAAAAGAAGTGTCACCTTTGTTTTCTTTCTCTGTAGATAAAGAAGAAAGCTTTGCTTTGTTATTTTTCCTCCGCAGTTGGCCTTTATTGAACTTTTTAAATTTAATTTGTATTTTACCGTTTGTTTCAGTGAGTCTTAGGTTTTTGACTCATGAAATCATCTGTGTGCTATTCTTTTAGTAAGATCTTTTCTTTTTAAAGTTGTTCTCAAGGAAAAATAAGAGCTGTAAAACTTCTCAGCAGAAAGGCATAAAGAAGCATTTCTAATGCCTACAGATGGTGCTAAATGAAAAACACTGAAATTGGCTGAGTATTTTTAATACTGATGTATACAATAAATAATTTAGAAATAATCTCTGGTCCTGATGTTTCAGAACAATCCTGTTAACAACTTTAAGGTGTTGGGCCCATACTCTAATTATCCAGGTAAGCAATTTGCATATATGTTTTAGAAAGTGTAATTTGCTTGTAAATTAAAATAATTTTGGGGGTATAAGTATAACTTTATTTTTTTAGATAACAGTATAATTTTGTTTTGCAAAAACTTGACAGACTGTGATTATAACAAAACAGTTGCAAGAAAAAAATATTGGCTGCAGTTGTATAAAATAATCACAGGATATGCTGGGTTGGAAGGGACTCAAGGATCATCGAGTCCAACACCTGGCCCTGCACAGGACACCCCAAGGGTCACACTCTGCCTGAGAGCATTGTCCAAACACTGTCAGGCTGCTGCTGTGACCACTGCCCTGGGGAGTGTCACAGTGTTTGGCACTGTCCCAGTGCCCAAACACCCTCTGGGGGAAGAACCCCTCTCTAATGTCCATCCTAAACCACCCCTGACCCAATTTCAGACTGCTCTCTTGGGTCCTGCACTGTCACCGCAGAGATCAGTGCCTGCCCGCCTCTTCCCCTCATGAGGAAGTTGAAGAATGTCCCCTCAGTCACCTCTTCTCTAGCCTTCTCTATGCTGAATTTTAGCATTGTTCTTAGAATTTAAATACTTTAACATAAACTTTATCTGGATCTTCACTCCTACCCACTTTTTCTTCCCAGATATGTCATGATAGTAAAGGTTGCTTCAAGTGCTGCCTTATAGGGCTTTTTTAGCGGAAGCAACAGGAACTACATTTTATCAGGAGAGAGATTCTCTATTTGAACAAGGATTAAGAATGCAGTCAAGAGCTCTAAAAGAAAACAATATAGAAATTAAATATTGGCACAACTAATAAACTTTGTATTGCTTTAGACAGGTTCAAGTTTAGTAATTTCAGTTTTACATTTTCTTGTGCTGCCCTTTGCAGACTAAGAGACTTCACATTTGATCTAAAAATGTTCAACTCTGCAGACATGGTCTTTTCACTGGATAATTTATTTTATGAAAAACCAGATATGAGACAAAGGTAAATCTTTATTATTAGAAATATAGAATTGTTTTCCAAATGGAATAATTTTGCAGCAATGTTTTTTTCTTATGACTCACTTTTTCGTCCACTGGTAGAAATGTGGGGCTGGAAATTTCTGGTTCCATAACCCATACTTTGAAATGTTTCTCCAAGCACATTCAATGATGCAGGTGTATCTGAGAGCTATGAGAAATAAGGGTTAGCAGAAGTTAGGTTGTTTATGACTAGTGATTTCAAGCTAATTGTTGTGGAGGATGCTTAAAAACTGCTTTTACCTCACCTTTGTGTGTTAAAAATAGGTGTCTGGAAAATGAAGATCGTAAGACTTGGTTTATTGCGCCTGCTCCAGCTATTGCTGAAATTCCAGCTGCAGAGGAGTTACAGAGGGAACTGGAAAAAAGCTCACCTAGCACTCCTATGGGTAAAGTATCAGAAAATAGAATCACAGAATCATTGCAACCTTTGGAAAATATCTTTAGGATGATCAAGTCCACCCATAAACCCAACACTGCAAAGTCCAACCAGTGTCAGACAATGTCAAGTATTACTTGACATTGATATTAAATTACTCAAATAATTAGTGTGACAGATCATTCCTCTTTTGCTGTGAAATATGAAATATTCTAGGTATGCAAGTAGAGACAAAGAATGTATTTGAGTTGAGAAGGATGGTGTTAGATGTGCCAGGAGCATAGCAGTCCTCTTTAGGCATAAAGATGCCACAAGTTTGCTGTGCAGAAGTGTGCAAGCTAAGAAGTATAATCAAAATTTCATTTTCTGCACATTGTTTCACGAAGCATTGTAACACAGTGGGGAGCGGCTGTAAGAGCGTAATGTTGTCACATGGATCTGATGGCCTGTCTGCCACCCAAGGAACAGAGAGTTTATGTGACACTCACTTTTTACTCCCCTTTTTTGGGGCTTTAATCAAATTGATCAGGCGGCCAAATTTGAATCTGGTCTTTAATTGCTGCTAAGTGGCATATTCCTAGACATTCAGGATTATCTTAAGGAAATTTATTGTAAAGAATGCAATTGCTTTATCTCTGTCAACTAGATTGGTGCATTTCTCAGCTGCTGTGCTGATTTATAATATTCTCTATTTAGGAATTTTGGTAAAACAGAAGGTGGGTTTTTTTTCTGCTTTATGCAAGAATAATTCCATTAAGAGCTACTTATTCAAGGAAGCTTTTTGATGTTTGTAGAATTAAAACTATTGGGGTTGTGTGACAAACAGGGCATTGTAATTTTGAGTTTCTGGATGGATAACATTGAAATTAAGACAGCAAAATAGTGTTGTTGTTGTTATCTTGTTGCATTTAGTTGCTTGTTTCTTTTTGTGCCTTTCCCTTCCTGCTGCCAACAGCAATGCTTGTTGATCTGGTCAGCCAGATCAGGACACTGATTCTACTGAGAATTAACCCTGCAAAACGTGATAATTAACCAAGAAGGTTATGAAACCAGCCTGTCACCAACATCAGCAACCAGTTCTGAGTGTTGAGATTGCAGTGTTTATTTCAGCAGGAACTTTGTAGCAGGAGCTTCAAGCTTGGTTGTTGTCATTTTTTTAAAAGACCATCTTTATGTTTCTGGGACAGGGTGGAGTTCTGTCATACGAACTATTTTATAGTTCTGAAGAATAGCTTTTGTCCTTTATTTTGCATATGGAGGAAAGAAAGGGACCTTATTTTTATAACTTTTTATTGACAATGAATGCATTAAATTCATTAGCACAAGTCATAAAATACACACTAAAGTTCTTGCAATTAGATAGAAATATCAGTTTGTATAATAGATGTGAATTTGGCTGATTGTGTGGGAAAGATATTTGATAAATAACTGTGAATAAGAATATGAATATTAATGAAATAATAATTTATAGTTTTTGTAGGGGGGAGCAAGCATGAGAAGTTTGTACAACAATGTAAGAGTAACACAGAGAAAGTAGAAGATAAATCATCAGCACCTGTTCTTTTTGGCATAACCCCTGAAAAAGAAGTCCTTCAATTAAGTCTAGGAGAAAGAGATAAAGTTAGTTTTCCGCATGAAAATCTGAAAGTGGTTTCATCTTTTCTCTCCTTTGATGAAAATAAATCTAAAAGAGTAATAGGTTTTTCCCAGCAACCAGGAAATAATGAAGCATTAAGTGAAAACAATGATGATGAGAGTGTCCATTCAACATTAAGAAAAAGGTATGTGTCTAGTCAACTCAGACAATTTATCACTGTCAGAATCATATTATTATTTTAGATAAATCTCTTGAACACAAAGTTTGAGATCCTTCAATTGAAGGTACTTTAGCAGGCTCCAGATGCTAATTCTTTCAGTATAAGGAAAAAAAAAAAAGTTTCTTTTTGGCAATATTTTAGTAATTTAATTAAATGTGTCCTGAGCTCAGCCTTATTCATGAGAAAAGTAAGCATTGGTTTGTTGCTTAAAGTTTAAATAAGTCTTTAGATAAGGGAGCTTTTGGAAAATACTTGTCTGAATTCTTTACCTACATGGTGACAAGGAAGAAGGCTGAGATAATTTGCTTTGCTGAGCAGAGGTCAGGAGTACCTTGAACAGTTCTCAGTGTGATTTCAGTGCTGCCTGGGAGGAGAGATTTTATCAATAAACTGCTCTTCTGTGTCCAGCTCCTCCCATTCCTCAGAACCTGGATGTCTCTATTGGTTTTAATGATGCAGAAATTCAGAATTAATATGCTATTAGGTGTCAGAGCCCATCTGGGCAGGCAATTTCTTCTTTCATGTTCTTTCTGGAATGAAAGTGAAGTTAAAATGTATCTTGAAAGGAGTCTTTAGGTCATATTACATAAAGTGAGATACAATTTTACCAATTCTGCTGCTTATACAAATGTCTATCTAGTATTTTTCAAATATTAGCTAAACTGTAACATTACAACAAGCTAATGAAAATTCTGGATCTTTTGCAGCTTATTTAAAAAGTCTGGGAATGTGCATAAAAATACAGAATTTAAAGCTGGTTCTGTTGATGTGAAAGAAATTGGTGCTTCCTTAAATACAAGTGAAAATATGAAAGAAGTGACTAAAGAAGGTTTTTTGAGAAATAGTCATCATGGTCGAATAACTAAAGACTCAGATTTTACTTTGCATAGGGTAAATAATGAGGAGATTGTGTCTGAAAATGGAATTAAAATTCAATCATTTTCTAATGCTTCAGAGATTCTGGATATGACAGGTAATTATTTTTACTCTTATTTCAAGAAAAATAGTCCATTGTTTGTCTTTAGTATATAATAATAAAGGGTATCCAAGATCTGAGGTAGAGTGAAGAACATTTCCCCACCAGCTCAAGCTGAGATAATTGGCTAAAATTGATAGAATGTATTGCGGTCCTGTGGAACTTAATTGCATTGTTGTTTAATATGAACTGGCTAAACAATTTGTGAAAAAGATTCACATTTTCAGAAGTACTAAGTCGTTTAAACCTGTTTGAAAATATCATTTCACATCCCCTCAGCAATTTGAAAAAAACCAGCCTTATCCCTTTGTGTGGTAAAGAGTTTCATCTTCATTTGAAAACAGAAATTGAAAATTAAGTGCTTATTTGTGATATGGCTCATATTTGTAGAAATAGATTTTAAGTAGGAGATACCTAGAAAATGGAGGGAAGTGGTGAGATTTTGATGAAATTATAAAAGATGTGGTTTAGAAATTATTTTTGGCTTTTAATAGTTTTAAAGTAAGTGCAGTTTATTTCTAGATTTTATTTCTAGATTTTGAACTTTTTGGGACATGGCACATCTGTGGAATGTACCTTGTGTGACTTCTGACTACTACAGAAATATGGAGTAGAAAATTAGTTCTAGCAGAAAAATGTAGGGCAGAGCGGTGTCTTAGGATGGGATTTGAAAACAGGTCGAAATGAAAAGTGAGATTCCTGTCTGATTGCCTTATGAGCAGTGGTGATTCAATTTGTGGGTGAGGAGGCAGCAGTGGATACCATTCATTTTGCCTTCAGCAAGGGTTTCCATACCACAGAGTGGTTGAGAAACCACTTCCACAGCATTCTGGTACCCACGTAGGGCACTAGGAGTGGATCAGCAACTGCCTGGTGCAAAAATGGTTGGCCAGGCTCAGAGGGTGGTGGTGGACTGGTCACACTGCCCACATCCAGCAGCAAGGGGAGTACTGCAGGGGTCTGCTCTGCAGGAGAGGGCTGACAGCAGTCTCATCAAATTCAGCAGGAACAAATCCACAGTCCTGCCCCAGGGAAATAGAAGAATCCCTGGGGTTTCTCTGGGATGGTTTGACTGAGGGCAGCTCGTGGAAAAGTGCCCGGGGCCTGGTGAGCAGCTTGCTGAACTTGAGTGAACTTGAGTGAACTTGAGTGCAGTAAGAGAGGCCACCAGCATCCTGGGCTTTGTTAACAAAGCTAGGAAGTTTAGAGAAGTGATTATCCCTTTCTTGGCACTTTTGAGACCACAGCTAGATACTGCATCAAGTTTTGAGTCTCTGGTACATACAAGATACCCTTAAACTGGAGTGAGTTCATGAAAGGGCCACCACTATGGCCTTTTTAAATGATGAGCTGGTGACCTCCCTGTCCTGTCCCATCTTCTCCTTTCTATCACCTGGACCTTGTTGCAGCCTTGAAGCTCCTTACACAACACACAGCTTGGGGTCAGGAAGATACTTTTCATGGTTATTGGTTGAAAATTAATCTTATTTTATAAATGAACTATTTTTACTTTAGGAACAACAGGAAGAAAATTGGAAATTTTGAGGGCCGTTACAGAAATACGTATCCTTGTATTTGTTGGATCTGGTTTTCCTGATTTTATTACAGTGCTTTTGCATTTGCAGAATTATAGTGTTTGATTTGTATGCAAATTAATGCATTACATTGTAACAGTTTCTGTTTGTAGCATAATGCTGGGAATCAAATGTTCAATAGGTGTTTATCCTTTTGACTTCCAAAGTCAAAACTTATCATATTCCTTGCTGGTCTGTATCTATGTTGTAGTGTGCCTATACTGTGTTTCCATTCTTAAAGCAGATTTTACCATAATTTTTTTTCTTCTTGGCCCTGCCTTGAACATGAAATATAACCAAGCATTCATCTATATCTATCAAACTTCTGGGTTTTTTACACACTCTTTTCAATACTTTGTTTCTAGGAACCCAGCAAATGATAGGTTAAATATCTGGAAGAGGAAATGTCTAAATGTAGGCACCTTAAATTCATGTAAATAGCTTTATGAAGGCACAGTTTTCAAAATTAGTGAGGATTCTATTGTTGTGAATTTATCAATTAAGGATCATTAATGCTATGTAGTTTGAAAATAAATCACTTATTTAGAGCAGGGATTTTAAATAATTTTTTTAAAATCCTGATTTTCTTTATTCTAATGTTATTTGCTTTTCTTGACCCATTTTTAACTGCTTTTATTTCTTGCTTTACTCCTGTATCTTTTCTTTTGTAGTCATTTAGTGTGCCATGGATCTGAGGCCTTAGCAGTTCATTCCTGTTGCTGTTGGTGTCACACCTGGCTGTGTGCTCACCCTCAGCCTGAGGAGATGCTCACAGTCAGCCTGCTTGTGTGGCTGCTCTGCAAGTCCAGACAGCGATCAGCTTGCAGCTCTGGAGCTGTAACCCAGCAATGCTCCCTGTTCATCTCCCACATATTTTAGATAAGAACGTTGTCTGAACTACACACATTATTGGCAACTGAAAAAAATCTTTAAACCAATTTAAAAGTGATACTAGGTGAATATTTTGCTACTATTATCTCTGGGCATATGGTATTATGCTAAATAATTTGTATTTGTTGTATTACAAATATTGTGTGACCACTGACACCTTAGGTAACAGCTGTGTTCTGCTTGTTCATGTATCTGATTTGTCCCTTGCAGCTTCACATTCCATACCTGTCTGCCATCCTATAAAGCCTATGCCAGGGAGGAGGTTCTTGATTATTGCTATTATCCTGAGACTTCTCAAATAAGTTGTGGTTTTTTCAGTGATACGGAATATATGGCACACCAGGAATCTTAAACTACTAATAATACTAATAAAACTACTAATAATAGATTACTTTTGGATAATGTTTTACAAGCCTGTGTAATATTGTGGTATGTTTTAAGTTTGCATTTAGATTGTGAGGACAATATGCATTTGCATTCCTAGAATTTTATAATTTATACTCTAGTATTTTAAATTCCTTAATGCTCTCAAGCAACCCAATTTAGAAGTGTTTTTAAGGAGTTCCCGTATTTTAACTATGCACAGTCAAAAGCTTTGGATGATGTAAGTATGGAACATAAACTGCAGCTGCAAGTAGTGTTTTGTAGATAAATTTAAGTGGGACTTTGATATTCAAAGCATAAAAGGGAGTAGAAAATTATAATATATGTAGAACCTCTTCCTGGAATAGTTTATCAGGGTTGTGCTTAGCTGGGAGAAGAGACCAGAAAAACTTTAAAATGTGTTTTCCTCAGTTTAAAATACATTTATGTTAAAATGAGAATTATATTTATGCATAAAGATTGGTAATATATTTGCAAGGAGGAGGAAGGGTGGGTGAGTGAGTGACATGGGTGAGTGACACTGCAGAGGGGGAAAGAGGGAAGAATCAATCTCAGAGGAAAATGAGGGAGCTTGGCATGAACACACTTGGCTTCTAAGGTGGTGAAGGATAAAATATGTGGAAAGGAAGCACAGTTATGCAGACCTTTCATTTGTCATTGAAAACTTAACAGGACTTGTCAATTCTTTCCTAGCTTTTATATACAGATAGGAACTTTGTGATTTGTGCTCCAACTGGCTCTGGGAAGACTGTAATGTTCGAACTAGCTATTACCAGATTACTCATGGAAGCCCCACTGCCTTGGTTAAACATTAAAGTTGTTTACAGTAAGTATTATGCAGCTTTAAACATTTTGGTGACAGAAGAGAAAATGTCATTCTGGGAATGCAGAGATCTGGAGTGAGTCCAGGAATAATATTGAGATTAAATACATTAAGGTATTGCAACCTGCTTCATTCTTTACAAAGTTGATTTAGTGTTAATTTGTGGTACCATTGTAACTGTTATTAGTATTTAACAGCACTGGGTAATTGTAGTGTTCAGCATTGCCTATACAAATAAAAATTAGAAAATCCTGTAGAAGTTTGTCCTCCAAGAAGATGAGATGTACGCAAAATGTAAGGAGGAAGCAAATTCTTAATGCATGGTTTCTGGCCGACACTATCTTTTGTATGGCTGGCTATTGCTCTGAGATGAGGATCAAATTTTTCAGGATTCACTTACCTGGCAAAGTTTCCTGCTGTTTTCTGAATACTTCCTCAGAGGCACCAGAACTGTGATCTTCATAAATTTAACTGATCTGTGTAGAAATATGAAAATATTTGGAGATACTCACACCAGTTACACTTTTTTCTTTCCTTCTTGGAGAACTGAGTTAATATTGTGTAAATTTTATTAAATTGGTGCTTTTGTCCCAGTTTTAATTTATTTCTACGTGTTTGTCAGCCTTGCTATTAAAGGTTTTATCCTTATATTTACAAAAGATTCATATTTGTTTTTTTGTTCCATTTTGTTCAACTTCTTACAATAAAGCTAGTGTTGCTTTGGAGTTTACTGTGAGTTGTAAACTGATCTTAGAAGCAGGCATGTGCTACAGGTTCTCTGTCAGCTGAACCAGGTTAAGTGTATGGTAGTATTTTCCACTTGGTAGAATTGCTACAACTTGGTTGGTTGGAACTATCAGTAAGGAAGCAGTTAGCTGCTAGTGGAATTAAATCTGCTGACCTTTCTAGACTCCACAATGATGGAGAAGGAGACTTGTCAGTTTTCTGAATGTTGGAACAGAGGTGGTAATCACACTATGTCCTGCTGGTGTGAGCACTGGTGCCTGGTTCATCAGTGGCCCCATATATATGAATTAGCTTGCAGTAGTTCTGTGGAGTTGTTTTCCAGTAGCTTTACATCCAGGGACTGGTGACTGTAGTTCCAGGAGCAATCACTTGCTTCTTGCATTCTTGCATTGCTGAAGATGATTAGCTTTGTGATTTTGTGAATTACTTGCTGGTAGCTTAATCAGTTTTCTGGAGCTAATTATTTCTCTGATGCTCTTATGAGATTTTACACTTCTTTCTGAAGCAGAGACTGGTTCTTATATCCCTTCGTTTAGAAGTAATTTGTGAGCTAATATGCAGAAATCATTCATATTCCAGTACCTCTAACTAACTAGAATGTAATCCCTGCAAGCTCTATTATACTAGGGCTGTTTAAGGCTCATGCTTAGATTGCCTCTTTCACTTAAATCACTGCATTTTCCATATAGATTAATCATCTAGTATAGCCTTACATGTATTGTTAATATCAGTCCTTATTGAGAATGACACCTGATTTCTGGGAAAAAAGAGTCTGCAAAAGTACAGTGTGTATTCTCAGGAAAAAAAAAAAGAGTAGATTGTTTTAGGATTCTGTTTGTGAGAACCAGCATGAGAACTGCTACCTGCTATGTTAGCTGCTTCGCATGACCCTACACTTAACTGTACATTTGATTTTGATAGAATACCAGAAGAAATAAAAGTCTGTCTCTTGCTCTTGAATGGTTTTTCACTTATACTTTGCTCTCTGAATACAGAGTATTCAAATCATTCTTAACTGGTAAAAGATTGGTGTTTCTCTGATCTTCCATTAGAAAATATGTATTTCCTGTGGTATCTTCCATCTGTGAAAAAACTTTTGATAGCTGAATGATTGTTTCCATGTGGTACTGCAAAGAAAAATCAAACCCAACAGGATAAAGGATTAAGAGAGAGCATAAATAATCTTAATTAAAGGGTTCTGTTTCTGCTTGCTGATGGGAAGAAATAGGGCCCAAAGCTCAACATTGATTGTGCACATGGAGTAGGATAATAAGAACAGTAACACCAGTTACAGATTTTATGGTTCTGGGAGCAAGCTGAAAATTAGGGAAATTAAATTCAAGAAGGCATCTTACTAAAGAAACTAAATGCATACATTTCTAATACAGTTGAAGATTTGGTTTTCCTGATTTAATTTTTGTTATTTGGTGTTGTTTTTAGTGGCTCCAATAAAAGCTCTATGCAGTCAGCGTTTTGATGACTGGAAAGAAAAATTTGGACCTATAGGACTCATCTGCAAGGAGTTGACAGGAGATACAGTGATGGATGATTTATTTGAAATACATCATGCTGACATTATTATCACTACACCTGTAGGTTTCATTCCCGGTTCTTACAAGAACTTAGAATAAACAGACATGAGTGGTGTCCTGCAGCAAGGACTGCTCTTTTTTCGGTTTTTGGTAATACACAGTAATTTTGTGATCCTTTTGTTTGTCTGCACACTGCTGTACACACTCTCAGTTCATATAAACAAAAGTTATTAATATAATAATGTGCCAGATGAAACATAGATGGCATTAGCTTGAATTAATTTGTTTCTGTTTAAAGATTTATTGACATTTATGCAGGTCTCCATGTACTATAGTTGTGGCATGTGTTGGCATTTAAAACACCTTTCAGCTTCTGTTGTTGTTTTGATGTGTTGTTTTTTTCCTCCGAGGAAAAGTGGGATAGTATGACTAGAAGGTGGAGAGACAACTCTATAGTCCAGCTTGTGCGACTGTTTCTCATCGATGAGGTAAGAAAATGAATGGTGATTTATGCACTGCTTTTATATCTTTTGTAAAGATAAAAGGAATCTTAGAAAATATTAAATGTATTTAGCATATGTCCAGATTGTAACTGGAAAATATTTAGCACATCTTTTAAAATTCCTGATAGGTACACGTTATAAAGGATGAAAGCCGCGGTGCAACTTTGGAAGTTGTAGTCAGTCGGATGAAAACTATTCAGTCTTCTCTTTGGCGTCACTTAGAGAAACATGACACTGTTCCTCCCCTGAGATTTGTAGCTGTTTCTGCAACAATCCCAAATACTCAAGATGTAAGAGTTACACTTTAACCATATTTTGATCAGTGGAGTTGTGTTTTATAAAATTTGTCTGGAATTGCAATTTTAGATTGATAGCAAAATAGTAATTTTTAAGCTGTCATCTGAAGACAGCTATGAGGCTGCTGCTAATGTAAGATTACCTTCAACCATATGGAAATGTCAGCCATGTATGTACATGCTTCAGTTTTAGATTTCTGCTTGTTATTTTTACCTCATATGTGCAAATCACAACAGAATTGAGATTTCTGTCCAAATTATATTGGTCCTGCAAAAAGCAGCCCCTCACCTGTGATTTTAAAAGATAAAAAAATATGTTAGTAGTTTACACATGACAAAAGCTAAGTTAATTATTCTGTGACGCTATTAGAGCTGGAGCACAATTAAAAGAAGAAATTTATGTTTTCTGTTCTACTTTTTTAAAGATTGCAGAATGGCTTTCAGATAGTAAGATGCCTGCTGTATGCCTGAAAATAGATGAGGATCAACGACCAGTGAAGCTACGCAAAATTGTGCTTGGTTTTCCTTGCAGTGACAATCAGACAGAATTCAAATTTGACTTAACTCTTAACTACAAGATAGCTAGCGTTATACAAACATACTCGGAGCAAAAACCAGCACTTGTGGTACAACAGCTTTTTTTTTATCATGTTTGAAATTGTTTCTTTCTTGAAAGTGTTGATTCAAAAAAATATCTTTTATTTATAGTTTTGTGCCACAAGAAAAGGAGTACAGCAGGCCGCTTCTGTTCTTGCAAAAGATGCTAAATTTCTACTGAGTATAGAACAGAAACAAAGGTATTTTTCTATTTAAATTGGAAATAAGTGTTTGTACATTTTAGTAACCTGTGATATCTGTGAAGAAAGCTGTTGAGCTAATACAGTTTCTAGAAGAGGAGTGTGCAACAAAATCATCATCACAGTTGACATTCTTTTTGGTAAATTGGCGCTCTTCTTGGGAAATTTTATTTACTTATCAGAGTTTTAGGGTATCTTTCACAGTCATTAAGTTGTTTCTCAAAGCTGTTTTCTGAACATAAAAATGCTAATTCTTATGGCCTTCTGAGACCTTGTAATTAAGCATATGAATAGTTGAATTGGATGTGACTTTACTAGTGTTTTAAGATGTCTTTACTTTTTCAGATACTGTTAACAAATACAACCATATTAATTATTTTTTACTTCAGGGTTGCCTAGTCATGGCAACTGCAGAAGCTACTTCTGGCTTTGGACCTAAAATATGATCTTATTTGCTTTATGTGAACAACACATAAGGATTGTTGATTGTCACTTGGAAAGATGACCAGGCTTGAAAAGCTGCAACAGCTGCCCCAGAGAGTCAGTCTGTTCTCTCTGTGAGGATGGGAAGGGTGGTGGTTGAAAATAACCAAAGAGTGTCTATTTTTTAATTTGTTTTTTTGTTGCTGTTTGTGTGTGTTGCATAGATTACAGGGGTTTGCAAATTCATTGAAGGACTCCAAACTGAGAGGTAAATATAACCTACAACTTCTCTGTTCTGTGATTGAATATTTGCTTGAGGAAACCTAGTCAAATGATGTATATAATAATTTCATTATCAGACCTTTTGACATATGGTGTGGCTTACCATCATGCGGGTATGGAGATATCAGACAGAAAAATAATTGAAGGAGCTTTTACCGTAGGAGACTTGCCAGTACTTTGTAAGTAAAATTATCTTCAAAAGCCAAAATTTCATTTATGTATCCTGAGAACATTGCAGTTTGGAAGTAATATTTTATGGTTCTATAGTTTGCTTAACCTTTGGAAGTTGTGAAATCCAGGTGAAGGTGTCTTTGTGTTTCACATGTACTTTTACCCTGTGAGCCTACATATCCACTGTTACTAAAGACCGTAGAACTTCTTTTCATCACACATGGAGGTCACCCCCCTCATATGTCCGTATAGGTATGGCCATGTGTGTTTCCTTTTACTACCATTGAACCCTGCCATTGAGGTGGAGTTCTCTGCTAGTGAATCTTTCCTCTGAGTTTCCAAGATGTTTTCTTTGCAAGTGTGGCTTCCCTGAAGGTAATTGTCTACATTTGTGCATATTAGGTGGGCAGGATGCTATTTTCAAACTCTCATGCAAGGTGTTGTGACGGATGGGGAGGTCCCTAAGAAGTAGTCCATCTGTTGTTTTGTGAAATGAGAAGGGATTTGAGATGTGATTCTCTCATCTCATTTGGGCTTTCTTTTTCTGTAAAAAAAAGTTCCAGACCCTATGGGGAATTGTCTGTGTGGTTCATATACAACACTAAATGATTTGTGGATATTTTTCTTTCCTTTTAAATTGGTCATAAGAAAAAATAATATAATTACTAATTTTAATTTTCATTTCATTTCCAGAAGAATTGGAAATTTCAATAATCCTTTATTTTCTTAGCAGAATAGTAATATCAGCTGGCCCATATGACTGGCTTTCTGTATTGAATTCTTGCTACTCCATATGTTCTTTAGAGAAAGTGAATTAGGAAACATGAGTGTAAGATTACTTGCCACATACTTGACTGATGTTTTCTGTGTGAGAGTGTGTGTATTGGTCAAGTGTTGAGATAGTACTGGTGGTGGTTCTGGTTTGGTACCATGGATATAAACAATGCTAATGACTAATGACTTAAAAAATATATCTTAATATTGACCACTACTAAGCAAGATGAAGCCATGGCTCTATTCAAATACATACCCTTGAAGAAATAAGAGTAAGGTTTCTTCATTGTGTGTCTGTTATATTGAACATGGATCATATTCTGGATTATCTCCAAGTATAAAGGAATGTTTAAGTAAAAGTGTCTGGGATGTAATTTGTTAAATAATATGAGAACAAATGAATGCTGATGATCAGATACACAGAAACTGTTATGTAAGTACTTGTCTGTAATCTACATCAAATTCTTTGTGGTGCAGAATGTCCACTGATTCCACTAGAAACTAAGAACTCTTAGGCATCAAGGGTTAAGTTACCTATTTGCTGCTTGATTAGTGTCTGCTAGACATTTTGATGGTGTTCATATACTTTGATCTAATGTAGTTACTACTAGCACCTTAGCTATGGGAGTCAATCTGCCTGCACACCTGGTGGTTATAAAATCCACAATGCATTATGTTGGAGGAGTGTTTCAAGAGTACAGTGAAACTGATATTCTGCAGATGATTGGGAGAGCTGGAAGGCCTCAGGTAAGTGAATGTTTTATTGTATTGATGCTGTCTATAGGCAAATTAGTAGAAGCTATTCTTGCAGAAGAAAGTACAATGCCAGGAATTTTGCTGCAGCATTTAGTTTTTAAACGGTTATTAATACTTAAATTACTCCTAGGTAACTTTTCTGTTGAGAAAGAAATCTGTTTGCTTTTGTATTGTCCATCAAAAATCACTGCTTCACCTTGCAGTGGAAAAAGATCTGAAGATTACATTTGGGTTACGTAGTGACTGAGCATTAGAGAGAAAGTAGGAAACTGGCATACAATACCCATTTCAGACAGGATTTTGAGAAAAGAATTTTAGTGGATTCAGCAAGTATGTGATGCATATTCAGCTGTGTTTTTTTCTAAGAACTAAAGAGCAGTTTTTATTTGGGGTTTTATTTTTCAGTTTGACACTACCGCCACAGCAGTTATTATGACTCGTTGCAGTACCAGGGGGAGATATATACAGATGTTAAATGGTGCTGATATAATAGAGAGCAGGTAACTAAGTAGATAGTAGCAGGTAACTCTGTAGATAGTAGCTAAACTTCATAGTGTCTGCAGAATGTGTTTTTCTTCACGTGGGGTTTGGGCTGCTTCTTTGGTCTATTTAGAAGAAATCAGGAAAGAATTAAGGAAAATAAAGCCAAGCTTGTCGGTAGTTAATGGTCTCTTGTTTTATTAGCCAAAAGAATCTTTAGGACATCTTAAGCTCAAAAAAAAAAGTTTTAGATTCCTGCTGGAAAACTGAGGAAGCTGAAAGAGTATTTATTGCAAAGACAAAAAGCAGGAATTGAAGGCAGCCCATGTCTCTGAATTTCTAGATGATAGAGTCTGGAAAGTACCAGACCTATATTTGCTGTTAAGAGATTATCATGAGAAATATGTGGGAAAGTTGGGACGTTAAAAGGTAAAACAGGAAATTTTACTCATTTAATTTTATTAAGGTTTAATTTTTCAAATATATTTAGAATATCAACAGCACAGAATGTCTGTGCTGTAGTTTTTAAATGCATGGAACTTTGTTTTCTAGTAAATGTGGAACTTTACTATTGACAGTTTATTTTTGCTTGCTAGGCATTATGCCATAATAAAAAAATTACGTTATTAATTACTTACATAATCTTTACTGTTCTACATAATCTTACTGTTTTATCTACTGTTCTATCAATTTCACTGATTACAGTGAACAGTTGTGGTTTGGGGGGAGGGGTTTATTTGATTTTGTTCCTTCTCAAAAATTAGTTTTAGCACTTTTTGTATTGCTCATTGGTAAATGTCCTTAACTCTTGTTTTTTTTGTGTTAGCTTGCACAGGCACCTTGTTGAACACTTAAATGCAGAAATAGTGCTACATACTGTCACGGATGTCAGTGTAGCTTTGGAATGGATACGATCAACATTCTTGTACATTAGAGCCTTAAAAAATCCAACTCATTATGGTTTGTTTGGGTTTATTTTTTTAATTCATCTAACTGTGGCATTAGGATGTGTTATTTCCATTTTATTTGTTTGTCATTTTCTTATAGACTGTTATTTCATAACGTGATGAGAACAAGATGTACAATGTGGCCTGTAGCATTTTGTTCTTTAACATAAGTAATGGGAGTTTCAGCATGGTATAACTTTTAAAAACTGTGAAAAACATTTACAGTTTCATAATCCATTTCTTTTTATCTTCATATGCTGGGCCATGTATTAATACAGTATCAAGCCATAATGTATTTTGCACTGCTGAATATGTAATCTGCTAAGAAAAGGAATAGTCTAGTATTTCATAGTTTTTTTCTAGAATAAAATTCTAGTTATCTTAATTCCAATGTCTTCAGTTTGTCTTGTCTAGAACATTATCTCAGTCCCCAGCCCTGACCATATCTTTGTTCCTGCCCACTTGCTCTACGCCTGATTTTGAAGTCATTGGGTAATTGCTGGAGACAATTTTTTGTAAGGATCTATAGCTGGAATTTAGCACATCTAGTACTTGAATGGATGTTACAATTTAGGTGGCTTCCTATATTCCAAAATAAGAAAACTGTACCTGGAAGTTTCTACTGACATTTCTGAAACTTGTAGGACTCTGATATTTTACATGGAGGAATGTCTGCAGCTTTTACCTTTGCACATCTGTTCTAGCAGTCTCTTACTGATACTTAGATAGTTACACCCTGTAAGACTTCTTACTTGTTTGCAGTATAATAAATATTCCCACATTTTACACTTTGGGGTATTTATCTGCTTCCTAAAAATCAGCAAATCAGTTTTAATGGGTAATGACATTGAGGAGGAAGTGTATGATAGTACTAGGTTAAAACAACTTTTGTCTTTGCCATGAAGGTTTTTCATCTGGATTAGATAAAGTTGGAATTGAAGCAAAATTACAAGGTAAGTGGCTTCTTAGCTTTTTTCAGTAAAATGTTGCAATTTAGGGCAGGTTCACCCATGTTTATTATCTATATCCATTAATTTCAACAGATCCATTTGCAGAACAAATGTAATTTACTGTGTGTTATTAATTTTATTTTGTTATTAATATTTTTGAAATACTATCGGTACCTTTTAACTGGTAGAAAAATTTTTCTTGTATAGAGGAAAATCATTAAATGCCTTTACCTACCTCATCTCCATATACATGCTAAGAAATATGGAGCAGAATATTTTAAGTTTGCTTGTTTGTCATTCTTCCTAATTTTCCTTTTAATTTCTGTTACTATACTTTCAAAAAAGTTCTTTTCAGAAAATGTCATCTTCCATTCATAAATTTAGCCTTGAAAACAAAGGATATAAAATGGGAACATCTTTGCCTTGTCCAGAAACAATTTAAAATTGCATGAGTGTAAGAGGCTTTTTTTTTTTTTTTTTGCTAGGAGTTGAATAAAACCCAGTTATTAACCTTTTTTAAAAAATACTGCATTTTAGCTATTTGCAATTCCATTGCACAACATACAGTGGACAAAATCATCTGTGAATTGGTGCCTATTAACTTTAAATACAGAAGTAGCATACAACTCATCAGCTGGTTTTGTTTTGTTAATTTATTTTAATGTAAGTTTTCTGGTACTTTAAATGTTAGTATATTTATAAAAGAGTACTTGCTATCAAGTTCTGCAAATCTACAAATACAATTTTCTTTCTTCAGTGAGCGTCCATCCAGACCATTTGGAGCTAAAATATCTGGACGATCTGGTCCATGAAAAATGGACAGATAAAATGCCCAGGAATTTGTAGAGCTTGTACTTGGACTCCACTTACACATTTTTCACATAACTGTGTGGGAAACATTTGTGATTGATTTTGGGCTTGGTGGCATGATGCTGAGGCTGTTCATTGTGTAAGGGTTTCAAGGGCCTTCAGGAACACAGTATATTTGCTACCACTTGAAGTCCCCAAATGTGAGAGACATTGACTCTGACTTGCAAATGGTGAAAAGAGGAGTACTTATCAGTAAGAAAATTTGCCTCTTTCAGTAGTTTTCTATCTTTTCCTGTCTTTGACATCAGGAGTTTTCTATTCTTGCCATGTAGGTTGAAAGGAATAGAGGGAATGTAGCATGATACTACCTAAATAAGCCTTTATGGGAGAAGGCATGGTTTAAAATGCACAGATAGTGCTAGAAGAATTCAATTAATGCTTTTTTAGTGTGGATTATATTTCCTTGCAGTTCTGATATTAAAAACTATATCCTCTTCCCTGCAACATGAAATATTTTGTAGTAATGTGTATAATGTTTTCATATATTTCATGTGTACAGTGAATGATTGCTAGGGGAACTATCTCTTTGAGTGCTGTTCTAAGTGACTTCTAAATTCTGAATATGGCCTTGGTCTTGAAAAAGAGAGAACAAAAGCCTTTGGTCATTCTTATGCAGGTACCTGACACAGTGGGTTTAGTGAAATAGATACAAATGCACCTGATACAGTATGAAAATTTCTAATGAAGGATTCATGAATACTTGTGGGTATTTGAAATTTGAACCATTTCAGTGTTAGCTCTGTAGCAAAAGTCTTTTGTATAAGTGCTTGTGGGCTCTCTGATCTGTCATTCAAAATTGAATATGGCAGCCTACATTCCTGCATCTAGTTTCTTTTCCTTTGCAGCTTTTGCCTTACTGAAAAACAGTTGGCGTGTCCTTATCAATTATCTTTCAGGGAGTTTCCCCAGAGAGAAGTTAACCAACAAATTTAATAGAAGGATTCCAAAACCTTTTCTTGTGTTCAGTGGATTACTTGGGTATACATTCATACCATTTGATGATGATGTTTGTGGTTTGTACATGAATGAGGTATTTTTAGTACATGCAGAAAACATTTTTCAAATTTTTGACAGAACTGTGTCTGAGGAACTTAAATGATTTATCAGCTTTTGATTTGATCAGGATGGATGAAGCAAATAATTTCAAACCAACAGGTAATACTTGTTTCAAGTAAACTAATTTTCAGAAGTGATGTAGAGATGGAAGTGAACTATGAAGGGTCTCAACTACCCTTGTGACCCATTAATAAGAGTACATTTAAATGCAGTAGAGAGTAAAATCTGAGGGATTTTTTGAGTAGAATATATGGACAAGTTCCTTGACCAAGTCATGGATATTCATTCTCTTAATCTTGTTTCATGAATAGATCTTCTCTTGTTGCTGAAAATTTGTTATAGATTAGAAGATTGCAGGACACTGACAGGATAGTTGGTTGTGGCACTGGAAGTGCAAGGAAGGACAGGTTTTATCAATGCCTGCTCTTCTCTAGGGTCCTCTGCTAGAGGTGTTTGGCTTCTTAGCAAGCACAGTTCGCTGCCTGGTGTGTTAGTGGGACTTAATCTCCATTGGAGAGAATTGCCCCTGCACATGGTTCTTTCTGCCACTCTGTGATTGGCTCAGTCATGTCCATCACACAGCTGGGGGCAATAACATCCTGAGTAGTGGGGGTAAATCTCACAGAGGCCTGTAGTAAGAAAATTAATTTAATTTTGTGGCTTAAAAAACTAAGCCATTAAAATATACTTGACATACTTGTTTTTTAAGGTATATTCTTCTTTTACAGAGACTGGAAGATTAATGGCATGGTATTACATTGCATTTGATACAGTGAAGCAGTTTTTCACAATTAAGGGAACTGAGACACTAAATGAATTGGTAATTTGAGGGTTTTTTTAAATTACATATGTTCAATTGTTTTTAAACAGTATGAAAAAAGAAGTGAAAGGTGTTATTTATTTTAAAGAGCTCAGGCTTTGTTTGTATAAAGTTTTAGAGAATACATCTGATTAAATTAATATGGAGTATTTTTGAGACTTAGTACTTTGAGATCTTTTGATTTCCAACTCTTTCTCCACTCACTAACCTTGCTTATGAAGATGCAAAGTTGCTCAAGCTGTTCTGTTTATGTATTAAAAGCCTTAATGTTTTCTGCTTTAGTAGGTTTCATTTGTTGTGAAAAACATCTGCATCAAGAGCAGGTTTTACTTTTAAGGGAATTGTCTTTCTGTTTGAAGCAACTTTCCTCTTTCAGCTAACAAGTTGTTATCTGAAGCACAAGATGTTTTGTTTTCAAGCAAATACTATGGTAAAACAGATTTGCCGTGAAAAAAAAGGAACACTTGTTCTCCTGTGACTATCTTTGTTGTTAAAGTGTGAAGAAAGTGGGGTGAAATACATAACAGAAAAAGTTGTTTGTATTTTCCTTGTATAAAGCGTTAGTAATGTGTAGGGTTGATTTCAGATAACCTCAACTGAAATAGCAATCTAAAATCTGAAAGAAAAATTTTCCCCTTTTATTAATAGCATCTATAGGAAGAGAAAAGAAAGTTGGTCAGTATTAAAAAGAACTGATGGATTGTTTCTTCATAGTCATACTGTTGAGACAATAAAATTTTTTAAGTGTTCTTTAAAAAAACATTAGAAGTAATAGAAAAAATGGCAAATTAAAGCAATTACTAAAAACCTTTAATTATTACAGATTACAATGATCTCCAACTGCACGGAATTTGTGGATGTGAAGTTAAGAACAAATGAAAAGAAAATATTGAACACTTTGAATAAAGACAAAGACAAAATAACTATCAGGTATTTAAAATATACATTGAAAATTGAAAGTACCTTTTTAACAATAAATAAAATGAATTGTAGAAAATATGTATGTTTTCATGCATAGGTTTCCAATGGAGGGGAAGATAAAAACAAGAGAAATGAAAGTAAACTGGTAAATATTATATTGCCTTTTTATTTTTTATTGAAAAACTGCCATTTAATGGCTGTTGAAGTCCCTGCTAAATTTTTTGTCATTTTGCAGAGGACCAGATCTTGTATTTTGTTGTTTCTATTCTTGATTTCCTTTTTTTCCCCATTAAAAACTTTGATGTTGTTCTTTGTTTACAAACCCATTCTTTTTCTAGTCTCATTCAGGCTCAGCTGGGATGTATTCCTATTCAAGACTTTACTTTGACACAAGATACTGGCAGAATATTTAGAAATGGCTTGAGAGTTACTAGATGTATGGTAAAATTTAATTAGTTTTTTTTGGTACATATCCTAATAAGCTACATTTTAGTTTATTAACATAAGTCCATCTTCTTTTTGCAGGGCTATCTGACTTTCTGGCATCATCTAAGAACAACTTCTCTGCTTTATTAAACTCCTTGATTTTAGCAAAGTGTTTCAGGTGCAGACTTTGGGAAAATTCACTTCATGTGTCTAAACAATTGGAAAAAATTGGTAGGTACTAGTTAAAAATTATAAAAGTGTAATCTTGACAAAGAATCACGACTCTTAATTAGTCTGCTGATTTCTGTGGTATCTACGAAGATAATTGAGTAAGTCTGCTAATTTACTTATTTGCCACAATTGAGTACCACAGTTGTCAGAAGAATCTGCCATAACAAAAGCAAGCTCTTTAGTAATTTTCTTAAAGCTTTCAAAGTATTTCAGAATTGTTCTTATTCCTTAATATTCCTCTCAGTATCCCAGGCGTATTCCACATTGATGTGATTGCGTGTCCCTGACTAGGCTATGCTTTCCTTTCCAGGCAGCTGTTGCTGTAGATCCTCTTACTTGTAGGCATTAAAACCTTTTAATTCACATTGAAAAGGATGGAATCATGAAATATAAATCAATTTATTATGCATGAGGTTCTAATACACATGATGATCAAAAGTTTCTAATGATCTTCCTTTCACTGTATCCTGTTACTGAATGAAGTTCTGGCTGGAAGTACAGGCTTGTCATAATTATTTGAAAAGGAGTTCAGAAATTTTTAAGTCTTCTGTTTTATAAAAATGTAGTCATACTTGTTTGAGGTAGTAGTGTATCTTCCTGCTTTGATGTCTGGTCTTATCATACCTTTGTGCTTTCAACATTCACTGCAGCATTCTCTGTATTTCTTCTTTAGAGACACAACAGCTCTGCACTGAACAGTGTAGTATAGAGATCTGCAAATTAGAGAATGGCTAAACCCAGAGGTCCATCGGGTCCAGAACCTTACAGGCGTGCCTGCTCAAGGGCAGAGGCTGTAAGGCTTCATTCATGTGGATTCAAAGCAAGGGCAGGGCTTGTTAGCTTGTGCACAGCACAGTGCACAGTGCTGGGAACACATTTCCACTACCCCACACCTGTAGCAATGTTGACACAATCATCTGAGGAATCTGCCTCATGTTCAGCATTTCTGTGGAGTTAGGATGAGTGGGATAAATATGGCACTTGCAGTGTAGACAAATCCTTCCCTATACACTATATTCAGTAGAATAAAGTCACGTTTAGTTTTTTAATCAGAGGTATATATACAGACATCTCTGTCCAATTTTCCTTTTTTTGGGTACTTTTTTCTTATGCTGTCATAGCTCTTGCAGCGTATGTTACAAAGAACTGCTAACTTCCAAAGTGACATTTGTTACCCTCACAAGCTTCTTTTGAACATTCTTCTGACAGTTCACTCTTTTCCTGAATCAAACACTGAATTGATGCCTGTATTTTGATGTGATTTTTTAACCTCTGCCTATGGCTGCTAATCTTCTGTTTCTTTCTGAAGTTAAATGAATTAAGTTCTGAGAAATTTGCTGATACCATGTAGCATATTCAGAAATCCTTAAATTTTAAACTCTTATCTCAGTGTGCTGTTTTTGAACCTTAAAAATACCTTATTAGTCAGTATTTCTATTATAAAAGTGACAGTTCTTTGACACTTGGCCTTACTGAGACTGATATTTCAGTTGAATTCTTACTGCATTTCTACAGCTCCTGTCCAATAATGATATTCCCCCTGGTTACTGAATGGTAGGTTTGATTTTGTTTGCTTGTTCTGACAGACAGGATAATGATCAGTTGTCATACAGGATTTATGACGTTTACTACTTGTTCAATTTTATTTCCACTCCCATTTATTCTTTTTGCTCAGAAGTGTAGATGAAAATAAACAGAAAAAGTCTTATTTATATCTGGTGTTCTCTTCACTGGCAGAAATCCTTCTACCATTTTAGGAATTAGGATAAAAGAGTTAATCTTCACCTTCAGTTACAAAGAAACAGGGCAGAAGCTCTAGCAGCAGAAGTAATACATGAGAGTTCTCAGTATTCAGACTGCAGAGCTTCTGCAAAGGAGCAGGCAGATGGTAAAAGATGTTTTCCCCAAGTCAGACCCAAAAGATGTTCAAAGACACATAAAAAGACAAAAGGTCTTCTGTTTCTCTAAATTATTAAATTCTTGAGTTAAGTCTTTCCTTATAAGATTACAGTAATGTCTTCCAAGAAGCAACCTAAAAGTATACAAAGAGTTTTCCCACTTAATTTTCAGATTTCTTACACTTGTTCTTTAGCAGAGCTCTTTAGCAGAACTTACACAAGTTCTTTAACAGAACTTTGTGAGAACTCTGTGAGAAGGATCCAAATCCTCATTCTAAGTATTTGGTACTATTTTTTACCTACAATCATTGCAGTTGTTATAATAGGCTGTAATGCCAGGTCAGTTAAATGCCTTTTCCTATGGTGTGACAAGTCTAAATCTCACTAGAAGTACAGTGAATCGTGAAGAGAAATAAAAGTGTACATGGGATTCTCTGCTTTTGTGGCTTGCATGCCATGGGAAAGTTTTTTGCTAATGCTGGAATGACTTGTAGAAGATTATAATAAATACTTCTTTTTCATTGAATTTCATTATTAACTTGTTCAAAAACATTGAGGTCTTTATGATTTTAACGTAATTAAATAATTTCTTGAATAGGGAAAACATTCTGAGACAAGGAATACTGTGTGGCATGCTTTTTTATCATATATATACAGAACACATTTCTTGACTCCTGTAGAAAGTGATTTAAGATCTGTTTTACTGTCGAAAACGCAAAAGTTGTCATCATTGAAATATTGTATATTTTCATGTTTGGCTTGTATTGCATTTCTTTTTCTCTTTACTAATGGAGAAATTAATTACTACTGAAATACTTAAATGAAAATAAGTTTAGTGATTTTCTGGGCAGAAAGCTGCATCAAATGTAACATAGAATTACTTATGCTTTGAGTTTACCTGCTATAATGCAGTTGTTAGAATAATTGGAGGTTATTGTCCTTTCACAGTATAAAATTTGTATACATGTTTTTCACAGGTGTATCATTGTCAAATGCTATGGTAAATGCTGGGCTGACATCATTTAAAAAAATTGAAGACATAAATGCAAGAGAGCTTGAATTGGTAACGTATTATTTTGTACATAGATAAATATGATATGAAAATACTGAGGATTAATACTGTTACCAGTAAAAGCAGTATAGTTAATATATATTTGCTGTATGACCATAGCAAAATTTAGATGTTTAGGTGATTTATGCATTTTACCTAGTAGAATTTTAAAAACTGTGCAGCTACTGCTGGTTTTCCTTGAAAATGTGTATGATGTTTTGTTGTAGCCAACTTAATGTGAATGATGATTTCACTGATTTGGCAGATGCTTAAGTATGTAGAATTTCATCATTAACATGGTTTGTAACAAAGGACAATATGCACTTCTCTGTTAGGAGTGTTGAAAAATATAAAAGGGAATATGTATTTACAGTTTCTCTTAGTGTATCTTAATTATGAAAATCCCAAATTTCAATTATTGCAAGTTTGAGATAGGAGTAGAATACAAATCTTCTAAATCATCTATAAAGCACTTCTTATTTTAGGAAAGGTGTTACCCTAGGACTGGTCCTTTGGCTTTTGGCTTCTTTTCTGTGGAAGCTGGTGTTCCAGTCTTCTGGAAGATATAACAGACTTCTAAATCTTACTTGGGGTTTTCTGTTTGACTTTGGAAATTTGATTTCTCATTTCTGGATCCTTTTGTGTTTTTTCTTGTCATTTGTTCTGTTTTAGTTAAAACTTGTGCAGCATAGGAGAGTCATCTCATATAAAACCTGAGTAGTCATTGGTAGTTGATTGGCTGTTAATTGAACTGAAGGAGTAGCAACATGTAAAAGTGTTGGAATTTCCTTTTGGTAATGTTGCTATTCTGGGCATCACTGACAGTAGAGAACCAAGAGTGAAAGGGGCTTTTGTTGCTAACATAATTACTCGTATGACTTTGATTCCTTGGATTTACATCTTTGCAGATTTTGAACAGACATCCTCCTTTTGGAAACCAGATAAAAGAGTCTGTTTTGCACCTTCCAAAATATGAACTTGAAATTGAACAGGTACATTATTTTCTGTTTATTTTATGGTTTTATGCTGGTATTATTAAATGAAAAAGCAAGTACTGACTTAAAGCAATTCTGAGTCTTCACAGATAGAAGATCACACAATATTGTGACCTCCTTCCAGCTTAGTGGGTAGAATGAAACTCCTAAATCTCAAAGGAGAGCCTTGGAACAGACATTCCCCATAATATATTGGCCTGTCTCGTTGATAGCATTTTATGTTACAGATGTATACCAGTATATTCACATTCTAGCACTATATGTGAGTCTGAGAGGTCTCTTCTATCTTGAATTTAAACAATCCCTAGAGACAGCAAAACATCCAAATACAGCTTACTGAAATGGTATTAATGCATGTTTATTTTCTACAGCACACTTAGGAATACAGAGAAACAGGAAGTTATTACATTAACCTAGCTGGTGCTCTTTTAAAGGACGGGTACAATTCTATGTGTAATCAAGAACTTTGAGGTTGTGATATGCATTTTTTTCTTTATATGGACCACAAAGATGCTCTAGCTTTCTAAAATGCAAAATTTGAAAAAGTAACCTTAAAGTTGGTAGAAATGAAGACACATTTGAAGCTAAAAGCTTAATACATGTGTGAAATTCTATTGGTATAACAATCATTTCTAGTTTACTTTTCATTTGACATAATACCAGGTGAGTAGCTCAATTTTCAGAATGATTTAACAATTTATAAATATCTTCTAGAGGAATGCTGGGATGCCAAAATGTAACTTCTATATAACAAATCATATTCTTGCATATTTCTCTTAGTCCTTGATTTTCAATACTGAATCAAACTTAGGATATTTAGCTTATGACCAAGTTAGTACTGAAAGTCAGTGTCTCAGAAGAACAAATAAAATTGTACCACAAATTCACATGGCTTGAGTTGAGTTTTTGTGCTTGTGTCAACAGACAGAAATTTATGGAGGGGCATATATTTTCATTTGCATGCAGTTCTGTCTTCTGTGTCATTTTCCCTAGCTTCCCAAATACAGTGACACGTTGGCCGAAATCTTAGTAACCATCAAATTAACAAACTATGAGCAGCTCCAGACAAAGAGGACAGCGCCAGACTTTCACTATGTTACACTGGTCATAGGAGATGCTGACAACCAAGTTATTTTTAATCAGAAAATTATGTATGTATGATCAGCTTTTTGTCTCGCGTGGTTTTATGGTGTGGGCTTTTCATCTGTTCTGTGACTTGCAGATTTTCAATACTTCCTACTGATGTCTAATAGTACAAAATTATTCTTTACCCTACAGCATTTTCTAGTCACTGTTGTCATTTAAAATGCTACACAAGATTCAGAAACCCCCAAAACATGCCAGTGTGCTTGTCAGTGAAGAGAGCACTTGTAAATATCTGTTAAACATCAATGTCATATTATGGAAAAGTCATAATAATTTTCCCATAAATATAAAACAAGTAAAATACATTTTTAAAAGGTATATAAACCAGTTGTTACTTACTCCTGTTAGCTATATTTCTTCAATTATATTTTAGAAATAATTTTTTTCCCTCAGAGATGGATTTAAATTCTCCAGTTGGCCAAGAGATGCTTGGAGCAAATGGGAAAAGAGGAGCAGAATCTTTTCCAACTGCTTGACCATCATGAGAATTCTGGCCAAAATCTGGCACTTTTGGCAAAATGGAAACTGATCTGTAGGATCCTGGCCCTCTTATGGCCATAAATCATACATTATTGAAAAGGTATTCTTGGCTAATTATCAAGCAAAACGAAAGAACTAGGACCAAATAAAGGCTCTTCCACTTGGTTACAGATACTATAGTATGCATACCATAGTATGTTGTCCTTGTCTAACAACTTTGCTGATGCATTACAGGGATTCTGTGCTCTTGAAAACTGGAAACTGGATGAAGAAAATTGAAGTTAAAAGAGCTCTTAAATCAGAAGACATTAGTATAAATTTAATTAGTTCTGATTATGGTAGGTTAAGGTAATCTTTGAATTAAAAAGCAATATACATAAGATTTTGGAACAAATTACTAAAACCCTTTCTATTAAGGCAAAGTATAATAAAGTGAGCTGGTCTGGAAACAAACCTCTATAACATGCATTTTACTGGGTTGCATACTACCTCTCACAATTACTTATCTGTTTATTTAATTTACTACTACATTAAGGAACTGAGAAGCATCAAACTGTTACTAGAAGACAGTGTTTTGCTCTGTTGATACAGATTGGGATTCTCTTTTGTCCTTCTCCTTCAAGTGAGTTAACTTTCAGTAGGGATAACCTATCAGCCTGACAGGTTATTTGTGCTGAGCAGAGCTGTCTTTGTGAATGGTTAGGTTTTGCACTGTAGTAAAGAGGAGTTGGATGTGGTTCATCTCCACTTTGGTAACAAGAAATTCCTACAGCTGAAAATGTTGTGCCTTACTATGTGCAGATTTAAACATGGATCCCCTCAGTGTAAATTTTCATACAGTTTGAACTATAGCAGCAAATGAACACCTTACGACCTTGAAACACAAAACTTCAGAAAACAATTTAAAGATAAACTGGCTCCATTCAATTCTGTCATCATGCCCCACCAGTACAGAAGAGTGCTGTGTGTTAGGTTAACTGAAGTGTAGTTGCTGCTTCCATGGTAAATATTGACATTGAGATTATTACAATAATCAAGCCTGGAATAATTTATATTTCTAAAGCTAGACCTGTGGCTCTGGAAAAAAGGGTTTTCTAACCACACAGATATTAAAAATGTCCTTTTATCTACAGGTACTGTAGATAAAGTACTCAGTACTGAGTTCAGTAAAACTTACCACAACAGTTAATTTTTCTGACACTGGTAACAATGAAATTAGACTAAAACCAGGTCTTTCTAGTCTCTACTTATTTTTAAGTCTGTTCCTATTTCAGACTTCAAGGAAATCTCACATTTTTTAAAAGTCTGTCTGGTTTTCCAGCAGATTTTATTTCCCTAAGAAAAGACAAAATTGCTCTCTTTACAAAGGATGTCTCTTAGTCTGTCATGAATATTGGCCTTCAACTTGAGAAGTATTATCCACATATTAATTTTATGCCTTTGCCAGTACAGAGCTGCAGATACTCCTGAACACAGACTGTAGTACAGTTTAAAAGTTAAAATTTTATCAGCTCTGCAAAGTCATAGATAAAGGTAGATTTAACACAATACAAGAACATTTGGTTAAAGGAACTAATTTTGTTTTTCTTCTAGTAACTATGTCTTTAATTCTAAAAAATGTTTGGGGTTTTTAATCTCAGTCCTAAAGAATCTGGTCATACAAGAGTGTGCTCTATGGGCAAATAATTTTTTTAAATTTCCATGATCTTTGAGTAACATTTACTTGCTTAAACACTTTAGAAAACTGAAGATAATTGTAGTATAGAAACATTTTAAAGCAGTTTTAATATTTTTGTCTTTTTATTTTCCAAGTTGGCCTTGATATACAGCGAGCATATACAGCCTTCTACTTAACACCAAAACCAGAGGGACGTAAGGTGGTTACAAATCAAAAACTGAAAGCTGAATCTACACTTGATAAATGTTATGGCCCACCCCAAAGCTTGCCAGCAGCAAAAGTAGATACAGGTAAATGGTCAGATCACAGTATCTGGCTGATAGTAAAGTCAAAAGAAAATTGAATTTTGCTTTCACTAGGGAACTAGATCTTTATTCATCCCTGCTGTTTCTTTCTCAAAGGTAATATAATACAACTCTGCTGCATCTACGTGTAAAGTACTACACTGCAGTTCTTTGATGAGTTTGAAAGTAAGAAAAAATCATGGGTGTTTGGTATCCAATATTACTGTTTGAATTTCTGTGTTTTATTTATCTAGGAGGCAGATCTAAACAGGAGATTGCTTACAAGAAATATGGCAACAGAGAATGCAACCACCGCTGTAAAAATAAAGATGTGTGTGGGCATGACTGCTGTGAGTTTCATTAAATCTACTACTTCTGATACTTTTAGAGAAATGCAATTTAGAACAGCTCCCATCATACCAATGGCTACATTAATAGAAACAATGCAAGCAAGAGAATGGGGCCTGAGTTGTTATGATGCAGTCATAAAAGCAGTTAAAAGTAGCTTTGGCAATAGCACTTTTATAGGCACTACAATGAGTAATAATACTTTTTGTACTTAGCATATGATTTAAAAAATGTCAACCTTGTTATGCTTTTTTATAAATACTATGTTAGATCTTGCAGTTAGCATGCTAAATCTTTTAGAATCTTTTAACAGAAGATGTTAAGCTTAGTGGCAAAGTTGTTCAAAGTAATTTGAAAGCAATTAGGATTTATCCCTTATAACAAATCTAAAGATTATTTTACTTCATTTTCTCAGGTAAAACTGGAGTATCTCCAAAGTCACAGATGAATGGAGACACAAAGTTTTCTTTGTACCTAGCTGATTTAAGGAGCAGGAACTCAGTTTCATCTATACCCCCAGTAAAACGTCTCAAGGTTCACTTGAATGCAGTCAGCCATTTAATAGGTTTATTTTAATCTGTTACATATTTGTAAGCAGAGAGACTTGTTTGCAGAGAGAATTTTATCACTAAATATGAACATTCAAGTTTGACTTTTCTGTGTGGAGTGGAAAAAAGTAAGAAAGTACAATGGTCAAGGAATCTTTGAGAGGTTCTGCTGTTCTTTGGGACATTTCCATTGGTCCACTTTTGTGCATGTCCTCTATATTTTTTCTTTTATGGCATTTGATAGGTTGTGGTTGGTGAGGTTCAGAGGCATTGTTGGAAGGTACTGCACTGTGACTTGCTTTGGCAAAATGACCTGAATGAAAAAAATTCTGGTATCTATTAGTCATGCTACTAAGAGTCCTTTTTTCACTGGCAAGTAGATCCACTTGTTTATTAGAAAACTATCCCTATTAGCTTTAAACTGCTGAAACATTTCATGGCTTGCACTTTATGCCTCTGAATGTAGTGTTAAACTAGGTCTTTCTGCAGCAAGAAGGACATTTGAGGTACTGGAGGGTTTTATTTCCCCCTCACTGTTTTGTTTGCTTATTTGTTTGCAGTAGAGGATTATTTAGCCTACAGCTAACACAGATGAGAGTCAACCAGTCTGGCTTTGCCAGGGTGCTTGGATACCTCCACTGGAAGCACATAATTCAAACCTTTTTAACAGAGTGCATTACACAGACATCAGAAAGGTTTTATGACATTTAAATATTATGCTAACTTACAATATTAATGATGCCATTAAGCTTGTTAAAAAATAATAGTTCTTAGTATGTTCATATCTTATAAGTTAAAATATTTTGCTTTCTTTAGATGCAGATGTTAAATCAAGCTGAAAATGTGGATCTCAAACAATTTGTTTTTACACCTAAGTCTTTATTACCAGCCTTGCCAAGGTATTACTAAGAATTGTTTTGTGAATAAATTTATTTTGCAACTTTCTGCAATTGTTTTGCAGACTTGTCACTGATTTTTTTTTTTTAATAGGTCTAACAATAAACTGTCATCTTTATCACCTTCAGTGGACCAGGAAGATGATATTAATACCTTAGAAGTATCTCAGAAGCAGCTGCAGTCCTGGAATTGTGGAAAGAGTAGTAAGTTACTGCTAATGTTTAAAATTAAAATGTTCACTATTTTAATGTTTAAATTAATGCTTCATATTTTTCACACAGATAAAAGCAGATACTGTTTTTCAGATGCTTTGAATGTGGACTTTGAACTGAGAGATGATATTTGGGATGATATTGATGATGAGAAATTGGTATTTGCCAGTAATTTTGTCAGTAGAGAATTAGGTATGGTTATTTCAACAAACTTTTTTCTTTCCTAAAATTATTCTACAGTCTATTATTTGAGAATAAATTATAATAATATATAATGAACAGAACCACCTGAAATTTTTGGTTAATTGGCTAGACTGACAGATTTATTATTCTGCCTTGAATGTCACATATATTGTGACAAATCCGATACAGAAGGGAGAGTTGAAAAACTCACAATTGAAGTTTTTTGATGGCCTGCAACTACATAATTGTTGTTTCATAATGTATACTGACTGTATATCTCTGCTTATCCTTATATTAGCCCAAAACCCAAAGAAGAAATATTTCAAGTGTTAAGACACTTTCATAATTTTCAAAGTATTACTTATCATAACATGGGAAATAGAAGGGGTTGTGGCTGCTTCTCAACCCTCTTTTTAAAACTTTCATTCTTTCACAGAACATGGAAATATCTGTCTTCAAAGTCCAGATGAATGTCAACCCTTCTGCCAGTATACATCAAGCAAAGCCACAAATAACATTTCAAAAGAGTAAGACTTACATAATTTACTACTGTTTTATTCAGTTTAAAAAATATTTTCTGTATTTCACATGTATCTATGTAATTAAATATATAGAAGGTTGTTTTCTCATAAAAGTGAGTGAAATTTCAATGTTTAAAAGGTATGAATCGTTGCGTTATTTTAATTTGGTTTCTATTAAAGTGTGCAGAGAAATAAGTAGAAAAACCTGAATTGAACAGCAAATAACTTTTCTCTTCTGTAAAAATACTGAAATTACTCCACTTGGTATTTTCAGTTCATGGACAGTACAAGATGAGTCCAGTATTCAGAACTCAGATGTTTCTGTGGTCAATAGCACATCAAAAGTGGATTTATCTGTACAGAATAGAAATGTAACTTTGGTGAGTAAAAATATATTAACAGAATTTTCTATGATTTGAGTACTTATTGTGTAAACATATCTGCCATATCTGACTTAGGAATCAATTAGGATATCATGAATTTCAAATTGTCCAAATCATTCTGTGTTCAGTGGGATATTCCTGATACAAAGAAATAGGATATGAATTTACTTTATATAGCATGATTTCAAAACTATTTACTCAATTTGATAATTTTTCTGTCCAGTATATAGTTAGATTCATCACATGCTTGGTCCTTGTCAAACACCATAATATCAATTAAATACCAGTACTAAATTCTGCAGCAACCTGGGAGTTTCAGTTGGTTTAACCATATATACTTTTAAACTTTTGTGTTGCAGTTCAGTTTTCAAGAAAAAGCACATTCAAGTCCTTCTCAAGAGCAAAAAAATTTACAGTGTTCTTCCATCCCAGAAATAATCTCAGACTCTTCTAAATTCACTAGGAAAGAAGATTTTTTTATTTTCACAAAAGAGCAGGAAAAAGAAGTAGATCCAAGGTAGGAAAAACTTACATATGTTTTTCTGTTCCTTCAGTGTTCCAGTGCTTAGTTCTTCATGGAACAAAGACTTTTGGGCAATGTGTTAGTTTCTAATATTCATTGCTAAAAAGTTTAGTTTTCACAAAAATAGTAACAATTAATTTTTCTTGAGAGACTACTTAAAATTATATTGCTTGTCTTGGTTTCTCTTGACTTTGTATAGTGTTCCTGATTCTGTAGGTTTTGATGTGCTATACCTGATTTGTTTGTTTGCTTAATCTTCTTTAGATTTCTTCTTGATGATGAAACCAATGATGTCAAGCCCTTTCTTGGAATATTTGATGGTATTTTGTAAAATATGTAAACAAAATACATTGTAAGTTCTGGGGAAAGAACTTGCAGCCAATTTTACAGTGAAGGTTTCAGTCAAGAGATTTGATTCCTGTTGTAAACCTATTTATTAATAGCTGGATTGCTGCATAGAATATATAATAGCAGTTTTATTGTAGAATTTATAGAATGTAAGAAATAATATCTTGTTTTACAAATATTAAAGTATTTTTTGTTGACCTTGCTGTTCAGGATTATAAAGAAAAATATTGAAATGTGTCAAAGGAGAATAGTTCATCATTTGAGGGTACTTGTATAGATAACAGAAAATCCCATTAGAGAAAGTAAAGGATTAAGTGTTTATAGTAACCTGTCCTGCTTCTCAAGTAATCTTTAAGTGAAGGAAAGACTCTTTCCTTAGAAATTTTGTAATTTTGTTTGGGTTTTACTTTCAGTTTCTCTAAAACTGAATTTTTCATAGTGCTGATTCTATAAAATAATTAGATTTATAAATAGAAGTAATAGGATGATGGTTCATCTTAGATTCTAGATATTCCTTTTGACAGTGCTGTGAATGTGTTAATAAAAAAGTGCAACTTCAGCAGATATGTTTCCAGATTCTCAGCAAACCAGTTGTTAAATGTCTGTAAAAATACTCTAAAACTCTCTTGGCTGTTCAGTTTCATACCCAAGGTCATAAAATGGACATTCATGTGACCTAATACAGATTTAGGCACCAGGCATTGGATTTGGATATTTTCTTGTAGCTTTAGTGTTTGAATAGTAGACTTTGCAAGTTCAACAGTTAGTAGAATATATGATATTGCCTGAAATCCAAGAGAACGTTAATTTTTACTGTTCATTATTTAAAATGTGAGGAATTAAAATGTTACAATCACATGTGGAACATTAGCTGTCTGTTCTTTCAACATTGTTTGTGGTGCAACTAAATGCAGTCATGTTTTTCTCCACTACCAGGTTGTAATTTTCTCTAATAACTAATAACATTTGCTTGACTCCAGTGTTTCCTTACGCTTTTGACTTAATATAACTCTTTCTCTGCATGAAAGAATGGCCTAATCTAACCAACCTCAATACTTACCCCTCAATATGCTTTTGACTATGCAAATGCCAGCAGGCCCAAGCTTAACTCATTTTTCTACACCTCAGGTATTTTATTACATCTCAAAGTTATTAGTATGTCAGATCTCTTTTTGTCAGATTTTTTTAAATTAAGCTTCCAAGCTGATGTAACTCAGAATTACTGTACTACTGCTACATTTAACCCAGCAGTCCTAGTCATGTACACATTCCAGTTCTGTGTCAGGGTAGGATTTAAGAATGCAGATTTTATCTCCTGCACATCACCATCTTCTGATTTCCATGGGAAACAGGTGGCTCCTAGGCAGATACAGTGGTGTTTCTCAAAAGATGCTTCATATAAATGATCAGGAGACAAAAACTCCAGGATACGCCCCAGAAGGTAAGTGTTGACATAGCTATGGAGAGCTGGAATTGCCATTGTTTAATTGAATCCCATTAAGAGAGAAATCTAGTTCTCCTGGACCCCCTGCCTAGTCACTAGAAAGAGGCAGACACTGTCAGAAGATATTGGTGGAATGTTCTCTGGTGGGACTCTCCAAAATACCTGTGATGAGAGTGACATGGAGAAGCTGGTGTGATGTAATTTCACAGACAGGCTCACTGAATATTGTTTTGCTTGTGCATGTGAGACACTGAATTCCTTTATCCATGTAAGGATCTGATTTCTCTAAGGTGAATAAAAGGGCAAGAGATGACTGTGCTTTGTTTCAGGTGCTGACCAAATGCTAAAAAAGACAAATTCAACAGGATATCATCAGACATTTTCACTAAGCTGCTAACAATGAGTAAAATACAGACTAAAGTACATGAAAAAATTGTTAGAGTCTAAACTGATCCTTATTTTAATTCTACATAGAGCTGAAACATTAAATGAGTGGCTTGAGTTTCAGTCAGTGGGATTGTGTAAGTAATTCTTTGGGGATACAGCAGGATGCCACAGACTTTAGTCTGGGGATGATTCTACAAAATTTACATTATAAAAATACTGTTTTCTATAATGGAGTAGTGAAAGAAAATTCAATGTGATGAGAAGTCAGATTTTACTATCTTATTTGTGTGATTCTCCATAATAAAATACATGCTTATACCTGCTTTTAATTTAACTTCAACTTCCTTATGTGCTTCCTTGTCCTATCACACATATTGATTTCAAAATATAGACTAAGGTCAACCATATCTGTGCCTGAAGAAAATGCAGTATGGACTCAAAACCTATAATCTTCAAAAATAGTGGGAAAATAAGTATAGTGTTTAAACATGTTGCCAGACATATTTGTGTATAAGGTAAGTTACAGCATACAGAATACTGCAAATGTATTGTAACATAATTTTCATTGTGTGGTGCATGTCTTGAGCACATTTTAATTATATAGCTTTTATTCCTGTATTTGAAGATTTTAATGAGTTAAACATTACAGTAATTGTCAAAATAAAAGCAGTTGCAACAAGTCAGACTCTTGTTATTTGGGTGTATTTTTATTTATATATTCCTTCACAGAATACTTATGTGATGTATAAAAGTTGGTGCTCTTAAGGGCAGTCAGAATAATGATAAAGAATGAACAGAAGTCATCATATGAAACCAATATACACAAAATATTTGAAATTAGTCATTTTGCAGAGCACAACTGAAACCATTCTAATGCATCATTATGACAGTATTGGTGGTACCTCTTTTGAAAGAAAGGGTGTCTTGCATTAGCTCTTTATGTCACTTTGTCTGCATGTTATGCAGATGAGCAAAAGAGTTGTATCATGTCAATTGTTTTACTGCCAGAATCTTTAATTATACCTCTAAAATCTGTGATCTGAGATCTGTGGATGCCTGGGTTTTTTCCAAGCTCCTTTGCTTAACAAGGAAATAGAAAAGGTACTAATCAGGGTAGAAGTCTCTTCCTGCAGAGGGCTACTAACACACTGAATTTTTGGAGGACTTCCATGAGAATTAACTGAGGCACATACATGCTTTCAGTGATTAATTTCAGCTTGACTGAAAACAATCAGATAGAAAAAGGGCAGGTGTTGGCTGCCACTGTTCAATTGAGATAAACCTGGCTGAGCCATGCTTCTGTGTTTGTTCTTGAAGTCTGTGTGACATTAAATTGTAGCCGTTTAAGCCTTCACTTTCTCCCAGTGTTGTGACTCCTGGTCTCCATGTGCCCCCATGGGCATTTCATATGGAATGGGCTGGGGTAAGGAGTGCACCTCTGTAAGCACCAGGGGCCCTTGGGGCCCTTTTTGTGATCAGTCTGTCTCTAGGCAATGCTTATCACTGTTGCTCTTCCCTCTGGTTGTGAAGAGACTGGAAAAGATGTGCTGCTGTTGACTTGCAGTCCTGCCCTTAACAGGAGTCCCAGTTCAGACTGTTTATACCAGCTAGGGAGAGTTGGTTCCCAATTTGCTTTAGTGTGCTACCTACCACACTGAAATACTACGCTTTGGGGAATGTGCTTTGAGTGGTAGAGTCTGTCCTCTTGTGCTTTTTAAATGGATTATTTCCATGTGCCAGGACTTGAGGGGCACATCTAATTGGTGGCATGTGAAAATGTTAACACATTTTGCAGAAATGCAATGGATGATACTGGGTGGACATACTTCACATAAAGAAGGTATATATCCTTTCAAATATAATAAAATTGCCTAGATATAAATGAAGTAATGCCTTCCTGTATTTAACATATACTGCGTGGAACTAGCATGTCTTTTTGACTGGGGCTAGATGGCAATTTCTATATTTTAGATAGCTGAGCATAGGGAATAAGGCAAAACATTTTGTTTTGAAGACTGTAAGGATATTTTGTTTATATAAAGGAAGCACTGTTTCTTTTGTAACTGTGAAACTTCTTATTAAAGGATGCATATAGCTTTCAAAATAAAAAGACGTTTGTAACTGTAAATGGCTATGATGTATTTGCTGTTCCCCCACCCACTTAGAGGCAAAACCTATTTATGAGGCTTTATTAAGTGTAAATAATTCCCATGGCTTCTGCAGAGTATAGTCTGATTTGCATATAAATGACATGACATGATTTCTGCTCAGAAAAATATATTGAAAAATACATATTTCTGCATTGGAAACCTGATATTCACACATATTAAGGTCAGCTTGCATAACTTGTTTTAAGCTGCTGCATGTTGATACCTGATCACACTTCCGGCTAGATTCAGGCTTTATCCTTTGAAATTATGGATTTCTTCTTCTGATCTTATTAAGCTATAATTTAGAGAAATAGATTCCAAAACATTTATCTCATCAGTTCAAGAATTTAAAAGTACTCTGAATATTCATCAGTACAAGTGGAAAACTCCCAACTTGGCACTTTTCCTTATCTCCAGTACTGTGAATTTGTGATGAGAGAGAATTTGTGTTGTTTGAGTGGGACAGAAAAAGGCTGCCAACTTGCTCTAGTCACTTTAATGGTAGGATGTAATGAAAATAGACACAGAAATATTACTCTTTTTTTAATGCTTTAATCTGTATTATACAATCTGTATTATACAGCGAACCTTGCCATTGAACTCTGTATATTTTCACAGATTCTTATATCCTGCTTTGCCAATACCTTTGATGGTGTTTCTTTAAGCAGCCAAGCCACTCATTCGGGATAAGTGTCCACTTACTGACAGGGTCCTGCTGCTTCTTAGATCCATCCTAAAATAAAAGAAAGATGTTGGACAGACAGGCATTAAAAGGTTTGGAAGAGACCTGCCATGCCTTGGTTTTCAAATTCCTGCCTGGCAAAGGTCTTAGTGAGCTGAATGCCATTGCTGGAAGCAATAGGTTCTCTGCTTAGAGAGATTGATTTGCCACAGTGAATGGTCGTTAGTTTTGAATGCCCCATGGAGAGCTTGACACTGTCTAGTAAAGAAAAAGTGAAAGTAGTGTTATCTAGAAACTTGGATGTGCAAATCAAAACCTCCTTTTTAGCAATTTCTTTCAGTTTATAAAGGCTCTTAAATTATCTGAATGAAGATAAGGCAGTACAATTTATTATTATTTTTCCTGGTGTGAATATTTTAGCTGTTTTATTCCAGACCGGTTAGGTTCCTAGGTGTAGGAAATACACTTCTTTTGTCCCAGAACTCTCTCCTTGTGCCTTATGTGTTATGTCTGGAGAAGGTTTTTCTGTCTAGTTGGGAATTTCCACTCAAAGAATAGTCACCAGGCAGCTGTATCATTCATCATTTTCAGTATATTCTCAATTATAAAGATTTTAGGCTATGAGGTCAGTTTGATTTCTAAAAATTGTACTAACAGATGTAAAAGGTGCATTGACCAAAGCATCAGTACATTATCAAATAATTTTATTTCCTTAGTATGGCAGCAAAAGTGATAAAGAAAGTGTCGGCCATGAAATAGATATGCTTATCTTGTGATACATCCCAGAGATGCATGTCAGAGACTGGAGGCTTGCTTAGTGAGGAAAATAACCTGTGTTAGGAAGATAAGAGGTACAAGTGGATGGATCTCCCTCCCTGTCTCCTGGGTGTGATTGTCTCAGACAACCGTATTAGCAGAAGCTTAGACACATTCTTAGCTCCTGGAATGGATTTGCTGAAGTGACAGTGCATACTGAGGATGATGGTAAAAAGATGGGCAGTGTATTCTGGAAGGAAATAAAGTTGGCAGCTTGCAATGGTGAAACACAGCTTCAGATAAGCATGTGGTTCAATAGAAATTAGTCTCTGTCCATAGACTTTGTAGCAGCCAATCAGACCTGCTCTTTCAGTTCAAGCAGTTAATAATATCTCTGTACTGTAGCTTAAGGGATACAATTTTCAAAATTATTGTAGTGTGGGACTGATAAATTTCAGCACAAAGAAGGCACTATTCCATATAATTTATTTTAGATTTCCATCTAGGGTATGTTCTGACACTCCACATGAAAGTCAAATTGTCCATGTAAAATGGTTTTCGGGTGATAAGTTGACCCCTGGGGTTTTAGTAAAATAATAGGTTCAGAATTCCATCTGACTCTCCAGTCTATAAAAGCTAGTTATCAGCTGTTTGAAGGATTTGAAAAGAAAGGGGAAAAAAAGAGAGAGCTTTTGTATAGTGACATTTTTCTCATTAATGGGGACAATGTAAGAATCACAAACTCCTTCTGGATTTGGCAGTAAATACTCTGCTGACGTGTTCCAGGAGGTAGTTGTTCTGTGTGAGGAGTGTATGCGTCTAATCCTCCACATGCATATGGAACAAGGAATATTTCTAATAGACATGTACAGCCTGTCAAAAGAAGGACGTTTACTGTGCCATCATCTGGCCATCATTTCTAAATGCACTCCACCACCAGAGCCTACTTCGGCAGAAGTTTTGCTACAGAATGACTGTCTCACACTGCCTAGAGACACGGTACAATATTTAAATGTAGTGCAAAACAAATGGTAACCTGAAAAGAAACAAGGTGTTATTTTAAGTTCTTGTCTGAACACTTGTATAGAACCTGCTGTGATTTTTTTTTCTAGTTTTGTTATCTAATTGTATTTTCTTGAGAATACTTAAAAATAGTTCCTACTGTAACTTTACTGTCAGTTTAAGCAGATCCAAAGTTGGGTAAAGGCTTTGTTGCATTTTGTTTTAGTAGATGGGTATAACTGCATGTTCATGCAGCATTAGTGGCTGGGAAAAGGTGACAGTGAGATAGGACCAGTCATTGTGACAGGAGAAGCAGCTTGCTTAATAAAGTGCTAAAAGCATGTTTATGCTTAGTGCATTTAAGTGTCTCTTTGAATTTTGAGCAAAAAAATACCTCCTGCTTTTAAAAATCAACTGTGCTCAAGAAAATATGACTTTCTACAGTCTTTGTATATAAAAAGAATTGTCTCAAAGCAAAACCCAAGTCCCTTCTCAATTGTTTGTGATGTTCCTGTACTTCCCCTTCCTGTGTGGATGGTGAACATTGAGCTCACTGCAGAAGTACTGTTATACTCTGTTGCTGCAACTTTTGCAGGTGAGGAAAGCTATATGGAGGGCATCCATTTGCCTCCTGTGTTCTGGAAGGGGCAGACACCTCCTCCTCTAAGAGGAACTGAGCAGTGCTCAGGGGTGAAGATACCTGATGCTCCCAAGTTGGATAGAGAAGAGAAGAGAAATCTGAGATCTTGTAGGCAGTATTATGGAGGAGCTGGAATTTTGGTTGTAGGACAGAGCAAGCTTTAGAAATGACAGGATAAAGGTAAGTTTCCTACAGCAGGTGTCTGTGGCACCTCTGTGAACCATTTCAGATTGGAAGGAGGACTGGAAAGATTTGCCCTGCAGTGACACAATGGAAACATTAATTTTCAAGCTTTTTTATTAATTCTAGCTGTCCAACAGATCAGACTTGTCGTGATTTAAAGAACAATTCTGTCCTCCCATTCCAGTAACATTTGCTTCACCTTCATGCCTGTATTTTGCCTTTTCTCCCCTGCAGGCAAACCTTATGCAAATGCTATTTTGTCTACTGCTATACAAGGTTGTGCTGACTGGCCAAATACTTTTGGAAGTATGACTGGAATGTGCTTGTGAAGATGTGGAAACCTAATCAGTAATGAAAATAGTCACTGAGTGTAAATCTGTGTTCTGTCAGAAAAGTTTGTTGATGCTGTGGAGCTCCACTCTTGTCCCGTGCCACTCAGCCTTTGTACCAGGCCAGTTGTTCTGTAAGGTTGTTATGTGAATTATCTTTTGAGAAGCCCGTCCGTCTCTTATCTATTGGCAATGCTGTTATTGCCAGAAGAAAGTGCATGTGTACAAAGAGCAAAGTAGACTCAAATGTTACCTTCCATGGCTGTATTTCACTCATCCTTGAATTAGAAAGTAGCCTTTGTTTCATGTATGTGGCAAGTGAGCTATGTAACATTAATGAAACAGAGATCCTAAATCCTGCTTAGAATTGTCTTTGGCAGCTATTAGTATATTTTCAATCTTATTTTTTATTTGGAGCTTAGTCATAACTTACCAGTATGTAGTTCTGCTTGTTAGCTATGGAGGTGTTTGGGAAGGGCTTGGGATGCTCCAAGATTTCACCCCAGCTTCATAGCATTCCTCATTGTCTTGAAACTGTGCTAGGCTTTGTATCTGTAATGAAAGAACTAAAAATAGAGCAGCACTAAATTGACATTTCCACTCCTTGTGTGGATGGAATGGGAAATGAGGAGCTCTTTGACACCAAGTGGAATGGGTAATGTAATTCCAAGTACTGGGTACCATTTGTAAACAGCTGTGTCTTTCCTGCAGACCCTGGTAAGAGATTTCAGACCATATATCTTTAAAAAGGTCATTGAGGAATACAACCCCCAGGATGCACCGCACACTTAAGTGCCTTAGTGTCTTTCGCACAGGGCTGACATCTGACATTTCCCCTCCGTTACTGCGCTCACAATCGCCGGCCTGAGGCGCATTGAGGAATCGCCCGTCCGCCGTGCAGAAACCGTGCGTGGAACGAGCCCTCGTTCCCTGCGCACCCGCGGGAGCTTCGCGGCCCCGGCGCAGCGCGGGGGGGACAGTGCGGGGCCGGGCCCGGGGACAGCGCGGGGGCGTTGGCTCCGCGCCCGCTCCCTGCAGCCCGCGGGCCGTGCGGGACGGAGCCCATCGCCTCGCTGGCCGTGCGCGGGGGCGGCCCGGGACGGCTGGGGGGTGCCGCCCTCGGGGCGCCGCCCTCCGGGTGCTTTAGCCGGTGGCACTCGCGTGTCACCGTGCGCTCCCCCTCGGTGCTGGCACCAGGCGCAGGGCGAGACCGAGGTATGGCACAACTTGTGCTGCAGGCACCCCATGGTGTGTTCCACGGTGCTTGTCCAGAGGGCTCTCGCGTCTCGGCACTGCTGGGTAGGTGACACGCAAACCCGCGGGCAGGGACCGTGGGAGGGACCCGGCCGCCCCCGCCGCCCATCCGCGCCCCGCAAGGACTTGGTGGCAGGGCACGCAGCTGGCCCTGCTCGGGTGTTTCCGGACTTAAAGGGAGCCTTAAATACTGAATACCCAAGCAAAAATGCAAGCTAAAAGCTAGGGCGCTGACTGTACCGTAGCACCGGCAAGAGCTGTAATTTTAAATGGAGAGAGGCCTACGTAAGATGGCGAGTTCTGTGGGCTTGCAGTGTATTGTGACCAAATTGGTTAAATGGTTAACAAGGGACTGATGTGCTGCAGAGGGAAGGTGACGTACCATCCTTTCGGGATTTTTCCAAACGAGGGAGTCGTGTGACCCACTTCAGCACCGCAGTTCCCTCCTGACTCTTACTCTGTCACTGCCAGGTGACAGCTGGGCCAGTCAGAGCGGACGGCCGAGCCGGGGCACCATTTCCAGCCACTGCTCCGTGGAACGCCTCGGTGTGCAGTTCCTCTGCACCGAGCCCATTCCCGTCTGCCCGCCCCAGCCAGCCCGTCCACCCTTCCTGTGGGAGGGAAGGGAAAGAAAAAAACCCTTTTCCTTAATGCAGAAATAGGTTATGGGATAGTTTTTGTCTCAGAATTTATTTTCTCCTGAAAAGGACAGTGCGTGCCCAAAGCAGCTGTTGCGCTGACCTCCCTTCCCTGTGTGCGAGGTCCCCGTTGCATGTCGGTAGGGCAAGGGAGAGGTGGCAAGACCTGGCTCGGCTCTGCGACCGTGCTGGGTTTGGCTCTGCAAACGGGACCCCTGAGGCCGGCGGTGGCTCTGGGGCTGGGGGAGGCTTGGGTGTGCCTGCGGTTGGAGTGGGGCTGCGCGCAGATCCTTCCCCGTAGAAAAGTTTTGTCAGCACATGGACTGGTATCTGGCTTCACATTCCTTCCCAGAGTTCTTGAGACGTTAACTTTCAAAAGGGAAGTCTCCCTTGTGGATTTATGTCAGTGATTTTGGGTTTTAAACTATTCATGCATGAAAAACGACTTAGGAGCTGTATACTCCCATGTATGAATAATGACTACATGGGAACACAGATTACAGCAGTTTTGCTCTGAGACTGCTGCAGTTTACATGCTCTCTTTGGGAACATTATGAAACGTTTTTAAATGCTGGTTCATGTTAATGCATTGATTTCAATCAGTCTCTTTTTGTCCCTTTTGGATTTGTTCAACTTAACAGCTAGCTTGTTTCATGTTTGCTCTAAGATATGCTTAGCAAATTAGGCAAATAAAAAAATGCATGCAAAAAATATGGTGCTATGCACATGTATCAGGTTTTTTATTTATTAATAGACTTCAATTTCCATGCGATAGTCTGGCTTTTTTTTTTTAACTTTGGCTCAATGGATAGTTTATGCCAATTACATGTAGTTTAACAGCTTTGAAATCTGTTTTTGCTTTTCTAATGCATGAAGACATTGATTCTGTTTCAGGTTTTAATTAAACTCTACACTGACTTTAAATTCTATTGTCCTTTTCATTTAAATAGGATTTTTGTTAGATCTTTAACAAGACCTCAGTGGGGTAATAAATCTAAGCAATTGTCCTTATTAGGAGTAGATTATCCTCAAGAGATGGAAAGTCACAGAAGTAACTAAAACCATTTGCAGAGACTGAACTAAGGCTTTTTCTTCCTAAACATTAAACAGACTTGAAAATTACTTGCTTGGGCACTCAAATTAAATTAAATGATATTTTGTTTATTTTTCACATTTTCAGTGTAGGCTATTTGCATTTACTTAAAATTCGCGTTTCATTGAGTAGGACTTACTCCTGAATAAGGATCCTTACTTTCAGTATACAAGCTGTAATTGAAACTCAATATATCCTGCCATTTCTTTTATTATTAACCCTTGTAGTGCTTCTAATGTATAGGGCCTGCTGACACAGTGAGTGTATTCTTAGTTCATTGTTTTTGCCATAGAGATGAATCTTGGCTGAAGAATTGGTCTTGTGTTTGACCCACACCCCAGCCAAGGAGAGCTGTGGAGTATGCAGGAGTGTGGAGCTTGTGCAAAGATCTCACATGCTGGATTAAAAACACAAGTTCTTGGAGAAAACTTGTCACACACTCAACAGTTCTGTCTAGGTTTGACCTTATTGTGTTTACATATTGCTAGGAGGTGAAAAGGGATATAATTCCAATGGTTCTCTTTTTTCCAGTTGTTTGCTTCATTCGATGGTATTCTCTGTTCTGCAGGTGCTCCAGGTTTGCTTTGCTCCTGCCTTTAGCGATCGTTGACTTCTGATGGGACAAGGCCTCCTTTGACACACAGTCAAATCCTGAATATCTTCCCAGTGTTTATTTCCCAACTCCATTATACACATTGTGGTGCAGTTACTTTAAGCATTCACTTGCGTGGAAGCTCCGTTTTGGGGGACACTCATTTCTAGGACTTAGTTCTACAAACCAGTGGGCAAAGGCCGGGATGTTGTTCCGGGACATTCTCCCCGTCAGCCCTGCCAAGACAGCGGCGTTTCCCCGCTGGCCGCCGTGGCCGCGCTGGCCAGGCCACACTGCCGTCCGCGGGGGCGCCGCAGGAAGCGGGGCTGCGGGGCTACGGCTTCGGGGCCACGGCCGCAGGAAGCGGGGCTGCGGGGACACGGCCGAGGGGCTTCGGGGCCACGGCCGCAGGAAGCGGGGCTGCGGGGACACGGCCGAGGGGCTACGGCCGCAGGAAGCGGGGCTGCGGGGACCGGCCTCAGGGACGCGGCCGCAGGAAGCGGGGCTGAGGGGACACGGCCGAAGGGCTGCGGCCGCAGGAAGCGGGGCTGAGGGGACACGGCCTAGGGGCCACAGCCGCAGGAAGCGGGGCTGAGGGGACACGGCCGAGGGGCCACAGCCGCAGGAAGCGGGGCTGAGGGGACACGGCCGAGGGGCCACGGCCGCAGGAAGCGAGGCTGCGGGGACCGGCCTCAGGGACGCGGCCGCAGGAAGCGGGGCTGAGGGGACACGGCCGCACGTGACGCGCCCACGTCCGCCTCCGCCGGGAAGGAGCCCGCCGCTCTGCACGGCTGATGAGGACCAGCCCCTCTTGGTTGTTGCAGCTCTACCGGCTCTCAGCCAACAGGTATTTAATGTCTGGAGCCCTCCTGTCCGTGAGCTCCTCTGCCCCTGTCGGGCAGGCCGGCGTCTCTGCAGAGCCAGGTCCTGTCAGCCTCCAGGCTGCTGCTCCCCACATGGCATCTGCCCTGTTTCTCTACTAAGAGACTTCTCCTCAAACCTTCTCGTCTTCTAAGTGATACTCTAGTGATACTTTGGGGCAGAAGGAATTATGTTAAAGGATCACAGCTCATAAATATTAATTTCTAATTAGACTCTATTTGCTGCATATTCTAGGCAGCATTACAGGTTTTGAGCCTTCATCTGCTGCTTTCCATATTACTCAAATAGCAAAGATTTTGGCATGGTAAATCATAGAGGAAGGTGGAAAATCTGATGCAAAGTGAGATAATGTAGTTCTTCATTATTATGGCTCTTCTGTTCCCTGATAGAAAACTTTAAAACATAGAAGGTGCTGACAGCAGGTAAGTCACCTAGTTCCTGCTCTGCTTTAGGTATAAAGGCTGGGGAAAGTGGAGGAAGGGAATGCACACCCTGGTTTTTAGGCTCAGATTGCAACTCACCCTTTCTTCTAAAGCAGTGCACTGGAGCAAGTGTGGCAAACCTAGGCTGAGTCCTGCAACTTATTTCATGTGACTCAGTTCACAAGATTATGAGCTCTAAGAGTGCTCAGCCTTTGGGACAGAGTCTGGGGAATTAAGATGTTCTTCATCCTATCTTGCATGGCAATTAGACTTGATTTAGGCAATGCCATACCTCGGACAAGTTCCACAGGGCATAGTTTTGCTCTGGATTCTTACCAGGATGTGGGATTTTCCGTCTTTTTTCCCCAGCAGCAGAGCCAGGAGTTTGTGGCTCTGCAGGGTGAGATTGAGAGGGCTCAGCTCTGTCCCTTACTAAGAAACTTGTCTTATCTCCCGCCTCCCTTCCCCCCTGTTTCCGGGGATGTGTGCTGTAATCAGAGGCAAGTGCTGTGACTCTGCCTGCAGTGTGACTCTAAGAAATGCAAGGCTAGCTAAATGGACTTCCACTGCTTGCTGATGTGCAGTGAAAAGAATCCCATCTTGCCTTGCACTCTGCAGCGATGTATGTTGCTTTCCAGTGCCAAGTACATACCACAGCATCAGATGTGCGGAGCTGCTGTTTGCACGTGTGCCATGCAGTGAGCTAGCAGCATTCCCCCTGTTCCAGCAGCCTCCCTGGAGGGCAGCAGGCTGCTTAAAAGGTCAGCGGGGTACCTGTGGATCACAGGCGTGAAAAGCTGCCCTGAGGCAACAACCTGCTTTCACTTTGTGAAGCCCAGCAGAAAAGCTGGGGTCCGACAGTGGCAGGTATCCCTGAGCACAAGATGAGGCAGCATGAGGGTATAAGAAATCCAGTTTGCTTCTCAATGTGAGTAGATGAGGTTTGGGTGGGAAAGTAATGGGAATGCTAAATGTTTGCTGCTAACATTTACTAAAATGACAGCAAATCCCGTCTGTATTAATGTTTAGCTTTTGAGACACAGTGGAATTTTACTTCGTTAAAGAAGGTAGAAAGCATAGAAGTAGCTCTTTAATCTTCAACTGGAAAATACAATTTTGAAATCCATTCTCTTAGGAGTGGAATAATCAAACAGAGTGATAATGGATGTTAAACCTACTCTGAATGTTATTTAAAGGATTTCTCAGATGGAAACAAAACTTGATAGGATGGTGTCAGGTTCAAATGGACATCACCTTTACTTACACAGTTGTCCACATGAAGAAGAGAGCTTGATTGGCATGTATTTTGGTTATGTGATTGTTTAGGAATTATCAAAAGTCATTATGTGATTCTTAAATACTTCCATGTGCTCTTTGTTCTAACAAAAGGCGGTTAGAGCTGTATCCATGGGTTTTTACAAGCACAGCTCTATGCATGAGGACTTCACCAGAAAGGGTTTCCAGTGTCCTGCATCTACAGGTGTCTTCAGCATTGAGGAGAAAAAAACTGTTAGTCTTTCCCCTCCTACTGCTGACCTGTTCCTCTTGGCACATTTTTGATCTCTCTTGGTCAGTCTGTGCCTGATACCATGTGTACATTTCTTGTTCCCCACGCTGAAATGCTCTCCTGTTTTTCCCAAATGTTGTTATATTTCTTTTCTCCTTCCTCTATTTTTCATTTCTCTTTCCCATTTGTAATGCATCTGTAGTCTCTGTTGTTTTTCACTTCTAATTTAATTCCACCAGTGAATTTGTGTCTCTGCAGATCATTAAAAAGGGGCTTTGTGGAACTACTTGTAAAAGAAAACACTGCATTCCCAAGATAGGTTACAAACTGGTGTGTGTCAATACTCTGTTTTGGAACTTTTAGCTTTGTTTAGTTCTTTATCAGATGCAGAGTGATCTCTGGATCTCTTGTTTGCCACTCCAGTGTGAGAATACAAGGAACAAATTCAAGAGTTGCAGGACTTGAAAGGACCTGTGCAGCCCTAGGAAAAGGGCAGTTTCCTGTGTAAAGCAGAGCAAAAAATCAAATTAACAACATCCCCATCCAGCCACAAAACTAATCTGTCCTCAGCCTATGGGCAGATTACAGGAGTTCCTTCCTCCTTCCTACCCTCTGTACAGGCTGTTTCAACCCACCACTGTGATTGATGGCTGGTGAGCTGGTGGGAATGGACGTGTGCCTGAAATACCACCACGTAGTGAAGGGCCACACCTGTGGTGAGAGAGGAGTTCTGGTCCTCTGGGAAGCCAGGAGTCATGTGATTGCTTTAATCCAGCACAAATCTCTGTGGCTGATGCAGGCAAAAGGAGCATTTGTTTTCTGTGGTGGATGGCAGAGTTAGATGAGGGAACAAATCCAACTGAGCTTCCATATTGCCTCACGAGGCCGACCTGAATGCTGCTATTGACTCAAAGGAGGGAGTTTTTGGGGCAGGAAGCGAAGATGAGCACTGTCACCACATGGTCAGTGGAGAGAGAGGCTCTTGGAGCATGAGTCTCTCCCAGTGCCTGGTTTCAGGATGTGGATGGCACTGCTGTGCCCGTGAGGTCTGTAGGTGTCAGCTGATGCCCAGGGTCAATCCATGCCCAGGTGTTACTGCAGAGTTGGACTGACCTATGCTTCATTTTGCTTGTGCTCCCTGCTGGAGTCTTTCACTAGGAAAACTCACATTCTCAGCCCTGTTAGGGAGGACAAGATGGGCTCATGGTTGAGCTCTGACTGGGTTAAAGGATGGCCTCGGGCAGCAGCAGGATTTCTGAAAACCCCTGTAGGCTGCATCTCCTGGCACGGACTCCCTGCTGTCCTTGGACCTCCTGCAGTGCAGGAGGCTGCCAGTATTGCCGGTGGTAGTTTTAACTCTTTTGTTACCTTAAATTCAGACAGTTTCAAAGTAACACAGCAGTAAATAAGCCACTGGCCCCTTTCTACAGTCACATCCCTCATGTTGCCCCTGCCACCAGTGTTAATAATGTTGTGCATAACTTCTGAGCACAGACTGGGAGCTGGGGAGTGTGAGGTGTGCCTTAAGGGGCTGGTGGCAGCAGCGAGTGTTTGAGGCTGGATAATACCCACTGGCTTGCATGAACTTGCTGTCAGGGAACTGTTTAGATAGTGTTTAGCATTGTTCAGTGGCAGGACTGTAAACTGAAGCAAATAGCTTGGTCCTGATTACATTTTCTAGAGGGGATGATGCAGAAGAAAATTGAGTTAAAAATTAGCTTTGAAATGAGGTGAAAGTTTTTTACCGACCACGCAGGACTTTGAAACACCTGACATTTAACAAAATAACCTATTTGAAGCAATAGTAAACTGCCATCTGCTGGTAGAAAAGTAATGCACATAATGAACATGCAGACTTAGGAAGTGATAATTCTTTTGTGTTTGACATGCTGCAGTCAACTATGTACATGATACGGAAGCTGCATATATTTATTTCACGGGTGGTTTTCATCTCTATTTGCATTTTCATATAGAGTATGCTAAACAGATGCCTATAATATAACTAACTTTAACGACAAGCACAGAAAACAAGACAATAAGAATAAAGAATGAGGACTAATAAAAGCAGATGAGCGATCAGGATGATGACAGGCTCCAAATGTGTCCTATTTACATTGCTAATAATGAATCACAAGCACTTCCTTTTATTGTTTCCCCCTGTCTTAGACCCTCCTGTATGGCCAGAATTGTAGCATTGAGAAACATTTCCTGGCATCTTCATTTTGATTTGTGCATGTGTGCATGTGGTTCCTTACACAAGCGTGTAAATAGGAGCTGGGTCTTTAATTGTTCCTGATTTAAGTAGGTCATCTTCTCCAATACACAAATCTCTTGTCTTCTGGTAAGCCAGGTCAGCTGTTGACAAGGATATGGAAAATACTTACTACACAAATATGACCAGAGAAAATGATTTCACCAAGGACCACTCCCAAATTATATGGCATTACAGAACCAGTTTCCATAAATCACCAGCATGAGTAGACTGCAGGGGAGAGACTATCAGATTTCATGTTTGTATAGTGTGTACTGAGTGGGTGTGCTGAGCATGACTGTGTCCCTAAGGTGCTGCTGCACTATAAATAGCGGTGTTAGCGTGAATTACCTCCAGTGCAAACATCAGGCCACTTGCCCTTTTCATATGCATGCAGTTTTGTTTTATGATTGGGATTATTCCAAACACAGCCTATTGTTTTAGCAAACTGATCTTCTCATAGGAAATGTTTTAAATGGGCAAAGAAAAAATAGGTCAGTTCTTCCTTTGAAATCAGAGAGAAGTGTGTATTTGTAATATTTCCCAGGCTTATTTCCTTGGAACAGGTTTGGCAGGTATGAGAGGAAGTTAAAGATTTATTTTTGGTGCTATGTTCCAGATGTCATACCTGCTCTTCTGAGACAGTTGCTTTTATCTCCAGCAGTACCTGCTCTAGTAGCAATGAAAAAGTGACTTGAATCCCATTTAATGCATGTAGTGTGCACTGTTCTTGTGCCACTAAAGGAAAGAGAAGGCTTGTTTGGGAGACTCCAGGCAGAGTCCTTACGCGTCATTAGAAAGCAAACATGTTTGCATCCCTCTCAGCAATGTTTTTGCCTCCTTGAAGATGTGGTGAATTAATATGCCCAACTTCAGGGCTTATGACCCCAGCAGACACTGAAGGGCTACAAAGATGTCCAGTTTGAAGTGCTGTTATATTTATGAGATCTCCACATTTATGGCTCATTTTGTAGCATCCAGGTGGTTCTTTCTAAAGGACTGTTTCTGGGGAATTTCTGCGTGCTGTGCACACTCCACTCACATTGGCATTAATCAAATGCTGTTCAGTGTCTCGCCTGAAAAGAGCCCTGCTTGGTGGCAGAGTAACATTAATACTGTAGGGCCAAATCCTCAGCTCAGGAAACCACTGCAGCTTTTTTTGACTTGTAATCTGTGGAGGATTTAACCTTGGTGTATGGTCACAGAGGCAGACACCCTGCTCTGGGTCCTGTTTACTGAAATGCTCCAATAGCAACACAACATGATCAGATGGGAACAGCCAGGGGAACGGTGGTGCCCATGGATAGCTGTTAACAGGTGGGAGCTGAAGTACAGTTACCATCAAAGATACACTGTCCTCTGCTTTGCTCTGGAGTCTCCCTGCCAGCAGGACTCTGCCTTCCAGCTGAAGAGTGATTGATGGTTGAAAGAGCAGTCCCAGTTTACTTCAGGTATGCCACTGACCCACATGACCCTTAGGAAGGATAAGGTAATGGCAAGCAAAGCAGCATGTTCCTGTAGCCTCTAAAGGCTGTAAAAATGGAAACATAGGAAACAAGCTCATAGATATATGAAATGAGGATGAGGGTTCACTGTTACCTGCTATAGGCTAAATCAAGAGTTGAGTGAGACTGACATTTGAGCCAGCAAGAGAAAGGAGATGAGTAAGAAATGATCTAAACATAAAGCTGCTATTTCCTTCATGTTATACTAGAATCACACTGTTCAAAAAGTCTCCCAAACCATGGAGAGTCGGGGCAGGCAAGGGTGAAGAGGTGGGTTATGGTGATGGAAGGGTATTGTCATTTCATAAATTGGAGCATTTCAAGTCTGCTTAACTGTTTGGTGCCATATCCTGTTAGTCCTTTCTGAGCTTACTTTGCAGTGGAATGGGAGAAGCTGTGCTGATTGCACAACTGGTTGTTTGGCTGTTTCTTTTCTCTGTGTTTCCAGCAAATTAAGCACTGTGTCCTGCCTATGCTATGTTCAAGGTTTGGCAAAGGGCTTTTGATGGGTTTGCCATCCTTTTGCCCAGCACTTAATCCTGCTTCCTTTTACTAGTATGGCTTCTGTACCAAAATGCAGTGATCAGACTGAGTAACAATAAAGCTACTGGTGATTTACCAAGGAGCAGGAAAACCCTTAGTCAGGGGGCAGTTTCTAGCAAAGTGTAGCTCTCAAGATGAATTGAGGTCCTTGTCTTTGCAAGGATTGCTGCATGGTGGATGCAGAAATGATAACCTAGCAGTTAAGTGCTGTTCAGAAAGCAATAAAACACTCACTTCAAAAATCAAGAAGCATGAAATAGATACTGTTTTACTGGGGCAGGAAGGGGGGAACACTAGGAGAATCATGAAATGGCTGTTAATTCATGAAATTGTTAATTTCATGATTGTGGATATAGTGACATTTGGAGACCTTTGGTATATATTTGAAATAAGCAATGAAATAAGGCTCATGTGCTATATGCTTGTCAAAGCCAGGCATGGGTATCAGCTAATGTGCTTATCAGTCAGGCAGTGTATGTGGAGATGCTCTGCTCTCACACTGTCTGCTGATTGGAATTGGGCCCATGAAGAAGCCAGGTGATTAATCTTCAGGGGTTTATTTTTTCTGAAGTGTTAATGTCCTCTGTTTCAGAGTAACAGCCCATGGCTCATTAAGCAGGAAAGATTTGATTGCAAGTGTGAAGGGCAGCACACCAAGATTCTCCATACATCTCTTGTTTGAGCCTTAGAGGGTAGGAAAATGAAATACTGGAGAAGTTTGTCCTGTGCTGGGGCAGAACCAGTGCTTCATGAAGAGCAGTGGTACTGTTAGAAATTTGAGTCAACCAGGATAAAATTTAAAGCCACAAATGCTCTTGTAAGGTGGTAGTGGACACTAGGTACTAGCCCAGAAACACACAGCTGCCACGTCAGCTGACCTGCTGTGAGAATCATGCTCTTCTTGAATCTGTTGCTCCATTTAGTTGGTGATGACACCTTGCTCTTGCTGTGTTCTTTCCACCCATACTGTTGTGTACTCTGGCATCTAATGCTGAGAAAGCAAATGGGGCTGCTGAGTCCAACTGCCTCAACAGAAATGCAACAGGGGAATTGAATACTCAGTCTGAAAGATTTTGCAATATTAGAAGAATCTTAAGGGGATTATTTTGAGATTATTAGCCACCATTTATAGTCTGAGTTGTACCTGTTTGTAAAATTAATTTCATCAGTTGAAATATTTGAAAACATGTTGATTTAAGAAAAATATTTTTCTGACAGTACGGTGTTATGTGAGCATTCATTTATTAACCCTATTAATTTTCTTGAGAAATAGGGAAGTATTTCAACACTGTTTTTACAGACTGGGATACATAAGGCTCAGATGTATAGATTTAGATCTATATGTTCTAGTGTCTGCTAACTAGCATTTGGCCCTGCTTACTTCCACTCAAGTCTTTCCTCACCTGAACTCCTGATCATGGAGCAGCTGTGTCCTGTGCAGCTCCTGGCACCTCTCTGGTTGCAGCCTGTGAGCAAGTCCGTGCTGGGAGGGAGGTTAGCAGTGAGGATGGGTTATTGTGGGAAAGGGGAAAGGAAGATAAGTGAATTACTGTCTTGCTTCAGGCTCTAAGAATGATGTACCAAGCTCCCATTTTGAACATGGGAACCAGGGAAGGAGAGTGGCTGCATGGGAGGGAGCAGACTGAGGCTCTGTGCTTCCCTTCCCAGACATCCAGATCAGACATGAGAAGATAATGAGCCAATATTGGGAATACAGACAAAATCGTGGGCCCTCTAAGAATTTATTGGCTCCAGGAACAGGAGAATGTTGTAAACTGTAACTATGACAGACAAGAAGGACATTGGAAACAGGAGTACCCAGGATAACAAAACAAAACAAGCCTCCCAAAAAGATTTCTCAGTCCTGTGGTGCAGTATTTCCATGTGGTCTGGACTTAAACTGTGCTGTGGAATGCAGTGACAATGGGGAAGGATTGAGAATACTTGTTAGAAGGGGCAGCAAGAAAGTTTCAAGGGTTTTTCTGGCTTTGCTTTCTTCTGAACCTGTTTTGGTTTTCATTTGTTGGGTTTTTTTCCTTTATTTTTCTCATTTTTTTGCTATAAAGTTCTACTATAAACAATTAGAGGAAATTTAGCAATGATATTTTCTGTGGAGTCTAGGGAAGTCAGAATACATTCTACATCGCTGTTTTCCTTTGTTTGTCTTTTTTATCTTGTTTATCTTTGATCAGCTGCAGATGAAATAACTAGCTAACTGATTTCCCATACAGGGCTGCCACTCTTGCTGATGAAAATGTGCTGACGTGGGAGTAAGCTCTGTAGCAGTCTAGCAGTATCCATTTCTTATTCCAATACACTGACAGGTCATTCAGGGAGACAAAACCCGCTATTCTAAAGTGGAAAAGAAACTGCAATTTCAATTTTGTTTTGATTTGAAATTTTCCAGCTACCTATCAAGACCAAATCCTTGAACTATTTACTTAGAGTAACTGAAATACCCCTATTTGAAATAGTGGATATGCAAGATTTAGCCATTAAAGAGTTGGGGTAAAATTAAAATCCCCTTCAATAATAACTAAAGTCGGAGAAAATCTTTCAAGAAAATTAAACACTTGATCAAAAAGAGAGAAGGGTTATTGTCGAGAGCATAAAGATTAAACAGGAGAGTTGTCACAGAGAATAACCATCAATGATAAGTAGCAGGCAGTTAATAATATCCCCTCAGGGATCTTCTTTTACTCATGTAGGTTTTTGGACAAATACAATATTACATTTTTTATAGTTAAAGTGTGAGGGAGCTTCATGTCATTCTAGAGTAGCAATAAAGCTTCAGTGGAATAAGGACAACTGGAATGGTAGAGAAGGGGCAACCCAGAAGCTGAAACAGCAGGAAATCAGTGACAGTTGTTCCAGATAACTCTCCTTTTTAACCCACAAATTTTGAGATCTCTTCTCAGTCTCTCTGACATGCTTATTTTTTCATATCTACTGCACTGTTGTTAGTGCTGAGATTTTATATGCTACTGGCCCTCTATATGGAAAAGAAGGAGAGACCAAGTAAATGAAGAGTGTGATTCCATGTTGCAATTAAGAGCTGGTTTAAAGCTTGATTGTGCAGATGGCTGAATTGGCAGAACTAAAGACATGGTGATCTGTAGACAGGGGAAGGCACACAGGGTGGAAAGGGTGGGGGCAGAAGGATCTGGAGAACCTCTGAAGCCAGCTCTGCAGCTGGAGAAACTGTAACATGAAACAACTCCCTTGATCTCTCATCTTTCTTCCCTTATTCTCTCCGCCTATGTAATTGCAATAATAAATCTTTTTTGTTCCTTAACCATCTTGTGGCCATTGCAAACATTTAAGAATTAATGCAGTTCTCACACATGATGCACATGTTCTTCATGTCCCCTTGTGTCCCTCCATTTATTCATTTATCATGTACACACAAAACTCCCATGAAATATTAATCTGAAATACAGATGTCTCTTTGCATCCTGGGAGCATTTGCATACAGTAATGTTAACGAGAGTATTAATTCTGCATGCACAGTCTGTGGACTGCACACGGGGCCAAATCTCTCTCGGCAACTGTGCTGAAATCAGTGACAAATTAAGAAACATTATTTTCATATTAAAAATACTGAGTGGAAAGTGACAGTTTCCTATAACTGAAATGTTCTCCTTAAAAGTCAAACAAAAATATTTGAAGCCTTATTTTCAGTTTTTCCTTCTAAGAATTCCTTTGTAAAAGGAATTTTATACTGCTCCACGTTTCTGCCCAATGGTTCCTAATAAATTGGTACAGTCTAGAAGCAAAAGGATTTAGTTTTTTTAACAGTGCTGTAATTCATGGGGAATCTGAACATTTATTTTACTTTTCTACCCTGTTGGGAACATCAGGAGTAGCTACACTTCTTCCAGTTGGGGAAGGACATGCAATTGCAGATGGACCAAAAATAATTCAGTTAGGCTGGAGAGAGGCTCATTTGCTGTGGGGTAGCAAAGAGTGAAAAATGTCTGAGCAGGCATTTGATGAAATGGGAATAGCAGGAGGATCTCCCGTGGTGGAATAAATCTTTGCACCTCACCCCTGGCTGTGAGCACAGGTGGGGTTATCCTGCCTTTGACAGTGGTGAAAGCCCTAGGGCACCTTGGAAGCCACTGGGAGCCATGGCAGTGCCTCTGGGACAAGGACACATTTCTTTACTCTGGAAAGAGGGAGGGAGGGACCAAAATTGTCTGATCCTTCACTGTCCAAGGCAGGCTTAAGACAAAATTAGGACCAACAATGAAAGATGGGTTCTTTGTCTGCACCCAAATCCCACCAGAGTCATAAACAGAGGGGCACTGTTATATACACCCTTTGCCCAGGTTCAGTGCATCCCTGCAAGTAATTTTTTCTCAGTGGCAGATTGTTAAACAATTGCATTTCCCTCAGTAAAACTCATGTCACTGAAGTGTACAAAAGACTTTTTAAGGTAAAGTCCCTGCAGCTGGAATTGGACCTTTCTTTCTGCAGGGACAGTCTCTGGTGAGAGGCAGTTGCCAAAGCAGATCAGATGCCTGCTGCCAGGAGCTGCACCCCTTGGGGGAAGGCTGGAGCTCTCAGCAGATCCCTGGCTGCTGTTTATGGATCTTGCAATTCTCTGTCGGTGCTGCAGAAAATCAAAGCACTCATGTTTCAGGAACAATGTATTTTGAGTTTGACTTTTTTTCTATTCTGATGTCTGCAGTTTGTGAAAACAGTAAGTGCCTTACTGTCTTCAAGAACAATGGCATTGATTCCTCAACTCCTTACTGTAAAGCATTCATTTGACTATAAAGCTTTTAAAAGTATTATAAATTAATCATGTGAGACAACCTCCACAGCTGGAGTTAAGCACTTCCATGTGCTTGCTGAATCAGGGACCAAGTTGTTAGGAAGATCTTTCTGGACTCACTGGAGATCCATAAGAAATTGTCTGGACTTAACCAAGCCATAATATTTCTCTTAATCTTTCACTTCCTTCTTATTCATGCTTAAATGAGACACATCTGTTTCCATTTTTCACATTGTTCTGTTATGTGAGTAACGATATCAAGCTTGCCCCCCCTCCCCCCGCACTGTGAAAGAATAAATTAGTGTTAAGTTTTGTGAAGTACTTTAAAACACTAAAGCAAAGCATCTGTTTCAGCTGCAGGTCATTAAGATAAAAAACCCTAGTCTGTGTGCAGAGCAAAACTGCCAAAAAATTTATCAGCTCAAACACATTTCTTTACCTGTCTTTTAGTATAACAAGTGAAGATGGTGAAAGGACAGTAAATCTTTGTCAGGGATGGAGCAGTTAAAAGTGTTCAGTGTAGTAATCCACAGCAGTACCTTGTAGTAATGAATCTGATCTGGAGATGCCTGGAGATTGCTGCAGTGTTGCAGACTACAAGCTGAGAGTCTCCTTGACCTCCTCATCTTCCAGCCAGGCACAACACAGTGTAGGGTTGCCTTATCTCCTGTAAATGTTTGTGTTACTGAACTTCAGCTATGAATCCTTCCACTCATCCCCAATGATTTAATTGTTTCCAGGGCAGGTGGCCAGAGTAAAGCTGAGCTGGCAAATCTACTTTACAGGTGAACTGTGACACTCTTTCCATGCCAAAGCCCAAATATAGATGTCTGTGTTCTTTTGTTGGTAGTGATCTCCTTTATAAAGCATTTTGAGGTATAGAGCTGAAAAGCCAGCAGCTACCTGAGAGCTTGACTATGAATAAAAAATGAATATTAACAACGAGTGCATTCCCTGGATTCTACAGGAAATGCCAAACCTTGCAGGCAGGTCCTGGCAGGCAGGTAATAACTTACTCCTACAAGAGGCAGTGTCCACCTGTGTTTCCCTCTGTCTTTAATTAAAAGATCTAGTTCCTTCCTTAGTGTAGAGGAGGTGTTGTGTATCATGAATGTGCTCCAAAAGTGGATGTGGCTTTTTTGGAGTCTTAAGAGAAAGTACTTATTTGTTCTTCCAATCTGCCAAAGCAGCAGCCAGTGAAGTCCTGAGCAATTCTGCTCCACTATGCTCACACCCTCCCTGGAGCAAATGAATGGGATGTTTGGGGTCTTTAGCAGCCCTATGCACTTTTTAAAAGCAGCACTGTGGGTCCCCTTTCATTTAAGCCCTCAGTTTCTGAGACAGGAGAGTGTATATATATTTCTGCACTGAATCTGTTCACCTGCAGCTCTCCCCACCCCCAGCTTATGAGCATGATTTCCTTTTATGCACTGCTCTGTCACAGCTTGGCAAGTTTCCCAAGACGATCCATACCAGAAAGGAGAATATGGCTGCTGAGCGGTGTAGACAGGAGAAATGCCTTATGTAACAGATTCATTTAAATGCTATGAAATGTTGGGACAGGCGAGACAACTGAAAGCAAAATGCAGCCCTTAATCTCTAGCATCACTTCTGCTTGCCCTCACCATCATCAGCATCTAATAGTCACTGCCTGTCTCCATTCACATCTCCATCTTTTTCAAGAAACTGCCTGCGGCAGAATGTTCAAACAGCTTGGCAAGCGGTTTTAGGAGAAGGTTTTATTTATTTTTTTTTCTCCTAATTCTTCATGAGCCTCATGAGCATTTCCCCAACTAATATGCCTGTGGCATCATTAGGTGTTTAATGAGAGTGATGTTGCTTGAATATTATTGTTTTTATAGCTCATTTTGTTTTGACAAGTCTTCAGTTCTGTGGCACTTTATAGTGTGCAGACTTCCCCTTCCTATATCTTACAGATTTTGCAGAAATGTTACCACAGAGGTGTTGTCATGAAAGCTGAAATAATAAATTGTCAACATTCCGTATGTTTGAGTGCAATACGTGTTCAACACCACAGCAGTTTAATGACATCAGTTAATCATTTTAGTGTATTTCTTTTATAATACTGAAGCACCAGGAATACTCCAATTAATGGCCATGTCTCGGACAGCAGTTCAGTCCAATTCTGCACAGTTCTGTTTGGAATCTTCTAGCAGTTCTCCAAAAGACCAGCTTGTACTCCGGTGGATAGTGGATCAGAGTCTTGTTCCTTATATCCAGAATCTGGATCATTATAGGTTGTGCTCAGATGAAAAATTCCAGCATTGTACATGCAGAAAACAAGGCTGCTGAAATTTTAAGTATTGAATAGACCCATACAATATCATTTTACCCCCTGCATTTTGTCTGCATGTTAAGGGTACTGCATCCATTTCTTTACTGATTAAATTAAATGGATACAGGTTTTGTGTCAATGCAAGAAAAATAGCTGTATTTTTAACATACTAATTAATACCCATTAAGCTCTCACTGTTATGTTATCTTACAAGTAATTTTACGTGGTTTAGGCTGCCAGCACATAGTTTCTTACTTCCACAGTGGCAGAGCCTGTAAAACAACTAGCTGCTGTCACGAATTTGGCTTGCTGGCCTGTACTAAGATGAGGGGAGTTACTGGGGAGAAGGACAGTGAAGGGACTCTTGCTGCTTCCTTGTGTAGTGTGTCCTGCCTGACAGTAAAGGGGAAGAAGCTGCACCTCTCTGCAGTCCCAGTTCTCCTCCCACCACTCCACAGTGTGGCTGCACAAATTTTGCTCTTGGGATTCCTGCTGCAGGTCCCAGAGGTCTGTGCCTTTGTTCCCAGCACAGGCAGTGGAGCTGCACAGCTCCAGGAGTACGTAATGTTAACAAAGCAGTAATTGTATACATGCCCACTGTTTCAAACATTCATATAGTGGCTTCCAAGGACCCTACTTTTATGTCTTTGTTTATATTTAATAGCAGTTAAGGTGGTTAACTGGCTTTATTTTGGAAACCTTGATGTTTCTCTTGCCAGTACTGGTACTGTGAGGATCAGAAAGAAAGATGTGCCTTTTTACTCTGTATCTTCTGATAGGTTTTGTCATTTGGCAACTGTTGTTCTGTTAGACTTTGCAGAATTTGGACAGGGTTCTGATCTCCTGTAAAGTGACACACACACTTATTAAAATGCAGGAACAGGTTTGGGGCCTTTTTTCTGATTACACCATGCTGAGTGCCATGCATGAGGAATTAGAGGCTGGCTGTTCCGGCCAAACAGCTGCAGGAACTTCTAGTGAGTGCTTTTAAATACTAGTAAAATAAAAATCAAAATAACATTCCCATGAAGCAGAATGTAAAGCACAGGCACTCCTGCACGTCTTCCAGGCTTTGGAAAATAATGATCAAATCTGGACCAGGCCAGTCTTCTTACACTTAAAGTTCCATTGAAGTAAAATATAAAATAAGGAGAAATTTTGGGGTCTTCTACAAGTTCTTTTGTGGTAGTTCCTTTTTCTAGTCTCTTTTCAAACTCAGCCCAGTGTAAAGAAAAAAAAATCAACAATTTAATTTCTGAATTAAATGAAACTCAAGCTTTGAGTTTGTGGGGGGTTTTTGAGATCCCATAGCTAGGAGGCATTTCAAGTTGAGGTTGATACATACTACGTTTTATATTAGGTTATTTTTCCTTTTAGGTGCACAGGTAATCACTCACATGACAATTCCAGTGGGGCACTCCCCAAGCCATTTAATTTTCTTGCTCCTGCTGGGAAATGGGACATGTTCAGTCAGCCTACCCTCCCTGCAAGTAAAATATCCTCATCCATCTTAGAACAAAAGAACTGCTAAATGTAGGCAGGCCAAATAGTTTTGTCCTTCTGTCCAGCGAAAGTGCTCCTGTGTTACCAGTAAGGCTGTGTTGCCTGAGCATGATGTGCCCTCTGGGACTCCCTGGGAGTGCTCCAGCTGGGATGCTACAGGAAAACTGCTCAGAAACCTTCTCAGTTTGCCCCCCACATGCATGGAATCTGGATCATCTCCACTAAGTGACTTTCCCTGAAGCACCCCCATACCTGTCCAACAGAGCCATGTGGCTTAGTCTTTACACTGCAGCTCTGCACCTGTGTGTGTGCCACGCCTGCCCACACCTGTTCAGCACCAGCTGGCCACGTGGCCCTCTGCTTCTCTGGTTAACAGTGATGTGTTCTTCATTACCCCTCCACCTGGCCCTGGGCTGCCATCTGCAAACACTTTGGCCTTCTCACAGTCTTCTTTCATGTTTGGGAGGCCACAGCTACAAGCCAAGCCTTTTCTGCATCTCTTAATCCAGAGGAGGATCAGCTATCTTCCTTCCCAGAAGGAAGAGTGACACGCTCCCCCCCCACCATCCACTTCTCTAAATTGTTTGCAAAGAAAAAAGAGAGAGCATTACAGATTTTGTTTCTGAAGTGGAGGCCTGAGTGGGTTGTCTCAGAATGGACTGAAGGACCAGAGAGGTGCTCTCCATCCCAGGGAGGACACAACTGGCTGCTGCAGCAGGATCAGAAGGCTGCTCATGGATGAGGTTTTTAACATAAAGGTAGGGGTGTGTAGGTTGTGGGTTGTATGTGGTACATGTGTCTGATGTCACGTGAGTACTGGAAAGGCCTCACATGGTATCCTGCTATGGGATAGGGGTACCTATGAGCCAGCTCCTGTGCACGTGTCGTGGTTGTCCTACCTTGGTTCCCAACATCTCTGCATTCAGGAGTTCCCCAGCTTGCTGCTGCCCCAGGCTGTACTTCACAGGGACCCTTTCTGGCACAAGAGGTACAAAGGGGCCAGAGTTCACAGACACCTGGGGTTAGAAATGGTGGCTCTGTGTCCTGAATGCTCATCCTTGTTTCCAGACTGGGCCTCTTGTTAACAGCAGGTATCAGCTCCCTGAACTGCTCTGAAGCACTATGATCTCCTGTATCTGGGTCCTGTGCAGCAAAAGCAGGATGTGTTCTCAGAGGGCGTTTTCAGCCTCTCTGCTCTCAGCAGGCTGTAGAGCTGTTTGATCAACACAAGCTTTGACAGTCAGGCATCATTAATTTTCCACAACCTACTACTTGAAACTCCTGAAAGGATGGGCTGTCACTGTTCCTTGTAGCCCTTGCTGGCCTGAACTGCCCTCTGCACTGTCCTGCTGCATCACAGGAGGGCTGCATGCCTCGAGCCACTGCTCTCCTCCTTTGGGCCTGAGATTTAAATTCTGTCCGGGAAAAAAAGGAATTCTCAATATAGAATTACTTCTTTTTAAAGGATGAGAGAAACTGTAATGCATTAGTGGTGGAAGTGATCCTATACAATTCAGGCTTAGTGAGTACCCATAGTCTTAAATTAATCCTAATAAGCACTGTTTTCCCCAGCATGTGCCATTTTAACAGTCACTGTGGAGAGTTCTGCTTCCTAAAACTATCACAAATGAGATGACACTCTCCTCATTTGGAAAGCATAATTGATAAAATGTGACAAAACATGGTTATTGCTTATTTGTAAGTGGGATCCTTTAAAAAGTAATCTCTTACATGGACTGGGTTAAATGACTTGCTGATTAAGACATCTACATGAAATATTAAACCACCATTATCTGGCTCCTGTTAAAATTCAAAATCAGGATTCTCTTTTGTGCAGATTAAGTAAAAACTTCTGTGCTGTTTTAGAGTACAATATAAAAGCTAGAGGTATATTTGAATGACAATTCACACATGATGTCTTAGGAAGAAATTCTAATATGCTTGGGATGGAATTAGAGGGACACGTTTGACACACTAATAGACAGATTTGAGTGCTTCCTGAGTGTTCAGATATAGCTTCTTCGGCTGAAATTCCCAAATCTGCTGACTATTTCTGCTTTTGCAAATACCCCATTTTTACTCTATGAATTCTCTGCACAATCTAACTAAAAATACACTTCCAAAGCTTTATCTGAGTCCCTTTCCACACACTTTGTTGGAACCCAGAGCCAAGGCCTGCGAAACTGGGACAAATTTTAAAATTGAACATGACTGTTCTTCTAAGTTTGCTCACTCATTCTTTTGTCTGAGAAACTACTAAGCATGCATTCCAGGATACTGAAATAACTATTTTGCAGTTATTTTAAATATGTGTATTTTTGTTAGTAGGAAAATTAGTGCTAGAATTTTCAACCAGAGCTTGGTTGAAAGTTCATTAAAGTCTTTCAATGAGCAGTTATTTCAATGAGCTAATAATGAGACAATTCATGTTCATATGAGCTTCACACTAAAACCAGGAGTGGTATAATACAAGATCTGCCTGCAAATCCCAAACCTGACAGTATTTCCTGAATGAGATAATGGCACATGAACTGCTGTTCAAAATAATTCACCTGAGAGTTTAAGTGGGATGTGATATGGAAATACTGGATGGACAAGAGAGAAGCAGAAGCTTTAATATAGCTTTTGATCATTGCACTGAAGATATGTTTTAGCAGATGAGTGGTAATGGATGTGGGTCAAAGTGAGGAGCTAAGAGATTACTCCTCTTCCTTTGGCATAAAAAGGGATCAGCAGGGAAGTTGGAAAGGAATAAGTTACTGGGTAACAATGCTGTCATTATAATAACCCTAGGTTGTACCTTGGTCTTTTTTGTTAACAAACCATGCCATATACTGATTTTGTGCACCCACAAAATTGAATAAATAATTTTTCACAATTGCATATTAACTCTAAGACTGTGTAGAACTATCACAATTTTATGTAGTTTCCCCCTCCCCCTTCTTTTCAGGATTCAATTACAAAGATGTCTGGCTTTATGCCCTGAAGATGTATACTTATCTATACACTACAAGATAGTCTAAAAAAGCTTTTGTAGTTTTTTTTTAAGCTTTATCCCTGATGTTAGAAAACTCAGGTATATTCATAATTAATTGTCTTGATCAAAACCAAACTCCTTACAATTAAGAAACAAACAGAAGGTATGGCATATCAAACAGACTTTCTGCTGCTGTGATCTCACCTAAACACAAAATAAGATCCACAGTACTTCCACACTAATAGTAGTAAAATGGTTTTTTTTGCTTTCTTTACTACTTCTTTAAAAGCCATTGCTATGTCTTCCCATACACAAACCCCTGGCACTTTACAAACAAACAATAATAAAGCTTTTTGTAATTGTGTCAAGCATAAGGACAGGAAGGTGTGTATGTCCATGGAATGGTGAGAGAAATCAGAATTGCTGATGTAGCAATTCCTACCAAGCAGAGGAGTAGGAAACTGCAGGGAAAAGAAGGCAGTTTGAAATCCTGCCTGGCAATGATTTTGACTGAGAGACACTGTTCATTTTTCAAGTGCTGCTAAAACATATGGAACTTGCTTCTTAAGGCACAGGGTTTTGGTGTAGATGTCTTCACTTGGATCTTCGTCCTGGCTTCCATCTGGCCAGATGACTTTGAAGTACGGAAGTGGTGGAGGTTGGCTAGCAAAGTCTTTTCCTTTTGAGGAGGGTGTTGAAATGGTCTTTGTCTGAGGGAGGTGACTTCCCCATGTTGTGCCACCTGTGTCCCTCATTGGACATAGAAAAATCACAACTTTGGAGATAGAGTGTTCCTGAAAGGATTCTTGTCTCTAATTCTCCACATTGACATTGCTCTGGTCTCTAATATGCGCTGCAGCCACGGGTGTGACCCTGATGCTAGTCACAGAGGTGGATGTGGGAAGTGGGGTGACACACAGGAGACAGAATGTGACACTCTCAGGCCTAGTGCAGTTTCCCTCTCATCACGAGCACTCTGCCAGCATAGCATAGTCCTTACAAAGGTCCAGCATGTGGCCCGTAGTGGTAGGAGCTGGATTCATTCATGCTGTGACCTCTGCAGGGGGATGTTGAGGCTACCAGGACACTTGAAACAAGGATCTTGAAATTACTATGTCTGTCTTCTCCCTGTGTATCATTTTGGCACTATAATGTGAACTGAATCATCAGTTAAGCAGAGCTATGATAATTTATACCTATTAGATCTAGGTCCTTTTCCATCAGCCATTGAAGACCAGTTTATTGCCACTGCTTTCTTCCTCTCACACTAAATTATAATTAATCAACAGATTCAGGAAGCAACCTGTTATGGTTTTGTTACTCATAGCATATTTTCATACATTAATGCTTTCTATGTATGATGCAAATGGCAACTCTCCAAGGCAATGCATTGTTTTTAAGAAGGTCAGTGTTATAATGTATGGTGGTGTTTTCCCACACTAATCTGCTTTCTTGTGATCTTTGAATTCTGTGAGACTTGAGCTCAGTAACTCAGATGTGAGAAGAGAGATGGCAGATCCTCCTGAAAGGAACACAGATCTAGGCTTAGCTATTGTCTTGGAGGATGAATTAGAATAACACCTGATGAAATAAAATAAGCATAAGAGATAAGGTCAATTAATGACTTGATAATTAATCCAGGATTTGTAATTGATAATGTTTACTGTGGTGGTACCTGTGGAACAGCTAAGAATGGAGCCTGGTGTGCCAGGCAGGCAGCACTGCCCCAGCAGCTGCTCCCCTCTGATGGGTGGTGGAACACTCCATAGTGGTGAGACTGAGAACAGGAGACGACTGTGGGAAGCTGGGAACGAGCTGCTGTCCTGACAAAAGCTGGTTTGTAATTGCAAGCACAGGCCTGGCCAAGGGGAGCAGGTCTGAGCGACAGGCACGGAAATTTTCGTACCACTGCCTATGGACAGAAGCTGAGCAGTGAGAAAACAGTGGCAGTTGTCTTTATTATGTAATCTGAGCAATCTTTGAGATTTCAAACACACACAACGGTAGGGCAGTTCTAAAGGCAATCCACCTAGGCACGCTGTCTAAACACCCTTCTGTTGCAAAATACTTTATTTCAGGACTAACCTTGTCTTGGGATCACTCTTAAGAGAGACATAGGTTTAATGGTTAGTGGTTTTCATTTTATCTATGTGTTCATTCTTACTGATCTCTTATTATTTTACTGGTAATTTTAAAAGTTTAATTCATATTGACAAAGATGACTAGAATATCTTGATTTATGGCAGAAAATAAATTTATAAATAAAATACTTTTTTTGTTCTCTCTGAAAAATAGACGAGACAATCCTCTTTAATTAATATGACAACTGTATCTCAAAAGGGCCTGTGAAAGAAACAAGCCAGCAAAACATGAATCAACAGCTCAAGCAGAAAAAAAAAGATTAGGAAAAGTCACCTTCCCCCTTTTTGTTTTTACAGTATTGAAATAAATCAAACTGCTCCAAATAATTTTTGTTAGTTCTTCTAATATTTCAGTTGAAATAATGTTGATTACTGTTTGTTGAAACAACCAGTACATTGAGTTCCTAAATTCATGGATATTAGTGAAATCAGCATTATGTCATTGTAAGAAAGGCCAAGAAACCCGAAACATCTCTATAGAGTGTAAAAAAACTCTGTGGCAAGTTGAGCAATGAAACACAGATATCTTTCATATCATGTTTCTGTGTGTTTGTTTTTGTAGTTACAAGGGTCTAAAGGCAAAGACTAGACAAACTTTATGCATAAAGATAAGGGATTTTATTAGTACAACCATATCACCTTAAAAAAAATCCCATCACCATATCTCAGGTACTCAAAAATGCTACTTTTTCAGACTGTAGTGTATTTCATAAAAGATGCTACATTTTCCTATAGAGACCATTTTTGTCTGAAATTCAGACATCAAGAACCATTTCAATTTTTAAAATATTATGGAAGACAAAATTTTCTACCAAGGGCTATGGTATAAAGATGAGATTGAAATACTTAATGGAGAAGGAAAATTAATGGGCTAAATGTGATGTATGCATTACAGAACAGCATTTTGTAAACCATACAGCCTTAAATTGTTCTATAACTCAAAATTATAAAGTTTAATATTTTATCTGTTGTTTTTTTGTTTGCTGTACACAGGATAACCAGAATATATGTCAACTGATTATGAAATTTTCAAGGAATGATGCATATAGTGGCTATATTTCCATGGTGAAGCTTTTTGCATAGAGTTAATGAAGTGCTTGGGGTTCTAGGGAATTAAAGGTGCTATATAAATGTAAGAAATTATCATTAAAAAGTTTTTCCCTCCAGGCATTTGGGATTTTGCTATGTGTTACGAGGAGGCATTTGCAGTCTTCTTTCATTCAAAATGCTTCAGCTTAAACACTTTCCAACTCTCCCTCTGCAGCTTCAGCTACAAAAACGTTTATATGAAGAAACAGTTCTAAATTGGTTCCAGTTAATCATACTTTGCTGATAACTTGAAAGAACCTGCCTTGGTTTAAGCTTTTTATAGCCATGTTGAAGATCAGGAGGAACTAGGAGCATCATTCTCTCAAGAGATTTTCAAATGCTGTTTTAACCCTTATTAGGCCTTGTCTGCATTGGTGGAGGAATAATACAGGCCACAGCCAGAATTCCTGCAAACAGAAAGCCAGCTGTGCAGTATCTGGCTTGATTTTCAAGGATCCTATTGTGTTGTTCTTTACTTGCCATACATGTTCCTTTACTGACATTAAAATGCTTCACTGGTCCTAAAGTTTCTATGTCGTGCAGACACGCAATCCCAATTTTGTGTCATTTTGTGTCTATTTCTCAACTCTTCTTAATCCATCAGGCAACCTTTAAGATCATCTACTACTTTTCACATATTGTAAATGGCAACAGAAGTGGAATTAGAAATCAAAAAAGACTTATGACACCACTGGACATCTTTTACCACACTGCCATTTTAACGAAATACTGCATTTATGTTCTTTATTCATTCACAGCAAATGTGGATTTTTTGATCCACAGATTATGTGAATCATAAGCATTTTTAAGAATCCACTAGTGGTAATGGAATTGGGCCTCTTAGTTCAAGTATTAAGTTGAGAGATTAAAAAATTGCTTGATATCTTTAAACTATTAATAAATTGTGGGATTTGGCAGCATTAGAACTGAAGTTCAGGTTTTGTTACACTAAGCATTTTACTTGTTCACAAATAGATGGGAAATCTAATAAAACATTGCATCTTCTATAAGTTAATACTTTTATGGAATTTGGTGATTTCCTTCAGTTATTAATTGCAGAATCAAAGCAAGAATTGCTGTTCCTTAAATCTTACCTTCTATGGGACAACATATATTTAAATTAAATAAGTGTGACAACCTTAAAATAATTGTGTGCAATAAAATATATGATTTTTCAGGAAGAAGCATAGGGCTAGTATTAATATTTGCTTTTTCACATTTTTATTATTTGTATTTTCGTTTATGTGGAGCACATATAATGTATGTGGATTGCACATGATGATAATGTTTCTTTTGTTTAAGAGCAGTGGAAAAACTGTCCTTACAAGCTCCAAAATAATTAGAACTCGATTTTATAAATGTATATTTTCAGAAAACAAGCTTAATTCTCAGAAGAATAATATTAGCACTCATTAGGGGACTGAATGCTTTGGGGTACTGTTAATGAAATTCATAGCCTTCTGCCTGTGGGCTATCAGTTTGAATTCAGTCTAACTCAGTGGAGATTGAAAATTGGCCTATTTAATGGCCTTTTAGTCATCTCTAATGAGTTGAGTTTTGCAGGTCTCAGTCCCGGAACATAAACCACTGACACTGCCTTCTCCTAACTGGCAAGCTCCGGAGAAACCCCTGAATTTAATGGATTTTGGGGAAAATTAGCCTCTGGTACCATGGAGAAAAAGCAAAGAAAGCAAAAGCTGTGATAGATGATGGTTACATGAGCACTAACACACAAATTATTTTTAAATGTGGAATTTATAGTGATATATAAAATTTATAAATTAGCAAATTAGCTGAGCATGTGACATATGTTGCCACACAACTATACTGATTGTAACATGACAAAGACTCCCAAAGGGGATATCTACACCTGTGCGTAAGATCATGACAACACATTAAATGTTTAAATGCCTCTGGGATTCACTTTTGTCAGAAAAAAATAGGATCAGAACAGATATCTAGTTATCTGCAGCTACAGAAAATTATGCTGAAAACAATTATAACCTAGTGTGCCTCCATTACTTCACAGCAGTCAAATTCTTCTATATTTTCCTTATACATATTGAAATTAATATTAAAAACCATACTAATACCATTTCCAGGATCTTGTAGAGAATATATGCCACTTTACTTATCCATATTGCAACAGAACTGTTCCTAATGTCTAACTAAAATTTCTCAGTACAATTTAAAGCTGTTGCGTTGGCCTTGTCTGCAGTGGACTCAGTGAACAATGGATTTTTCTCCCAATGCTCTTTTATTCTCTAGACTAAAAAATCCCACACATTCCTATTTTCAGTTAGGGTCACATCTTTTAAAATGGTGACATTTTCCCCCTCCCTTCCTTGTACTTCTACTGGACGTTTTTGAAAGAAGTTTTTCTTGAAATGCAGAGGCCAAACCTGAGCACATAGATGAGGCTTCACCAGTATTAAAGATTAAGAACTCTTCCTATGTCCTAGATATGACAGTTCTGTTTATGCATCTCTCTGAACTGCAGCTTTCTTCACAACGGTGTGACATTGTTGATGCATGTTCAGTTTGCGATTTACTCTGATCCCCAGCCCCTTTTCTGTAAACCTGGTGTTTATTCATCTGTTCCCAGTCTTGCAATTGTGCAATTGTTATTTTCCTGCTTAAATGTTGAAGTTGGCACTTGTATTTATTCAATTGCATCATATTTCTGCAACTATTTTTTCAGGAAGGTTTTGAATTCTTTTCTTCTGTAACATGCTTCCAGCTCTGCCAGTTTGGCATTGTTGGCAAATCCAATCCATGTAAACTGTGTTCTGTCACATATATAATTAGACTTGGGACCACAGTCATGGCATACCCACCTCCAGGGAGCCGTATTTGCTGTCCTGCTATTTGTCATAGTGAAACGTTGCTGATGTAATTTTGCACCTCTGCAGTCATTTCATTATGTTATGTCTTTTGCTTGCTCAATTTAGACTTCTCTGAGATGGTGTCAAAAACCTGACTTAAGTCAAGCCATAACCGAGCACTACTCACATCCAAGGCCTGTTACTCTGTCACAGCTTGGGACGAGTTTGGCTCGATCTGATTTTTTTGACAAATCTATGTTGCCTGTAACTTACCACTTCATTAGCTATCATGTACTTAAAGATGGGTGATTATTTGCTTCAGTACTTTTCTGAGAATAGAGGCTGGAATGATTGACAGTGCTTGGCTCTACCTACTCCCCCCTTTTGAATTATATCTGCCGTGTTTTTCCTTTTCCTCTTCCTCTCTCTCCTGACATCTGTCGTGCCCCTGAGCACTCTGACCACCGATCACACCTCTAACGTTGCCTTTATCAGCTTCTCACTCGAGTGTGAAATCCCCCGGGCCCGGCAAGTCTGAAGGGAAAAAATTAACTCATCTAATCAGTCTCTACGCCCTTAGCATTCTCCCCTGACTGCAGGAGAATTCCCTCTGTGAGCCGGGGCTCGCTTCAGCAGCATTAGTCTGAGGAGAGAATGGCACCGAACGTGTCTTTTTGTCACCTCAAGGCTTCTCGCCCTCCGGGCATTCCCGCTGCGCTCAGGTTCCCCGCGCCCCCGGCACCGGCCGCAGTATCCTGAGCCTGAGCCTGCCTCTGCCTCCCCGCTGCCTCGGGAACGCCCGGGCGCACATCCTGCCGCGCATCCTGCCGCACCTGACCCCCTTCCCCAGGCCTGTGGGAAGAGCAGCCCGCAGGGCGGGCGATGGCCGCGGTGGCAGCCGGCGCTGTGCGTCCAGCGCGTTTGGGGAGCCGCCCGGTAGGGGGCGGGACATTCCCCCCGAGCCTGGTGGGGGGGACGACATTCCCTCCGAGCCCGGTGGGGGGGGGCCCATTCCCTCCGAGCGGGCGGGGCCGCTCCCGGGACCGGATGAAGCGCGCGCCTGCCGCGGCGGGGAGGGGGCGCGCGCTCCCTGCGGGGGCAGGGAGGGGAGGCCGTGCGCGTGCGCCCTTCGCCCACCGCGGGGCGCGTGCGCCCGTGTGTGCGTGCAGACGCGCGCGGAGTGGCGGGGCGGTCGGGAGGCTTGCGCGATGACGTCACGACGGCGCGCGCAGGACGTAACCCCGGCGTGACGCACAGCCCGGCGAGCCCGTGAGTTTCCCGTTACGATTTAGTTTTTTGTATCGCGCCCCCGCCACCCCCCTCCCCCCCCCGGCCGCGGAGTGAAGGGGGAGAGCGGCAGGCGCAGGGCCCCGCGGGCCGGGGGGCGCGGGCCGGGGCCGAGCGGAGCCCACCCAATCCGGGCCGGGCCGGGCCGGCCGCCCGCCCGCCCTAGTGGCGGGTGGAGGAGCGGGCGGCTCTGCCCCATCCTGCTGCATCGGGAACATGGCGGCCGCCTCCGACCTGGTGCGGCACCGCGGCTCGGCCGCAGCCGCCCGCGCCGCGGTAAGTGGCCGGGCCGGGGCGGCGGCGGCGGCGTGGCGGAGGCCGAGCGGCTGCGGCAGGCGCTGCCCTCCCCGGCCCTTCCTTCTCCAGCCCGCCTTGTCGCCTCTCCGTCCCGACAAGCGCCCCTCGCCTCCTCCCCGAGCCGACGAGCGGCGTTCCCGGTGTCCCGGCCGGGCGGGACACAAAGGGCTGTGTCGAGGAGGGTTTTGTTCGGTCACATGAAGCGACGCAGCCAGTGAGCGCGGAGCGGGGAGGGGGAGCGGGGCCGCCGCCATTGCCAGGCGCGGAGGAGCTGGGCAACCCGGGGCCGCCGCTCGGGGCCTGGGGCCGGGCCGGCGGCAGCGCGGCCGCGGGAGCCAGGTAATGCCCCGCGGGCGGGGGCGGCCGGGCGGGACAGTGCCGTCGCTCGAGAGTGGCCGGGGTCACCCTGGGGGCCCGCAGGCGTCCGTGCCCTGCCGCCGCCCGCCGCGACGAGTCCCGCAAGGCCGCTTGTGCTCTGCCGCGCGTCTCCCTGGTGCGGATCCCGCCCGCGCTGCCCCCCTTTGCTGGCGGCCAGCCCGGGAAAGGTTGTGCTGCCGTCCTGGGACAGGGAGAGCGTGCGCTCCTAACCCTCCCCTTCGCTCCCTTACTTCTTGGCGTGAAGCAGACAGGCTCTGAAACGCCTGGTGTCGGTACAAAGGGCTGGCGAGTCCCCGGCCCGCCGCGGCGCTGGCCGGTGTGCCCTCCGGGAGCGGTGGTAGAGCTCCAGGCGCAGAGATGGTTTACAACAGCGGGGGAAAAGTTACCAGTTCAGGTACCAAAATCGTGTGTTCGGGCTCCCAGCAGCTTCAGGATCTGGTGGTTTCTCTGACAAAGTTTGTGTTACCAGCTTGCAGTGATGAGCATCATCTAGACAAATGGAACGGGTGTGAAATGTAGAAAGTTTTTTTCTTCTTAAGGCTTGTGTGTAACCTTCAGCCTGTTGGCAGTACCTCTGTCGTGGTAGTGTGGTCTGTAAACTGACAAGTCAAATGGTCATGGAAAACAAGTATGATGTATCAAAATAGGTTTTCATCAGTTCTGTACAGCTCTAGCCCTTTAACCAGAGCTCATTTGCAGCGGTATTCTGATTCCTGCCTCCCTTTCCAGCGCATAATTTAATTATGAAGATTGTGTCATGGAACTTTGCTTTCAAACGCAAATGAAGAATGAATGTGCACCAGATTTTAGAGTGAGAAGTCATTTCCTGTTGTATAGAGTAATGAATTAACACATTAATTAATTGACAGGGTTTTTAATACAAGTTGCAACATAATTTTTGGTTCAAATCATAAACCAGACTTTAAAGAGAAGATTCTTCACAGTGGAGGGCTTCAGAGTTTTGGTAACTTAATTCTTCTGTGTAGAATTCTTTACTACCTGACTCGTGCAAGGTTGGTGATTTGAGAACAGAATAAATGTACTGATCAGACAATGCAGGGTAAATCTGGGGAAGCTTTTAGTGGGTTACTTAGGTGCAGAGAAAATGCAGCAGTTTTCTTATTGGAGAGGAGTTTAAGCAGGGTGCATCAGAGCAGTGCAGTGTGACAATCCTGTTACACTGACTTAGAGCTGATGTTGCAAACCTGCTTAATGTAACTGCAGAGGAGTGTGGTGCAGAGTTATACAAGAAATACAGTGAGAATTGAAATTAATAATCTTCAGAATATCTTCTTAGAATAGTTTCTTCTGATATCTAGTATTCATTCCTACAGATTTAATTTTTACTAAAAAGACCTACCCAAGGAAGAGGAATTTTGTAGGGGAAAGCCCCCATAATGTCACCAGAGACTTGACTTGTCCTTTTACACTTTTTTTTTCTTTTGTTCTGTCTGCATGATTTTTTTTTAATTAAAAAAAAAGCCGTGGGTGAATATCACTGTAAAAAAAACCCCAAAACCAACCAAACAACCAAGGGTGTACTATTCTGACTTCTACCTTTTTTGAAGTTTCATGAAGTCCAGTGTTTGATTTATGCTTAGTAGCACCAGGAGGAATATGCCTAGGAAAGTCTGAAAGTTCTCTAATGCAAAAAGGTAGTTGAACTCTCAACAGGTGACCTGGCTAGTAGGAGAAAAAGGCACTGGAGCATCTTTGTGAGGTTATTTAATACAGAAAAGGTTGACTGAAGTAGGAGCATCAGCAGCTGAATAAACAAGATATTAAACAAGAATGGCAATGCCTTTGACTTTACCTGAATTTCATATGGACACTGAAGTCAAGGGTTGTTAGTGGAGTTTTTTGAGCAAGAGTTTGTGCTTAAGCTTGCAAGTATTAGCACAGCCTACCAGTGTCTATACTTTTTAAAGTCAAGCCTTTTCAAGTAATTTATGGAGTAAATGGAACTGAAAAATGAATAAAATTCTCAACAGTAATAAAGCACACACAAGTTCACACAGTTATTAGTTTCAAACCCTTTCAGGTTTTTAAAGCTCTGAGAACTTAAAACTGGAGAAAATACAGAATAGTAATGTCACTTGCTCAGCAGCTTCACCTGAAGTTGGTTTGAATTAAAGGTTTTTGAACAGCTGCTGATTCACTGTCCTCATATTTTTACATTTTCAAGCAACTTTTTATCTTTAGCAAAGTTCAAGTGATGTGGCTGAGGGCTGCCTTAAGATACTTGTTTTATTCCCTTTATTCTATTAGTGCTAAATTCGTTGCTCCAATGTTAGTTACTACAAGCCACATTCAATTAGTTTCCTTTGTGCTCTGGATTGCAGAGCATTTTGTATTATGTATTCAGAGATTGGGAAAATGACAATAAAATTAAACAATGCTACACTCATTTAAATCGATTTTGAGACTGAGAAAACTTGGCATAACCTCCAAAACCAGATTTGTTCAGATGAAAATAGTGTCCACCCTACTTCAGAGTGTAAAGGAATCCCTGGTGAAATGAACCAAAACCAGTTTGTCATCTCTGAAAATATATTTGTTGGTCTTCTTGAGCACTCTGCCTATAAGCCAAATCTATAATCTGATTTTTGTTAATTAACGTTTTTCCTTGCTGCATTTTTTTACCAATGTAGGTGTAAGTTTATATTGGTACTGAATAAAGAGCTTAAGTTACCTGTGGAAATTATGATTCTTGGTCACTCTGGCTGATAAACATAAAGATACTGTTTCAGAATGAGTTAAAGGATTTCCTAAGTTTGTAGTATCATGAAAAAATATCTTTTTTATGCCTAATTTAAAAAAAATCCCAAAAAACCCAGCCAGAAAGCTCACATAAACGTCAGTGCCTGTATACATTGTGTGCCTAGATCAATTAATAGGAACCTTTTATGCAAGCAGTGATAGTAGCCCACATTGTTCACAGAATTGTAGAAAAGCTGTTTGATGGCAAGGATGTGAAATGGCCATGTAAAACCAGGTGCAAATACTGTGCATCTCTATAGTGCAGTCATCCTATGGGATGTAATTTGATGCTCAAATCACGGTTCACCATCAAGAAAGACCATGTAATGAGTTTGCATAAGCTTCTAATATGTGTTATTTTCAAGATTTGAAAAAGCATGATAGGCTCTGTTACTTACCTAGTCTGCAATTCAGTGTTGTGTAGTGAATATTTCATCTTGGTACAAAGTCTACCCAGAATCTACAGGATTTACCCATAGTGGTAGAGGAGGAGAGCGAGCTTTTTTAAAATTTCATCGTCAAATACATTGTAAAATAATTTCATATAAAATAATTCCTTTTAAATCCAGTTGTGCTGCCTTCCTGTCACTGTTCAACTGTACACAGCAGCTGTTAGGTTGACAAAATGTTGCAGCCATGCCCTTACATTGCCAGTGAGGTTAAATGGGGGAAGACAATGGCTTAACAGTGTGTGTGTGTGTTCTGGTTGCACTAAATGTTTACTGACATAACAGGTCTGAGCAAACTTGGGATTACAGAGATCTCTCACTCCAGGAGAAGTAATTGTAATGCTCTTGGTATGGGAACTGATGGTTCATACTAAATCCAGATACTGGAAATGGAATTCTCTAATTGATGTTTATTGATTGATATTGAGTGCTTTGTCTTACGAATAATTAACTAGTTTAAGGATGATGGGCTGTTTAGTAATTTAGTATTTCTTGAAACTTAATCCAGTTTATGTGAAGCTCATGCTCAAATCAGAATAAAGGTCAGATGGCTGGGTTTAGGAATAATTCAGGCCCATTGCTAGTGGGTTGTAACTTTTCAGTATGCTGAATGCTACAAGTTAGATACTTATCATACTTAATTGGATTTTTTTTCTTCATAAAGGGACACTATTTTGGGAGCATTTGAATGACTGTATTTTTTGTTTGTCTTAAATGGCTACTTGATAATGTTCATTTTTACAAAGCAGTAGAACAGGAGAGAAGGTGCATTTTGGGAAACAGGATGGGAGGAATTACAGGTGCCTTATTGATTGGTCCAGTTGTAGTTGAAATCATGAATTGAGATCATTGTACCTTCCCTGTTTTCTGGACCATCTGTTAGCGCCCATTTGTAAAAATACTTTTCACAGCAAAGTATCTCTTGTGTAATTTACCTTTATTTATAGGCTTTTACCTGATGCATCCATTTTTGGTTTGAGTGAAAGACAAGGAATTCCTTAGCAAATGTAATCATTGAAATGTAGCAATGAGTCCCTCCTGCTTTTTCACAGAATAATATTTTGGTACATTGATGGCATTGAATTGTGCTTTATCCCATCTGCTTTCCCAGTGTGGCTCTTTGGTAGGGACAGGGCTGAGTTTTCCAGAAAAGGCATACAGCAGGAGGTCAGGTGACTGCTTTTGGAAAACTGATCCTTATGTCCGCTGGTAAAGCGTGGCAGCTCTGAATCTGCTCCTTGCTGCTGCTGGTAGGAAGTGGCTGCTGTCTGTTACTTGCCTGGTTGCAGTCAGTGGGTGATGGGTGGTGGTTATGGTTAGGGTTTTCATTGTTTTGGTTGGGGTGTTCTGGCTGATCAGTTTTTTTTTTCTATTTTAGCTTCAGTTTTTATTTTCTGGAGTGGTTGTCCTCTGTATATTTCTGCTGTTTGCTTCTGTTTCTACTCAGCTCTCCTGAGAGCGCTATGTGATACAATTTTTGGTGCTTACTTTTGGAAAGCCCTCAATGTTTATAACGTTTGTTGCCAGTACCTTTCTTCATCTTCAAATGTGGGCATATACAACAGTTTTGTGACTGTTCAGTTTCAGGAACTGTCTCAGATATTAAGTTAGTTTTCTGAATTTATCCTTTTCAGTCAGAAGAGTGTGGAAATTAACTTAGTTTTCTGAATTTATTCTTTTCAGTCAGAGGAGTGTGGTAATCTATAGAATTTGTATCTTAAAATTAAGCTCCCAACAACCAAAACAGTGGTGGTAGGTTGTTGTATTTATTATTGTGTTTATTCTTATGTAGGTCATTGTATTTATGCTTATAATAATATCTTCTATTCTTATGAATGTTCTTAGGAGCCTTCACCAGACACCAGATTCTGTGTTCTCCCTGTGATAATTGGTAGGGAGGGTAGAGGAGGGGTGTTTTTTCCCAACAGCTGTGTTTTTGTTGTTGCTACCCAGTCAGCTTGGTTTTAGAAACAATATTTTCAACAGAGGACAGGCTCTGCCTGCAAAGTTCCAGTGTAAATAACTTTTTTTCTTCACACAGAAGTGCTGGGGTTTTTGTTTTAATACCATAGCTGTGAGTGTGTCTGTGAAAAAGTCTTGATTGTGTGTGCTATCACAGGGAGTGGGAAGTGGCAGTTCTGCAGCTGGCTTCTCGCAGTTTTCTCCCACACTGAAGTGAGTACTCTGCCCTCTTTTGCTTCCTTTTTCATACCATGCTTCTTGACATATTGAAATCACCTGATCTTTTGTGTTCTTGGGCAAAACTTTGAGACTCTGTGGCACGTAATGAAAATAACTGCACTGTGTATGAATTGTAGTGAATATTAGCATTCTGAAATTACTTTTTAAACAGTTTCTCATTATGTAGAAAGTTGAGAACAAAATGACAGTTAAAACTCCCTAATCAGGTAATCAGGTAGTTATTAACAAAAAAAAATATTATGTTGTGGCAGTTTTTTTGCTGGGGTAAAAGGGGAAACATAAGTTGGGGAGACATGTGATGGTGAGTTAACCTAGATAAGCCACAGTGAAAAAATTGGAAGGGTTTGGAGCAATTACAAAATGGGAGGGAGTAGAACTGAATGTCTGGAATGCAAGCTGAGCTGAAATGCTGCAGAAACAGAGGTGGAGAGGTTGCCTGTGTGTTACGTAAACCGAAGAAAGCAGGTACTGTCCGTGGTCGTTCTAGATCTTTGCTTTGAGGAAACTATTGAGCATTTGTTTTCTTTAACTTGTTTTCATACAAGAGTGGTTTAGGATAGTGATTGGCTTCTTCTGTGTCCTTGTAAAGCCTTGACTGTGTTGGACAGTAGTGATTCAGGTGATGAAAAGTAGTTGACTTGTTGGTGAGCTGCTTTAGCATGGATTCTTAGAGACCTTTCCTGTTGTTAGTGTTTTGAAGTAAGTACATCACTAGTGGTCTGTGCTATGTTCCCCTAAATGCCAGGCCCTTGTTCCCAGACTTTGGAGGTGGTGAGGCTTGCTGGGGATGTTCAGTGTGATTCTCACTGCTGTACATGTGGCTGAAAGAGCTGGTGGATGAGAGAGATTTTCTTTCCTGGCATGTGTAAGATTTGGAGACGAAGAAGAACAGCTTGTCCTGAAAAAAACTGTTCTCCAGGTATCTCTCTCTACTGTAGCAGTAGGACTGCTATTGCTTTTCAATGTTTTACCAGCAGTAATGAGCACTAAAAGGTATAATGTATTTTTGCACAAAGGAGAGTGTAAAAATAGAAATGATACTTGGGATAAGCCATTCAGGTTCCTATATAACTGAAACGTCACAGTATTTCTAAAAATACCATACAGGTACTGTGATAATTCATTTTTAGAAATGTCTTTTAGACACTAAAAACAACTTTGGAATTTGCCTTCCATTTTTTTAGTCCAATGAAGTGTTACCAGAGGTGAGCAGAGATGACGACTTGTCTAGTAAGGAGTTAAGTCAAGAACAAATAAGCAGTTGTGTTTCTTTGTCTGTATATCTTTATAGCTATTTATCAATATTTGTATATAGACAAACAATTTAAAGTTGGAATATTGTGTTTTGGAACATCATACAAAGTTCAAATGAAGACAATACTTAGGATAATGTGCTGACATTCAGTAAAACTGAAGGCATCCGGGTTCTTTAGTCGTTTCAGAAGTTCAGCTATGTCCATTAGGAAATGAGAGAGCTGAGTTGATAGTTTTGCATAATTACTGCAGTATCACAGCAGGACCTTCCTTCATGTCATTTAGAGCATTAATGATGAGTTAGTTTGGGGGTTTTAGTTGTTTTGGGGGTTTTTTTGTGTCATTTAGAGAGAAATAGGTTTGTTTGACTTCTGCAAGGTGATTGCTTTGATCTTTATGATACTGGGTACTGTTTTAAATAAAGTTCTATTTAATATATTTCTAGTAACTTTGCTTTAGGTCCATCTAATAAGCTGCTCCTGAAGTGTGCTGATGCATGCTATTTTCAAAGGATGTAAATATAAAGAAGGGAGGATTAATTAGAGATCACCTGTGTTGGGGTTTCCATGATCTTCTTTGATCAAAGTTTTTTTCCAACTTAGTGCTACTAGTACCAGGAGCTAGGGTGCTTTTGTCCAAAGAAATATCTCTGTGGTTTCATTTTTGTTATGACAAACAGTTTTACCTTAACTTTCCTTCAGTTTTTAAAAGTAATTTTCCAGAATGCCATTTTCAGCAGGAAGGAGTGCTCTGGTTTTTACCTGCTTGAGGCTGTTCTTTTTCTTCATGTTTCCTGTCACTGTAGATTCATTAGCATTTCTTCCTGTCCTTAAAGGAGATTTTACCATTCAAAAACCAAACCTGTATGATCTTAAATCAGCAGCTATTTGAAAGAATGCAAAACTGTTAAAGTTACCAGTACTTTTCCACAGGACAATCCTATTAATGTAAAAAACCCACCTCACTTCTCAGCCCTCCCCACCCCCCCAAAAAAAACCCTGACCAGAAAACAACAAAAAAACCTCCACCCCTAAACCCTCTTGGCTTTTCAAGACCAAAGTACAAATCTGAGTGCTTTGTGGCTGCCTATACCTCATAAAAAAATCAAGGAAACAAATATCACTGTTTTCCTCTAAATGTCATAAATTCCAAAGAGTTTTCTGGTTCAAGGAAGAGCTTTGGTTAGTATATTCTGAAGGCTTAATTTTGGAGAAGTGGAACTGTTCTGTGCTGTAACTTCGTTTTCTGCTTTACTTGTTCTTGGAATTACTTTAGTTTTTTGAATCTGAGGATAAAGACAGGTTATTCCTTAAATTTTTAACAATCCCTTATGTGTTTCTGTACTTTTGTCAGAGTTCTGCAGTGTCATTCATGGCTCTTGTTTTCTCTGAAACTGTTTGAAGTAGGTATTAAGTAAGTTCTGAACTTTTTTATCAGAATTGCTTTAATTTAGTGTGCTTCCATATGTTGTCTTTGAACTTGAGGTAAAGTTATTCTTGCTCCTTTTATCCATTTTAACCAGATTTCATATTCATACATACTCTCTCAGCACTTAAGTATTGGTTATATTTTCTTCAGTGGAAAAGAGGAGGTCTTGAAATCTAACTTGTATGCTTACGAAATTCCCAATGATGATGAAACATAGTAGCTCTGGGGCCAGTCAGTAGGCAAATAGTCAGCTGTATTTAGGGGCCCAAAAGAAGGCCCAGAACCTCAGTTGATGTAGGACACTAAGCTTTTGGGGACATGTTAGTCATTGTGAATTTATGAAGCCTTTGAACAAGGTATTCAGAGGTTTTTTAACTGTGAATGTTCAAGACAATGGCAGGGTTTCCTTTATCTTTGGTGCTGACTTTGGTTTGTTTTAAGGAGCTTTGTTATTACTGCAAATAATGTAATCTGTTTACGTGCTAGAAGAAAATATTTCTGTCTTGGGGTTATGTCCTTTTTAGGGCGGGAAACATACAGGTTTCTTTGCTTCAATTGAAAAACCATTTCTATATTCTGAAACAGTAATGATGTGAATGACTTGTGCCATTTATACTCTTGGATTTTACACAGTCTTAGCCCATGCAGATCCAGTCCTTTCGTGCTATCCTAGTAATCCACTGTAGAGCATATGAAATAGGCTTAGAGTATCTGTCTTGTCTCTCCTGTTTCTTGAGCTACTTTTGAAAGTTTGGTTGGGAAACCTGCTCTGGTTAGGAAAATGGACAAATCAAGGACAGCCAATGGGCTGGATATGCACAGGTGAGGATAACTGGTGTGGCATGCTGGAAGTACCAAGTTTTTCCATTTCCCTTCGTGTATTTGGAAGAACTAATTAAAATAGCAAAATAATCAAAGATCTTAAGCTTTTCCCTGAAACAAAAGGAAGTGAATAAGTCCACAAGCATTTAAAGGGTTCAATGCTGAGAAGAAAAATATTAATTAAACCCTGATCTTGAAGTGAAGCCTGCATAGAACTGCTGCATCTTCTTGCAATCTTGCATGGAGACTCCAGAGATGTTTATTAAACAGTTTAGAAAGTAGACCTCAAGGTTCTGCATACCTTGAGTATCGAGTCCTCGGGGTAGATATTGAAAACACCTTCTTCATAGCAAAATGCTTTTCATGGAATAATTTTGTAGCAAAGGCAGTAACTTTAGTAAACTCTGTGACATTTCACTGTAGGAAACACTCCTGTATGATGAGTACATTAGTAATAAAGCTTGTGGAGCCTGTCCAATTGAACACAGCGATCGTGAATAGGAGCTTACGAGATGTGGATGCTGTGTCAGACCTGAACTGTGGTTGTGGTGCTGGTGGTGTGTGACTGGCTTGATTGAGTGCTCATGACAGTGGTCACAAACTACATTTCAAAGAGGGATGTGGAAGCATTTGACCCAGTTTGCTTGCCAGGTCTGGTAGAATAACCTCAGTTGTAAAATTACTTGTTCCCATTCTGAAAACACTAATGCAGCTATCTGGCATGAAGGTGTAAAATAAAACACTGCTGGCTAAATTATGTTGCATTGCCACAGCTTATCTAAGGTAGGAAATAGTTTTTACCTATTTATGTAGGCCATGACAGTGCTGGAAACTTACAGTGTCACCAAACCAAAAATGAACACTGAGCAGCTCAGCAAGGAATGGATTTTTTACTTTTTCAATGGCTATTAAGGTTGACAGCATATTATACCTTTCCTTCTCCACCAAAATCATTCCTTTGTTACCAAAAAGCAGGCTCCAGCAAAATAAAGGGAAGTCCTTATGCTACTGGCTAACTATATGTGGCTCCCTGAAGTGCTCTTTCATAGATTGTAAAGATTATAGCTTATATATCAACCCAATTAGGAAGCATTTTGTAGCTTCACTTCAAATCTGGTAAGCAGTGGCTGAATTCTGTTGTATGAAATATGTGTATATTTTATGTGGAAGAAAGATTTTGCTAGAAGACTGGCAGTGCTGGAATTTATAGTTTTAGGTGATTGGTTTGGAATTTGTATTTTTTGGGGACTGTTTTATGTGTTTATTTTCTTCTTGGAACATTCATTGTAGTCACAGCTTAGTCCTCTGATAAGGAGGAAGGCTGTTTGAGAGTTAGTAGTGCTGTTTACAGGGACTGATACTCAGGGTGTCTGTCCTCTGCTGGAAGGTACTGTCATAGGGATATCAGAGCTGCACCAATTCAGTGTTCACCATAAGCCTTCCTTCATTCTAAGTGTAAGCTCCTAATGAGACATTTCTTAGCACTTAATGAGCAAAGCTTTGTGAATACTTTTGAAAAGTGTGCGTGAAATCTCTAGGAAATTTTTGTTAGATTTTACATTTTCATGGGCACAGAAAATACACTTCCTTTGAGGCTAGGAACAGGAGATTCTCTTTCCTGCTATGGTCAGGAAATGTCAGAAATGCTGTCTAGACAGACAACGGCAGGCATTAGAGCTCGTGATCCCAGCATAGCTACCCTTTCAACTGGAACAAACTTGTGAGGAACTGAATTTGGGCTTAGGATCCTGTTTTGTAGGGGGTACTTATGTGTTAATACCAGTTCACTATTTCCTGCCATTGCTGTTACAAATGTTTATGTAACTTACTTTCTGGTCTCTACTGCTTTTTTTCAAACTGTCATGATAGCAAGAAGGGGAGATTTTTTGGTATTTTTTTTTTTTTTTTAAGGAAAGAAGAAAATAGTCATTTATCACTAATTTTGAGCTGTAGGATTTTAGGCTCAACCTTTTTTTGAAATCTGCATTGCAGTCTTAATTCAAGAAAGTGTTTCAAGTTTTGTCATTTTTAGGGCTTTAGAAACACAGAGAAGACTTGGAAATGAATGTGTCTGCCTTACAACGTAGAAAATTCAGAGATACTCAGAATAGGTCTATTAAGAAGTTGTTTTTGGCTCCAGCACTGGCTTTGGTGTTGTAATCTGTGTTCTGCGGGGGTTGGTGGCTGCAGTCGGTGCGGTGACTGAGGCGCTGCCTGCGGCTTGGTGATCCTGTGCTGGGCTCTGTGTTCTCAGCGCCTGCAGGTGACAATAATGAACTACAGCGCTGCCCTCCCCTTAAAGTATCCTTTAGTAGCAAACTGTTCAGTCTCCTAAATGTGGGGGTTGGGTCGTTTGGGGTTTTTTAAAAAGGGAACTGCCATGCTGTTACACTTCCATTAGTGTAAACTGAAACTGAGTGGAGTGCAGCGCTGGAGAGTGCTGCTAGGTGAGTACACTGGACTGGAGACGGTCTGGAGGGAGGCAGCTGGAGAGTGTAGCCAGGGAGGACCGCAGAGCAGTTTGCTGCCTTTGGTTTGTACTGGGGTTGCAGGAAGGACTATTGGCTTTGAGACAGTGTTAAAGCTGGAAAGAAAATGGCTACCAGAAATTATTGTTGCTACTGGAAGAACATGGCGTGATTATTAATGTGCTGCTTTAACTACTGTTAGAAATGTTGTGCGAGATACTGCCTTGAAGTAAAAATGTCATTACAGGGAGCAGATATTTTAATCCATTTAGATGTAATGGATATCATCAGGCATTTTTGGTTTAGAATGCCAGTCTGCTTAGTGGAGAAACTAATTTCTAGTAAATATCTTTTAAAACCTCATTACTGCCTTTTCTACACTAAAAAAATTGCCTAATGGTTTTAAATTTTAATAATAAACATAATGTCCTTATAAAACAACTTGCAAGAAAAAAAACAGTAACGAGATAGTATTTCATAAAATATGTTTATATGGTAACATAATTCTGGCTTTCTAAAATTAATCCCTGAGTGTTTTTTCTGCGTGCAGCAAAGCTTTTTTTTTTTTTTAAGATTTTTTTATATTTTGAGTCTGAAATAAATATGCCCAACCTAAATTCTGTTTGAGGATTTATAAATAAGGTTCAAGATATATAAATAAGGGTCAGATTATTGAGTGGAATCTACTTGGGAAACTGCATTGTACTTTGCTTGATAAGGACATCTGTGTATGCATTGTGTCATAAACTTCTTGCAGGTTTTCGTTTAATAGGTTGCAGTTACAATGAGGAATTTCAGAGTTACTTTGTGGAGTACACCAGGAAAGGGATATGTCAAGTTCAGTGAATGTGTGAATAATAATTTCTGTCTCTATCAGGATTCCACAGGTGGCAGTTTGAGGACAGGTTTGGTCTGACAGTAAACTGTGTCTGCTCTTCTTCAAAGTCCCATATGTATGTGTTTTATACCTAGAGAAGATCCCATTTTTCTGTACTTTCTTCATCTTTGTGGTTTTGGTTCTCTCTCAGACTTCTTTGACTGAAAAGGCACTGGATTGATTCAGTAAGAGGTGTGGCTGATAAACTGTTTACAGTAATGTGTGCCAAATATGCATAAGATAAAACTTGGAAGTTGTAGAAAAATGAGTAGTATGTGAAGACAGATGTTTGAGCTGTGGAATGGTGTTGCTTAGTGGTACACTAAAGGGGATGCAGTAATTTGATGGACACAATCTTAGCTTAAACTTTGTTTACTTTTATGCTTAACTTTAATAAAAACTTCGTGTTTTTATTAAAATTCTGTAGTTCTGGAGAAAGGAGAGGACATGACTAAAAATGTGTACCATCACTGTGCAGTTTAGTTTTTAAAAACAAACCTTGAAATATAAGAGGTTGCCTCAGATGTTTCTAAGAGCTTGCTTTTTTTGTTTAGGACACAAAATGCATGGTTTTTACTTAAGGCTGTTGGTTCCTTGGAAAGCACTTCAGTGATCAAGCTTTCCTGGTTTGCAGTTTTAGTTATTTTTCATCTGAGAAATGAGAGGTGCAAACTTGGACTAAAAATTTTTAAGGAACCATAGTCCAGTTTCTTACAAGGTAGGGAAGATTTTGTAAATGTCTTCTGGAATCCTTTTTTGCAGTGCTTATAGTCATAGTGTATGTCACTGTATTTTGAGGTGCTCTGTGTAAAGCTTACAGGATGATGTATGGTGAAGGAATATATGTATTAGTGGGCACAGAGTGATTGTATAACTGGAAGGGTAGAGGCAGTTCCTGTACAGGTAGGGTATTGACAAGATTTTGCTGCCAGCATAATGAACAGAGGAGTGTTCAGAGACAAGGATGATGCCAAGGATATGTACAGTGCCATTAGTAGTTTGGAGTGGAATGGAGAGATGATGTCATTCTGGCATTTAAGCTTTCCCCATTTAAGAAAAGCTCTTATATTTAAGGTGTGTAAGTGCAGTAAATGAAGAGCTAGTTCATGTGGTCAAAATGAATAGGCTGAAGGGTAACTGAAAATGTATGGATGTTTATTATGCAAGTGGTAGATTGATTTGTAGCTTAAATGGGCAGAGAAATTATAAAGATGGTGAATTATTTCCCTGTAGCTTATTGTTTATGGTAAATCTCATTGTGAAGAATGCCATTCAATTTAGTAGGGTATTGATGGACTGTAAACTTTTTGATATCAATGATACTTAGAATATTGTGTTCATGTTAGCTGAGGGGAGAAACTGCATTCATAAGTAACCTTCAGAAACAGCATGGTAGTATTTTCTCATAAGGTCTTGGAATTCTAAATGTTTTCAGGACTCACATCTTCAAACTGAGGCTTCAGCTTACTGCTTTTATGATGCTTTCATTTGTGTGTTCATTGTTACATATTTGCTTACTGGATAAAGTAAATAGCTCTCAGATTGTTTGTTTCCCCTTGCTTCTCTGTAGACATCTTTGCATCTTTATTGTGTGTCTGTTGTGTACGTCTTCGAATGTTTGCATCTGATCTCTTTACTGATAGAGGGGAAAAATAACCTTTTCAACCCATGTATTTTGGTAGTCCAAACTCCTTCCTACCAGAATACTTTTCACTGTGATGACTTTTCAATTTTTTTAAATTTATGGTAGGCACATTTTTGAAATAATTATTAAGTCACTTGTTAGACCTAATTGATGATATAAACAGAGGTTCCTTTTTTTCCATTCAAGCTACTCTATGAGACTACTCTTTTCCCTACTGTGATATTCCTATTAATGTTGCATTCAACTACTTGTAATCTTGTTTGGACTGAAACAGCTTCCCAGTCTGAGCTATGATCAGTTGTGTTCATTTCCTATGCTGTCACACGTTTCCTTGAAGTGCTTCACTGTCCCATATGGAGTGTTGTCAAAAAGCAAAACTTTCTACGAGTAGAAAAATGAGAGATTTCAACATTTCCACGTGAAAGCCCTACCACAGCTTTGGGAACTGTGTGTGTGGCTTTTACTGTGATGAGCAGACAAAGGAAGAACTGTAACTTCTTTGAACTATTTTTCAGATAACTCTCAAAATCTAGCAGGAGATTCAAAATGTAGGAGACAGTCTTCTCTCTTGCAGTTTCTTGCTTGCTTTTGTTCACTCACTGCAGATTCTTTGAAGTCAGGAGTATCTCCAGTAAAGATTTAAATTTTGTCTCTTCATGTTATTAAGCTTTTGCTTAATTTGGCTTCTGGGTAATTCAGACTGTGGTATACTGCCTATTCTTAAGTATTGCTCTTCATTAACTGTTTAAAGAAGAGTGATTTTTATTTTTTCTTTACAAATTTAATTTTGGTAAATGGGATTGTGGCATATATAATTCAGTTGGTTAAACTACAGTTGGAATAGCATAGATTGAGAGTTTCTACAAATTCTTGAAAGGGATTAATTTTGTGGTTTTAGAAAACCTCATGTTTAAATTCAAATGATTGTTTAGTCTACATTGGCTGTTAGTTCTAGATATTTTGGGTACAGAATGTAGATTAAGTTGTTTTTATACTTTTTAAATAGAAATCAAAGATGATCAAAGCTCCTTCTGCAAATATAGAGCAGGAAACTACATTTTGTACAGACAAGGTCATTGCTGACTACTTGTTTGGAAAATGGCAGTATAGGCTTGTATTTAAAGAGCTTTTCAGCTGTATCAACTGATGTAGGACTCTCATCAGCTGAGTTTTTGCCTTTTCAGTTGTCTCCTGATATTACTTTATCCCTGATACTGCACATACAGTTTTGGCAGGAACTTCTGGCTTTCTTGTAATAGCCTTAGTAATCTCTGCTTTCTGCTGGCTGTTTTTTCCTGCATTGATATTTAGTATTCTTAGATTTTTGTAAGAGTATAGATTTGTTTCCTGAGCTGCAGCAGAGCAGATATTAGAATGAAATTTATTCCACACCCTGCATTTGAATTTAATGCTGGGAGGGTCATACCCTAGTAAATGTAGCTGCCACTCTGGACTAACTAATCAAATTTTCTAAGCCATGAAGTCAAGTCTACAGTTGCAAGCCTTTTTGCTATGTTGTGTCAAGCTGGTGGAATTGACTGTTTAGCCACAGTTGATATCAACAAAAGTAGTTTGAATAGTATTGTTATTCTAGTCTTTGTTTCTTCCTCTTCATTTCTTCCCACACAGCCATAATCAGCTATAGGGGCAAAACTGGTTTTGTGTTAAACAGCAACACACAGCAAAACAAAACCCATGGAATAAACCACCTAAGAAGCTTCCATATGAATTACATTCCTAGCTGCATTCATTCCAGGAAAAGGTGGTCGTTAAGGTGATGGTGCCTTTTCCCAGATGGATGTGGAAATGTCAGTTACAACGCAGATCTGTTATGAAATAAGGGCTGCATAGTAAACAAATGGGTCAAAACTGTTGTTATTACAACAAACTTTACTTAGTCATTGTGCACCTTTTCATTCTAGTGTTGGTTAAACTTTTTCCTCGGAGAGGGAGGGTATGTGCTGTTAGGAGATACTTCATTATAGCAGGAGTTTTCAGTCCATCTTTTTTTGGTTAGTATCACTGGGGGTGCATTTGTGATCTCTTTCATCTCTACCATTTCGTTTTTCTTCCACTTCCTGTTCACTGCCCATATCAGAACAGGAAGCTGCTTATCAGAAGCCCGACCATTTTACAGCAGTCCTTTTTCCCTGCTGTGGACCCCCTTCTCATTCTGAATATCAAGGCCTTCAGGTGAATGCTCTGTAACTACATTTCTTACTCAGTTCTGTCACCCTTTTCATGCCCTCTTTTATTACCTGGTATGGGAGAGTGACTTTCATTCCCACTTCCTTTCCTGATAATAAGAATTAAGACAGGCAAATTGAAGCAGAAGCATTTATGATGTTGAAATCTTTGCCTTTCCTTAAGGAAATTTTTGGAGAACTACCTTTCTCAAATCTCCTGGTAAAGACTGTCAGGCGCTCAGTTATTTCAAATGTCATCACCCTTGAAATTAATAGTAGGTGTTAGAGTTTGTAGTGGAGTGAGAGAAATCTTATTTGACAGCAGAAAGACCTTTGAGAGGAGATGTGAGTGCTGGTTAAGTAGTGTAGGTGGGTGGCTTTAAACAGTCTCGATGCTGTCAATAGTTTGGGCTAAGATCTGGTATGCTGTGGATTGTGTTGCCTTCATGAAGATGTTTGCATGACACTGCAAGTACCATCTTGCATTGGGTGGAGCTTTGTACATCAGAGGCTTTGAAATCCCAAAAAGGGGAGTTAATTCTGTAGGGCCCTTTGAAGTTTTTGATGTGGGGCTACAGTGACCAGCCCTTTGGTCCTTCAGTAGTTTACTTGCTGGTGATCTCTTTGTGAAACTTGTCACCTCTTCTTCAGCTGGACAATATCCTAATTATGATGGCCCATCTTCTCTTTTTCCTTCTCTTTCCCTCTGTGCCTGATGTAGATTTATCCCCAGCGTGGTTTGTGAGCTCCCTGTGATCCAAAGAATACTGAAATGCAAGAGTACTTGCATTTGAGTTTTCTGCAAAGTGCACCTTCAGTGAGTATAAGAGTGTCCTCTAGATAGATTGTTCTCATAAAATACCCTGTACTTAGTCAATTGATTGATCCAAAATAAAGTGTTGCTGTTGAAGGGCTGCTACAGAGAGTACTGACACTGTACTGCTGTATCACCCCAGTGATCTGCAGTTGTCTGGGCTCACTTCTTTGACTGAAAGATTTTGTCTGCACTTGAGTCACAAGCCATGAAATCTGTGTTGAGAACAGTTATTACTAATGTTTAATTCATTGCAAAGTTTAGAAGATGTAGGTGTTGAGGCCATTTTGCACGGGGGAGGAGGCATTGTAGTTCTTAATTAAGGAAGTGTTAGACTGGGGTTGTCACTCCCCAGCCAAAGTGCACAGGCTTACTGAGATGTCTGATTTAGTGCTCATCATAGTGTTTGATCATGTAAAGCCATGACTGTTGACTTTTGTTCTGATTTTTTTGAAAGTTGTTTTGTCTCTTCATATATGGAGGATGTTATTTTTGTGGGAATATAACTATAGCTTTGCATTTATTTTCTGTAACATGCAATAGAGCTCCACTGCTGTTTGAAAGTAACTCTTCTGCTTCTCTAGGTGAATGAATATTACTTTAAAATCTGACCAAATAATTGTATTTTTTCTGTAATAAATCTTACTTGAGAAATGAGTATGTTTACTGAGTAACATTCATGCATAAAGCTGCAGTTTATTGTGATACTTAGGACACAGTCCTGGGTCTAGGAAGAGGAGCTTAAATACTTATCTTCTGTTATTTTATATTACCCAGTCAGGCTTTTTTGAAAAGTCTGTCTTCCCTTGCTCTTTGTTTTTGTGATTTAGGCAAGGGACTTCTAGAGAGTTGCAGATTGATTGGGGAATTCTGAATCAAAAAGCTGTGAGTGAATAAAATGAGATAAGGTGTGTGATGATGGTTACTTCTTCCAGAGTCAGTTCTGATGATGCCCTAAGCATATCGTCTAGATAAGAACAACCTACCCTTTCTGTAGAGCACCCTCTGTGCTGCCAGCTGTGTCTTCATTAGTAGACCCAGTTCTGTAGAGATACCATACCCAAATCCATTCTTGCTTTTGTGCAGCTTCAGTTGTTTTTGGAGTCTCTTCAAAATTTCCAAATAGGAAGTGAAAAATGACCTTGTATAGTTAGTTCTAAAGATACATGAGCAAAACAAGTTCATCTACCATTGATCAGCTTTTATGCAGATAAATAAATTACAATTTTTAAGTGGGCCAGCTAACCTTTAGAATCATAAATGCAACTTTGCCTTAGAAAAGGTGAGAAATTAGAAAAGCCCAGGCTTCAAGTCCTCCGACACTTAATCTCAGATATGTTGATCATTTTTGCTAAAAAGATTTTTCTAAAGCATTCATTTGTAACAATTTCCTTTCTGTGCATCATTCCTTGTTCAGGGACCTTGAAATAGCTGACTTTGAAGGCACTAGTAGCAAATGCAGAGCTTTTCTTCCCATACAACTTCCTTTTCCCTGTTCTGCCCACTTAATTTAATAGCAAGTGTATATTTGATACAACTTCCTGGTAGATTTTTAAAATCACAATGCCTGTAGCTATGTTTTTTGTTAATTACACGTGTTTGAGAGAAAACCACTGGAATGTTGATACTTTTACCCTGAAATAAAAAAAAGATAGAATGCTTTTATGGCTCGGGATTTCTTACCTCCCTTCTTTGTCTGTCTTGTCTCATAGTCTAGGGCACAAGCAGAAAACAATGACAGCTGTACAGTAAGTTCTTGTTTTATTTTGCAGGTTTGTTTTAATGTGGAAGCAGATCTTAACAGCATGATGTAAATCAAGCAAGCAAAGGTGAGTAGGAGTTTTGTGTTGGTGGGTTTTCTCCCCAAAAAATGCCATTTGCATATACTGTGAAACCTGCAGAAAAGTGGTCAGTGAAAATTCTCTTGAAATTTATATCTTGATTACTATAATGTATATGTATGTGCTGTAAAGGTGCAGTGTTACTTCTACAAAACCAGAAGAAGAACAAAAGGTATTTTCCCCATTGTTTATTATGATGATAATAATGTTTTTCTCCCACAAATTATTATAGTTAAAAAGCTATCAAGACGTCCTTCTAGCTGTTGAGAGAGAAAATTACGAGCACTTTAAATAATTTTGTTCTCTACATATACCTGGTTTCAAAGTACTGAAAGTGTACTTTGCACTGTAAAAGCAGCATGTTAAACTTACACTTTATGTATTAATAAATTACTGCGAAATTTGACCAACTATCACAATAGCATTTCAAGTTTTAAACAATGAAATTCTGTTGGAATTTTGTCCTCTCTTCCTGTCTTTAGGAAGCCATTTGCAAGCCATTTGAAAGACAAAGTTTATGGAGATTTACTGCTTGTAGAACTAAAGTGTCCATTTGCAATTGCAAAGTGTCCATCTAGGAAAAATTTCCTGTAACTGGCTTTTTCCTCCTCCCTCCCCTCCACCCCCTTTCTCTGTTATTTTGAGAAAAAGAATGAAGAAGCTTATCTTTTTCTCTTCAGTTTACTTGCTACTCCAGGAATCATTTGAACTATAAAATTAATCTTGTCTCCATATAATTATGTAAAACATGTAACAATGAGCTTTAATCTGTTTTAACTCGAGTCTTTCAAGCGGATCTTTAGGTGAGGCACCACAGTTCAGTGAGCTCTACTTTGGAGACATGGCATGATGGACTCAGCTACAGAGACCTCTGTAACAAGCCAAAGCTGTCTCCTCAAGTTTCCTGCTCATTGTTTGACTTATGTGCCATCTCAGAATGTAGCTGCTTGCAGTGACTTGATATTTTGAAGAGATGAGAGGGAGAACCTATTTGCTTAAATGAGTTCGTTCCTCAATTCCAAGCTCCAATTATTATGTAGACTTAATATTGCCTTGAAATTGTAGTATGTACATATTAAAATAGACATGAACTGCTTTGTTCATATCTTCTGTTCCACTAAGACTTCTTCAGAGCTGTTGCTGTCAACTTTAAAATACTGATTATAGAAGAGTGCTTTGTGGGGAATTTAAAGTAACTCTTCTATTGAGTGTTGATCTTTTGTATAATGTATAACTGATTCAGGACTTTGATTATGAATTGTCTTCTGAACTATGCACAATTAAAAATAAGCTCTACCACTGTGTTATGCATATAGTTACGTGTAGAAGATGTTTACTCCCTTAGCCTGACTTTGCTGGTTTCTGAAATGTGCTGCTTTGAGAAAACAAATGAATAGAACTCTGCAAAAGGACAAACTTCATCTAAGGACGGGTGTAAAACAAGAATTATGGCTAGAAAAGGGACTTGGATTGACAGTAAAATTCAATAAAATTCAGCTGATCCTTTTGCCTTCTAATGCTTTCAGTACTTAAAGATTGCAATTTATGCTGTTTCTTTTTAATTTGTGTGGTTATCTAATTAGTGGTTTAAAAACAGAAAATTAGTTGAAAAGTCTGATGTATAAATAACTGAGTGCAGTTTTAAGTATGAAGTCTTCTGAATGAAACTCTGAAGACCTTTCATCTTAGTGGTGGTGATCTGTGTTTAGTAAGGAAAAGCTGGTCTCTGAGGAGAATGCCTGTAGGATTGCATTCACAGCAAGAGGACAGAAAAATGTGTAAAAGAATAAGTGCAGTGATGTTTAGTATTGCTATTGCTTGGGGGAGATCTTGAGATTGCCAGAGTTCAGTAAAAATGACAACTGAATAGTTAGTAAATCAGTGGAAGTAAAAATGACAACTGAATAGTTAGTAAATCAGTGGAATTACTGTGCTTTATTAGGGAGCAAAACAAAGCCTATATCCAGCTCTGTGAATTTGTGAATTCACAGAACTGTATTGCATTGTAATGTGTATTGCTTCTTGTAGTCAGGTGACTGAAAAACAACATAGAAGAGCTGAAGAAGGTTCAGAGAGGGGCAGCAGGGATTACTCAAAGAGTTTTTAAATGTCTTGTGTTAGTTGAGCATTGCTCATATTTGGCAGCTGCAGGAACGTTTTTCAGTTCTGTATGCTCTACACGTGAGGAATAACTGGATTTGCAAATCCAAATTTCACCACCACTTGGTGGCAGTACCTGGCTTCAAAAGGACTTGTCTCTGGGCAGATAAGGTGGCTGATCCCATAAAACTGTTGGTTACGGAGGAGTAGATTAGTTTTTAAATTTCTGAAAGTTAGTTATGTGTTGTAGAAATCAAAATACTTTTTATTTAACCCACTGGAAGGATTTGCATTTATATGTCTCTATGGAAAATCTAGCTCTCATGTCTAATATGCCATTTAAGAGTGTTGCTTGTGTTAATAGTATTCTCAGAAGATGTATTTAATGTTCCCCAGTTGAATTATTTTAGCATTTACTTCTAGCATTTTGCTTCAGTTGAGTAGTTTAGTTCAAATAATTTTAGAATGTAAAATTTGCTTCATGGTAGAATTCTTTATAGTGCTGCATTCTGCAGTTTAATAGAGGACTGTCAAAGCTTCTTTTTTGCCTTATGAAATGTTCTCTTCATTTTTACTTTTTTTATTTATTCATGTAGATTTTAGGAAAATATTCCCCAGTGGATTTTTCTGTCAACAAAGCTAGTAAAAATTTGTGCCCTTACCCATAGTTGTCACCTCTCGACTGTGCCAGTTCAGCAGTGTTTGGGTCCCAGCCTTTTAAACTGGATAATGAAATGGTTGATAAAGTGTGAAAGGAGGAACTTGGGAGAGTGGAAGAAGGCAGCAATTATTTAAACTGGCTTTGCTTCAAAGAAAAGCATAGTTCCAATGAATAGCCCAGTAATTTGACAGTATATGATGCCATGTTGAAAATAATTCCTCTTCTCTGCAACCCAAAATCTTCTGCAGTGGTCAGCAGGTTCTTTAATTTTAGTACAATGCCCCATTTAAGGACTGTAGTAGTGATCTTAAAGTCTGGAGGAGTGCAGGTACTTTCCTCAACATGGTCTCTCTGTGAAATGTCTCACTTAGTGTGGCTGGAGAGGAACATTGCAGGTGGCAGTGGGTTCTGTAGGAAAAGCTGACACTGAGAACCTCTCTTGAGGTGTGACACATCAGGAAGGTTTTTAAGTATATGGTGGTGAAGAAGAGGGATTCATCCTATGTAAAATCAAAAATTGTAGAAATACAACTAGAAAATGAGGTGGGACTTGGGAAATGCATGTTTATAAAATTGAGTGTGAGAGCTCTACTCAGTGATAATGTTATTTTATTTAGTGAGAGAACTCTGGAAAACAGGATCCCTGGAAGAAAGGTAGAAGGGAGAAGAACATTAAATTATAGTTAAAAATATTAAATTTGCTGTCAATATATTCTGCATAACTTGGGATCGAGAGAACATGCTTTTACTGTATCCCTGATAATTTTTGTGTAATTTTCTTCAGCTGTCAGAATGATAAATTCAAAGTTGGTAGTTGGAAACCACTTTTAAAATACTTTCATACCTATATTGAAGAAGTTAAGAAGAGAAATTTTGTGTTTTCACAGAGCATTAATTTTGTATTTTTAATACTTCTGTGTCTTTATTGGAATACAGCTAGTCATTACCATGTATGTCTGCATTTAGGACAATTCAATATTTGATTGTAATTGTCATCTCTAGTAGAGCTAATGGCAGTACAATTCAAACTACATTGTTCTACTAAAAATCCAAACTAGAGAGCTGCAGGAACATGGAGACAAGTACCTGGCTGTCCTCTGTGAACAGGGCTGTGGAATTCTGGGCAGGAGTTACAATGTCTGTGGAGTTGCCAGCCAGTGTGTGACTGCTCTTAAGTTACCAGATTCAACATCTTGGTTTTGTCTTCTGGCTAGTCATCTTTTAGAAATACCTAGTTCATATTGAGAAGCACCTGCCCATGAAACTGTCTTGAACTGCTGCATGAGCAGTTAAAACCAGAGGAGTATTTTCTATAGTGATACATGTGGTTCTTGTCACACTTAAATTGTACTGTCATTTATTATTATTGATTTCAGTATTGAATTTTAGCATGATGCCCCCCATTGTGACAAACTGGTTATTTCCCCAAGCAAATCAATACTAGAGGAGTAAGATTAAGAGTAGTTGGTGGCAATAATGGAATTCTCTTTTGTGATTTCTAATTGTATGATGGTTATTCATTAGTTTTGTTCAGTTTCCTTTCACATGAGATGTTAACATATCATTCTTAGATGTTTTAGACCAGAAATTGAGTTTCTGAAACTTTGACATATTTAAGGAATTTTTGGTTTCCTTACTGTTCCTGACAGAGAGCTTTAGGAGACATTGTTGCATTAGGAACTAAGTTTAAGGAAAAGAACTTTCTGAAAAAGTGTGCTTTGGGTTTGATCTTCCCAATTATAATCTTACTGAAAAGATGAGATGCTTTTGTCATGGCTGCTCTAGAACTGAAAATTCCTCCATGGTCACCTTTTTCTGCAGGTATTTGACAACTTAGTGAACTTTCTAACATTATTTAAAAAGGTTATACTATGGGTGGCATTAACTTTGTATTTATTTAGGAATAATACAAATGTTGTATTGGTAATATTTCATACTGCTTTAAAAATTTTTAATATGGCAGTCTAGTTAGCTATGGGAGTTTTCCAGTGTTCGTATTGTTACATGACCAGCTGTGTATTTGAATTGTATTGAAGATAACTAGTTTTGAATGGCACTCTTCATGTTGTAGTTAGATTAATAACTGTGGACTGTGTGTAAAGTAGGTGGTGGGGGCAGTACTTATGGTGTTAGGTGTATTAAACAAGCTGTCTCTTCACTACAGAAGTTCGAAAAAATGCAAAAGTGTTAATTTGCAGGTTTCAAAGCTAAGTAAGGTGGTCTACAAATAGTGCTTCTGCTGTGCAGAAGGAAATGTATTTTCACCAACTTAATTTGCAAACAAAATAGAAGTGAGGGAAGGCAAGGTGAGTCACTGACTCACCTCTAGTTGTCAGGCTTTGTGGTTTTATTTCCATCTGAAGGGTGGAGTGGGATAGCTTTTAAAAAAAAAAAACTGGAAAACAAGTAATAGGTATTCTTCTAATAATCAAAGTATCGTTATTTTATTGATTTGGGCCATTAATATTGCTAGATAACACCCAAAGCTCCAGAGGCATAAACTCTGAGCATTCGTATATGGAGGAGGCAAAAATATTGTGCAGCTGAATTCTAAAGTTGTTTGTTTTTTCTCAAGATGTGGCTGGTTTGTGCTGGTACACTGCCAGTTCCTCTATTACTCTGTACAAACCTTCATTTTCCAGAGGTTCTTAACTTAAACCTTTCTCTTTTGGCAGAAGTTCTGTGCTTGATGTTTGCCATTATTAAGGTTTTAAAGCATTGACTGATCTGGCAAAATGGAAGGAGATGCTTTTTTAGTACTGTACCATGATGTACTTAAACGCTCTGGTCTTCTGTTTGTTGCCTAAAAATCTGTGACTTTGGTTCCATCACCTTTCATACACTCTGTCACTTGAGAAAACTTTATTACAGGAACATGTGTGGAAAAATAGTAGGTTTTGTTAGTTTTCTCTATTTACATAATGAAGTCTTGAAGAAAAATCTAGACTGGAGTAATGCAAACGTGAAGTCCCTTTCCAATGTCTTGAATATTTGAACAATCCCTTGAGTGTCCTGGTTATTCACATATCTGCCTAAAGAACTTGACTGAGGAGGAGTTATTTAGCACAGGGCAAGTACGTTTTTCCCTTTGTTACAGCACTGCTGAAAGACACTGTATTTCTTCAGTTTCTTTAACTAGGCTGATGAAATTCAAACCATTTAGGAGATGGCTTCTAAGATTTTGTTTTGCTTTATAGTCATTCTGTGCATTTAGCTCATTGGCTCACATTTATGAATTTAGTGAGAAACTTGACATCAGAACACATAAATGCACTTCATGCCTGTCACAAACTCAGCCAAATTCTTCTGTCTTAATATTTCAGCTCCAGTGTGCTTTCAAATTTATTGTAAATCCCTATGAAATGACACTGGGCTTGCACTGAGGTGTGAGCTTTACTGAACTAGCATTGCATGAAGGCAGTGCTCCTAATTTGGTGTGTGACCCTACTGTGTAGTAAAGGTTGTAGTTATGAAATAAGAACTTGGAAAGGTCATAAACCTACTGGTAATAAATACTATTAATAATGTACATAGGACAATGGATTTAAGTACATTCCTATCAAAAAGAATTATTAATGAACAGAAAGTGGACAGCATAGATCTGATGACAGGAAGGTTGCATCTAATCTGAATTACTGAGTGACCTAGGAAGCCTGCTTGGAGGGATTACCAAATAATTATGTTAATATGCAATTATCACCTCATTTCTTCTGTAGTAACCTCAAGATGTAGTGTAGTAAGGGTGTTATAGCAAGTGCTGATAGTTTGCAAAAATACTGATGTTCAAGATTTTTTTAAGACAATAAGATTAGCTTAAGGCATTTAAATTATGATCTGTCAGCTTGAAGATAGATCTGACCTTACACTTTTTTAATGCATAGACTGTCTGGCCACAGGCAGTCATATCTGCAGAACACATTATGATTTTTAAAACTGATACTTTATTAATAAAAACAGTATTTAAAATTAGGTAGATTTTAAATCAATTAATAGAGAGTGGAGTGTGGCTTAGCTGAATAAATAATTGGTTTCTTTCTACTTTTGAATATGAAATAATTTCTGTATAGTAAATAGCATAGCATGTAAACGAAGAATAACGCTGTTAAGTGCATTGCAGTTATTCTAGGCTTAAATCAAATAATTGAATTGAACTGAATCATTGAATTTAAATAATTGAATTTGACCTAGCCTTTAGATAAAGTGTATTTCAAAGGTAGGAGCTGGAATTGTGTACACTTGTGTAGGCTTTTCCAGACACTTGCCATCACCATTTTTACATGTATATATCTCCTAGGTATATTGCACTAGATGCTGAAATAAAAATTACCTCAGCCATCTAGTCGAGGTAATATAGTCCTGGTAGTGCATATGATAAGCAGTACTTTCAACAAATTGAAAGTTTGATCTCAATTTTTAATTTTTCAAATACACCAAGTATTAAATGCTATATATTTTTACAGAATTAATAATTTTGTATTCCTGATATGGTATAGAGAAGATAATTTTAAAACTGATGGAAGCAGGCAAAGTGTATTGCACAGCCTTGGTTACATCTTAGTTACATTGATTGATTTTTCTTTTTTTCCCCAAGAGATAAGTTAGATGATAACATTCATTTCCTCAAAAAATGTGGCGTTGTGTCTTTAGCTATACCTGTCATTGTTACTGCATGAATTCTGACACATGGACTAGATAATGTAACTGAATGATTGCGTCTTGGTTCAGTGTTATCACAAGACTAAATTATTGTAATTTAAAAATATATTTTCTGCTTTCTCTAGTGCCACACTGTTAAAATCATTAACTTTATTGTTGTTGTCCTGCAGAAAAAATATTGAATTGTACCAACTTGATAGCTGGAAAATAATAATACATGATGATAAGAATAAAGTGATAATTAGCTGGTAATTATTAAAATGTAGCAGTGATATTATCGATACAGTAAGCATTTCAGGCTTGATTCAACGACTGATATCTGCAGGAATACCTGTTTTACCATTGAAGACTTCTAATCATACCTGTATAGAATAGTTCCCAATCTCCATAAATACACAGTATGGAGAGGAGTCTCTTACTTGCAGTAGGTAATTAGATTGCATTAGGTAATGCTTTAGATATCTCTGATAACTCTGAATAGAATTTCAGTTCAATGGTAACCACAGGGTGTCTTAGCCACTTTCTTAACTTCAGCTTTAATACTAATATTCATTAGGAGTATGATTTTGTATGTAGAGCAACATTATTCTGTCTTCATCTTGTAAACCTGTGAGCAGTTTTGAGGGGCCATTCTGATAATGAGGATTGCAGTCTCCAAGCAGCACAGTATTCTCAGTCTGCCTCCCCGCTGTTCAGGGGTACCAGTGAAGTTGCTTTAAATGGGAAGCGTCTGTTCTTCCTCTGAACCCCTCACACCAGAACAGATGGGTGGAACTTGGAACATGGAAGGTTTTACCTCAGAGGTGGTAACAGTGAAGCCACTCATTAACACTGAATTTACCACTTCGTTAGCAACGTTGCTTCCTGTTGAGAAAAGCTAATACAGGCTCTCAGATTGACTGAGCAGCTTTTGTCTGTTTCTGCAGCAATAAACCAAGGAGAACGCACATCGTCTAGTCAAAATTGTCTTACTCAAGTTCTTACCAAGGTTTTGGGAACAGTTTTATACTGTCCTGCCTGATACTACGTGAAGCCTACATTTCTGAGTTATAAAATTGCTGGGGCTGTTGTGCATGATTGTAGGCTTCACTTCTTTTAATTGACTTTTGCATTGCTGATTTTTAGCGCATGTTTGCACTGCCCATTGCTGACTTATGTAGGTGATGTAAAGACTCCTGCTGGGTGGTGCATTATCACCATTTTAGGGTGATAGCTTTGGATGTGATCTTATTGAAGTCGTTATTATAGTGAAAAATGACCCATCTCAAAACAGCAAAGCAAAGAAAAAATCTTAAGAAATGGCAAGATGAGGAACTGGGTGTCTAGTAGAACATTTGCGTGAAGGTATGTTATAAATAATAATACCATAATACTTTAAACATTTGTTATGCCTCTGATGTGAGCATTGCTGTATTTCTAAATTGGCTAGTTCAGTGAGTAGCTAAGGAAAGACTCTTTTAATGACTTAATTTTTCATTGTATTTCTACTCCAGATAACTTACTTTTGCAAATAAAACTATCTTACGTTAAGGTTTATTTTTTACAAACTGAGAAGAGTTTTGTCCTTTGTTGATTTGAAACAAAACAAGTGCAATAAAAGCATTTCTGTGAAGCAGTAGTTAGCTTTGAATGGTGTGGATAGCTGTTGTTCTGTTGAGTTTAAAATACTGGGCATATTTTAAAATGTTATGTATGAAGATGAAACTGGTGTTGTTTAACTAGGTTGTTTTCTCTCCTTAGGAAAAAAGGATGTCCAAAGTGGTCTTCCTGGATTTCAATAAAGGACCATTGCAGGAAGCCATGGATATTAGTTGTGAGTTATAACATCTTAATTCAAAGATTCTAGGTAATAACTCCTTTTAACTGAGTTCCATTCAAAATGTTAATTAGTAACTGAAACGATGTGATTGCAGGAATCAAATCCCACAAAAGATCAAAGTGAGTAGTACTTTCTAGGGGTAAAATATGTGATTTCTGTAAAATATAGATGTCCTGACTCCTAGATGAATGTTTTAATGCCTTATGCTCACTGTGTTCTGAGGACCCGTATAAAAAGTGAATGCCAGGGTAGACTAAAGTTTACATTTCTGTTGGTCACACTTTGATTTTCATGTGTAGGCAGCTCCTTTGTGCTCACTAAGCGTTGAATAGATGAGTTGATGTATGAGTAAGAGTCACTTGTAGAAAGACAAGGCCACCCATGAGAATGGAATTAATATGCAGTAGTTCTCTGTACTGGAAGATAATGTTAGTGTCACGCTCTGGATTCAACATGGTGACTTCATCTGGTAGGTAGATCCTAATGAAATGTATTGTTCTTACAGTATTTCTTTTCCCCACCTTTGATAAGATGTTGTTTAATTTGCTTATCGTTTAAAATAGCCTTATAAGCAAATGGGATTTATTTGTTTTAAAGCAATGCGGGTCCTTTTGTAAGAAGGGAATAGGAAGACATCTAGTTTCCTTTGTGAGTTTGATCCTTTGCTGTGTCTCTTGTCACTAATCAGATGCTCAAAATCAGCTTCATTGTGTTTTTTCCCTTCTGCAGGCTTCCATGTAGCATCAGGTCAGTTGTATGGAAGTACTTCGAAAAAAGTGCTACCTTGAGAAATGTAAAGACTGTTTTAGTTTCCTAAAGAAAGTATGTTTAAAAAAAAAAAAACCAGAATTGCTAGTAGATGTCTGGGTAGCCTTTACTGCTTACTTTTACTTCTGGAGAACAACTGAAGATAATCTGTATTTATGTACAAACAGAATGTATTTGCTTTTGTTTTGACAGTCTGATTTTCGCCATCTTGCTTGTGTGTAGGTCTCAGGCTTCTTTGAACTGGGATATTTGGCAGTGACTAGTTTGCTGTATAGTTATTAATATTACATAGCAAAAAATTGGGGTTTTTTTATTGCTTCATTGATTCACTATAAATGTCCTGGATATCCTAAATGAAAAGTAGATTTTTCACAAATTCAAAACATCTTTTTAGATTACAGTGTGAAGAGTGATCCTGAAGAAAAGCTGTGAATTAAAATTGTCATTATTTATTTCAGCAATTGCCTGATTTTTTCCTGTTTGTTTTTTAGTATAAATGTACTTAATGGACAGACCAGCAATATGGATGATTTAGAGACAAATACTGGAGTCACTGGTGCTAAAGAAGAAGAAATCCTATGCGATGATAATTTTGTATCGGAGGAAGAAGGTGGCATTCCCAAACCAGAAGAGAGTGACACATCATTTCAGAACAACTCATTGACTCTGACTGAGGAGCTATCAAGGGACAGATCTGAAAAAGCCTTAAGTGGAGGCCAGGCTTCTCTATTTATACACACTGGTGCTCCTACTGTTTCTAGTGAAAACTTTATGTTGTCTAGAGGAACTGCTGTTAATGGACCAGTTTCACACTCCACCTCAACAAAGACTTCCATTATGAATAAAGGCAGTGTTTCATTAACCACTGGACAGCCTGGAGGTCATCTTGCAGATTCCTGCTCAACTTTGACAGTGGTTCATGATCTTCAGCTGCCTGCGAAGAGTACAACACAGAAATCCAATCAGCACCAAGTTTTATTTTTGTTACCTGATGTAGCACATGCTAAAAACCTGACTCATTCCATTAAAAATCTACCTACCTCTGCTTCAGTTGGTTGTGATTCACAGAAAACAGTAGGAAATAGTGTAGATAGCACTTTAGTAGACCAAGTAGAAGTTTGTGAGGATGATAAAAATTTACTATTGAAAGATGATTGTGTCGATACATTAACAAGCATTTCCTCAGGTACAGGTGGCTTCAGATCGGGATGTGATCCCAGCTGGGATCCACAGAAAGAGTTTATACAGTTTCTTATGACTAATGAAGAAACAGTAGAGAAGTCTCCTATTCACTGTAAGGTAGGGCTAGAAAAGAAGCGAAAAAGGAAAATGGATGTTAGTAAAATAACGCGCTATACTGAAGACTGTTTTGATGATACCAGTTGTATTCCTAGTAAATCAAAACTATTAAATGTTGAATTCTTAGAGCAGAATGAGGAGCTACAAATAGTAGAACCACAGAAATATTCGTTGAGTAAAGTAAAGCCTGAATCCACAGATGAAGAGCTGGAAACTGTTGATGGTATCCAGCAGCTCATTTATAGTCCCACTAGTAACTGTGCAGAAGATACTTCTCCTGTTCACACTAGCACTTTTCTATCCAATACTTTGAAAAACAAATGTGAAGAGAATGATTCTGAACCACCATCTACTTTCAGTACTGATGAACCATCATTTTATCCCTGTACAAAGTGCAATGTGAATTTTAGAGAGAAGAAACATCTGCATAGGCATATGATGTACCATTTAGATGGGAACAGTCATTTCCGGCATCTGAATGTCCCCAGGCCCTATGCGTGTAGGGAGTGCGGAAGGACATTCCGAGATCGTAACTCCCTTCTTAAACATATGATAATTCACCAGGAAAGAAGGCAGAAACTGATGGAAGAAATCCGTGAGCTGAAAGAACTTCAGGATGAGGGTAGGAGTGCACGGTTACAATGCCCACAGTGTGTATTTGGTACCAATTGTCCCAAAACGTTTGTGCAGCATGCAAAGACCCATGAAAAAGATAAAAGATATTACTGTTGTGAGGAATGCAATTTCATGGCTGTGACAGAGAATGAACTGGAATGCCATCGAGGGATCGCTCATGGAGCAGTAGTCAAATGTTCAATTATTGGTAGCGACTTGTCCCAGAGAAAAACTCAGAAAAAGGCATCCTTGAAAGATCCTTTTTTAGGATCCTCAAGAAAGTCATCGACGTACATGTGTAAGCTGTGTCCGTTTGCTACTTCAGCTAGAAGCGTTTTAAAAAAACACATGGCATACTTGCATTCAGCATCATGCCTTGATCCCTTTGGTAGCCATCTTAGACTAGAGAAAAGAAAAGGCAGTATAATAGAAGAATCTTTAGATTTTCGTAGCAGGACAAAACAGTTGATCAGACATTCTTCTACTTTTCCAAAGAACTCTGCTTTAAAACAGGATGTAAAAAGATCATTTGGCTCTACTTCACAATCCAGTAACTTCGCAAAACTTCACAAGAGACCCTACAGGATACAGAAGGCTCGGAAAAGCGTTTCACAGTCATCTGTAAGTGTGTGCAATCTAAATTCTACAAACAAGAACTTTTTTAATAGAAATAGCATTGACCAAAAACGTAAATGTTTTCATCAAGCAGCAAAGCAGAAAGCTAGTGCCAAAAAAAGTAATTATTTATATAGACACAAATATGAAAACTACAGGATTATTAAAAAATCTAGTGACTCTTACCCTTTGCATTTAAAAAAGGAAGAGTCCAAATCTGTCAGTGCTTTACATTTATTTTCTTCATCAAGTAGTAATTGTTTTGTCATGGATTCAAATAGCCTTGATTGCAAAAGGGCAGAAGGCTGTAAAGATCATAGGCATGTAGCTGTAAAAAGAGTGGTTAAAGAATCCAAGAGGGAAGGCTCTGTTACAGGAGATGATTTGGATTGCTATCCAGATTTTCTGCATAAAATGACTGTTGTTGTTTTACAGAAACTAAACTCTGCTGAAAAAAAAGACAGCTATGAAACGGAGGATGAAAGTTCATGGGATAATGTTGAACTATGTGATTACACTACGCAGTCTGTGGAGGATGAATCTTACAGTGATATTAATCAGGAGCATGTAAACCTATTCCCCATATTCAAAGGTAAAATGGAAGATAATGAAGCTGGTGATAAATCTTCACTTGGTTATGAGCAGAATGATGGCTTTTATTTTGAGTATTACGAAGATGCTGAGGGTAGTAACTTCTTGCATGATTTGCATGATCCTCAGAATTTAGAAAATGTAGGATCAGCACTGCCAAAGCATAATTCAGTTTTCCACTGGACTGATTTGTCGCTTGAAAAGAAATCGTGCCCATACTGTCCAGCAACCTTTGAAACAGGTGTTGGCTTGTCCAATCATGTCAGAGGACATCTTCACAGAGCTGGACTAAGCTATGAAGCCCGTCATGTTGTTTCACCAGAACAGATAGCAACAAGTGACAAAATGCAGCATTTTAAAAGAGCTGGAACAGGGACTCCAGTTAAACGTGTTAGAAAAGGTAAGATTTGGTTTTTTATTTGGGTACGAAGTTGGGTGGACGAAGGGATTTATTGAGAACTGAACACGGCTTGCTTGAGCTTCTTGTAAAGCCTCTCTTGTGATTTGCAGTTTCCATGTTTAATTGTATATAATTGTCAAAAAACACTATAATTATTTTCTTTGTAGCGATTGAGAAATCTGAAACTTCCTCTGAACATACATGTCAGCTCTGTGGTGGCTGGTTCGATACTAAAATTGGATTGTCTAATCATGTGCGAGGACACCTGAAGAGGCTTGGCAAAACCAAGTGGGACGCACACAAGTCTCCCATCTGTGTTCTGAATGAGATGATGCAAAACGAAGAGAAGTATGAAAAAATCCTAAAGGCTTTGAACAGTCGCCGCATTATTCCCAGACCATTTGTTGCTCAGAAATTTGCATCAAATGATGACTTTTTATCTCAGAATGTTATACCTCTTGAAGCATACCATAATGGCTTAAAGACTGAAGATATATCTGTGTCTGCATCAGAGGAAGAAGGGCTGAGTTTCCTAAATGAATGTGATGAAACAAAATCAGTACTACATGATGAAAAAAGAAATCAGTCACTTACACTGATAGAACTCCTGAAAAACAAGAGGTTAGGAGAAGAAAGGAATCCTGATATTTCCCCTCAAAAGATTCATAATCAAACTGCAAGAAAGAGGTTTGTTCAGAAATGTGTTCTTCCATTAAATGAAGACAGTCCATTGATGTATCAGCCACAAAAAATGGACTTGACTATGCAGTCAGGTAAGAAGGTGTTTCTTGACAACATTTCTAAAGAATCCTATAATTCATAGAAAATGTACAAGTGCAGAGTATTTTATTTGGGTTTCTGTTCATTTAATTTTTGTTTCATTTCCAGAGGACACTTGACTGCGAGAGGTAGCACAGCAAATTTTTCTGACGTGTTTTTCCTAAAATGATAAAACCCCTCAGCAGCACTGAAGGGTTTTTGCATGGAATATAGTTCCTGTTCTGCATATGACTGGGCATGCAAATTGAAAGTGGACACAAAGTGAGCCTCAGTAAGGAAGAAGACACATCCTGCAGTAAACAAGTTGAAGTGTCTATGCATATTTGGTAGACTAACAGTTCTGAAATGTTTGGGCTTGCAACCCTGTTTTTGGGCGTTAAAACATCTGCTTTAGGAATACTGCATTTAAGTCTTCAAGGTTTGTGCAAGGCGGCATTTGCTCAAACTAGCAGAACTGTTGATACCATTATAAATGCATAATACTGCAGATTGGTGAATCACTGTCAACTAATTTTGATGATTTTAGGCAAACATACTCTTACAACATAGATTAATTCTTGTTTGTTGCAAATTGTGGCTGCTGTGAGAACCTCATGCTTGCTTAGGGCCTGTCTATCCTGAGTGACAACCTGTGCTGGTTCAAGCTTTGTTGGCATACAGTTGTAGCCAGCAGGTTTCCAATGCAAGGCCTCTGACCAGTAAGGACCTAGATTGTCCCTCCACTGAGAATTGTGCTAATGAAACAATTCTACAATCAACTTCCTAGCTACTCTGTATACTAATAGAGCAGGCTTTTTAGGGTGATGTTTTTAACTTACTTGTCACTTGAAAATTATTTCTAGTCTTGGGGAACTCTTACAACATCCTTTTTAATGTGTATGTAGAGTTTGCATTTACCGGTTTCTTGGTTGGACACCACCAATGCTGCAGGATTCTCAAGACTGGAGAGCAGGATCTTATTTTTATACCCCTGACTTTTTTTTTTGTGCTGTTTCTTTTCTTGTTATTAACCAGGTTAGTAAAACTGGCAGTGCCTAGTACTTTTTCACCTGTGTTCTTTTCTTTCTTTAAACAAATAACCCCAACAATCTGATGTGCTCAAAAGTTCTTTTAGGGGCTATAAAACTGTGGCAGTAAATCTCTTAATAAGGGTGGCTTTCTAAAATGACATAGTAGAAGTGGAAAAGAATTACATTTTATGTCTTCTGTACGTCTATGGTTGTCCCTTAAGAGAGGAGATTGCTTAATAAAGGAAGTGTATCTTTGGCAGGTTTAATGATTTGAAAAATAATGCTTAAGGAATAGCTTGCCAAACCTGACACTGTGTTTTGCTTTCTGTGTAATGTTTACTGCTCAATACTAGGTAGAACCTGTTTGGTTATGATGAACAACCAAGTAAAAATAAACATACGCTCGCATAGTACTAACCGTTCTGAATGGGGCCCGATAGTTTTCTGTGGCTGAGGTAACAGAATTTGATAACTAACGCACTGTGCCAGTTGAGTTAATAAGAAAATATTTAACATCAAGTTGAAAATCTTCTTTTTTTCCTAAAAAAGGCAAATATTCCTAATTCTGGTTTTAGTTTTATAAAGGCTTTTACCAGCAAGGTGTTCTTCTTCTGTAACTTGCCTGAAAAAACAGCATGTCTTCTGTGGGCTGCTGGAGAATAGCATTCTTTCTTTCCTGCAGAGACTTTTCACCTGAGTAGTTTTAGCTTTTTCATTTATTCTTCTAATAATTTATTAGTAGAGAACCTGAAATATTAGTTCACCAAAACGATATATCTTTGGTAAAATGCAGGGAGAAATATGGTGAAGTGGAGCAGGAGATAAGTTATAATGGTTTCTTTGTCTGTCAGTGAGGAGTTCAGTATTGTTTTATTGTTTTTGTGTGATAAATAGCATGTTGCTTTGTTGATATTTATTTAGCACAAAGATTTTAGCAAAAAAACTTCAAATCATTTACTTTCATTATCAATTGTGCATCTAAACTAATGAATAGAAAATGCAATGAACAAAATGTTTTGTCTAACAGTTGTTCAGTGGTGTGTTTTACCATCTTTTTCTCTGAGCCTTCAACAGCAGCCTAATTTTAGTATCAAGCACTTTAGTCTTATGGGTAAAACACTTTTAATTACCACTTTGTCAACTTGACTTTTCAAATTTTCTTTATTGGAAATTCTGAAAGCTCTGAAATTCCTCAACAGAATTTTGCTATTCAAATTGCAGGATTGTATTTTGGAACTAGAGCTTCATTATGTGGAGATCTGTAGGAGCTTGGTAGTAGGTATTAAATGCAGAGTAGCCTACTGGGCTCAAGTTGCCTCCTTTCTGTTCTTTTTCAAATAACATGGTTTGGCTTAAAGCACTAGGTGGAAAACTAATAACGGTTAACTTGGATCCTTCTAATATACTAAACAATTGCGTCAATGCAGTGAATATATTTTAAACCATCTTTATTGCAGAAAACTTTTTACAACGCTTTGAGAATTTCATTTTTTGAAGAGAGAACTGGATTATAGTTTTCTTTTGAATGATAGGTATGCCTGTGAAGCTTAGAACGTGTGTGCATTGCAATACGACGTTTACAAGTGCTGTTAGCCTGTCCAACCACTTACGCGCTTATGCACGAAAGAAGAGTGCTGGACTTTTGACTGGGACAGGTATGTTTTGTTACAGATGTAAAAGCAAGTCTGTCTATGATACATTTTCTTCATCAGACTGGACAAAAGCATATGTTAATTCAAAATAATTTTGAAGCTTCTGCCGGTAAACAATTTATTTGCCATAAAACTTCAGCAACTTGTAAGAAAAAATATGTTGCTGTTGTCCACTCTCATGTCTGATTTTCATTCTTAGTCTTTGATTTTGGATCCAACATTTAAGGTATGTAAGCAAAACTAAGAGATGGTTGCTTAAATTCATTCTCCTATGATATCTCAACTTCCAAGCCAAATAGTTGGCTTTCTAATGAAGTGTTACAAAGTATCTCGGAAATGAGAGCGGTGGGGAGGAAAAAGGCAACGATACAACAAGTAGTTTTTGCTGGCTAGTACATACAGTTACAAAGAATACTCCAGTAAAATAGGAAAAGCAAATCATTTTACACTGTATATTTCTAACAACATATGATATGCAGTTGGTTTCATATCTTGTTTGGCTCACAACCCAGAAACTACCTGGTCTCAATTGAGTGAGGGTAGTACAGTAATACAGTAGCATTTGGCACTGCTATTAATGGTTTTTATTAAAACACACTTAATTTTGAAATTCTTCTAATATGCCATATTTTGATTTGTTTTCAGAGACCTGCAGCTTGCTTGGCTGTAGGCAGTTTCTGAGTTTACTTGGATTATTGCTGAGATTAGTGGGACTTCACATGGTCAACAGCAAATTGAGGAGCAGAGATGCAATATATTGAGGGAAATTTGGAGATATGAAGCCTGAAATATTATGTAATTAAGAAGAGCAACCATCAGTTTTCTGTGTCAACAAACACAGACTTTTACATAATGCTCTTGTAAAATGCATAATCCTTTTTTGATCTGCAAGTGTAATTCATTATGCTTAGAATGACAAACTGAGTAGCAGGCTTTCTCTGTAGAAGGCTGAAAGTAATGTTTTAGTAATACAGGCCTGTGGCTGCCAGGTCTTCTGTTGCTTTACATTAGTGCTATAATGAAGCAGATTTGGAAGGAAGTCAGCAGACACAGTAATACCTAACATGTAGAGGAATATGCCTTTAGTCAGTGATTCTGGAATTTTCATATTTATTCAGTAGAAGGGTGATAGTAGTGAACTTCATTTACCACTGCTGTGATTTGATATTAGCCCTGTGATAAGTTCCTTTTCTTATATACCTACTGAGGAAATATTTTTCAATAGCTATATATTTAAATTGCACATTAATAACTTAGCAGTAAATCAACGAAGGAGACACTGGCAAATATGAAAGTACAGAGATTGAATCCTAGACGAGCATTTTGTACCTAGCTTCCCTTTTGCTAAGTGGGAAAAGTGAAGGAAGCTGGTTTAGGTGCTTTCAGGGATTTTTGTTTGTTTTCTCTGAGAAACGTATTTTGCTGGTGAAGTCGTTGCATAGTCATCAGAACAGTGCCACTTTTCTTTAAAGAATGGAAAGAAAAACTCATGAGTCTTCTATCATTGGACCTAGAAGTTGGTTTTTAATTAGCTTGGAAACAAAATGGGATTAGAAACAAAGTTTAAATAAAAGATTAGAAACAAAAGTTTGGGGGAAAAAAAATCTTTTACTCTCAGAAGCTGGAGCTAAGCCAGATAAATGATTTATACCATGGATAAAGGCCTGTCGCTGAAACCATTGACCTTAAGAGTCAGTGTTGAGTTCTAGCTGTAACATCATGCAACCAAGGTATATTTGTAGGAACTTAGTCATTTACTCCCCTGCAACTCTGTGAAGGTTGTAAACTTTGCTCAGTGACTTCTCACTCAAGCAAGCTTAATGCAAGGCTTTTAGACCAAAAATACTCTTTAAACAGTTGTTCTGATCATCAGCATTGTATGGAGACAATGAGAACATGTTTATACCTGTTGCTTCTCATTAAGCCTTTCTTATATCTTCTAAGGCAAACATAACTACCAAAAATAAATCACATCAGTTGAATAATTATCTCAGTTTCTTGCTGTAATAAAATAATGGTGTCTAAACATGAACACTGTAATTCTTTTATCTGGCAGTTGTTATGGGCACTACTACTTATTAGGAGAAATAACACGAGAAATACGAGATCCCTGCATGCCACCAAAGGGAGACCTTTCCAAGCATTACATTAGCTTTTGTACTAGTCTCAGATTTTCCATTTGTCTGCACGTGTTTTTGATATTGACTGTTACCATATGGCTCTTCTAGCAGATGTTCTGCTTCTTCAGTCAGTAATGTCATCATATTTAGTTAAATCTTAGCCTGTTTTTCTTTTCAATTGCAATTTGACAGTTTTAGCAATATAGTAGACATAGTTAAGCATAATGGTAGCTTTGGATAATGGACTCAAGAAAAACATCCTAGAAGTGAAAGTGCCTAGCTGTTGGCTGTTTGAGGTTAATCTTTATTAAACTTTATTGGTGCCTATACCAATGCATTATAGATCCACTGTAGAGCAAATACCTGTGTCTTCAGATGTCTGGCTGGAACTTTTTTTGTTGTGGTTATTCAGTCCCATTTTTAACAATGTAATTGTTCATCTTGAGTAGATGTTAATTTCCTTTTATACCTGTTTTGCTGTACAGCAACACATTGGTGTTTCTCAGAGTCGGTGGTCAACTTGCTTCTTTCTTCTGAGTATCTTTAGAGCATTGAACAAACCTACACAAAATCTTCAAAATGCATCTCACTCTTCTTCATATAGTTGTATATTCAGCTTCCTTTCTTTTTTTCTCTCTGGGCTTCTCTTGCTCCCTCCTGCCCTGGCTCTCCCCAAGTCTCTTGATTCTTTCTTGCACCCTGGCTTTTACATCTTCTCTTTGTTGACCCTTTTCATAAAGTCAGTCTTTTCTTACTGGGTTTCATCTTCTGGGAATCACCACTTTGTTCTTTGGTCTCTGCTTCTATAGGTGGAGACTGTTTTGTCAGAAGTTTGGGAGGGAACAATAAAGTACAGAGCAAGGAGTCTGGCCTTCAAGCCAACAGTGTGACTGAGGTAGTGGTACAATTCATGAGGGCTACTACGTTTTCAAATAATTTCAAGTGTTTTGTCAAAGCTGTAGCTTTGGGATGTTTGTGGTGGAAGCATATCAAGCATGCAGGAATCTTGAGATCCACTGGCTTTGTGTGTCATTGTTCTGTGCTGTTACAGTCATAACAAATGAAGTGGCATGATGAGCTCATTTTCAGCATCTTATAAAATCCTACAGAGAGGAAATGATAGGAGGGGTTTATTTAATGTACTTCACTGTGCAGTAGTGAGGAGAATAGATAGCAAGTGATTGAATTTGAAAAATTAGTGACTAAATGTACAAAAAAGATAGTTCATTATTTTTTACTTGGCAGTGTTTTCAAATGATTAATTAGTTCCATTTCTGTGTCCAGTTATTCAACTTGTTTTAGCTTATGTACACTTTGACAAAAGCAATGAAGTCTGAATGAAAGACCTAGTAGCTTCAGTTTTCCTGAAATAAGAAGCATTTCATGTTGGGGGACATCAGGAAGCAGAGCATTTTAATTTGGAACTGCAGACCAAATGTAGGCATGAAAGGGCATCTAATTGTGACTTGTCTAATTCACTTAGGCATGCTTATTGAAACCTCCTATGTCCATCTGTTTGTAGTCTTTCTTGATAAGTCATCACAGAGGTTTTTCTATGCAGTGCTTTTACCTAGCATATATTTTTTGAAGTAGTGTGCTCTGAAATTGTACATAAGTATCTCAAGTGGAATCCTCCAAAGTTTGCTAGTCTTTTGTTTTAAATTGGGTGTTTCTCCGTCATGTTGTAGCAGCAGTTTGAAGATGTTGTGTGACTGGTTGTTTACAAGAAGTTTTTCAGTTATCAACTAGGAAACACTAGGTGGCCAAACTTGAAAGAAAGAGAGTTCTTCCAAAAAGAAGTAGGCCTTTATGGAGAATGGGGAATGATAGTTTGGAAGCTGTTATAACTACAAACTAGCTGTTAATGATCAGTAGTTCCTACCTCTCTCTAGCAATTTGCTGCAGTTTCCATGCAGCTTACTAGAGCTAAATTATCCTTGGTCTCTTCCCAGATGTGATAAAAGACTTTGTGAGGAGGTCATGTGTTGTTACAGTAAAGGCATAGAAAAAACAGGAACTGAGTTTTGGTCAGAACATGGCTACTTTATGAGGAGGCAATAGCTGAGGCAATTGTGTGACTTAGTTGATGTTTGCAACTGCTTGTAAACATTGTATCAACAGAGTACTCAAGTGTGTGCATGTGACTTTAAATAAAGGTGTTGCTCTCTGCATAGACAAAATGAAATTCCTGCGATGGTGGTTACTGGTACACATGCCTCATAACTGCTGTTTGAATTGTAGTTTTCAGTGAGCTTTACTCAGATATTCCTCCTTCTTCACTCACTTTCCGTCTTCACTGGAGTAGCTTCAAAACACACTGGTGCTGCTTTGAGCTCCCTAAAATGTGAAAGAATATGTTCACTATCTCAGAAGACAAAGAGAACAAAAAAATGACCCTTGCAGAGCACAGGATTTGTGTTCTTAGTGTTTTCTGTCTTTTATAACAGCTTCTTGCTTGGGCAAATCTACTTTAAAATTTAGCTAAGTTGCTTTGAGAATTCATAGCATAATCTGAGTCCTTTTTTATGGTCTTTTACTGTGGTATTTTCTTCTCTTTGTTTTATAATTTCCTTATATAGAGTCTCCATAATAAGTGAGAGAACCTGCCCTTTCTTTTGTTTTCTCACTGTTCATGGAAAAGGTGCCTTTCAAGGAAGTAGAAACTGCCTCTCCTGCTTCATTATGGCAATTTCTGTCAGTATTGCTGTTGTTTGATTGCACAATAGTTCAGAGGAGGTTTTTTTCTTAGATTATACACACACACACACACAGACACACAAACCCATTAGGTGTCAGCAATCTGTTGCAGAAGACCAGCCCAGGTCTTAGAGGAAAGGGAAAGCTCTCTGGAATACTCCAGATGCATGTGAGTAGAATCAAATTTCTTGATGAGAATGAACGTCTTTGCCAGCATCAAAGAAATCAGCAAATTCTTGTTCCAAGTGCAGGTTGGCCTCTCTAGGAGGAGTCTGTTGTCACTACTGCTTCTTTTTTTTCCACTCATATAAACTGACATCAACTAACTTGTCATCAGATGCAACTCATGGACGGACATGTTTGCATTTGGGTAATACCGACTTCTGTTTCCCTTCTTCCCATGATGTTCCACAAAATGGCAAAGGCAAAGCTTTTGCTGTAATAAGTGCTGCAGATAAGTTGTGCCTCATACAAACTGTTCTCTTCAAAGCATGGGTGTCTGGGTTCCAGTATTTTATCTGCTTACATTGCTGATGGTGTTACTGAAGTTGTGGTATGTAAAACACTTACATATGTGGTAGTTCCTACCTAATATGATAGTTAGCATTTTTCTTCCTAATTAAATGAAGAATATGTTTCTTGTGAGAGAATGAAGTATTAAGAGCCCTCTGATGCTTTTCCGGAAGCATCTTGGCCATTTCTCTCTCTCTCCCCCCTGCCACCTTGGGTTACTGCCTTTTTATCCAGACTGGTTTTGTTGTTGCTGTCAGAAAAAAATGCTGTTAAGTCTCATTTTCCTAATGTTGCTCTGAAGAAGTCTGTCTAGGTTGGTGTCTGCTTTCCACTTATTTTATTGGTTCTCTGATACCTTCAAACCTCAGAAATTCATTCTAAATTTTAGATATGTAGAAATCTTTAAGTCCTGGGATAGAACTGGAAACTGTCTGGTATGTCTACCAAGTTGAAAGTTGGGCTACAAGGTAAAAGCTTGAGAGGTGTTCATTTGGAGGGCATGAGAAAAATTAAGGATACAATCAAGACTGTGTGTTCTTTAAATCAACATGTTTTACCTCACCAGACAATATCTTATGCTTCAGAATGCTAAGAGTTTAATTCTTCTGTTTCATATTCTAGGAGTCAAAACTTTAGCCAAGTGTAACAATTTTTTTTCCCATTTTACTGTTAAGATGCTTCAGTAGCATAGCAGTATGCCTTCTTGGTATCAAGAATACCACCTGGTACTGTCTTTCTGGTGTCTGTGGAGTTTTTGTTGAAGTGGTGTAACTGGTTGTTTGCAAAAGTTTTTGTGTTGGAGTTATATTGGTGGTGTCTTGTGTTTTGGAATAGAGTGTAGCTAGATACACTTCTCAGTTCAAGCAGTCACAAACTTCTTGAGCTTTATCATCTGTTTTTATCATAACAATATTAATTCAGTTTAATCTGCTCATCTCCCACTTTGGCTGCTTCTTAGAATCTCCAGGTTTTGTTTCAGATTCCCATTACATTTGTTTGTGGGAGATACAGACCTAAGAGCTGTCTGAACTCATTTGCTATGTTTCCTGTACACACACATTACTTTCATACACAGTTTCAAATGCTTAGACTGAGTTGAAAAAGTGGCCTTGCCATCCCTGTTGATTGTCCTAATACCAGCTCCCACTACCAAGGACTAATACATAGTTCTTGTAAGCTTCATTAGAATTCAGACAGGAGTGAAAGGGAAGCTTATTTTGAAACTCTTAGAACAAAAGGACAAATTTTTGCTTTGTGTTGAAAACAAATGGCAGGTGTTTTATTCAAATTAGAAATTCCTGATTGTACTAGCTGAAAGCTACAACTTCATAAAGTTGTAACTTGGTTGAACATGAGTGGTCTTATGATGGTACTTGAACTACAAAACAAGTTCTGAGATTTTGACAGTATTTTATGCATGAAAGGGAATTTCCAATGGTGCTTTGCTTCTGTATAATTCTGCAATAGGTTTGTAGGTGCTTGCTGATACTAAAACAACAGTTTAATGCTGAATGTCAATTATCTAGTCTTTCAAAGAGCAAGCACAATGCTAACCTAAAAAACCAGCTTCGTGTGTTCTGCCAGTATATTTCTTAGAATACTCTGTAATTGTTTTGGATTTACGTTATAATTAAATATAGAAAAACAAGGAGGTAGATGTCTTTTCATTATTGCTCAAGGGAATACTTACTGAATATCTCTGTTTGACTAACACTCATTGAAGTATTCCTTTCACATATGAAAATTTCTCTTCTTAGCTTTAGACTGTAAACAAAAGAAGTCAAGGTCAAGATCTGGAAGCAAGAAGAAAATGCTGCCGTTACCTCATAGTGCTGATGAAGTTTACATACTCAGATGCAGGTACATAGTGTTACTTTAACTGGAAGAATACATTCTTAAGAGCTTACTAATGTTAGTCATAAAGAGATTCATTATTGTATCCATGAATATTTGTGATTAAATTGAATAATGAGGGGGGAAAGGAATTGCCTGTTTTCATTAGTTTGAGCAAGAGGGTTTGATTCAGTCACACTTGTAGATTGCCAATTGTTTCTCTAGCTAAAATATTACTGGTTGTGTCTCAGTCTGTCCTTCAAAAGAAAAACCTTATATAAGAACAAGAGATTGTTATTACTGGCATTGAAAGTGTGAGAATGTGAGTTGTATAAGCTGCAGGGTTTTGTGCTCACAGTTACTACTGATGAACTCAATTACTAAGTTTTTCAGCTAAAACATTTCAGAAACAAACTTCAAGAAAATTAAGACTTTTCGTCTTACTGTCTTTGTTTTATAATTTTTCAGTAGAGATAGATGTATCTTGATGGATTAATTTTAATATTTGCATAGGTTTTGTGGTCTGGTCTTTCGAGGACCTTTGTCTGTTCAAGAAGACTGGATAAAGCACTTGCAGCGACACATTGTCAACGCAAATCTTCCACGGACTGGAGCTGGCATGGTTGAGGTCACATCACTACTTAAAAAGCCTGCCTCAATTACTGAAACTTCATTTTCTTTACTGATGGCAGAAGCAGCATCATAGAACACAGAAACATTTTAAATTTTAATTGGATGTAAATTTGAAATACTTAATCATTTTTTAAAGTAAATGGCTACACTAAATTATGTTTATAAATGCTAAAGACAGAAAATAGAGGAAGTGGATTACAGTAACATCAAAATAAATTGAATACTTAACAGTTACAGTAAGTAGTCTTTATATTTTATATAGGGTGGAAGATGTGTTTTTAAGGTTTATTATGTTTTTGTCAGTTACTGTGTTCACTATCAATACAAGACCATTATATGTATGGCAGCCATTTTTAAATTGTTGCACATGGGTACTTAAAGGACAGATTTTAATAAAGCAAAGAAACCACGTTCTCTTCAGTGTTACCCAAATCAAGGTTCTGTTTATTCCAAAAAGAATTACATAGTAAAATAAGATACTATTATATTTTGTTTGTATGTATGTAGTGTTTTGTATAATACCAAGAACTGCTAATACAATTTACTCAACTTAGGGCATTAAATACCATGTACTTCATAGTTCAAAGAGACTGTTTCGTTCAAATAGGGCAATTAGTACTATTCTATCTAGGTGTGTAAGTGTTTTTTTAAATCACGTGAGGCTTTTTGTACTAAAAAGTGGAGGGAAACTTGTTTAAACAAATTTCTAAGAGAAATATGTACATAATACTGGAAATTTGTGGTAAGGAAATATTCTTTACTTCAGTTGCATTTCTCACTGACAATAAAGTGGTGCATCCATGCTACCTCCTACTTGTCAACAAAGATGGTATTTACCCTTATGTTTTTGTATCATAGTAGATTCAGTCCAACTTTCTTTATTACAAAGCATCTTTTTGTTAACAAGTTTGTTACTTTTATGACAATTTACTTAAAGTCTGACTTGCTTACAGAAGTTTGCCTCTACTATTTTATTTAACACTGTAGAAATGTACTAATAAGCATTGCTCACTACACGGTTAGAGTAGGCTTTTCATTTATAATTCTGTTTAAAAGATTGATCATTTTAGAAAATTCAAACACAGATTGAAATGTTTCCACATATGAAGAGAATGTTTACAACTTAAATTTTAGAGCTTGTTTTGGATGTGATTATATGTATGAAAACTGTAACACTATGCTCATGCTAAGGACCTACTTACAGAATTATTGAAATAAATGTGCTGTGAGGATGGAAATATGGTGCAGGTGTCTTGGTCATGATGAATTGTGTTTGTTCATTTAAACTGTCTTCAGAACATGATTTTTGTTTAAATCAAATTAGATTCCTCTACAAATCAATTTTGTATGCAAGTAACATTTCATTTTACTCATATAGGGTAACAGATACTGTAGTTAAGCCAAGGATATGCATTGATATTTTCTTTATATGTAAATAAAGTTAAAAGCAGTTAAAGCAAGAGGAGTATTTTGGTAGAGTATATACATACCTCACTGCCAGTGAAATTGCTTTCCTATGGTATATCTCCTTACCAGAAAAATCTCTAAATAAAAAGGTTTAAAGAAAATCTAAATGTCTATAATGTGAAGCATTTATTTGCATTGTGTGAATTAAGTTTGTGGAATTGATTTGTCTTGCTTGAGGTTAGAATCTTCTCATGATCTTAAGTAAAAGTACATTTACTTGCAATAAACTGAATTGTTCACAGATGCATTACATTTGATTGGTGGAAAGTATGAATAAATGTCTGTCTTCCTGGATGCACAGAGTTCAGAGTTAACACACGAGGCTTGTTAATGTTCTGATAGAATAGACGGGCTAAAAATGCACAGCTGTGCAAGACAGAGGCTTCAGACAAGGCTATCCTAGCTCTGTCAAGGCTGTCATTAAATTAGTGGTGTCAGGTGTTTAACTGTACAAATTGATACAGTTAATTTTACCTTTCTTGTTGAAATTTATTCTCTTGTAAGTGGAAAATCTACATCATTACATTTAAAGGCTGGAGGAATAAATACTTTAGAGATTTTAGAAAAGATAACTGGGATGCTGAAGTGTATTGCAGACAAATAGTGTATGCAGACTTACAAATTTCTGAATTTGTGAATACTTGTGGAGCTTTTTTTATACGATGTGAAAACTGAAGATTTAAAGCAGTGTGTTGAAACAGAATAGAGGGAAGTGATCACATCACCTTGAATGTTTATAATGCTTTAATAGAGTGCTTGTTTACCCTTCTCACCAAAAAAGGTGCTTGTGAGAGCACCATATTTTATGGCTGTTTAGCAAATGAAAAAATCAATTAAGTGCAAATGATATTTATCTAGTGTTGTTAAGAATGCTTGTAAGGTGAAGCCATACCGTGCAGAATTTTGCGTTAGCAAAAGACTCTTACTAGATTCATAAAAATAATTTTTAAAACCCTAGTTAATTCTATTTAATTAATTAAGCCCCAATTATGTAATACTAAAATAAAAATGCAAGGTTGTGTCTGAAGAGCAGTGAGCTCTAGGGCTGATCGGTTTCCAAAATGAGGTTCTATTGATGAAGAACAGTTTTCAGTGACAGGCTGGCATCAGATCCTTGTGGTATAGTTCAAAAAATATGTAGGAGTTCCAGAACTCTTCTGATCATAAAATTAATTGTATATGTGGTTGATACAGGCTGAATAATCTTAAAAAAAAAAAAGAAATAGACTACTATTAGCTGTCCTTAGCCTCTAGTCCTCAAGTGGGGCTATTTGTTTTCCTGGTTTCTGTTGTGTGAAGATACAGATATTTTTTATCATTATCTACAAAGAACTATAAATCCCCCTCTCTGGAGTTACCAAAATTCTAAATAATGTATTAGAAGAGGGTAAATTAAATCGGTGTCCTTTTGATGCCAGTCTGATGTTATATGGCTCGAGGGGCTCTGTGGCAGTCTGTGCTAAAGGGCTGGACTTCCAGAGCTGCTCATCTAAACACCACTTTGTCTGTTCAGGTTGGCTTAGGTTACTTTGGGGTAAAAGCTGCAGTGGCACAGTGATTTCTGTTGGCGTGGTTTTGGTTCTTTATCACAGTCCTACTTGTTTCTGAAGTTATCCTAGTATCTGGTAAAGGTCTCTTTAGTAGTAGCCTCAGGAAATTTGTACAAGACCACCCCTGCACACTTTTCATAAGATGATGGCCTATATTCCCTAGTCCCAGTGATATTTCCAAATCCTCTTCAACTGCTTGCATTCCTTGAAAAAGTGTTTCTGCAGAACCTTGGGCAGGTGGTGAAAGTGCCCATGGTAGCTGCTGCCAAGGGGTAGTGTGTTCAGGCATGGAAAATGGGGGCGAGCAGACAGCACATGTTGGGGCATTGACTGCGGTTTGCCCGGTCCTGCTTCCTGTGGCCTGGGGGAGCTGTATGAGGTGGGCTGCTCCCAGGGGCCGAGGGGGTCCAGCTCTGCCCCCAGTTCCAACTTCTTCCTCAGGGCTGGCCCTCTGCAGGCAGCAGTGTCAGGAAATGGGAGCTCGCTCCTCCCGCTGGGTCGGGGACTGAGTAGGTGCTGTAGCTGCTGGTGGGCCTGCGCTCATTCCTACTGTCTCAGCCATGCTCAGGGAAATCAGCAAGCTTTTTGAGGTAAGTGATCACAGGAGAAATGTGAGTTACACATTGGGCCTCAGGGAAGAGCACCCAGAGTTTCTAAAGGCCAGTGTCACAGGATGAGATGGAAGATGCAATGTTATTTTGACTGTGATACTTTTCCTGGGCTAGTTATGGTTCTAGGTTTCCTGCAGTGCTTTAAAGAGGGGTTATGCATTAAATCTGATTCTGAAAACCTACAGAAGATAAATTGGGCTGAACAAATGCGGAAATAGTAGCGGTGAATAATAAGGACTTGCTTTTAACTAAATGGTTATGGGCTGTGAACAAACCCTGTTTAGTTCAGCACTATGGTTAACAGAATTTTCCACTTTTTGTAACAGTAGTTAGTGGCCTGGATATTTAAACACCAGTCTCATATTTTAAAAATTGATTTATATAGTTTTGAGTTTGTTTAAAGAAAACCCCAAACTTTTTAGGGTGATACTTACTTTAAAGAGCTGACTGCATTATGATTTGATATTTCAATCCACCGTGCTTTGTAGGTGCTGTTGCCTGATTCATGGGTAGCAATTGTGATGTAATGGAAACATTTGGCCATAGTGCCAGGTTTGTAATCTCTTGCAATAAAATGTTCCTTTCTAACACTGCAGGCTTCTTGGTGTTCTTCCCATTGCTCGGAGGTGAGCTGCACTGCACGTGTCATTTAACCAGGGAACTCCCTCCCCAGCCAGAGCAGTTGTGTGTTGGTGCAGAGGGCAGATTGGCTGGCTGTAGCCACCTGAAAATTCGGAGAGGTGAGCCAAGGGGGTATTTACATTCCAGCAGTGGAGACTGAGGATGAAAATCGGTGGTGCCGGCAATGCCACCAGAGCCAGGGACCCAAATCTGAAGCTGAATCCCAAGTGACAGTGGCTCTCATCTGTGCCCATCTGCCCACTTTTCACTCTGTACACTCTGGTCTCACTGCTGCCTTCTCTCCCAGTTAAGAGCAGTTTTTCCTTGCAGCTTTGGCTGTGCAGTGTCTGCCATGTGAACCTGAACAGAGCACACTGAAAAACCCAGTCTGCCTGGTGCTCTGCAAGTCGTGGTCTCCTCCTGCAGCATGAGAGGATTCATTGCCATACCACAGCCATTCACACACACTGTAAGAAAAAAAATGCAGAGGTTGATCAAACACAGCATAAGAGACTGTTGAGAGATGTGTTTGCTTTAAATAAGGGCTGGAGTGGGGATCTCTTCCATGTTTTTCTGAGGCTGAACTCTGGCACTGTTAATTTCTAGTTGCACTATAGGCTAATAAGCTTGTATTTTTAAAAAGCAATTAAGAAGTCTCTTAACTTCAGTGCCCTTTCCCCTTATTAAGATTTGAGCACAAGTCAGCTAACAGCCTTTTTATAAAACTGCTTGATAATACTGCAGTCCATCAAGTAGAAGAACCTTGTGGTCCAGTAGCTGGTGTCTGGCTGCAGTGCTTACCCCTCAGGGAATTGGTCCTGGCTGCCTTAGCTCACGTGCAGGTGGCTCCAGTGTGCCAGAATGGCAGTGGAGGGATCTGGGCGGTGTGTCACTGACTGTGGCTGGTTTGCACACGTTGCCTGAAGACAGACATGGAGTTATTTTGGCTAAAAAACCCACTGGAATAAAGGCATTCCTGTGAGAATGTTCTTCTCTAAGTAAATGCAAACTTTTTTACAAAAGCCCTAAAAGATCTTTCTCATGCATGCTCCCATGCTCTTTTCACTGCAATTGAAAGCAAAGCAAATGGCATTCTCACCAACTGTGAGCCCAGAGGTTCCAAAATTCCAACTCTTACTGTCCACTTAAGGAACAAAGGGAGCCTTGGAGCCTTTTCAAAGCTTCCAAGGTGCTTGTACTCCTTATGTTGTATAGATCACAACACTTTTGGGCTTTCTATACTATATTTTCACTCAAAAGTACACTTTCAACTCATAAGGTCTGAGGTTTGTGTACCAAGTGATGATAACCCTTCTGCTTTTTTATTAGAGACCTGCAATGTGAAACATGCTTACATGATACTCATGGTAAGTGTTCCTAAATATTATCTACCTCTTTTAAACAATCTGTTTATTGGAAACTGAAAACTTCACATGTAAACCTTTGATTATGTATCTTTAAGTCAGCAGCAGCAGCAGCATGTTTGTATCTCTCTGTGAAACTCAGCCAAATCCGTCCGCACTGCTGTAGCAACAAATGCTGAAGCTCTGAATCCCACTGTGCTCTTTAAAACAGCTTTGGAAAATAATAGACTGATAAAGGGAATGCAGTCTAACACCATTAGTCTGTGTTTTAACCAAATAAGGAATTGTGTGTCACCCAGGTACGAGTCTTGCTGACAAGAAGTAATTCTTTCATCTGTCTTTTCCCTGAAAAAATTTAATTGTGTGAAAGTAGGAAAAAGAAAACAGCCTTATTTGGTTAAAAAAGCAGGAGGAAAAAATCTTCTAAAAACAAACAAAACCCCCATAGGTTGAAAGAGAAACCACAAAGAGAAGACAGTATAAGCCTGGGGTTGACACCTGTTTTGTAGGCCCTGAAATCTAGCTGATGGCTGCCTTTGCTGTGCCTCCAGATCTTCAGGGGTGCATTTGGGTTCCTGGCACAGAGGAAGCTAGGGAAAATATTATCCTTAGAGGAGCAGCCATGGAAGGAGTTTTCACCCAAAACTGTTAAAGAGATAGGCAGTGACGGAAAAGAGGCTTTAAATCCGATTTCTTGTGTTGGCAGTCAACTGTACCCATTCCCTTTGCCATCTGGAGTACATTTACTGAAGCTTTTTAAGTGCTGCATATAAATCAATAGACACTTAGTCCAGTCATAAAAGAACATTGACTGTTCTTCCCATGTATGGCCTCAGTTACAAATTTGCTACTGAAATCTGATTTTTCAGGTTCTGTATGCAATGAATTGCCATTCATTGCCTCCAAAAATTTTCTCCTTACCTATTTGACATCCATCATTTTGCAACATTCTCCTCTCACTGAAATAACCTCCACGGCTAAACCCAATGTTCTGTGACTGCAGCTGACTATGAGTGCTAATAAATGAGTGAAGACCCTGACCCAGAATGTGAGTGTTCTTGCAGGATCCCAAACTCATTTCTTTGCCCTCAGGCCCAGGTTCCCATCTGGGAGCAGCACTTAGCTGCGTCTCACTGGGTGCTAACCTGACTGTTTTCATTATCTTCATTCCCAGCTTGGTTTATTTTCCTGTTCCTCAGTTTTTGCTTATATCCACATCTGGGGTTTTGTCTTCATTTTTCATCTCTCTTTTTCTTTAGGACTTTATTTTACTGCTGGCTTGCAGTGAAGAAGCTTTTTAGGAAAGTCCTATATTACTGTGACAACAGATAGAGTACTGCTTAGTATTCTTAAAAGCATAGTTATTGGCCTGATTTATGATTTATTTTATATAGAGACAGGAGCTCTCTGTACCTAAATGGAGGAGGAAATATTTAGATTTTAGGGGGATTTTGGGTTACACAAACCAAAAATCCCAAGTTACATGGTACCAACCCTTGATACTGCTGCTGGGAGCTGAACTCATAAGTTACCTTTCTGTTTTGTCTGCATAGGGCTGAATTTACTGTCTTTTTTCTCTTTTTTTTTCTTTTTTTCTTTTTTTTTTTTTCTGGCAGCCTTTCTGAAATCACACAAGTATTTAGAAAATGGAGCACTTGCTTGAATGATTTTTGTGAATACACAGCTGGCTAGGTTCTTTGAGCAAAGCGAAACGGGGGTATTATTAAAAACTGTTAAAAACATTGGAGAAAAGAATCTCAGCCCATTTACTTATACAAGATAAATGTGATAGATGGCATCAAATTCTCAGGAAGTTTAACTGTGATTTCAGATTTAGTTAAAGAACTGTGCAAGAAGGATGTGAGCAGCCCTCTCCACTACCAGCAGCAAGATCAGCAACCTACAGGTTTCTGTAATTTCCAGCATTAAGGAGCAGTTGGCACCCAGTTCATAAAGGGTGGGGAGAAGAGCAGTCACCCCTGCTTCCCAGTTGCTCCTGCTGCAGTTTATGTTGTGTGCTGGCCTGTGGAAGTTGTATGATGGCCCAGACTTTTCTTCTTGCTGCATTAGAAATTGAAAGCAGTGCATATGTTACAGGAGAGTGTCTGCAATCTAGATGTGTATGATACTGGCTGCTGTAGTACCCATATTTACACAGTGGGCACTTTTTTTTCCTCTTCTGGAATGGAAGGTGCTCATCTTGCTGTGTCTTACAGATTTCAAGCTTCCCTCCTACCTTAACAGATTAAGAATGTCAGTCCTGGCTGTCTGATGCTAGGCACTGAGCTAGAGTCCTGGTCTGAGAGAGATGCCTGAATGGCCTGTGAGAGCTCCCCATACTCAAGCAGTCAAGGCTGCATTTGAATTTAGGTGCTGTGTTGAGTAGGAGGAGGGGTCAAGGGGGTGTTTCTGTGAGAAGCACTAGAAGTTTTCCTTATGTCCCACAGAGCCAGAACTGAATGGCTTTCAATTTCTAATGCAGCAAGAAGAAAAGTCTGGGCCATCATACAACTTCCACAGGAGGGGAGGGAGGGAGGTGCTCCGGGTGCCAGAGCAGATTCCCCTGCAGCCCGTGGTGAAGACCATGGGGAGGCAGCTGTGCCCCTGCAGCCTGGGGAGGTCTGGGATGGAGCAGAGCTCCACCTGCAGCCTCTGGAGGACTCCACACTGGATCCAGTGAATGCCTGAAGGAGCTGTGACCCCATAAAGGACCTATGCTGGAGCTGTTCATGAAGAACTACAGGAAGGACTCATGATGGAGAATTTCATGGAGAACTGTCTCCCAGGGGAGGGACTCCACTCTGGAGCAGGTAAGAGTGTGAGGAGTCCTGCCTCTGCAGAGGGAGAAAAAGCAAAGACAGCCTGTGATGAACTGACTGCAGTCCTCATGGGGAAAAAGTTAAGCCCAGGAGAAATAGCGGGTGGGGGGAAGTTGTTTTAAGATTTATTTTTTCATTTCTCACTATGCTACTCTGATTCAATTGGTAATAAATTCAACTAATTTCCCTGAGTTAAGTCTCTTTTGCCCATTGGTGAGTGATTTCTCCCAGTGCTTATTCTGACCCATAAGCCTCTTATTATATTTCTCTCCCATGTCCAGTTGAGAAGTGACAGAGCAGCTTTTGTTGGCAGCTGTTGTGCAGGCAGGGTCAGCCCACCATCCAGGTGCTTTTTGCCTCTGAGAATTTGACCAAAGCTGAAAATATGTTCTACTATTGCTGTTATCGCTGTTGCACAGAGAGAAAGCCTGACAGGTTTGGAATCACAAAGAAAATTGAGCTGTTACAGAAAATTGAACCAGATGTATTCAGAGCTTCAAGTGCTTCATGTTTCTGCTGCCAGGAAAGAGCAGCACGTGCTGCCCGCAGCCAGAGCTGCTGTTTGCTGCTGTCACAGGGAGCTCATTTATTATCAGAGCAAACCTGAGCACTTTCCCAATTTTTTTTTAACTTTCCTTGCATGTACTTTCTCTCTCAGTTCCTTTCCCCTGCCCTCAGGAAAGTGTTGGTTGTGTTGTTTTTAACTGGAAAGGTTCTTGTTAAAATTCTGTCTTAATTCCAGAAGACTTGCCAAGGTGAGATTTTTACCCCTCTTCACTCTGCAGTTCTGAACTGCTGCCCTGCCCTACCCGAAGGTGGTCTCTGCACGCAGGTTAATGAGACCCATCTCCAGACCTGTACCCAGGAACCATGGATCTATATCTGGAACTGTGGTAAATCAAACGAAAAGGGAAGGATAATTGTAGCCTTTCACCATATGGGTACTTTGCCTTGATTAACAGTCAAAATTGTTTTGATCTTGCTCAAGAGAAAGGCAGTAGAAAAACTCTGTGTTGTTTAGGTATGGTTGGTGCTGTAATTGGAAAATGGGGGGTGGCAGAGCCATAGACAAGGATGTGCTTATGGACACCCCAGATGAAACCACATCCTAGTTCCTAAGCTTTCCTGAACATTATTAAGTTCTCCATTAAAATTCACATGATCTCTGACCTGATTAGAGCTGGGAGCTAATTGAATAGGAGAGAGGATTTGTGCCTACTGCTAAAAAGATTGCTCAGAAAAAAACTGTGTAAGTCATGAGAAGGAGAAGTTAGAGAGACACATCTCCTTTAAAATACTTTATTTGAGAAGTTAATAGGTGGGGTATAAGAAAAGCAAAATTTTAAAAAAATAATAAAAGAAGAATTGGCAAATCTTTAAAAAACAGGTGCAGCTAGCATCTGATATGGAAAAATGTATTGATACTTCAAGATCAGACATTATGTAAGAGAATAGTAAAAGTTATTAAACTACTTTGAGGAGCCTTAACAGATGTATCTGCTATTTCTAAAAGTTCATGAAACCCTGAATATTTTGTGGTCTCTCCCCGACAGAAAACATTTTACACTTTAGAGTGGGAACTGCAAGATGGAAGGAGAGAGTTCTCTCACTGCAATATTTTCATTAGGATTGTGCAAGATAAGCCATTTACCATAAAACGGGAGGAGGAGCGAGCAGTGGAACCCACGTGTGCTGCAGCAAGGCTGGTAATTAGAATGTAGCCAGGCAAAATCACAAGGGGATATGTAATAAAAGAAAGCTTTAATGTGATTTAAATACCGTGACGGAGCTGCATTCAGTGCCAGCCTGGTCACCGAGCAGAGCGGGGCAGCCTCCCCGCAGAGCCGCGCTCCTGCACGGGGGCTCTGCCCCGGCACCGCCGGGGGACCCACGGGGACATGGCACCACGGGGACACGGCACTTCTACACATCCTGTGCCATCTACACACGTGCCATCTACTGTGTGTTCCCAAGTCTGGGGTGCGTGCCTGTTTCTGTCCTTGAGAGCGTCATGGATTAATTGTCACTGGTCCTCAGAGGCTGTCACCAGCAGAAGGCAGGGCAGCTCCCATTGCTGAAGTCCCAGCCCAAGATGCTCTGTGTTCCTCCCGGGAAATAACTTTTTTGAGAATCGATCTCAGTCACTTCTCTCTCTGCTTTTCTTGTCAGCTCTTGTCTTGGCTCTGAAGGGAATTGTCTCCTTACATCTCTCTCCTTCTGATTGCATGATGTAAAAAATTGGCATTTTTTCCTTGCATGTCATAAATAGAGGGGCAGAATTGTTGCCTTATTCGTAGGACTCTACTTGGACCACACAGTTTTGTTTAGTTGAAATTATTCTGCAAAGTAAACGTGTAAACGGATATTTTATAGAAAAAACTATTACATAAACAGTTTCTGTAAATTACATATTTTTAATTTGAATATTTAAATTAAGTTGATCCATTATTGCTGAACAGTCACTCATCAGGTTGGATGTTACTGCTGCTGTTGTTGAAGCAATGTGGGAGAGAACTGCTTTTCAGAAGAGTTCTTTACACTCTAAGAGGATGGAGGTAGGTAATGACCAAAGTATCAAATGTGAAAACAAAAAAGGATAATCTGAAAAATTGTCAGTGATGGATAATTAGTCTCCAGGGCATTGTATTTCTAATTGTCCCAGGCTGTGTTTAAACATGTCATCAGGATTAGGGGGAAAACATCTGTTTTCTATAATATTCTAATAAAATAACTTACAGAGCTCAGGGTCATTTCCAGCAGCTGTATATAACCAGGATAGATGACTAATTAAGAGATGATGCAGGTACAGTAATTTGGATACTGGATCTAAGAGTTTCACTGGGACAGAGATTGTATCAAGCAGGCTGATACAGGTATGGGCTTTACCTGCAGCCTGCTGAGCAACAAATGCAGCAAAAATGGAAAGCAGCAGCTGAAGCTGGCTGCCTATAACTCATTTACTGCACTCTGCAATAAGCCTTACAAAAAAATTTATGGAGCAGATGGGCAAGAAATGTTCACAGCCTTATGTACCTTCAACTTTTGGTAAACAGATACAAGTGGATGTATCTCAGGAGTTCCTCACTGAGACTCCTGGGTCATGTAAAAACATAAAATGGGTCTGCTGGGAAAGGATTCTCGAGCTTTGAAACAAAACCATTGTGGATGTGGTTAAAAATAGTACTTGTCACTGTTACAGATATGGCATTTGTTCATCTGAAACTCCTTATAGAAGACCAGGATGATGTAATTAGAGCATCTGGTGCTTCCAGTGAGACTAAATTGAAAGTGCCCTGTACTGCTCAGGAATAGGGGTGTTCCTGGCAGGGATTGTCAGTAGCCAGTGAAGGTGCTATCATTTCACACTTCTCTGCAGAGCAGGAGGGCAGTAGGATCACACTAATGCCTTGCCCATCATTCTGTGGATGGACTCCTGAGCCTTGATCCTGAATCACTTCCCAACTGTATTTGAGCCAATGGATGGAGACATAAGAGAGCAGAGTGAGAGGGGCTTTCCTTCCTTTTTCAATCTGTTTGCTAGGGAAGCTTGCAATGGAGCACCAGCCCTGCACAGGCCCACACAGGCAGCAGCACTCCTTGAAATCTGTGCCCTGACTCCTGGTGCCCTTGCTTCTCCCCACTGGAGAGGACTCAGGAGAGCCAGAGCTGAGGGCAGGTTACTGTTACCTGTGCTTGGGGCAGGTACTGGGGCAGACCAGAGAAGGCAGGGGCTGTAGGTTTGTGCTGACAGTTGGGTGCTGCACCCTCCTCAATCTGGGCTTTGGGTGTCTACATCTCTGGGCTTGAGGGTGCCTGAGCTCAGTGACTTCCTTTAGTGTTTACAGCCTCTCTGAACCTTCATTACAAAAAACACCCCCTCTTTATCGGCCAAAATAGCATGAGGCTTTGGGTTTTTCCTCTCTTGTACAAACTCAGATTAAAATTACCATGAGAATAAATACTGTTATTTTTCTGTAACATTCAATATATTTTTGATTGATATAAAGTTTAAATGAAACAGTGAGCATATATATACACACTGACACACCCATTCACACATGCACATCAGATGCAGATAATTTTCAACAGCGTTTTCCCACTAACATGAGTGGTTATAAAAATCCCAGATGTTTCTTGCTTTTGAGATGAAAATCTGAGTTTACCTCGATGGATTGTGATTCATGCTTTTCCCCAGAACAAGCCATTCATTCACTATTTTCATTTCTAATTCTAGTAACTCCACAGATTTTTATAATTTCTAAAATCAGTGCAAAGGAGCGAAAACATTAATTCTGGGAGCAGTGGTTTCCCTTTATTTGTGCACACAGTTGGCTCTGATGACTGCACTTGAAAACGCCCTGCTCCTTCCTCCCACCTCCTGTCTCTTTAGAGCACTGGCCCTTTGATAGGGGAAGCATCTTAGCTTTGTATCTGTATAGCTTTTGATACTAGGGATTTCATTTGAAGTTTCTTCTTCATAGCATGAATAAATAGCAACCTTATAATGGTTTGTTCTAGGCTGCCATAAATGAGTCATGCAAGCAGGAGTGCCATGGTAGGACTGGCTAACTCACAGAGGGGGAGGGGACAGAGGTTGTCACAGGGATATTCTCAGCCAGTTTTGTGCCCTGATTTAATTCTTGTGTGAGAACAGTAGCAGAAGATTTCGTTCATTTACTGTATTTGAGACTATTCGCCACGAGAAGCGAGATGCAAAAAACTCTACAGTGCACAGAGCATGTTTGTGTGGTATGAGAATCCTGTTAGTGATGTATGAGAAGAAAAGGCCTGGAGCTCTGTTTTATTATTCTGTAAATATGCTGTGCTAGAGGCTCTTACAGCAAGATGAAAGTAGAGGGGTTTTTTTAATGTTCATTACAAAGGAGTCCTTCTCACACTTGGATGGGTGAATCCTCTTCTCTAACTGTGACTTTGTGTGGCCACTTGTCTGGAGAGTCCCCAGAGGTCAGCCCTAATAAAAGGTTATCAAATACCAAGAAATTACAGGCTTCTCAGTAATCAGTCTGCTCCTAAGAAGTGCCAGATAATTCATCTATCTTCTGGAAACAATAGAGCAAAACCAAATAAAGGAGGATAATCTTTTCAATAGAAATACACAGTAGAAAATATTTTAAAATACCATTCTTAAAATTATTCTAATTTAAAAATTAGCAAAATTGTGGCATTGAGGTGCCAAATTTTCCTAATTAAAGAATTTCAGCTGATTTCACTGGTGACATGAAAATGATGCATGTGAACTACTATGTGCAAAGCTTCCCAGCAAAGATGGGCATAAGACTGAATGTTTCATGTGTTCAGTTCTTTACTCAATACTCTACAACTAATTTCTGGGTGAGTGTAAGCTGCTTATGAAGCTAATTATGGTTAAAAGGTACAAGAAAAGATGGCAAGAAAGTAATAAGTTCACATTACTGAAGTCTTCTAAGGTCAGTCCTTCCTAATATGGGCAATTTGCAATAATAGAAAAAAAATTCATTAGGTCAGTAATTGAAATAGTAGCAAAGTGTGATTAGAAGTGTGGGAAGAGATTTAGGCTTAGAGGAATACGATATTGATGTCAACAATATATTTTTAATTTTTTGAATACTAGCTTATTTTTCATTTACTGAGGGAAGGCCCTGGTATTATGGTATGGAACAAGGAAGGATTCACATCCTGCCTTAACAGCACTGATGCCCAGATTTAGGATCACCTCAGAGCTCTGGTTATGGATGCACCTTAAACATTTTGGTGTGGTGTAGCTGTGAGCACTCTGACCCACTGAACCTCCTCCACCTGGCACAGGGCAGTGAGGGCAGGCTGTGGGAGCTGGGCTGCAGCCAGGTGAGGGGACACAGTGTCCTGCCATGCTGAACACCTGTGCAGGAGGGACAAGCTGACAGGAGACAGCAGGGAAGGGCCCCTCCAGCGCTGTGGCTCTAAAACTCTCCTTGGAGACAGAGAGATGGAGGTTCAAATCCCTCCAGGCAGTAAAAGGGATTGAACATGGATCTCCCACATCCTGGGTCACTGCCCTAATTACTGGGTTAGGGGATAAGAAGGGAATGACAGCAGCTGTGGTGAATCCAGCCTCTTATATCTTACAGGATTTTTTTTCTTTCTGTTGCAAGTGCCTGAAATAAAACATTTTGGATGAAACAAAGCACTTCCCTCACTGCAAAATGTATGGGATTTGTTTTAGTTTCAGCAAAGAAAACCAGAAAATATTATTTCAGATTGATCTGATTGTGGGAGTTTTTTCTCCTTTAAGTTTCATTCCATTGCTTGAAAGCATAATCAATTATTTGCACAAACCAATTCATAAATGTTAAAAAACACAATTTGGGCTTTGCTGGAGGACATTTGCCTACAAAATCTCAGCCTACACTGGCAGACTGTGACCCCAATGACAGTAACTTCCAGCAGAGCAGAGCTCACTGAGATGGTACAATAGGCATGAACCTGTGAGTCGATGGGTATGTGTACACACTGCTGAAACACTGACCACTCTAAATATCATTCACACTGTAAATATATATTTACATTCATTTAGGAACTTTAGTAAATAGAAGACACTCTAGATTCCCTTGATGCCTTTAATTGAAAACTAGTGACAGCTGGTCCCATAGTGATTTTCCTCAGGAAGTGCAGTTGGGTCCACATTGGAGTGGCCTTTTTTGGGGAAAGATCATGCCTGGTAAAATCCTTCCTGTGGCTCCTTTTGGATGCTTGTTTGGTGGCTGGACAAGACAGAAGGTCAGCGGAGTTCTGACTTACTGTAAGTCACTGGAAGGAGGTGAGGTGTGCTGTGAGGACAGGGCGAGCTCTGTGTCTTCAGGCAGAGAAAAGCTGAACGTCATTATGGAGCCTCTGCTAAGTGAAAAAGAAGTATGGACAACTTTGCTATACTTTTAAAATATTTAGAATTGTGTTTCATTGTTACTACTCATCTGCTGGTTGGGAGTCACCACAGCCAGCAGAACTGGAGGAAGGAAATGTACATGCTTACTCTATGTCTGTTATTCCCTTCTTTGGGCCATTGTGGATTCCACTGTGTCTGTTAATTGTATTTTATAGATGACATAAATGTACATGGAACATTACAACAGGGAAAATATGACAACAGTAATACTTCAGAGCATAATCCCTGCCTCAGGAGCTTCTTATCTGAAGGCCTGAGCATATTTGTGATACTTAGGGAGGGAGTAGTGTGGAGATGTTAGCCACGCTTGGCCTAACACGAGATTTGGGGTTCTGAGAAATGGGCAGGAAGAGGAGCTCAGAATAGACCTGATCCTCTCCAGGGACAAGACATCTGGGTCTGAGCATCACCCATGAGGTTCTGGTGCTCTGAGAAATTCTTCTCCAAGGTGATTACGAGGGATTTGGGCTCCTCATTCCAGCTAATGGGAAAAGTTATGGGGTTGTTTTGGATAAACAAAACAAAGACATGAAAAAATTTACGTTTAATTTAATTCAAAACGATCACTGAAAAAGCAAACCCCAAAGTATACTTGGCAACTCGCACAGCCTTGTTTAACACTTCTCAGGTGCAGCACAGTTACACTCACAGGATCAGGCCCTGAGGGGATGCCAAGAAGAGAAATGCTTGAAAGCAACATATGGAAATTGAACATGAAGTAAAAGCTCAAGTGGAGATAGGTGGGTTCAGGAGTTGTCTTCAGGAGAGGGAGCCAAGGCTACGCAGTGGGAAGTGTGTAGAAAATGAAAGTATGCAGAAACTGAAAGGTATTCAGCAGCAGTCATGTCAGCATAATGTGTGCAGTCATTTCCCCCTGACGAGTGTATGCAGCACATCACAGAGCTGGGCCTGTTGTCAGGAGAAGGCAAAGGCAAAGCAGACACACGTGCATGTCATGGACAGCAGCAATGCCAGGGATGGGGCACACATGGGGACAAGCCACTGAGCAGAAGGCTACAAAAGATGAGAGTGCATTCAAGAAGGGCTGGTATTTTTGTGATAAAACTGACCAGTTGTTCATAATTAAAAATATGTTTCCCCAGTGTCACTTGAATTTCTTTGCCAGGATCACAAAGCTGTTCTAATCTCCACTGATGTTCAAGTTTGAATTAAATGTCTGCTGATATCTGCCAGGGTAAGTATCTTTGTTTCCTCCTCCCACCCCTTACAGGAAGCTTGGTTCATCTGGAAGAATTTAAGTTCTGGAAGGCCCCAAGCCCCAGAGGAAGAGATGTGGGGCACAGTAAAACTTCTCCTGCAAGCTCCCGGTGACCTATAGAAAGCCAGTATCTGTCTGATCCAAATTTCTGTAGACCTTGTGCTGGTAAATGTCCCACTGTCTTCCTGATGTGCCAGTGTGTCAGTGAGGTTTGAGTTCTGTCACGGACACAGAAGTGACAGCTGCTTTATCTGTGTGCAATGAGATCCTAAGGAAGGACAGACCACAGTTTGGCTCTGTCAGACCCAAAAATGCTTTGCGTTTTTCAATCTTTGAGCTATTGATTTTTCTCCCAAGTAAAACCTTTTCCAGGAAGGCTGCCATACTCATGTCTCTTCCCCTTTAAAATTATAGATGGTGTATTTTATGGCAAACAGTTCCATCCAATTCTGCAAATCCTTAAACATTGATCTCCCCCCTCCCAAAATTTCAACTGGACTTGCAGTACTTTTTCATCCCAAATCATCTCAACTCTGTGAGGGCTGCTGTATAAATTTGAAATTTCACCTTGCCTCACTGGATTTTTATTAGCCACAATTTACTGTCATTGCCTGACATCCTCCTCAGCCCCAGAGCATTTGCTGTGACACAGGAGGGGCTATGAGTTACTTAAGCATCATGGACTTGTTCATGCCTTTTTGCTTTCCTGCAGGTGGGAGTTAATTGTCATCCCTGTTGGGTTACATCTCCTGGCAGCCTTTGTGCCTGTTGTTACTTCTCTCTGGAGGCTGGTGGATGGCTGTGGAGTCACCTACGTGCTGATTCTTCAGCAGCAAGGGTTAAAGCCTGGAGAGGCTGTCACGGGTCTTCTTGGTTAAAGGGACAGCTGGAGTCACCACCACACCTGGGCTGGGTTTCTTGACATTTTCCTGGACATTGACTCCTCATTGCTTATTGGGAGAGGGGGAAGACTGAGAGAGACCACTTCATTGTTTGTACCCAGTATGCTTTTTGTGAGCAAACTGTCAGGATAGGCAATTGTCTCTTTATCCAAGTCCAAGGGATATCTGAGTCCAAGACAGCTGATGACATTATATTGGGCATTCATTTTAGAACTGCTGAGCCCACAGAAATCAATAGTTTTCCATTATCAGGTTCGGCTGGGTCACTAGTCTGTCAATGAGCTGTTACAATTGCTGTACAAGGGTGAACCTGACCAGTCAATTGCTGCTGACAAAAGGAAAACACGCTGACAGCCACTGGAACAAGCCAGAACACAGATCTGCACTTTGGTTTACCATCTGAGAAGGCTGGGAGCGGGGCCTTTTCCAACATGTAGGGCACGCACTGTGGGAAAAGAGGCCCCCTTTCCCCCTCCTTCCCTGTCAGACAGGCCTTCCCTGCCCAGGGAATCCAGGTTTGTGTCTGTAGCCCCAAACAGCAGAGAACTCACTAAGTGGAGATGAAGGTGCCACCTTCCCCAGCACTGTGTTTCCAGCCAGAAAGGGGTGTGCTAAAAGGGACTGCTTCTGCCACAAGGCCAGAGGAGCAGCCTTTGGCCTGCAGTGAGCACTGCTGAGGGATCTGGGCTCAGGGCTTCCTGTCCCTGGCAGGTGCCTGTGCTACGGTGGGCAGGAATGCAGATCATTGGGTTAACTCCATTTCTTCTCTCTGTTTCAGCACTGACTTCCTATGAAATTTGAGAGCAGAGCAAAAATAAATATTTGGAAATTATCCCAATATTATGATTTTTAATTTTCAACTTTATTAACTTCTTTCAAGTGTTAAATCCTGACCGTTTTATTTATGCCTCTGGCCGTCTGTTTGATTCTCGAAGAAGTCAATATTCACTTGTGCTCCATCATCAAACAAAAAACTGGTAATCAACTTTATCACTGGAAGCCAACTAGCTGGGTTTTAAAAAATACACTACCCAAAAGAAAGATCATTTGCTTTAAATGAGAGGAGAGGGAAGTCTTTTTAACAGAGAAGAGCAAACCTTCCTTTACCGGTAATTAGAAGCACCAGTCTTATATGACTCGCAGCATTTGGTAGCTCAGGCTGCGTCAGATCTCTTACAGCATTAATTAAAAAGAATTTATGTTTTTTTAATAAAATGCTTCATGTTTTAGCCCCTTTTCGTCCTCCTTCCAAATGTGATTACGGGGGCTGAAGGGAATTCAGGTTAATATGTTGACACACTTAACAATGCGGGGTCATGTAGCACAATCCGCTCGGCTGGTTCGGCGCGGCGCGGCCCCTGACAGGTCCCATCAGCCGCTGCCCTAAAGGCAGAGGCGAGGGGAGGATTTTAATTACTGCGCTGTGCGCGAGTTTGCCAGCATTAAATTGAGACATAATTAGGCCCCCGAATTTTAATAATTGTCCTAGCTAATTGGGCAGACAAGTACGCTCTGCAGCGTGGCGTGATTAGATAATTAGTGTTTCCAAATGACAAAATTGAGCTCTTGATTGCAGATTCCAGATGCGGGTGGGGGAGCGGGCTGTTCCCTGCGCGGGCAAAGCCGAGCTGAGCCGAGCCGAGGCCGGGTGAGCAGGGCCGTGGCGGGGCGAGGATCCCGGCGGGGAGCGGGGGCAGCAGCGGGCCCGCGGGCGCACGATGCGCGCGTACCCCCACGAAGCGGCGTGAGGCAATTGTCCTGGCGGCGCTAATTTATCGCCACAGCCCGTGGACAGTGCTGCACGAGTGGCGGCCCCGGGAAGGACACCGGGAGCTGGGGACGGACCCGCCTCGGCGGGCACCGGCACCGGCACCGGCGGCGCCTCCCCCCGCGGCCGCCAGGGGGCGCCGCTCCCGCGCGGCGGCGGCCCCGCGCCCCTCGGAGCCCGCGCTGCGTCCCTCGGCAGGGCCCGGCCCGGCCCGGCGGCACCGCAGCCGCCGCAAGCACCGCAAGCACCGCAACTACCGCAAGCACCGTAAGTACCGTAACCAAGGGCTGCTCCCGCCGCCGCTCCCGCTCCCGCCGCCGCCCCGCCCGGCCCGGCCCTGCCTGCGCCCCGCCGCTCGGCGCTGAGGCGGGCATCGCAACCTGCTGGGGAGCCTCGCTAACGAGAGAGATAGATTGATTCGTTATCCCTATCAAATATATAGAAATCTGTGTATCTGGGGGGCTCGGATGGCCGCGGACACGACCCCGGCAGCCACAGCGCTGGAGCGGGCGGCGAGGTAGCGCCGGCGATGCTGGCAGGTGCCACCCTGCCGCCACCGGGTACCTGCGGACTGCAGCTCCCGCGTGGAAATAAAATATTTCCCATTAAAAAAAAATTAATTTTAATGATACAACCGAGCGCATTAGTCTTTTTAGTAGGGAAAAAAAAAAAAAAGAAGCTGTAGGCGCAGAGGGCGCTGGGGTAAGTCCGAAGCTGAGCGGCGATGCCGGGCCCTGCAGCGTCCCGCCCCGACCGCGCAGGTGAGCGGCACCGCGGGCCTCCCTCCGTGCCGCGGGCAGCCCCCGCCAAGGCTGGAGACCCTGCCGGCCGGGGACTTGCTTTTGTTTGTTATTCTTCTCTTTATTTTCTCTGCGAAGAAGCGGGCGTTTTCATGCGGCAATATAAAGCTGGATTGCTAATAACCGAAAGTTAAAATGCAAACGCTTCACTAGAAAGCATTTCACCCAGCTGGTGCAAAATTGGAAGGTTTTTCGCTCTTATTGTTTATCTACGGGAAAAGGAAAACAGTTTTATGATTTTTTTTCCTGTGTGTGATAGTACTGTCATCAAAATACAGATGCTTTTCCTACATCAATGATTTTTTCACTACAGCCTAAGGGCTTCTTGGTTTTAAAGGTCTAGTTATTTTTGCTAATATATCAAGATTTTTAACTCCTGACTATTTCATAAATCAACTCCAGATTGTACAGTTTTAAATACTTATTTTCAGAGGTACATTCTGGCTTAGTAGATTGCTGTCTCACCATTTCAATGCTTCAAAGCGATGGTGCTGGGAATTGTCAGCTCTGAAGACAAGGTTAGCTCACAGAAGCAGGATGTGTTGTGTAAAACGCTGATTTATAAAAGTGTTACTATATATCTTGCAGGTCGAACTGCATGCATATACGACCAGAAATACACAGAGGATTGATCTGCCAGTGCTTATTTTAAAGCATCATGTTGTCTCTAAAGGTGAGGGTGCCAGAGACGTACCAGAGCAGAAGCCAGAAGGTGCATCTTCCAACCCACCCCGGCCTGGAGAAGCTGTGGCAAAGCAATCCTAGCCCGCTAACAAACCCCCAAGACCTGACCCTCAGTGCAGCCTTGCTGGGAGCGGTAAGCACCCTGCCCTGCCCCTGGTGAAAAACACCTCCTGCGAGCCAAATAGATGCCTGCTCATTTTAAAAAACCGTTCCTGACTTTGACGGGCTCTGGACCAGCAGGTGACCCATCCTCAGGCCTATGAGTTTCCGAGAGTGTTGCTTTCCCATAAGTGATTGCTTTCTAAGAAGCTTCAGCAGCCTCTGTGCCCAAGGGAGCTCTGGGGGACTGGGGGGTGGAGTGCTCCTGCAGGCTCCGTTTTGCCACCCTTCTGCCAACCTGCAGGTAGGCTTTCCTAGTCATAGGTAGGCTTGGGGTGCTCGTATGAAGGTCACATCCAGCTCCAAGTTTGTGGTTAATCAAGCCTACTTGGTGAAGCTGAACAATTTAATCAGTGCCTGATGAAGCCTTGGATGTATCTGTGGTATATCAAGTTGTCTTCAAATCTAAAGCAGTCGCCACAGGCTAGATGGGGAGGAACTAACAGCACAGCAGTAGTTCCTGCTGTGATCCTGGGAGAAATGCTGTGTGGGTGCATCACATCCAGCCACAGGAGCGCAGCAGCCTGTACTGGTGTGTGGCCATGGCAAGGCCAAGGTGAGGCTCCTATTCCCAGAACGCTCTGGTACTGTTTGCTAACCAGGTTACAGTTGGGCAGCATCCCTTGGCAACCCTTGCCAGGGACGCTTTCCGTCTGCTTGGTGAAAAGGCTGGGACTCTTCCTTCAAGGGCACTATCAGATACCTGTGCAGTCCCTGTGTGCAGTTTTTGTGATACAGTGGCAGGATGATGGGAGCTGAAGGCCACTCAAATGTGGCACTGAATGGCACTGTGTGAGTTTGTCCTGTTCCTTGCAGGAAACATGCTCCACGCCCTGCCCAGCCTGCTGCTTCACCTACAGGTGTAGAAGGAGGGTGGGTTTTTTTGGTTAAGATGTTACTGTCTTGAGACCTGGTTATTTTAGGAAGTTAATGCAGTGATTCTGATGAGTTGGAAGAAAATGGTATCCCCGTCCTGCCTGATGTCTTCTTGGTCAAGCCTAGGCTGTATTTATTGCTTCTCAAATGGTAGCTGGGTTTGCCGGGTTTTAAGATCTTCCCTGGGGTGACAGTGCTGACTGTCCACGCTGGAATTGGCAAGTAGAGTTGAAGTTACTTGCTTTGTGAGTAATATGGTAATTTTTTTTTTTTTTGAGTACCAGTTCGATTAAATAGTTTTGTGGTGGTTGTTTTATGAATTTAATGGTGCTTAAAACATAAAAAGTAAAATTAGACATATAAAATAGGGTATTTTAGTGGTCTAATTGAAGTGGCTCCAGTTGTTAGTGTTTAGTATAATCGCCTTATGATTCAGACAGCTGTAGACGTAGGAAAGCATTTTAAACTAGTAGAAGGGTTTTCACACTCGCTTCCTCAATGAGGCGCCGTCTTGCTTTTCCTCTGGTCTTAAACACGACTGCAAACCTGGTTCCACCGGGAGTGCCCACATGCACCTGCTCTGCAGAGCACGCCCGGCCGGCCGGAGGAGGTGCCGCTGCCGCCGCTGTTGGCAGAGCGCCGCTTGCCCGGCGGCTCTCGGCCTTGCCCGGGCACGTCTGCATTCTTGTCCAGCTTTCGGCGCGTCCCCTCGGCCCGGGGAGCCCCCCAAGACCGGCCAAACCCATGAGCGAGCCCCGTTCGCGGCCGAGGAGCGCTCCCGGTGCGGAGCGGGGCCGGCAGCTGCGGGAGCGAGGACTTCAAAGGAGCCGTCGGGGGCGAGAAGAGGCGGACAAAGCCAGCGCCGGGCTACTGAACGCGGCGCTCCGCCGGCGACTTTTAAGGCGCTTCAGGTCTAAAGGAGAAGTGACAGGGCAATCATCTCCTCGGCTCGGCTGCGGATGGGAGGGTGGAATCTTGCTAACAGCTCGTGTATCTGTATATTTAATTGCGACCTGGCTGCATGTTCCTGTTGAGGAAGGATGCAGATCACAAGCGAATCTATAAAAACGCGGTTGACAAGCCCGGGAAAGGGATAACTGACAGATGAAACGAGAGTCAGCGCGGAGCTAACTGGCAAACGCATCGGTACAAAGTCAGATACCTTCTGAGAGGAGGAGTAGTTTGTTTTATTCCGGTGCTCCAGAGTTTAGTCTCCTATCGGTGTGATGGAGTAGAGAGGAGCTAATGTGCCCTGTTTAGGATACAAACATGCAGATTAGATCAGACTTCAGACACCGTGTTCCACTCAAGATTTAGGACAGCCAGAGGAATAAACCGAGTTTCCTCCACCGAGGAAAACACGGAATTTTCTTTTAATGTTTTAAGGGGATTAAAACTTGTTTAAACGTAACTGTTGTACACACGGATTTAGTGAGCTATCGGGAGTTGATAGGGTCGGGAGCTGCGGCCCGGAGCTCAACGCCGCCGTTGTGCAAGGCTGGGGCGCTGGTAGAGTATCAGCCCGGCTCCCTATTTCTTCACTTTTGTGTTACTTTAAGTTTTCAATGAGGCTGGTGTAATTACGAGGCGTTTAACTTTTTGCCAGGCTCTTTCATTATGGCTTTTCATTTGCACCTCGCTTTTTAGAGAAGTAATAACATTCACAGTCAGGGGCAAATCCTGTTAATGAACAAATTAAAGTTCAAACAGTTATTCAAGTTCACAGCCCCGCTCGCTGCTCCTTTAATAAGAGTTATACATGTTACTTTCTCTCGGGATCACTCCCCCTTTTATTACTCTTTAAGCTTTTCATAAGCACTAGCGGGCTATACGGGCAGCTCCCAGCCTCTAAAGAGCCCACAAATCCTGAATGGAGCCCTAATCCGACCTTAATTTGGCAACTTTTGTAAAAAACATAAAAGCTCGGGTGCCACCCTTGTGCGCTCAGATTATAATGTCGCAGAGAACAAACTGGGGGAAGGCCCCCTCTATCCCGCACCCACCTATTTGAGTTGGTTCCCTCGCCTCAGGAGCTGTACGAAAAGCCTCTGTGAATGCCTCGTGGGTACCGGGAGAGAAAGTAATATCGACACCCTGGGAATTTCCACCCCTGCCACGATAGCGCTCCCCGGCTCTGCTGGGCGTGGGCTGCGGGGCAGCCGGTGCCCCAGCCCGCCCCGCAGCGCTGCCCTTGGGCCGCTCGCCTACCCCAAGTGCCAGCAAGGTGCGGTAAAAAAAAAAAAAAAGATAAATCCTTGCGCTCTTCCGCTCTTCCCGCCTCCTGCCCCTCTTCTCTTTCTTCAGACCTTCCGCGATTAGAGTGTCTGCACTCACCTCGGTATTTGCATAACAGGAATCTGAATTCCCCTTGTCAGGGGCTGCCCGGCCCAGGGCAGCCGCGAGTCCCGGTGGGGCCGGGCGGGGAGCGGGGCGGCCCCTCCCGCGGGGCGGGCTCCGGGCCGGGGGCGGCGGGCACAGCCCGACAAAGCCCGGGGAGTTTGACACAGGTTCAAGGCAGGGCTGGTGCGAAAGCGCTGTCTATGTACAAATAGAGGAGATCACACTCCCCATTATCTACCTCCTGGCGAGTGTTTGATTTGTGACATCAAAAGCTTATCAAGGCAAGCTCACAAAAAAAAAAAAAAAAAAAAAAAAAAAAAAAAAGGAGAGAGAGAGAGAAAAGGGGGAGAAAAAGGTACCTCTTCATGGAGGGAGACCCCTGCGGTTTGGGTGATGCAGGGGAGGGAGGAAGGGGCCGGTGTTGTCAAAAAGCCGCCGGTGCCGGGGAGGCGATTTCTGCCCCGCCCGTGTCCCCGCGGGCCGAGCGGCGGGGCTGGTGCGGGGCCGGCCGCGGGTGCGGGGCGCTGCCGCGGGCGCGCAGAGCAGCGGGCGGGCGGGCCGGCCCCGGCGGACGGCTGGAGGGAGGCCCTGATTCCTCGCAGCCATCCACACAGAAGTGGTTTGATATAATCACCATGACAACTGCCGCCTATAAGCATACAAATAATAGAGATGAAATAGACAAAAGATTAGCATGCCATGAAAAGTACAATAAGTTTCTTATTTAGCATTTAGATAACTGTCTTTCCTTCGGAGCAGGCTTCAAAGTTGAACCCAGTTTAGACCAAGAGGATTAATTCTTTCTCCCGCATGCTTCATTGAATCTCTCATTACCAAACTTTGTCTGTATTGATGTAAGATTTGATTGAAGATTAGAGCATTTAGCAAATCTTGCTTTTCTGCATGTATCAGGCCTTTTCAAGCGCAGACCGCGCTGCCCAGTGGTCAATACCCTTACTTTTATCCAGTGTCTGCTTCATTTAAACTTAATCAACTCCCTCAATGAACTGGAACAGGGAAACGTCCCTGAGGTAAGAATGTTGTGCTTTTCTTAGATAATTCTTTGCTCCCTCTCCCAATCCGCTGGCGTTAAACCTAAAATTGCTCTCTGATGAACTTAATCAATATGATAATGACAATTGGAGCTGAATGGCTCGGCCTGTGCTCAGCACGGAAAAGGTAGACGGCTGTGCCCATTGCCCAAAAGCAACTTCTCCTTTCTCGCCTCTCCTTTTGTGTTCACTTCTCCCACCTTTCTCTCTTTCTCTCTCCCCCTCTTTCCTCCCCCCCACCCCCGTGACACCGACCGCTGTTCACGCTGGAGAATGATGCTTCTTTGTGCGGCAGGAGGACTCGTATGTCACCGCCCGGAGGAGCGGAGCGGAGCGATTGGCCGGGTGAATTATCTGCCTTGTTGCAGTGAATTATTTGCGCTGTTTCCTTTCCCAGTCAACAAGTTTCTGAGGTATGGCGCAGATCAATCAAAGCTGACAGAGCGCATGTGAAGCTTTTACAGTGTAAATCTGGACCTCTTGTCCCGGCTTCGTTGGCACTGGCATCTGTATATCATTTTTATACTGCTACCAGTAGAGCAATTTCAAAAGTATTTGCAAGGAAAATGGATGTCCCCATCTGTTCCTGGAATCATAAATGTGCCACTTTCGGAGGGTTTTCACTGGTAATCATATCTTTAATGATGAACAAACTTGTGATATATACCTTTCCATAAAATGGGGTTTTCTTCACTTTATTGTGATTGGCTGGGATAAATAGCTTTTCCATATGTTAGGAAGATAAAACATAAGATTACCAGACCTCGTTTCTTTGATCATAAACAAAAGAAACAATTCGCTCCAAACACTCTTTAAACAGAAACAACTGCAGAATTAAATTGTATTAATAAGCTATCGATGGGCCAGGAAGTAAACAACAGTCTCCATAGAAAAGACAGCTGGTTTAAAATACCAGTAGTCGGTCCTCCTCGCTATTCGGGTGACCTTAATGCAGACGTGGATTTTAAACACTCGATGCAAATTTTAATTTTGATTTTCTAAAATTTGTCTTGTCTTTATCTTTTTCTTTATTCCTTTCCTCTAGCTTGACTTTGAATTTCCTTAAGTGCCAGAGCGAGGATACGGTGCTGGATAATGCATTGCCATGCACTATATTTAGAAAGCAGCTGGAAGAGAAAATGTCCTCAGGAATCCGGACTGTTTTGTTGTAAATGTCCCTCCAGTCCCGGCACTGTAACGCAGACGCTCGTTCTGCAGACGTGTAGAACGCTACCTGGGAGCGCTGGGCAAGGCTGGGCTGGGGGAGCCACTGCTGGCCCCACGGCTCTCCTCGGCACCCTTACGAGCGTCCAGGGCAACCTGAGGTGCCGTGGCCAGGGCTGCCCGCCCGCCCTCGGGGTGCGGGGCAGCGGCTCCTGGGTTTCTCTCCTTTTGAGGGACCCCTCTGCGCCCGGGGGAACCGGCAGGTTGCCCCCATTTTTCCCTGCAGGGTGCCTCAGCCGCGGGTTCAGTGCTCGTTTCGGTGGGACAGCCCTCCCCGCCCGGGGCCGGGCAGTCCGCGCCCGTGGGAGCGGCAACAGCACCCTCAGACCCACTGCCCGCTCCCGCAAGGAGTGAGGGGGGATGCTAAACGCTGGGGTTTGGCCCTTCGGGCATGGGGACAGGGTTCCCCGGGGCAGAACGTGCCGAAGGGACGTCCCCGGCTGGCTGTCATCCAGGGTGGGAGCCCCAGCGGCGCCGGAACAGCGCCGGGATCGCTGTGCTCCGCGCCTCGGGGACCCCGAGCCCCGACGGCTGCACTCGTCATGCCGAAGCCCTCGTGTGCTCCGCGGCCGGGCAGCTCTGCTCGCTCCCCAGACGGCAGCGGGGGCAGTGGCCGGGACACCGCCATGCAAGAAGACGCCTCCGAACCTCGTCCTCCCGGCCCTGCTCCTCGGTGGGCACAGGGGGGGCGGGTCCCGGCTGAGAGCAGGGCCAGCGGCAGCCTCCAAGGGCGGGGCTTCCCACCCACCCAGGGGCTTCCCACCCACCCGCACCGCACCCCGCGGCCCAGGGGGATGAATCCCTATCGGCGGGCGGGAAAGTGAAGAAGTTAACGTCTCTTAAGGCCGGAAGAAACCATTAAATCATCTGCCTGACCTTCCGCATTACAGGGCCGTATTATTCCATCCAGTCCTAAGGCAAGAAGCCAAATAATTTGTGTTCGAGTAAAATGTGCCTACAACAGTCTCGTGGTCCTGAGGGTTTCAAGAGACGAGATTTTGCTCTTGTCCCGAAGAGTTTGTTGTAGCAGTTAACCCTTGGTTAAGGAATGAGCACGTTGCCCCATATTTAAATCACTCCCAAATGCCACGCTTTATTTTGGAACCTACCAGTTCCGTTGTTGCAGTTGTGGCCACCTCGGCTTTCCCCCTCCTTTCACACAGGTGTCGTGCCTGGTGTTAGCCCAGATGAGAGCCTGGCCCCTCCTCGGACTGCCTGGGGTCTCCTGAAGACTCCAACCCCTAAGGCAGCTTGCCTGGTGACTGCCACACGGGAGAGTCCCAGCACTTCCA